>NW_028274823.1:36072500-36697500 GCF_037043125.1 Eumetopias jubatus
CAAACCACCAAGGATGGAAGTGGCATACATTCTGCCAATTTTGATCTTGCATATTCTTGGGCCCTTTACAGCAATAAAACACAATGAATTAACTGCCTTGTTTACATTTCTTAGCATCTGAAAGCTCTTTCTAAAAAATAAGATTTTAAATTACCTATGACAATGATCTCCTGCTAGAATGCAGATGGACTGTAAAGTTTTTCCTAAACCCATGTCATCACACAGAATTCCATGAAGTTTATACTTATTAAGAAATGCTAACCAGTTCACACCATCCTGAAAGGTTGGGAGAAAAGAGGAAAATTAGAAATGTGAACAGATCATAAAAATTTTTTCTTGTCAAACATGTAGGCACAGACCAAAAATCTTTAGGCAAAAGAGAAATAAATGGGTATAAACACTAAACACAAGCTATTACTAAGTCAATTTTAAAAACTCTTCAAAGTACATTGAAAGGAATAATCTCTATTTAGAAGTATAAAACTTTACCTGCTGATATTTTCTGAGTTCAGCATTGATTGGTACTGGTATTTTGTAATTTTCTAATTTTTTCCCATCTAATAATTGCTCCAAAAAGTGTCGCTCCTTGGCTTTCAATTGGATTAGTTCTTCTGACATATTTGGAGGGTCTGGAATGCCTGCCTGAAGTGATTTTTTTAAAGGGTATTAAAACGATTTACCACAATGTTTTCATACTCAGATTATAATTTCAAATCTTATCAAAATATAAATACAGAGAAAAAATAATTCAAAAATAGTAAAAAAATAAAAGTAATAATATATTTTTAAAAGATTTTATTTGAGGGAAAGAACACGTGAGTGAGCACACAAGTGGGGGGGCGGGGGCAGAGGAAGTGTGCCCCAATAATAAATAATAAATAATTTTAAAGACTGGACAATAAATAGAGTTTAAATTTGACAGGTATTAAAAGTGCCATGGGACTACTAAATAAACACATTTGAGGTACTTCAAAGAACACAGTTACAACTTTTTTCCCCACACCAGGCATTACTTGATAAAGAGGCAGACAGAATCACATAAATTACTTTAAATACAATGCTGTTACTGGGGCTTCTCAATTTTAGTGTTATGATGCCCCACAGTACTGGCTCTCAAAATGTACTCTGCAGACTCCTCAGGATCCCCAAGACTTTTTCAAAGAATCACTGAGGTCAAAACTATTTCATGATAAAAGAAATAAAAGAAAGACATTGTTTACTTTTTTCACTGTGTTGACATTTACACTGATGCTGCAAAAGTAATGGTGGGCAAAACTGCTTATGTCTCAGAAAGAATCAAGGCAACAGCATTAAATGTACCAGTAGTCACTGTGTTACAGCCATGCACCAACATTTTTTTTTAAGCCAGTTTCACTTAAGAATGTCCTTAAAGCAGTAAAAGTAATTTTATTAGACCTCAACCCTTGAATGCACATCTTTTTAACATTCTGTGCAACAAAATGTGAAGTTCACATAAAGCACTTTTGCTGCTTACCAAAATACAATATGCTGAGGAAAAGCAATTGTAAGACTGTTTAAACTGTGATCTGACTGAGCCATTTTTCATAGACAATTTTACTTGAATGGACTGACAAACTGTAGTTATTCTGACTTGGCTACTTGGCCAATATTTTTCTCAAAATAAATCTGTCACTTCAAGGAAAACAACTGACATATCTTGTCAGTCATAAAATTCAATCTTCCAAAAGAAACAGCATTGTGAGCTTGAACATAAGCGTAAGCATCCCAATACTTAAAAAGAATTTCTGTTGGTGATATTATGAATCTGATTTTTTGCTATTTTATGACAAAATATACCAGCTTTAAAAGATTTACATAACTCAGTGAACCAGTATTTTCCAAGTGACCAATGCTTATGTTAAAAAAAAAACATGTATGGCTAAAAGATCTACTGGAAAGTGAAAGATAAACCAATAAATTTTAACATAGAGAGATTTTACATTCGTTGATAGGATTTTAGATTCCACACTGCACATAAATTTAATAAGCTTTCTCCTTTTGAGTTTTGGTGTGCTATCAGATAAAGGAATATCCACAATTATTTGAAAAGGCTGTCAAAATACTGCTCACTTTTCCAACTACCTATCTCTGAGGCTTGACTTTCTTCATATACCCTCAACCCAAGAAATATTTTGTAACAGAGTGAATGCCCAAGCAAATACAAGAATCAAGCTCTCTATAATTAGGCCAGGCATAAAAGAAATATGCAAAAATGTCAAACAATATCACTCTTCTCACTAACTTATTTTTGTTTTAGAAAAAAGTTATTTTTCATTTAAAAATGTTACTGATGGTAACATCTAATGGGTTTATTAAATGAATTAATTTTTTATTTTTACATTTCTCAGTTTTAATTTCTATTATAGAAAATATGATAAAAGCTCTTTGGGGTCTCAATTTTTAAGAATGTAATGAGATCCTCAGACCAAAAAGTTTGAGAACTACTGCCCTGTGGTGTCTCTAAAGTTAAGAAATGTAAAATTCTGGGGGGGGGGGGGAAGAAATGTAAAATTCTGGAAACAGAATTTCAATTAAAGTCAATTAAAATATATATTTCAGGGGCACCTGGGTGGCTCAGCTGGTTAGGCGGCTGCCTTCGGCTCAGGTCATGATCCCAGGGTCCTGGGATCAAATCCCACATCAGGCTCCCTGCTAAGCGGGGAGCCTGCTTCTCCCTCTCCCTCTGCCTGCTACTCTGCCTATGTTTATTTCATATAACATGAGAAATGGTATTGGAGGAATAAGGTATGCACACTTTTTTTTTAAGATTTTATTTGTTTGACAGAGAGAGAGCAAGAGAGGGAACACAAGCAGGGGTAGTGGGAGAGGGAGAAGCAGGCTTCCCGTGGAGCAGGGAGCCCGATGCGGGGCTCAATCCCAGGACCCTGGGATCATGCCCTGAGCCGAAGGCAGACACTTAACGACTGAGCCACCCAGGCGCCCCTGTACACTGAGTCTTAAAAACAGCTTCCTTGTAATATTTTCAAAAGGTTTTGGAATTAACAACTCTATCTAGTAAGATAGAAACTAACACTTTTGCACATCTAACAGCATAATGATAATCATCAAAAAGCCCTTTCTGCACAATGCTTTACATAGAAATAAAATTTTCAAACGTCTCTCTTCATGGAATTTTTAATAGGTGACAACCAGCTATAAGGCCATATAACGAGGTCCATTTCCTACCAAAGAAACCCTAAGCCCAAGAGTCATAAATGTTATTCAGTGCCAGGGACCCTTCCTGTGAGTATCTTCCTCATTCCAATTCCTATAAAATCAGCAAAAGTTACTAATAGTGCAGGGAATTAGAGCTTTTGTCAAAATCACTGGTTGATATTCCCTAAATCCTCCTCAGTGTATATTTCAGAAAAGTACATGTTCTTCCTGTGAAGACGTAATAGAGGAAATCAAGAGTGGAACAGGAATATACTTGCATGATTTTCATGTTTCTACTGCTATGTCTTCAAACTCTGCAATCTTTTCTTTTGTAGTATCTAATCTGCTATTAATCCCATCCAGTGTTTTTATTTATAATTGTATTTTTTCATCTCAAAAAGTTCAATTTGATTTGTTCTTTTATCTTCCACTTTGCTCATTACATTCATGCTTTCCTCTGCTTTCTTGAACATATGCAGTATATTTTAATCTCCTTATCTACTATTTCTATTATCTGGATCATTTCAGGGTCTGTTTCTATTGACTGACTTTTCTGATGGTTACTGGATATATTTTCATACCTGGTCATATTTTGGTGGATGCCAAACATCATTTACGTTGTTGGGTGCTAGATTTTTTGGTTTTAGTATTTTAGAGTTATTTTCTAGGATGCAGTTTAAGTTACTTGAAATCATTTTAATCCCCCTTTTAAGGCTTATTTTAAAACTTTGCTAAGGTAGGTCCAAATAAGGATTTTGCCAAGGGCTAATTTGATCCCACTACACAGGCAATATACTTCTAAGGACTGTAGTTAATACTCTAAATGGTGGAAGGTCTTCTGATTCAGCTTGGTGGAAACACAAACTACTCCTGGCCCTTTATGAGCCACCTATGCCTTTCAATCATCCTTTCTCCTAGTCTCAAACATAAATATGCCCAGATGAATGCTCAGCCCTGGTGTGGACTTCTGGAGTTTCTTTTTCATGCAGTTACTACTTCTTGGATAATCTGCCTTGCAAATTCTAGCCATCCTGTCCTACCTACATTCTGAACTCATGACCATTCAACTTGGTGAGACTATGAGGCTCTGTTTAGGTTTCACTTCCCTATCTTATGGCCTGGAAACTCACTCCAGGCAGCAAGCTAGGACACTTCATTTGTTTCTCTTCTCTCATGAATCACTATTCTGTGTTGCCTGTTGTTTAATATCTGAAAACCACTGTATGATTCATTTTGTGTACTCTTCTGGTTAAGATGGGAAGATAAATCTGGTTGTTCTTTTTTCTTTTGAAGATCTTATTTTTAAGTAATCTGTACACCCAACATGGGACTTGAACTTACAACCCTGAGATAAGAGCTGCATACTCTACCAATTGAGCCCCTCAGGTGCCCCGGTCCCTGTTTTTCTATCATAGCCAAAAGTAAAATATAGATCACAATCTTGTAATTTTGACATCAAAGAGAATTTTACTAATCTTTTCTGAATTTCTAAAGGTCAAAGTCTCTTCACTTTGCCAATCTATCAAATATTGTTAGTCTCCCCTTTAAAAAAAAAAATAAATAAAAGGCTCCAGCACCTGGCTGGCTCAGTTGGAGGAATGTGCGACTCTTGATCTCAGGGTTGTAAGTTTGAGCCCCACGATGGGCATGGAGATTACTTAAAAACAAAATCTAAAAAAGACTTTATCACCTCACAGTGGATTGGGCTCTGTTTTGGGGTACTTCCATTTTAATCCATAAACAGCTATTAAACTGCTTTCAGCTGTTAGATTAATTTTCCTAAAATACTGTTTTTAGCATCTACTCTTTTGCTCAAAGAAACATGATGGTTTCCTAGCACTCATTGATTCCAAAGTAGAAAAGGGCCAAAGGGAACTAACAATTTAGTTTACAAATAATGATGCAAGGACTAACAATTTAAAAAATACAAATAAGACCTAGAAAGCAGAGTATGGAAACTATTCTGGAAATGACCTTTCAATACAGTAGTCTAGTAATTTTTTTTAGGATTTTATTTATTTACTTGAGAAAGAGAGAGAGAGAGCACGAGCGGGGTGAAGGGCAGAGGGAGAAGCTCAACAGGGAGTCCAATACGGGGCTTGATCCTGGGACTCCAGGATCATGACCTGAGCTGAAGGCAGATGCTTACGTGACTGAGCCACCCCAGGCGCCCATAGTCTAGTATTTTTTTTGTCATGGTAGTTATTTTAATACTTTTTATTGTGGAATAAACCATGTAGAGAAATCTATAAATAAATGTACAGTTTTATAAAACAACTTTATAACCATTACCAGATCAATAAAAACAGCCCTGCCATAATCCTATAAGATCCCATATGCTCCTTCTCAGTGACAACCCATTCTCCTTTCCCCAAGAGGTAATCACTTTACCGACTTCCATGGCAACCTCTTTCTTACTTTTCTTTATGCCTTTGTCACCTAAGTATGCATCCCATGTACCTTTACCTATTTTTGAACTTCATAAAAATGGAATCTTATTTTAAAGATTAATATTGTTGTGTTTCTATTTTGTTCATTCTTTTCTAGTATCATAATCACCATTATCATCCAGTTAACATATCTACTCCACCAATGATGAACATTTGAATGGTCTTAACACTACTATAAATAACGCTATGATAAATATTCTTGAAGATATGTCTTGGTACATGTGTATGAATTTCTCTAGGCTATATATCTAGGGTGAATTTGCTGGGTTATTGGGATGGGAATCTTCAACTTCAGCAGACATGGCCAAACTTTTTTTTTTATAGAGGCTATCCAACTTATGCTCATACTTTATGGTAGGAATCTAAAATGTACAGTTACTTCGGAAAACTGGCAATTTCTCAAAATTTGACCATATGACCCAAGTTATTCCATTTCTAGATACCTGCTCAAAAGAAATAAAAGCATATATCCACACAATGACTTGTAAGTGCATGTTCATAGTAGCATTACTTGTAATAGTCAAAAGGTGATGATAATCCAAAAGTCCATCAACTGGTGAGTGGATAAACAAAACGTGGCACATCCATACAATGGAATACTATTCGGCCAAAAAAGGTAAGTACTGATACATACTACAACATGGATGAACTGTGTATCTACTTATTTCCTGAATTATAAAAATTCCATCAAAATATTTTAAGCAGTTTGGTCGAAGGGTCCTGGTCCTTCCCTTGCTTCAAGCCACTTCTATTTCCTGTACTGGCCATTCCAAAATTCTCCAACCAACCTTCTAGTGTGCTTTCTCCACTCCCACAGAGTATGGAGAAAGCATACTCCATACTCATTTGCTTTTTACACTTTCTTTTATCATCTCTCAAATTTACCTTTCATGTAAACGTCAGCACAGAATCTTTACCTAGATGTTACCAGGGATACTTAGGAACAATTCTGTTTCTAGAATAGCATCAATAAATGATCATTTTTTTAGGGACCATAGTTTACTTGAAACCCTATGTTAAAAACATAAATATATATATATATATATATATATATATATATATCCATTGAAGTATAAAATTCCTAATGCTTGTAAACATATTCACAATGGTTTTTTTAACCTGACATTGTTTTAAAAGAGTTACAATTATTACAGATGAAGTTAGAGAAAATATTAAGTCTGTAAACCAAGTATTTCAACTTACCTCAAGTGGCATGAGTCTAATTAGTGTTGCAAAGCACTGTGTAGCCATGAATCTTACACTGTCTGTCTGATCACTCATTCTTCCCAACACAGGCACAACTAAAAGGACAATATATGGAACAATACCAACATCCAATTGTTCCATTACACCTGAGTAAGTTATTAAGGAAATTTTCAAACTTTTCTGAGGTAAATGTTTTCACAAACGGATATATCAAGATTTTAACTTCTAAAATGATTCTCCATTTTCTCATCTATATCATGAGGGAATAGACTGTCTCTCAAGATCTATGATTCAATTGTAACAGCACTTGTGCACCGTTCCTCCTTTGCAAATATTACGTAATTTTCTCTTAAGACCGTAAAATTAGGTTTTTCACCTGAAAGAGGCTGGAGGAAGTTTTAATCAGGTTTTTCTCATAGAGAAATTCTTGCAAGTTGCTAGAATTCCAATACCAAAATAAAATGAGTTACATTGCAAGCAAGGGAGCACAGTTCAATGTCACTCAAAGATTAATTCCAAATTTCCAACCAGGATCTTGACCATCATAAACTGGACAGAGCAGGGCCCAATAAGTTCAGTCCTCCCGCAATCTTCAGCATTTCTGAACCAGAGTTTCTACTGATTTGATCTCCATCCATATTTCTTGCTCTTAGAAATATCTTTCAGATACTTCGAGTTAAAGAATGTCAATGGACGTTGTACCCATAGTAAAAAGCTTGCCTGTATATTTATTTCTAGTTATTTATTACAGTTAGTCATTTTCCACCCACATAATGAACTTTGAAAACACAGTATGTTTATAAAATACGGACTACATACACAGTGTCTGATTAGTATTAATACAACACTGATTATAAACCAATAATCAGTTACTAGAAATATATTTCATAAAGTACCTAAAATTATTTCTGCCTATTAAAAAAGATCTCTTAAAATAGTAATTCTTAAAACTCTGTATGAAAATTTTCAAAATAAAATGTAAATATATTTGTAATGTATTTATAATGTAATATAAAGATACTTCAAAATAAAATATAACAGTAGTTTTCTTTTTGGAACAAGAAAGATTATTTATGAACATTTAAATGAATTAATGAATTTTATTTTAGTCATCCTTAAATAAAATCATTTCTAAAGTTTGTAAAAATAAAAAAGGATACATGCAAGTGCTTCAATTGCACCCTCTTGTTTGATATTGTCATCAATTGCTCCCAGCCACGGAAGAACCTTCTCCAAAAAAATATTCATTGTTTCCATGGTAGCTATTTTGCTCATAACGCCTACACAACGAGCAGCCATGTGCCTCACTGCAGTGCTGGGATACTGAAGGCACGTATAAAGATGAGGCAAGTGCTGTACCAACTAAAAACAAAAAGTTCAAGACAATCAGAATATTCATTAGGGGATCCACTGTGTAAATATAACTATTATAACCCATACTGAGAGGTTCTTGATATTCTAAATGACTCTAAATCCAAGAATATCTCCAATCACTTCAAACATTATTGTCAAAATATCCTCAATAAAAAATGAATCTAAATCCAAACTAAGGTACTGAAACTCTTTTTAAAATAAAAGGTGCATAACTTCTCCTCTGTTCCTTTTCTCTTAAGGCATCAGGGTGCACATTAAAAGGTACCTGTAAGATTTTCCCAAGGTTGGAGAAATGACACCACACATCACCAGTCTCCTCCCAGTTTGGTAGCTCTGGCTTAGGTTTAGGTACATTTTTTTTTTTTCCAAAGTAAGCTCTATGCCCAATGTGGGGCTTGAACTCACGACCCCAAGATCAAGAGTCACATTCTACTAACTGAGCCAGGCTGGCACCCCTAAATACATACTTTTTATTCCCTGGGTTGAGTGATCCTGATCTTGTTCTAGGCACCATCCTTTGGTAGGTATCTCCCACTTTAACCTCCTGGCTTACCACAGGCATTATGATCACAAGGGCATGATATATCTCATTAATAAGTGCCTGCTGCAGGGAATACCAGGATTAATCTTAATGAGAGTCAGGTACATGCTGAACAGACTACCCTTACAGCTCAGATGAATGTTAAGCTGATCACAGAAGGGTGGGAGCATAGAGATGGATTCTGCCCTTCTCTACTAATGATAAATCAGCGAAATTTAACAAGTAAAGAGATATAACTTCATTACTATATATAAACAGAAAAGGTTCTTCTCTTTCTCCTAGATTCACCCTTTTCTGTTAGATATCAATAGGGAATTGGAGCTAGCACATGTAACAGCACTGTAAATTGCAGTTCCTACTATAGTTATATGGAAAGAATACTGTTTTCTTCTATGGAAAAACCAGATATTTAATTCTCTAGTCTATTTTACTCCTCCCTCTGTCACAATTCTTTTTTTTTTGGAAATTAGTTAATAGTAAAAAAAACACAAACCAGTATTCTTTCTTTGCCACTGACTAGCTTCATCTCAGGCAGGTAACTTCCTCTACCTTTACACTTACCTTAGGAAGAAGTTTTATTAACTGTGCTCTTCCTTTCTTGGAGCTGTATTACTAAATATGGCATAAATTAATAGGGCTGTAATTTTCCGTTTACACCTGGCTTCTGTGTCATCAGAGCCCTATCCCCACTGCTCCATATTTTAAGCTCCCAAAGTGAGTTTTCTAACATTCATGCACCAAACTCTGCCTCAAAGCCCACAAAAAATTGCTGTCAATAAAGAAGGAATCTAGTTATACCACATAAAAGAAAATGCAATTACTAGGGATGACATCAAAGTTGCACATTTTAAGCCTTAAGACTTTTTAATAAAACCATTTGTTTTATTAGAAGAAAACTACACTTGCATTAGTTAGTTACCAAGGGATGAAGCTCAGAATCCATTGAGGCTGCTGCTGTTTCAAAAACTTGCAGAGAATTCACCAATTCTTGGGCAGGACCATCTCCCTTTTCCAAGAGGGACTTTCCATCTATTAAAATATATTGATTTAAGTGTGTATCACCTTGCAAATAACTTTTCAATGTCCTACTCAGAAAAATATGTACACACCAAAATTATTTATGTCGATTGTATTCCTCAATGGACCAACCATAGCATCCCAGAGATGTGGCAACTTCACTGCCATTTCACCACCAAAATGCTTCACTATAGTCGTCAAGGCAAATTCAGCTCCTCTTCGCTGTACCAGATAGGGTTTCTGGGCCTAAAATGAAATGTTAGTTGATAAAGCAGAGTTTTTAAAAAAGTATAATGGATTTGAAATTTTATTAAGAGAATTTAAAAGTCACCATCTAAGAATTCATGGTGTTACCATTAACCAATTAAGCAACTATAAACACTTTTATCACTATAAACGTCTTTTAATAATTAAATTTACATGGGCATAAAACCCCAAACTAGGTTTTTCCAGCCAAAGTAAAATACTTCTTTGGAGCTGAAAAATAAGGAAAAGAAGAACATGCAGTTTCTAGAGATAGTCCTAAGTGACGGTTTTTTCCCTTCTCCCTGCCCCAAAGAAACTTACCAGCCAGGGAGAAGATAAGGAGATAAAATGATCTGTCCTTTTATTTATATTCACTTAAAGGATCACAAGAGTAGTAACCTCTTACTTGGCAATAATTTCATTATAATACAAAAAAACCATCCCTCCAGAAAGAGGCATATATTTTTACAATCATTTTTTAAGTAAAGGAAGAATTATGTAAACCATAGAGATATAAATAACCAAAATCACAGTAAATTTTTTATTAAAACTATTATGGGAAGAATAGAATCAGTGAAAAAAACATTCATTCACAGAATATTTTAAAAGAAATACAGGTAAGAAGGTAAAATTTTTATTTAAAAAAGAAACTTAAAATATATATTTTACAGTAATATATCAGACCCATGTCTTTTAGCATTGATAGTTTACTGGTGAATTCAGGTAAATTTCTATGTCATGCCAACCAAAGGAGCTACCTAGAGCATCATTCCACCATTAATACTGTGACTATAAACATTTCAAAAAACACTTTTTAATTGTCCTTAAAGAAGACTGTACTGTAGACTAGTACACCAATGAAACAGAAAAGAAAGCCCAAATACATACTCACATATATGAAGCATGATATATAACAGAAGTGCCATTATAAATCAGGGAGGAAAGAATTCAATAGTGGGATAACTGGCTGTTCATATGGAAAAATAAATTTAGATCCCTACCTCATATCACACATTTAATAAATTCTAGGCTGACTAAAAGTCAAGCAGGTGATAATTATTTGACACTTATAAATAAGTATCAACAGGGGCACCTGAGTGGCTCAGTTGGTTGGGTGTCTGCCTTCGGCTCAGGTCATGATCCCGGAGTTCTGGGATCGGCCCCCCTGCCATCGGGCTCCCTGCTCAGTGGAGAGCCTGCTTCTTCCTCTACCTGCTGTTTCCCCCCGCTTGTGTTCTCTCTCTCATTCTATCTCAAATAAATAAAATCTTAAAAAAAAAAAAAAATTAAGTATCAACAGAAATTTGAAGAAGTTTAGTTTTTCTGGATCATGTTGTGGGGGTACTACAAAAGGTTAATTCCAGTTCTATCACTTAAAAATATAAAAATGTAGTAATGGAGGCTCGGGGCGCCTGGGTGGCTCAGTCGTTAAGCGTCTGTCTTCAGCTCAGGTCATGATCCCAGCGTCCTGGGATTGAGCCCCGCATTGGGCTCCCTGCTCGGCGGGAACCTGCTTCTCCCTCTCCCGTTCCCCCCCTACTTGTGTTCCTGCTCTCGCTATCTCTCTCTCTGTGTCAAATAAATAAATAAAATCTTAAAATAAAATAAATTTTAAAAAAACGAAATAAAATAACAGAGGCTCATATGACAATTTAGCTCTCAATCTGTAAGGTATCTGTTTAAAAATCAGAGTAGTCAGAAAATCCCAAAACAACTGTTTACCTCATCAAGTTCAACAAGGATATTTCCACTACTTCCTGCAGGAAGATCTGCTATTTGAGCTTTTACTGCTTTAGGGGTAGGACCTCGCCTACTTGTGATAGCAAAAGCAGCTTTCTGATGCCTGTAGAGTGTAATTATACCTCTGTGTTTGGTGACTGTATGGTGCATCCCATCTTTTTCAGAGTTGGATCCTAAAAGGAAAAAAGTTAAATAACTTTTTAGCAAATATAGGTGACCAAATGCTTCCTGCTCCAAAAGACATACAACATATTTTTAAAACTATGTCTTTAAGCCTCAATTTTTATAAGCCGATGACATTTTCTTTAGCTAATGAAATGGTAACAAAACAGTCAATAATTTACAACATTAAGTTAAATGTTTTGATATTTGCATAGGACCATACTTAATATAAAATTGTAGAATCATGTTAACAAGAAATATGACATGAAAGAATGATTTTGAGCCTTCAGTTAAAGTATATATTAATTTTTAAAAAATGAATGACTGCTTCTAGGCATAAAAAGAAACAATAAAAACTTACAAGCAAGTTCTAAAAGAAATGTCCACAGTCACCATAAATTCAGAAACATTGACCACTGCAAAATATTACTGGCTCAAATAACACTAGGGGTTAGCAGGGGGAGGGGAGGGAGGCTGTTACCCTATTATAGTTTTTTTTTTTAATTTTTTAATGTTATGTTAATCACCATACATTACATCATTAGTTTTTGACCCTATTATAGTTTTAAGGGTATTCAAAATGCCACTTCCTCTTTCAGTTTGTTCACTTTTAAGACCTATAACTGTGCCAAAGTTGTAAATTTATTACATTTTAAATAATCTGCTTTTCCAAAATCTTACAAAGAAACAAAAGAAATCATATAGGACTAAGGCATGTAAAGAAACATTGGTCCTTGACACCAGCCTGAAGAGAGCAATTCTTATTTTCCAGATGAAATCAGAATGGCTACGCATTATTTGCTAAAGGCGAGTTCACTTGTTAAGACATGCACTAAATTAGAGAAACCAGAGTTTTATAGGAAGAATTTTTATTCAACATTTGATACAATTAAGTGTTCTAGCCCAATAAACAGTAAAACCTTATAATGATGGTCTGGAAAGAGAGGGAAGGGTTAACACCTGTCTTATCATATAAGGTTTCAGTCATCTTATATGAAGTATCAGGTCTTTTATGAATAGTTTGAGTTTAGAGGGTTATTTGATTACCAATATATGCAAAATGGGAAAAAGCTCTAACAAACTGGATTTGTGTTTAAATGATGCCTACAGTAAATGAAAACAAATTTAAATGGTTAATTCTCTACCCCAAATGTAGGTTTAGATATATACCTTTAGAATTGTCCTGGCCACTTTGTGTTGGTACTGGACATGTGACACAAGGAGTTAGATAAGGGTCCACACAAAGTGAGCTACAGAGGTTTTTAATAATTTTTGAATTGGGGCAGGGTGTCCTTGTTGTACACTGCTGAAGTAGTTTTGCTATGCACTGAGCTGCATAGTTTTGCACTAGTGTATTCTCTTCTTTTTTAATTGTCTCCATTAATGGCTTTATGATAGGATTTAATTTCTCTGGAAGCTGCTGCAAACTCACAACTGCACATGCAGCAAAAGTATGCACTCTCAACTGCAGCACTTGCCACTCCTGGTTGGTCTCTGTAACTGTCATGTGGACCTGCTGTCGTTTACTATCTAACTGCTGTAACACTTGAGGATTTAAATCGAAAGATGATGTGACTTCATTAAAAACAGTAGTGACCTATTAAAAAAGAGAAATTAAAAATCATTAATGACATCAATCCCAAACAGTCTGTAAACTAAAGGGCAACAGCAAGCTTTGTTTCAATTTTAAGTTTCACAATATCTAGTATTATTTTAGTATTCAGTAAACTAAATAAATGTCTAAAACCTCCCAGCTTTAAACTTTAATCTGACTTAACATTAGCACTGTATTCTTTTAGTCTTCATGCAACACCATCACAATACCACTGACTACATTGTCTATGCTATGTCATACACCTGAAACTAATGTAACACTGGTGTGTCAACTACACACACACACACACACACACACACACACACACACACACACACAGAGTCTACTGAGATGAACAAAATTACCTATCCCTTAAATATATCTAATAAGTTTAAGAGAAAATTACATGGAATGCCAACACAGTAGTTTGGTGAAATGAGAAACCTATCAGCAAATATAAACTAAATTAAGGAATACCAAATCTCACAAACCTCCTTTCAGGGAAAAATATTCTTCCCAATTTAAAAACTTTTGGGGCAGCTATTGCTAAGTGGCTAAGTGTTGTTAACTGGATTATTTTCTTTTTTTTTCTTTTTTTAAAGATTTTATTTATTTATTTGAGAGAGAATGAGAGACAGAGAGCACAAGAGGGAAGAGGGTCAGAGGGAGAAGCAGACTCCCCGCTGAGCAGGGAGCCCAATATGGGACTCGATCCCCGGACTCCAGGATCATGACCTGAGCTGAAGGCAGTCGCTTAACCAACTGAACCACCCAGGCGCCCAACTGGATTATTTTCATTCTTTCTTTGACCTCCCTTCTCGTGAAAATGCCCAGGGGTTGGGGGGGGGGGCATAAAAAAGGGAAAGAAACTGGTGCAATAGTCATGAATACCCTGTGACATCAGACAACTTTACAAGCCACATTAAATGACTGTTTAATACATCTTTAACAATTTTGAGATATAATTTACATATATAATATACACATTAAAGTGTACAATTCAATGATTTTTATTCTATTCACAGATTTGTACAACCATCACAATTTTAGAACATTTTCATCATCCCCAATAAAAAATTCATACCTATTAGCAATCATTCCTCATTTCTTTCCAGCCCTATGCAACCACTTACATATTTTTCTATCTTTATAGATTTGCCTATTCTGGACATTTCATACGAATGGACTAATACATAATACAGTATGTAATCTCCTGTGACTGGTTTCTTTCATTTAGCATGCTTTCAAGGTTCATCAGTGTTGTAGTGATGAATGTGGTATTTCTTTTTTTTATAGCGTTTTTTAAAGATTTTATTTCTCAGAGCAAGAGCGAGAGCGAGTAAATGAGCAAGAGAGAGAGAGAGCACAAGCAGGGGTAACGGCAAGCAGAGGGAGAAGCAGGCTCTCTGCTGAGCAAGGAGCCTGATGTGGGACCCTGGGATCGTGACCTGAGGTGAAGGCAGATGCTTAACCGACTGAGCCATCCAGGTGTCCCAAATGTGGTACTTCTTTCCCTTTTCTTGCCAAATATCCCACACTATATGGATATATACCACATTGTATTTATCCATTCATTATTTGAAGATCATTCCACCCTTTAGTTACTATACTGAATAATGATTCTGTGAAGGTTTATGTACAAGTTTTTGTGTGAGCATGTTTTTTTAATTACCATCTAAAGATTGTGTGATGGCTTACATAACAAAAATAGTCTTCTTGTTTGACAGGTAACTGTAATCATTTAGAGGCTCTTATAAATAGATCCAGTCTGATGAATATTAGTCAGAGAAGCCTGTAACACTGAAGAACCCTTTTTTTTTTCCCTTAAATGGAGAACCTAAATTTTTCAGACTTACAAATAATTCTATTATGGACAAGACTGATAATACTGGCCTCTTATTATGAAAAACAAAACAGGCACACAATTAAGATCTCCTTTTATGATTATAAAATACGAAACTCTTTAAATTGAGCTATATCTACTTGACCTTGTCCATTTGCTCACTACAAAGAAACACAATCACATACCAGCTTATACTTTCCACTTCATTTTATTTGAGTTCTGCATAAGATTTATCAGAAACAGGACTTCACTGATAAAAGTTTGACTGTCCTAAATATACTATGCTTCTGTCAATTTTCAATGATTCTAAGCTAAGGAAAAGCTTTCCAATCACCCCAAATTAATTCGTTCACTCATTCAACAAGAATCTACTGAAAAATACTAAAAGATGAGTAAGACCCAATGTCTTCATACACTCAAAAAATGTAGAGAAAGATATATAAGTAAACAAGACAATGTAACATATAACTGAGGTAAGTGCAAGTTACTGTGGGACACATGGGTTGCTTAACTCTTCTCAGGGGATAAGATTAGTGGAGCCTTGCCAGATGAAGTTAACACTTGTGATTTTTATTTTTCTTGAAGATTTTATTTGAGGGAGAGAGTGCGCATGCGCTAGCAGGGGGAGGGGGCAGAGGGAGAGGGAAAGTAGCTCGAGCAAACTGTGCTGAGCATGGAGCTGGGCATGGGGCTTGATCTCACAACCCTGAGATCATGACCTGAGCCAAAACCAAGAGTTGGATGCTCAACCAAGTGAGCCACTGAGGCACCCCTTGTGATGGGGTTCTTAAAGAATGGGTTAAGTCTGGAGTTGTAAGGACATCTTGGCAAATGAAGTGAGGTGGTAAGTGGAAAGTGGGGCATTGTCCAGGGAACTGAGAACAGCTGATCATGGCCTGAGTATAGGGTGCAGATGGAGGAACGTTAAGAGATGAACCTGGGATAAACACAGAGGGTTGAGGGCAGGGAATTCCTGACAAAAGAAACAGGAGCTCAGACTCAGAATTGAGAATGAGTGAGGCACAGGAAGTGAGTGAGCATGGTACACTTCTGCAAGGAAAAAAGCTAACTATGCTGAAGGGGAGGAAGTTTGAGAAATAATGAAAAGAAAAGAGATGACAAATTTAGAGAAGGTGTGAAAAGAAAGAAAGGAAAAAACTAAAATCAAGGAAAACAAAAATAATGTTTTTAAGCAGGGGAGGGATGCCTTCAGAGTGGAACTAAAGGGCTTTACAAGTCTGGCACAACATGGAAGATGAAATGGACCAGAGACCGCCTGCAGCCTTAGAGATGAGTCAGAACCTAGTCATCAAGTACTAAGGCCCTTGACCAGGTTGTGGCAATGAAAACCGAGAAAAGATAAACATATGAAGCTTTCTTAAAGGAAATGGTAGCAAGATTTACAACTGTAAAAGGCAAACTGAAAAAGGCATTTTACTGTTAAAAAAAATTCCAGTTTTGGTTGTGTTAAGCTGAAGTGACAGTGAGCTATCCACCTAAAAATCCCTAATAGAAGAACTTCAAGAGATCAAGAGAAGAAAGCATGGAACAAGGGTAAGAACTAAATTGTGAGAATGGTGACAAAGAAAGATCTTAGGGAAATGTTTATATTTGGCAGGTAAGAGAAAAATAGGGAGTCAATGGAAAGATTAATGAAATAGCTGCTCTAAGCCAAGACTAAGACTAACCTTTTAAAATTGCCCTAAATAAATAAATAAATAAATATTTGAAAATTGCCCTTGCTGGGTGGGGAGGTGGGTGAAATAGGTGATGGGGATTAAGGAGTGCACTTGTCATGATGAACACTGGGTGATGCACAGAATTGCTCAATCACTATATTGTAAACCTGAAACTAATATAACACTGTATGTTAACTGGAATTAAAATTAAAACTTTTTTTTTTTAAGTGAGCCAAGACTCGTATTTTTCTTTGCCAGTACTTTTAGGTCAGATATAATTTACATAGAATGATCTGCACATAATTTACAGAGATCAAAAGTATAAAATTTGTTGATACACCCATGTAACTACCACTCCCATCAAAATACAGAACATTTTAATTCCCTAGAAAGTTTTGCCCCTTTTTAGTCAACCCCTCCCCCAACCTGCTTAAGAACCAACCAGTTTTCCTATTTCTATCTTTCTAGGTTAATTTTGCCTTTTAGAACATCATATAGATGGAATTTTACAGTATGTACTCTTGTATGCAGGCATAAAATAAAAACTTTAAAGTAAAATAAATAGCCCTTCCCTCAATACTTTCTTCCTGAGATTCTGATGTACTAGGTCAAAACCACTGGACTAATTAAGTCCATAAAACAGAACAGTAGTTTCACTGAAGAGTAAGAGGTTTGAATAAGAAAAGCCTGAAG
Organism: Eumetopias jubatus; assembly: GCF_037043125.1. Classification (NCBI taxonomy): domain Eukaryota; kingdom Metazoa; phylum Chordata; class Mammalia; order Carnivora; family Otariidae; genus Eumetopias; species Eumetopias jubatus. The sequence continues at coordinate 36,090,223 of NW_028274823.1, forward strand.
TCATTTGATAGCTTTACATTTATTTAAAGATTTTATTTAGTTTTTTACTTTAACGAGAGAGAGAGAGCATGTGTGAGTGGGGGGGAGGGGGCAGAGGGAGAGGGAAAAGCAAACTCCGTACTGAGCACAGAGCCCGAAGTGGGGCTGTGATCCCACGACCCCAAGATCATGACCTTAGCTGAAATCAAGAGTTGGACACCTAACCGACTGAGACACCCAGGTGCCCCTGATAGCTTTAAAAGGAAAACATTTCCATAAAAAAGCAAAAAAAACAAAAAACAAAAAACAAAAAAACCACCCCAAAAAAACACCAGACCAAGTGGGACTATATCCATTATTGAGAAATAATGAAAAGAGATGAGGAATTTAGAGAAGGTGTGAAAAGAAAGAAAGGAAAAAAACTAAAATCAAGGAAAACAAAAATAATGTTTTTAGGCAGGGGAGGGATGCCTTCAGAGCGGAACTAAAGGTCTTTACAAACCCTTTGCCCCTCCCCCTACTCAAACACACGCACGCATGCTCACGCACGCTCTCTCTTTAAAATAAAAAAATAAAATCTTTAAATAAAAGTAAAGCTATCGAATGACCCCTTCTTCAAGCTTTTCTTATTCAAACCTCATTGCCACAACCTGGTCAAGGGCCTTAGTAAAGCAGGGGCGCCTGGATGGTTCAGTTAAATGTCTGCCTTTGGCTCAGGTCATGATCCTAGGGTCCTGGGATGGAGCCTTGGCAGCCTCAGCAGGGAGTCTGCTTCTCCCTCTCCCTCTGCCCCTCCCCCCTCAGTCTCAAATAAATAAAATCTTTTAAAGGGGGGAGGGAGGCCAGGGTGGCTCAGTTAATCGTCTGCCTTTGGCTGGAATCATGGGATTGAGCCCCATGTCAGGCTCCCTGCTCATTGGGGAATCTGCTTCTCCCTCTCCCTCTGCCCCTCCCCCTGCTCCTTCTTTCTCTCTCCCTCTCTCTCTCTCTCAGATAAATAAATAAAACCTTTAAAAAATAAAAAAAACTAAAAAGCTTCTGCACAGGAAGAAAACCACCAACAAAATGAAAGGGAAGCCTACTGAATGGGAGAAGATATTTGCAAATCATATATTTGATAAGGAATTAATATGAAAAATATATAAAGAACTCATATAACTCAACAAAAACAATCTGATTAAAAAATGGGCAGATGATCTGAACAGATATTTTTCCAGAGAAGACATACAGATGGCCAATAGGTACATGAAAAGATGCTCTATAATCCCACTCACATCAGGGAAATGCAAATAAAACCACAATGAGATAACATTTCACTACCTACCGGAATGGCTTATCAAGAAGACAAGAAATAACAAGTGTTGTCAAGGATGTGGAAAAAAGGGAACCCTTGTGCACTGTTAGTGGGAATATAAATGCAGCCACTATGGAAAACAGTATGGAGGTTCCTCAAAAAACTAAAAATAGAACTACCATATTACCCAGCAGTGCCACTTCTGGATATTTATCTGAAGAAAATGAAAACACTAACTTGAAAAGATATATGCACCCCTCTGTTCACTACAGCATCATTCACAACAGCCAAGATACAGAAACAATCTAAGTGTTCATGGATGGATGAATAAGGAAGATGCAGTATATATCCACAATGGAATACTACCTTAGCCATAAAAGAGAATGAAATTTTCCATCTATGACAACATGGATCGGCCTGGAGGGCATTCTGCCAAGTGAAATACATCAGAGAAAGACAAATATCTTATGATTTCACTTACATGTGTAATCTAAAAAACACATGAACAAATAAAGCTAATAGATATAGAGAGTAGAATGGTAGCTGCCCAGAGGGGAGGGAGGTTTGGAGGAGGAGAGCAAAATGGGTGAAGGAGGTCAAGAGGTACAAACTTCCGTTATAAAATAAATAAGTTATGAAAATGTTATGTACAACCTGATGACTAAAGTCAATAATATTACCATATTTGGAAGTTGCTAAGACAGTAAACCTTAAAAGTTTTCATTGTAAGAAAAATAAAATTAAAAAAAAAAATTCCCTCAGTAGGGAGGGAAGACAGACTGATTTCATTCCAAGAAGGCAAAAAAAAAAAAAGAAGAAGAAAGGGGGAAATGGATAAATTATAGAACAGCAAAAATCAGAAAAAACTTTATAAACAACTTTAAAAAAAAGCAATTTTAGCTTTTTCTCACAGGTAAGAACAAAAAAATTTCAACTATTTAATTTTCTAATTAGAAAAGGGGATAAGACATGAAGACTGCTCTTTCACAGGAACCAACACAAGTGAAGTGATTCAGTTTCTGATCCTATAACAAGGAAGAACTCATTTACACCTAAGTTCAAGAACCTATTAAGTATATAGCTACAGTAATCAAGACATTGGTGATGGCATGAGAGACAAATAGACTAAGCAAATGGAGTATAGAGACAGATCTACACTTATCATGCAACAGATTTTTGACAAAGGTGCCAAAGCAATCCATTGGGGAATGGAAAATCTTTTCAATAAATGATGCTAGAAAATAATGGTTATCTTTATGAAAAACAATTCAATTTGTACTTCACACTATAAACATTAATTCAATATGGATGACAAATCTAAACATAAAAGCTAGAACTGCAAAGTTTAGGAGAAAAATGTAGGTGAATACCTTCACAACTTGGAGATAAGAAAAGGTACTTTAGGTCAAAGAAAACAATAACCATAAAAGAAAACAACTGATAAACTTCATCAAAATTAAAAATATCTGCTCATCTAAATAAAGACACCTAAGAAAATGAAAAGGAAAGCCACACACTGGGAGAAAGTATTCAGAAAGCATCTATCTTACAAAGGATTGGTATTCCAGGATACATTTAAAAAAAAAAAAAAAATGGGTGAGCCTGAGTGGCTCAGTTGGTTAAGCATCCAACTCTTAGTTTCAGCTCAGGTCGTAATCTCAGGGTTGTGAAATCAAGCCCAGTGTCGGGCTCCGTGCTCAGCATGGAGTCTGCTTAAGATTCTCTCTCCTTCTCCTTTTACCCTTCTTGCCTCGCGTTCTCACTCTCTCAAATAAATAAATTTAAAAAAAGTCCTACTACTCAATAATGAAAAGACAACCTAATTAAAAATAAACAAAAAATCTGAACAGACATTTCAGAAAGGAAGATCTACAAATGGCCAATAAGACATAAAAAAAGTGTCAAACATATTAGTCATCAAGGAAACACAAAGTAAAACCATACCAAATGTTGATGATGATGTGGAACCAGAACTCACACATATTGTTGGTTAGAAGGTAAAATGATATAGCCACTTTGGGAAAAGGTCTGCAATTTTTTATAAAACTAAATGAACATCTACCCTATGATCCAGCAATTCTACTCATACATACTTATCCAAGATAAATGAAAATATAGGTCTACAAAAAGACCTGTATAAGAATGTTTATAGCAGCTCTATTCATAATAGCCAAACACTTGGAACAGCCCAAGTGTTCATCAACGGAAGAGCTTAACTGTGGTGTATACAATGGAATAAAACTAATCAATAAAAACAGTGAATCACTGATACACATAACATGGATAAATTTTAAAAACATCATGCTGAAAAAAAATCTTATACCAAACAGCACAGAGTGTATGATTCCAATTATATGAAATTCTAGAATCAGCAAAAGTAATCTATGGTAGAGGAAAAATCAGAACAATGGTTACTTGAGGGCAGGGACAGGCAGGGATTGTGAAGTGGTGATGGTATATCTGCAACTTGATACGGGTTTGGGTTTCATAGGTATATCCATCTGTTAAAATTCATCAAATAGTTTAAGATTTGTGTACTTCATAGTAAATAAATTTAACCTCACAATAGAGCAAAAAACAAATACTGAATTTTAGTTAATGATATATATACATGCTGAAGTGTACTGATTTCTGCAACTTACTTAGAAATGCATCAAAAAAATAAGATGGACTGATGGCTGGATAAGTAGATAGCTGCATATATATGTGATAAAGCAAATTTAGTAAAATGTTAACTCTGCAGTCTAGCTGGTGAGTATATGAATGTTCACTGTGTAATTCTCTTCTTACCTTTTCTTTATGTTTGAATATTTTAAGTTGAGAGAGGGGATAAGAAATACTCAGGAACTTATATAGAAACAGTTTTTTCTATACTCTGACAGTTTTCGTGGTTTTTTTTTTTATTTGAGAGAGAGAGCTCATGTAAAAGCAGAGGGTGGACAGACGAGGAGGGAGAGAGAAAGAATCTCAAGCAGACCACATGCTGACTGAGTGCAGAGCCTGATGCAGGGCTGACCTCAGGACCCTGAGATCATGACCTGAGCCGAAACCAAGAGTTGGACCCTTAACCGACTGAGCCACTTAGGTGCCCCTCTACTCTGCCAGTTTTAAGCAAAACTGAGAAATGAACAAAAAATGGAACAGTTTCCTCTGATAAAGGTATACTGGTTTGTTAGAATCTGAGATTTAAAGAAAATTCCTTCCCCATCCTCTAAGTTCAAAAAAAGTCAATAGAATGAAATAACTTTTCTATAGGGTATGGGCAGCAGGCTATCAGGCCATGGACAGATTCAACAAATTAGTGTTTTATGGTAAACATCACATGAAAAATTTCTAAAATTTATTTCATGCTCAATTTAAAATTAAGAAAGTCACTTCTTTACTCACCAGGTCATTAGCTTGATCTATTGTAAAAACACTGTTGTTTACTCTATTACCAACTTCAATATGTGCATCAGCTAATGATGAAATAAGCTGTTTACACTCATTCTGCATTCGCGTGAATGGAACGGCAATTTCATCATAATACAAATGTTCTGAAAGGATATCAAGTAAACGTGGCTGCACAGCTAGGGTAACAGCTTTACACTCCTAAAATACAACAGACAAAAAATATTCAGGGCAAATATATAAACATAATTCTAGAGATATATACATCTTCACTTGCAAACTACAAAGTTCTAAATTCCTATTCATTTTGAATCTATGTTCTGTTACCTCCCAGAACAACATCGTTAGTTGCACAGAGAAAAGGTATCACACAAACTACTCTAAAATTTTAATATGAATGACTTCAGAACATGCACATGGAACTACTACAATTCCATTAAATTTTGCAACTACTCTTACTTTACTCTGAATTTATACGAACTTTACATACATATAGCACAGATTTAAAAATATATAACTGTAAAAAGAAATCAGTCAGAAAAGAACACTTAGCATGCACTAAAAATGTTATTTGAAAACTCATTATTAGATTTCTTAACAGTTGAACCCATAGCTTCACATGCCATACTGTAGAAATGGATATATAATTTAAAAGCTACTTACCTGCCCCCAAATTTAACTAACCCTTCCCACTCTCTCTGGTTGTTGCCTGCCCCAACCAGAGGGGGAATGGCCTCAGTGGTGAGCCATGAGGGGATCTGGGTGATCAGCCTGGGCTTCACAGAGTAAGTCCAGAGAAGCTCTGTGAGGGTCCAGAAACCGAACTGTCAACACTTGCTGCTGAGTCTGAGAGGCACAAAAACACAGCATCACTGCCTCTCCAGCACACCGAGTCCTGCCTAAAAACAGATGAGCCTTGCTTCTTTCCAGAGGCAAAGCTGGGGTCTCAGTTGCAACAGAGCATGGCTCAGTTACTTTTAGACATAGCTTATAGCTTTGACAAACTGCTAAGAGGCAGTAACAAGAAACTCTCACAGCAAGTGCAGACAGTTAAATTTCCAGAATTCCAGTTAATGGAATAAACAAAGCCAGCAGGAAGTTTCTTTGATTTACAGAAGTCAGTCTTACACAAAATCACACATTTTATTAGAAGTTAAAGGTTAAAGGGGCTGCAGGGAATGGCTTATTTGAAAACATGAAGATTGTCATTTAAATGTGGAGGTTTTATTCTTCCTGTGACCCAAAATTCTGCCCTTGCTACTACTCATACAAATGGATCTCTATTACTCAAAGCCTCTCATCTTTTATAGTTTTCAGGAACATCTGAGATATAAAGGAATGAATGACCAACAGTTTCTGGATGGCTTCCACACATACACATGTGTTTTTAGGAAAGACATTTCTTAACAGACTGTAGTATCAAGAGCAAACATTAAGTATGGTCATAGCTAGTAGTCTCAGGTACCAGACTAGGGGTCATAAGAAAAAAGTCTAAGGTTAAAAGCAAATGGAAGACAAACAATGTTTCACATTATATAATTTAGAATATTTTTCTAGAACTGTTGAGTTTTTATATAGAGAAAATTTTTTTTCTGTTTGTAAAATATAATGGAAATAATCCTAACAGCTAATGGAAATTGGTTTACTTAATTTGTCTTCATTACTTTTTGGGCAAAATCTTACCTTTTGTAAAGCAGCCCATTCACAGATTACCAAAGCAACGCTAATTCTCTGTAAGGCAGATTTGGAGTTCAAATGGAAGAGTAGTAACTGGCCAAGGGATTCAGCTGGTTTAATTTCTTGGGTTACCACATTTACACCTGGATCACAAATACAGCAGCAAAGCGCTCCTAACAATCTATGAGAGAGAAAAAAGAAGTTCCCCTTATTGAAGCTATAACTTTTCCCAACAAAGACATAACTCCTATTTTATCTTCATAGAAAGATATAAATCTTATTTACAACTTCAAGAAAATGAAAAACGTTTTCTTACACTTTTTCTTACTCTGTAATTAGTGTGCTCGAGGAAGTACTGACAAACAAACACATTAGAATATTCTGGTTAAAAGGCTTCTGAATTTTTGTATACTCACTTGGCTGCCATCATTCTGGCCCGCATAACCACAAAATCCCTAGTGGAGGGGTCTTCCATGATGGTGTCTGCACCTGCAATGTATTCCTGAAGGACTTCTTTTGTTTGGCTTTGGCCTTGGCGTATCTTACCACCTGTTTTTTCCTAGAGGGAAAGAGGGAAAAAATAATAATAAAAATTAATCATTAAAATTTAATAGGGAATTCTCCTCTGTACACAAAAATACTTTCATTTGTTCTCCCAATAAAAAACAGTTCTTTTCACAAAATTTTAATGGATAAAATTATGCATTTGCAAAGGTCCTTATAAAATAATTTCTGCATACATTAAATTAATTAAATCACACTTAATTAAAATAAAACAATACAAATTTCTTACATGGTTACCGTATTAATAGAGCTGAACATTCAAATACATTATATCCCTCTGCACTTACCTTGGCTCTAGCTTTTACTTCTAGCAACATATTTAAATCAATAGGTAAATGAGAAGGCTGCATCATTAAGCAAAGCCAAGCACCCATCCATGGACAAGCAGCTGCTACCACATACTGAACTGAAGCTTTGCACAACAGTTCCATCCAAACCTACAGAGTAAAAGAGAAACATGAAAAGTGAAATTTTCCTAGTGAGGGCTAATAAAACCTAATACTTATTTTTAGGGATACTGAATTAAAAAAAAAAGTAGGAAATAGCAAGCACAGAGATGAACTTTAAAAGTCAATATAAAGGCTTATTTTTAAATACTGCTTGATAGGTTTGTATACTAAAGAACATAAAAGAAAGTTTTAAAGAGAGGAACAGAAAGAATTTCCTTCAATATTTTGTGAAAATCATTTAAAATATAAGATACCCATAACAATAAAAGTTGTCAAAATTTCAGTCATTGAAATCCTTTGCATATATCATAAAGCTTGATACTAATGCAGCTCTATATTCAACACACACACTTCAGGAGCACCTGGACTGTAAGCTCAGTCAGTTAAGCGTCTGCCTTCAGCTCAGGTCATGATCCCGGAGTCCCAGAATCGAGTCCCACATCAGGCTCCCCACTCAGTGGGGAGTCTGCTTCTCCCTCTGACCCTCTCCCCTCTTATGCTCTCTCTCAAATAAATAAATAAAATCTTAAAAAAAAAAAAAAGCATTTGCCTTCAGCTCAGGTCACGATCTCGGGGTCCTGGGATCGAGCCCTGCATCGGGCTCCCTGCTCAGTGGGGAGGAGTCTGCTTCTCCCTCTCCCTCTGCGCCCCCCACTCATATGCTCTCTCTCCCAAATAAATAAAATCTTTTTAAAAAACCACACGCACACACTTCAAGATATAACAGCTCCTGACAGATATCCTCTGCTAAAGTTAGAGGTGGTAATATCCTAGTATAAATTAAGAACTTAAATCGATTCATGATCTTACTCAATAAGGTACCTTTCTTGATGCCTAACATTAAATGTAACTAAAAACATATAGAAATAACACCACTGTTAATATAAGGCTGTTAACAATGAGCTGCTTCAGAGGCAATAATTCAAGACTGAATTACAACAGTACCATTTCCCTCAATAAATATTAATTATATCAAATGTTTCTTCTTTAAAGATTCTAACACATATGACCGACCAACCTTGCTAAGTAAGGGAAAAAAATATAAACCTAAACCACAACAATGAGACTATATATTACCAATGAATCCCAAAAGATACTTCACAGAATCAATAACCATACGGATAAACAGCAAAATAAGTGATAAAAACAGTCTTCTCTTCATTTTATTTTCTGTATTGAGGCTATCAGAAAGTGCCTAAAACACTTGCCTAGTAGACTTAACTATTATACTCCATAAGAAGCCTATTTCCTTGTTTCATAGATCACACTTTTCAAATGTGTTTCCAATTTCTTAAAATCTCCGACCAACAACAGTACAGCAATTATGAAAATTTTTAAAAATCGGGGAAAAGAATACAGATATATTCACTGTGTACCTTGTGAATGAGGTCCAGAATTTCCTGGCTGCTTTCTAAAACACAAAACTGGAAAATGTGCCGCAGCATATCAGGCAGGATAGGTATAAGCCAAGATGAAGAGTTCTGAAAACAAAAACAGCATCAAATCTATAGTACAGAATTCTTAGGTGTTAGCTTATTTGAAGAGCTACAAGTCAAATAATATAAGTGTTACCATGAAAAGATGGTATGGCTTTATCAAAAAGGTTCGACAGGGTGACAAATTTTTACAAGATTTTGGAGCAACAGTATCATATTCGTTATTCCAATGGTTTGGAAAAATTAAGTATCATAAGAACTAGTATTTTTTAAAATGCAGATTCTCTAGTAGCATAGCATAAAGTCTCCTTAGTAGAAAATACAAGATAAGGCTGGGAAAACATGTGAAGGCCAAATTCACTTCACCTGAACAATTGTGCAAGCATCTCCTTTCCGATATGATTGCAAAAAGTAATATGGCTTTAGCTCAATATTATCTTATAAAAATTGCAAGGTATAATCTGGCCCATCCAGAGCCAATCTGTCTCTTGTAGATCTGAAAGTTGGCCCACTTATTTTCACTAATTTTGTACCTGTCTTCCAAGGAGGCAATGATATGGGCCGGAAATCTAATACTGTTGCTTTGTATTTATAGGTTTATTTAATTAGATTGGTGGGGGAATGGGTATAGTGAAGAGCATATTATTATTTTTCAGTCCTTTAGAGATTATCCTTCTTCAAATTCCTCTCTCCAGAACTTTTTTAAAGTAGTTAGTAGACTTTTAGTATGCTACTAACTAGGACTCTACTTATCAAAAATATCCCCCCGAATCTTAGGGAATATCTACAAAGTGTTGATGACCATTTAACATTAGTCTAGCACAGTATAAACTAAAATACAGAAAAATTCCTACCACAGTCTGTTTACTTCACCAAGTTTAAATTAACTATAATCAGGAACATTATTACTCAAGTTATAAGTGAATTCAAGCTTTACAAGGGCTTTTGAAAAAAATGTTTTGGTCTGTGTTAAATAATTAACAGAGTAATTATTACCACTTCATGTTAGTGCTAAACATAGTCCCCAACATTTTTTTAGTGAGCATCAAGTGGGGATGGGGAGATGACATTTCTGGGAATTACTGAGGAAAATGACTGATGGTTATGGAGTGTGACACGGATGGGGTAGTTTCTTCCCAGTTGCTTTAAGATTGATGTTCCTTGCTGTGTTCTGCCTTCCTGGAACTCAGAGTAAAGAGAGTTGATGACAAACGGAAAGACGACTACCAGACCATTCACTGTACTGGACAATCAAGGTGAAACTTCTAGCCATCCATACTCCCTCACACTCTACCCTCCAGCCAATTTCCTTTCACTTCCTCTTTAGTGCCATCATGCTCTCTCTTGCTTCCAGAGTTTCACATGCTGTTCCTTCCTGACCCTGTTCTTCGCCTGCTTAAATTCTACTCATCCTTCAGATCTCAACTTTTATCTTCACTTTCAGTGGGCAAGGTACCTTCTTTAACCTTCACTCACTTCACTAGCTAGGATCAAACAGCACTGTCTACTTCCCCTACCAGATACTTACCTCGTTATGTTATTAGAGCTTGTCCAGTTGTGTTTCTCCTGTCTTGTTTAGTTTCCTGTTTTAAGCTCTACAGAAGGGCAGAGACCTTGTCTCTTACCAATCAGTATCTAAAGAATTGTAAGCACATAGTAGGCACTAAAATATTTGTTGAATTCTCATAGGAAATAGTCCCATGTCACAGAGAATAGTTAGTAATATGTGAAATTTCTTGCAATTGTAGTTGGTAATAAATCCCTAATTTGCAAAACTGACAGGATAAGCTCTTACCAGTACCCTTTTGCTATGCCCCTTCTTTTATCTTCCCACAAAATGGTCAGATGTGCAAAAAAAGCAGCAGTCTGATCATCACTCCCATGAACATCTGATTCCTGCCTGTAGGCAAATTCATCATCATTTCTTATCTCCATATCAATGATCTGGGGTTGTAGGGGAGATTTGGAAAGAAGCTACAACAAAGCGATGAATCACACTGAATCCTCTCATTAATTTGGCCTGAAATCCTATTTTGGCCCCTTGCCAAAAGAACACACACACACACACACACACACACACGAACCAAACTATATTTTTACATAATTTATAATACTCTGTTCTACTCATTTGTCCAATCAATATTTACTGAAAGTCAGCTAAATATTTAACCTTTGCTCTTGCCTTCTAATACCTTTGTAAAATCTGGCCAATACCTAATTATGATGTTCTTTAATGCCAGTCTTAGTTAAATGTATTCTTTTGGTCTTTCTTTCCCTTTCTACATATGCATATGAGAAATTTCTTACATCCTAGATCCTCGGACTCCAACTCAATCTCACATATATATCTTCATGTTAAATTTAAGTTTCATGCTAAAGCTTGCCTTTCAAACAAGTCAATGCTGTATGTAACTGAAATTTTGGAATGACTCATAAAGTGGCTGTGATGCAAGTGGAACAGAAAAGTCGACCCAGTCAGCAGAACAAAAGATTAACGTCCAACATATTTTTCTAGATTGAGGAGTTGAGTTCTAGCTGTAACACTTACTGGTAACAATGCCAGTAAAGTAGTTCACTAACAGACATACAGACTCATAGATATACTTTACATGTATAAACAGTCATAGGCTAAAGAGACAATACAGAAAGGAAAATCAAGTGGTAAAATTCACTCTGATTGCCAAACTGCCAAACAGTTTAACAAAAAAAGTTACACCTTGATTTTATGTCCCTACCAAATGAAAACTAGTCTGGTTTGCTTAAAAGTTCTTATTTCATGCTAAGAAGCCAGGCTTACCAATACTTTCACATGTTAACATCACAAATGCTATGGTATATCACAGAGAAGTCTAATGGTAATAAGATTTCATAAATAACTGTATTAACTGTCTCTATTTAAGGATATTTTAGAGATGTACATGCCTGCATACATACTCAGGATAAATTTTAAGATTAAGGACATTTTTGTTATAAAATCTTCAAAGCAAAACAAAAAAAACTGATGAAGATAATCAGAATACTTTGAAGGAAATAAAGGCATCAGTCTTTAAGGGGTATTGAGCTACAGCCAGGTTTAGCCTCAACATTGCGGTTACTGAGAGGAAAGGGTTAAGAAGTTAGAAAATGAAACCAGAAGAGAACTGCTAGTAATCTAAAAATGAGTTCATTTTTTCACTTTGTACTTAAGATGACTTCATATACAAAAGTGAGAAAGCAATTCAATAGACACTTAATCCATTTTGTCTCCATGTAAAATTTAAAACCTTCTGAAAGTCAGCCAGAATTGGATCTGAATCTGAGCCAAATCACTTACTGTGAGTTGTGTAGGTACATGAACTTGGGGAAGTTTAATTTTTGGTCATCAGTTCCCTCATTTGCAACACAGGAATGGCAGCAGCCACCCATGTTACATGCTTACCAGGGTTCACAGCATAAAGTAAGCCCTCAATAACTTGGATTATTACTATAATTAAATATCATTCTTACACCTCAGCATATAATAAGAGTTCCAAACTGTTAGGAAAGAATTCCCAGAACTTGGGGCACCTGGGTGGCTCAGTCATTAAGCGTCTGCCTTCGGCTCAAGTCATGATCCCAGGGTCTTGGGATCGAGCCCCACATCAGGCTCCCTGCTCAGCAGGAAGCCTGCTTCTCCCTCTCCCACTCCCCCTGCTTGTGTTCTCTCTTTTGCCGTGTCTCTCTCTGTAAAATAAATAAATAAAATCTTAAAAAAAAAAAAAGAATTCCCATAACTGGAAGTGCTAATTATTGTTCTTACTATCTGTACTATTATTTATATCTGTATAGCATTAACATTTTAAAGCACTTTCATGTACATTATCTTACTTAGCCCATGTAACTCTGAGAAAGACTGGGTGGAGATTATCACCAGAAGGGTTAAATAAACTTGACCAAGGTCATAAATTTAACAAATAGTAGGGCCGAGGTTAGAACCCAGATTCTTTATTTAGTTAAGCGATCTTTTCATTACACCACTAAAGAAACAATAGTAATAGAAAGCAGCTCAGAAAAAGTAAGGCAAGGGGCGCCTGGGTGGCTCAGATGGTTAAAGCGGCTGCCTTCGGCTCAGGTCATGATCCCAGGGTCCTGGGATGGAGCCCCACATCGGACTCCCTGCTCGGCGGGAAGCCTGCTTCTCCCTCTCCCACTCCCCCTGCTTGTGTTCCTGCTCTTGCTATCTCTAATAAATAAATTTAAAAATCTTAAAAAAAAAAGTTGAAAAGAAAAAGTAAGGCAAGTTAAAGTGAGAACAGATTTTTATCACCATAGGTCTATCATCTCTCATCCAAATTCTCTGGGGCCAAATGTGTTTTGAAATTCGGAATTATTCTAATTTTAGAATAATGAGGTTATATGTGCTGCATGCTATGTAATATCCTCAAACAGGGTCTGAGGTAGCACCCCAATAAAGTTATGTTAATATTTCTGAAGCAAAATTTGTGAATGGGCACATTTAGTAGGATAAAGACTTATGAACACTCTTCAGAATGAGCAAGTTTTTACACCACATTTACAAAAAAATCTTTGGATTTCAAAACTGCAAATAAGAGGGAGCCTGGGTGGCTCAGTTGGTTAAGCGACTGCCTTCGGCTCAGGTCATGATCCTGGAGTCCTGGGATCGAGTCCCGCATCAGGCTCCCTGCTCAGCGGGGAGTCTGCTCCTCCCTCTGACTCCCCCCTCTCGTGCTCTATCTCATTCTCTCTCTCTCAAATAAATAAATAAAATCTTAAAAAAAAAACCTGCAAATAAGAGACTGTGAACTTGTATTACAAGACAGTTTGCCTTGGATGCCTTTTGATTCCTTTGATGAGAGTATTTGGCACATAGCTCATCACCTGCCCCCTATAATTCCCTCCCCTACACATAACCACTGTCCTTCCAAAATATTATCTCCCTTTCTTCCTCTTTCTAGTCTTTCCTTTACTTCAGGGAACAGGTGCCACAAAACAATTCCAACTTCTACAACTCACTGTGATTTTTTTCTTTATCTAATGTCATTAATAAGTGAACGTTTAATGGTTACTGTTACTCTTAGAATCTCAGCAACATTCTTTCTGAGAAAATATCAGAGTAAACCATGTCTGATGGGTTGTATCTGTTATTGTATTCTTTACCACAGCTTTTCCTGATATATACTCATGTTTTTAAAATATTTTTAAAGATTTTTTATATTTATTTGAAAGAGAGAGGGTGTGTATGCAAGAGTGGGGGGTAGGGACAGAGCGAGAAGCAGACTCCCCCCTGAGCAGGGAGCCCAACATGGGGCTCAGTCAATCCCAGGACCTTGAGATCATGACCTGAGCTGAAGGCATACACTTTACCGACTGAACCACCCATGCATCCCTCCTGATGGTTACTATTGATTGCTTCATAGCTCTCTCTCTCAAATAAATAAAATCTTTTATTTTTTAAGATTTTATTTATTTATTTGACAGAGACATAGCAAGAGAGGGAACACAAGCAGGGGGAGTGGGAGGGGGAGACGCAGGCTCCCCGCTGAGCAAGGAGCCTGATGCGGGGCTTGATCCCAGGACTCTGGGAACATGACTTGAGCCGAAGGCAGCTGCTTAAACCAACGGAGCCACCCAGACAACCCTAAATAAATAAAATCTTAAAAAACAAAACAAAACAAAAAAACAAGAAATCTGCTGCATTTCTATACAGCAATAATGAAGCAACAGAAAGAGAAATTAAGAAAACAATCCCATTTACAACTGCACCAAAAATAATAAAATACCTAAGAATACAATTAACCAAGGAAGTGAAAGACCTGTACTCTGAAAAATAAAACACTGATGAAAAAAACTAAAGATGACACAAACAAATGGAAAGACATCCCATGCTCATGGATTGGAAGAACAAATATTGTTAAAATGTCCATACCACCCAAAACAGTCTACAGATTTAATGCAATCCCTATCAAAAAAAACCAAAGCATTTTTCACAGAACTATTACAAACATTCCTAAAATTTGTATGGAACCACAAAAAGACCCTGAATAGCCAAAGTTATCTTGAAAAAAGATGAACAAAACTGGAGGTATCACATTCCTGGATTTCAAGTTATAATACAAAGCTGTAGTAATTCAAACAGTATGGTGGTGGCACACAAACACACAGATCAATGAAACGAAATAGAGAGCCAGAAATAAACCCATGATTATACGGTCAATAAACTTTTGATAAAGGAGGCAACAATATGCACTGGGGAAAAGACAATCTCTTCAACAAATAATGAAATGGAAACTGGACCACCTTCTTACACCACAAGCAAAAATAAAACTCAAAAGATTAAGGACCTAAATTCAAGTCTGAAACCATAAAAATCCTAAAAGACAGGACAGGCAGTAATTTCTCTGATACTGGCTGTAGCAACATTTTTTTTAGGTATGTCTCCTCAGGCAAGGAAAACAAAAGCAAAAATAAACTATTGAAACTACACCAAAATAAAGAGATTCTACACAGCAAAGGAAACAATCAATAAAACTAAAAGGCAACCTACTGAATGGGAGAAGATATTTGCAAATGACATATCCAATAAATTAGTATCCAAAATACCTAAAGAACTTAGAAAACTCAAAACGCCAAAAATTCCCAAATAATCCAATTTAAAAATGGGCAGAAGACATCTCCAAAGAAGACATCCAGATGGCCAACACACACATGAAAAGATGCTCAACATCACTCATCATCAGGGAAATGCAAATCAAAACTACAATGAAATATCACCTCACACCTGTCAGAATGGCTAAAATCAACAACACAAGAAGCAACAGGTGTTGGCAACGATGTGGAGAAAAAGGAATCCTTGTACACTGTCGGTGGGAATGTAAACTGGTGCAGCCACTGTGGAAAACAGTATGGAGGTTTCTCAAAAAGTTAAAAATAGAACTACCAAATGATCCAGTAATTGCTCTACTGGATATTTACCCAAAGAATATGAAAACATTAATTCAAAAAGATACATGCCCTCTAAGTTTATTGCAGCAATATTTACAATAGTCAAAATATGGAAGCAGCCCAGTGTCTATCCATAGATAAATGGACAGGAAATGTGGGGCGGGTACATACACATGTACACAAATGCGCGCGCGCGCGCGCGCGCGCGCGCACACACACACACACACACACACACACACACACACACACACACACACGGAATATTATTCAGCCATAAAAAAGAATGAAATCTTCCCATTTGCAACAACATGGATGGATCTAGAGATATAATCCTAACTGAAACAAGTCAGAGAAAGACAAATACTATATGATTTCACTCATATGTGAAATTTAAGAAAGAAAACAAACAACAAAAACAACAGATAAACCAAAAACCAGACTCAACCACAGAGAACAAACTGATGGTTACCAGAGGGGAGATGGGTAAAACAGGTGAAAGGGATTAAGAGTACACTTATCTTGATGAGCACTGAGTAATGTACAGAATTGCTGAGTCACTATATTGTATACCTGAAAATGATATAATGCTGTATGTTAACTATAATGGGTTTTTTTAAAAAATTCATCAAATAAATATAACATTGATACAGTAAAAAAAATTCTTATCAAATAAATACAACATTGTTACAGGAAAAAATTCTTATCAAATAAATATAACATGGTTACAGTTGGGATACAGGGGTGGACTTGAAAATTTTTCTTGACTCCAGGTTATATATTAAGAAATAGCAGGGGAAAGGATTGATAAGAGCCAAATAACAGAAGACCAAGAGACAGGAATTTAATTCTAATGTACTAGGCAATAACAAATTACTAACCAATTTGCAAGTAACTGAGGCTATAGCCCCCAAATTATCCTTAACTCAAATTCTCCCCTTTTACAAATATCATTACTGTGTAGAAACTAAAGTTACAAAACCTGATTCCAAACCATAAGGAGGGGCAAACTACTAAGGAAAGTAGGATACTATTCCTTATAAATATATAGAAGGAAGAATGTGGGTAAACTAGAAAACAGGCGAAGTTCTAAGGGGATTACAACTTATTCTTAATATTTTGGTTACAAAATCTTGAAGCAAATAAAACAATTATAACTGGACGGTGGATATATAAATCTCGTTTTATAATTCCTTGCTCTTTTGTCTATTTTAAAAACTTCCCAAAATTAAAAAATGGGAATAGGTTGTGGTCTTGAGAAAAGCTTTTTTATTTTTACATTTTATTTTTTTTAAAGATTTTATTTATTTACTTGACAAAGAGAGAGAAAGCAAGAGCAGGAACACAAGCAGGGGGGTGGGAGAGGGAGAAGCAGGCTTCCCACTGAGCAGGGAGCCCGATGTGGGGCTCGATCCCAAACCCTAGGATCATGACGTGAGCCGAAGGCAGATGCTTAACGGCTGAGCCACCGAGGCGCCCAGAAAAGTTGTTTGTTTGTTTTTTTAAGATTTATTTATTTGAGAGAGAAAACAACCGGAAAGGAGAGGCAGAGTGAGAGGGAGAAGCAGGCTCCCCATTGAGCAGAGAGCCCGATGCAGGGCTTGATCCCAGGACCCTGAGATCATGACCTGAGCTGAAGGCAGACACTTAACCAACTGAGCCACCCATATACCCTGAGAATAGTTTTTTTTTTTTTAAAGATTTTATTTATTTGTCAGAGAGACAGAGCACAAGCAGGGAGAGCAGCAGGCAGAGGGAGAAGCAGGCTCCCCGCTGAGCAAGGAGCCCGATATGGGACTTGATCCCAGGACCCTGGGATCATGACCTGAGCCGAAGGCAGCCACTTAACCAACTGAGCCACCCAGGAGTCCCCTGAGAATAGTCTTCTAAAAGGGTTTGGCTTTATACTATTATTTGAAAAAATAGAAAAACCAAATAAATATAGTAAAGCATATATGTGGGGGCCAAAACCAGGATGTACTGAGAGTGGGTAATAAATTCCATAGCTCTAAGTCTTCAATGGTGAGAATAGGGAGAGAAAGGCTCAAGGCAGTGACAAAACACAAAATATTCTATATGCATCCATATTAAGTTTTGCTGATAGCGTGACTTCCAGTAAAGAGACAATCTGAAGATAGAAGCTAGATAGAAACAGGAAGTTTCATTAGTGATATCATTAAAAATTTTTCAAGAAGAGAAAAAGAAGTTAGAGGCATAGATAACTACCACAAAAGGATATTAGAAACACAATAAACAAGAAATTTCTTACTCAAAAAATAAAGGATCATGCACATACCAGAATAACGAAGAAAAATACAAAAGCAGGATACATTTGTCTAAAGGGAGTAGACTGGAAAAGCTCTTTGTTCCAAAACATATTCTGTATACTTGCCTAATTTGAAACTGACATATTACTCAGGAAATGGTATGTTTGTAAAAGTCCATACTGAAGATATTAGATAATTAGGGAGAACAGAAGATTAGTTTTTTAACCTTATCACCCAAATCCTCATGGTCTTTCAGGACTTAGTCTAGCCCTCAATGCTGCTTTCTGACACCTCTCATATTCTGCTCTTCCATTATTTAACTCTGCAGGGGTTATTAAACTTATCATAGAAGAGTCTTGTCATGATTACACTGTAAACTTTTTCAAGGTAAGAATAAGAACAATGTTGGAATTTTTAAAAATTTCTCAGAACACTCTGCACAGAATTTTATACAAATTTATTGTATTGGAGACCCATGCATAAGTGGTGGGAGAGGGAGGATCAACTTCCCGCCGACCAGGGAGCCCAACATGGGGCTTGGTCCCAGGACCCTGGGACCAAGACCCAAGCCAAAGGCAGATGCATAACAACAGCCACCCAAGTGCCCAGAGAACTATGTACTTTAAAAAAAAAAAAAAAAAAAAAAAGAACTATGTACTTTTCACTCAATTTTTCGGTAAACTTAAAACTGCTCTTAAAAATAAAGTCTATTAGAAAAATAATAAAGAACAACATGAAGTGAAGAAATAGGGCAACTTCAAGAAGGCTAACCAAAGTAAATTTAAGAATACTTCCATCAGAACATTTAGACAAAACCACACAACAGAAAAGAAGTGAAAATTCAGAACTCATGTCATTTTTGTCACGCCTGATCAACTGAGGGTTATAAAACAAACCTGGTAGTTTTTCCTCAAGAGTCTGATTAGATAAAATTAAAAAAAAAAATAAAGCAAAACAAAATTTACACATACTGAGTCACAGAAGTGCAACACAATACCATGCTGCAGATTAAAACAAGTCTACATGGAATATCCCCCCTCTTTTAATATTCATAAATCACACAGAAATGCATGATTAGTGAACACAAGAGACATATACCCATACTATAATCTATTGTCTAACAATAAATAAATAAACAAACAAATAAATAAATAAATAAAATAAAAAATCAACCACTGCTTTTGAAAGATGACTGGCTCAAACTGTAGTACAACAAATAACAGCATGTCAGAATGAATTCCTTATGGTATTTCTCCAAATTCTAGTATTATGTTTGACCTATAGTTATTTTTAAAATAGAAACGTGAAGCCTTTTACAGGCAGGGCAAAGACTCCTCAAGTCAGCACAAACTCCATTCTTTCTAGGCACTTCCATGTATGACTCCTGAAGTATATTATCCTTGGAAACACCATGCTCTTAAGTTTAAATAATTCTTGGGCGCCTGGGTGGCTCAGTGGTTAAGCATCTCCTTTCGGCTCAGGTCATGATCCCAGGGTCCTAGGATCGAGTCCTGCCATCAGGCTCCCTATGCAGCAGGAAGTCTGCTCCTCCCTCTCCCTCTGATCCTACCCCTGCTTGTGAGTGAGCACTCTCTCTCTCTCTCAAATAAATACAATCTTTAAGAAAAAAAAAAAGATTAAGTAATTCTTAAGAGGAGGCAAGTGCCTAGCAGTTTCATCATCAGTGTTTAGAAGTCATACTGTAGAGCTCTAAATGTAGCCTCCTAACCTGGGATGAGCTCTGCCAACCACACAAAGCAAGCAAAAACTGAATAACAGATCTCTGACAGACTATTCAATCTTTCACTCAACAAATTATTTGTTGAAGGCTCTTATGTGTTAAGCACTATTCCAAGCACTGGGACTATGACCTAGAACAAAATATTAAAATATTTCTGCCCTCATGATTCTTATGTGTCTACATGGTCACCATACCACTTCTACTAGGCCCAGCATTCTCCTGATCTCTGAATATGTAGCACGGATAACCTGGTGGTCAGATTTATTTTATAAAATTATTTTATATAATTTCAAGATCACTATACATAGTTCTTAGTTCTTACCTGGTCCTGTGTTGATAATAATGTAAACAGAGTTTCCAATGCTGCTCTTCGAACTGATGATATAGTGTGATGCAAAAAAGGCCAGACACGTGGAACTAAAACCGTGAGTGACTGCTGAATACTAATAAAGAAAACACAAATTAATCATACTCATTCTCAGTTGAAACTCTGTTGATATATTATCTAAATATGTCCTTATGGACCTAGTATCTTTCTTGATGAATAAATTCTAAAAACGTAATACAATTTTCATATGAACATTCATTTAACATCCTTGTTCAGAACTGTTATTATAGAACCAGAATAGCCAGAGCAAACGTAGTCATAAAAAAAATATTAACATTGAGTTCTATGGCACTAATGCCATGAATTACTTTTTCAAATAAGAACTTTCTAATGTAACTGCCCTTAATTTCAATCTGTTCTTACTCAGGAAAGTGGGACATGTATCTTAACTGGTAATCAGACTACACAAAATCAAGATTGTTAATTGTTGCACCTAACTTACATTCCCCTTTGGGGTCACCTCTGCCACATATCAAATGAGCAAGAGATGGTATGGCAGTAGCTTTGAAATTTGTTATCCTGATTTAGCATTACTAAATTAAGAAAACTCAAATATCTTCCTTCTCACAGATTAGAACTTTGCAGAAAAACAAGCAAAGCCACATCTATGCTAACAATTTGGACCACAGAATTCCTGTCACAGCCATGAGTCATTTATAAAAATTACCTTGGATTAGGAAATGATTTTTTTTATAAATAGTGTTTGAAATATGTAACTCTATACAAAAAGGCATGAATAAAAAAGAAAATGGTAGGTGTAACTATTCTTTTGTGGTTCACCTCAGGAGGCCTATCTTTTAACACTATTTTCATTATTTGCAGGTTTGTATGAACATCACTTCTTACATTTACTTACACATTTAGTAAATTTACTTATAAAATTGTAAATCAAATACATGCACACAGAGACCTAAAACAGACTTGATCTATGGAAAAGCATTATAACAAGGTCTTGGTAATAGTGTAATAACTGCTCATGCTCCCAATGACATGCTGCATTTCTTACATAAGCTGGAAAGTATCTGTCAAATATAATACATGAAGCAAATTTTCTAATAAGGCAACTTCGAACAAAATTTAAAACTACATTATTTCACGTTGAATTAACAGAATTTTCATTACTACTTTCATTTTCTTATATTATCTGGCTTTCCTGACACTACCTACTCAATGATTTTTTTTTTTTAAGTCCTAAGTCCTTTATTTAGAGCAGCTGTTAACAAACGCTCATGGTCCAAACCCATTCAACCCGGTTTTTTAAAAATAAAGTTTTACTGGAGCACAGCCATGTTCATTCCTTTATGTACTGTCTATGGCTGCTTTTGCACTACAATGGCATAGCTGAGTAGTTTTGACAATGATGACATGGCCCACAAAACCAAAACTACCACCATCTGGGCTTTCACAGAAAAAGTTTGCCAACCTCTGACTTAGGGTTAACTAAAAACTCTTGCATTCTGCAGCTTGAAAAGGGCTTTCACATAGATGAACTCATTTAATCCCTATAGCTTTTACTACTAATTGAAAAGTACCTGAAAATTAGGAAATACCATATATGCACTACCACTTTTTCTCTTCATTTGCTTTTATAGGCACTTACTCTGGTCTTTCAACTTGTAGGCCTGAATTTAACACTGAAGTACTTCCATCAGGGTCAGTGTTGTTTGAAACTTCTGTACATATTTTTAACACATCTATGATTTTCACTGGAAATAGACTCACAGAGCCAGAAATCATTTATAGTCATAATCATATGAATATTCACTAAACATCCTCACTAGGCTTAGTACTTAATTTTCTCATCTGTGGTTTTTAAAGTTACGTATGAATTTTTTCTTCTGTATCTCCAAAGATACTATTAATAGAAAGAGTATTTTCAGTGGCAGTCTAAAAGGTAGGGAATATATTAATTAGCTGAACTTTATTTCAATTATCAGGACAGGAAAACAGGTGACACTTAAAAGTTTTGGTTTATGTCTTGGCCTCACTCAGTCTCTACCTCTGTACATTTTATTACACTATTATGTATTCCCTTCCTGATCAGTAAAATCATGGAAGTCAAGAGCAAGACCTGGAAGGAACATTACAAGAAAAAGTTCACAGAGGAGCAGATTTTAGGAAATGTAATGCTGATAATTCAATGATAATTCTATTAGCTAAATGTCTCTAAATAAAGCTGAAATTCTATATTCTGGGGCTAGAGATGAAGATAATACACAATGATTCTATTTCTGAAGTTAACTATCATAGGATGAACAAGATGAAGAATTATATAACCAAAGTAGCCCAAGGGTAAAGAATATGACCTTTTTAAGTTCCTGCCCCAAATGGGCTGGTGGTTAGAGAGTGAAGAAGAAAAGGCTGCTTGGAAATAGTACTCTTTGGCATCCCCAACTTACAGTGCTTTTCTTAAAGATACTACATTATTGTATTTTTAGGTTTCGTTATCTGGAAACGTATGTAAACACTTTTTACTTTACTCCACTAACTACAAATAATTACCTGCATTGTTGGACCTGAGGATAAGTTAATAAGGATGAAAGAAGAGTCATAATACTATTTGTTGAAGCTGTAAGATCATCTAGTTCCAGAAGAGCATCCCATAGTGTATTTATAATGAAAGGTACCTATAAGATCAGTTATTAAGAAAAGTTATTTATTTTACACAAAATATGCACAAGCCATGCCAGACTATAGCCACCACTGATTCAAAAACACACAATTCCCATGCCCTTGGAGAGTACCAGTTTTGAGCAAAATTGAGGAGACATTATTTGCGTTTAGTAATTCTCTACCCCTCTTTAAATGCCACTCAACTCTACTTTGCCACTTCCCTTTCTACCCAGGCTCATAACGGAAGGGAGAAATCAGGAATTAAGATAGCCAATACGGCATTTTATGCCAATACTCTATTTTAGGTAAAAAAACAAACTCTGAAAACAATACAGTATACACACATATCACCCTCTGTATAAAGTAATTTTGATATATTTAAAACAATACTAATCATCGTGAAAAGACAAATTTAGTTTTTGAGCTTTTAAGTAAATACTGCTTGCTGCACTTCCAAATACATGTGTTCTGGTTTTGATATAAAAAAGAAAGTCAGAAAGATCTTTAAAGAGGCTATTTCAAAAAATGAGGCCGGATTTAAAAAACCTAAAGCCAAAACCAAAATCAAAACAAAAAAAAACCCCATATATCTAAAAAGCAGGAGTGAAATAAAGAAGAAATGGTTGCTTTCTTCTCAAAGAAGTTCCCTATGTATATTCTGTACATGATGGGGAAGTAGATTAGTAGACTCTTCAAAGGATAATATATAATTGAAATTGCAACATCAGAGAACTATCTGTCATAAGAAAAATGGAGGACGGGGTGCCTG
Organism: Eumetopias jubatus; assembly: GCF_037043125.1. Lineage (NCBI taxonomy): Eukaryota > Metazoa > Chordata > Mammalia > Carnivora > Otariidae > Eumetopias > Eumetopias jubatus. The sequence goes on from NW_028274823.1 coordinate 36,113,708, forward strand.
GGTGACTCAGGTGGTAGAGCATGCAACTCTCAATCTCAGGGTTGTAAGTTTGAGCCCTACGGTGGGTGTAGAGATTACTTAAAAATAAAATCTTAAAAAAAAAGGGGGGGAAGATGAAGGAGAAAAAAGTACTCAATTTTTTGAGTTTTTGCTAATACTCTATACCCCGAATGTAAACAAGCTCTATAGAAGAAAATGCAAAAATATTTAATTTACCTTCTGTGTCTGAAGATATACCAGGCTTTCTACCACGGGTACTAATGATGCTGCAGCAACAGCTCTGACATCATCATCAAGGTCCTGAAGTCCTTCAATTATTCTAGTTAAAACTTTAGGCAATAAAGTATTAATTACATCCTGTAAAACAGTACATTAAAATAGATTAACTTTCTGTAATTCAATTATTGTGCTTAAACATTTTTTATTAAATTTACCACATGAAAACATAAATCCTAATCTTTTTTTTAAGTTACTTTAAGTACTCTCTACACCCAACGTGGGGCTCGAACTCACGATCCCGAGATCACAAGTCACACACTCTTCTGACTGAGCCAGCCAGGCACCCCATAAATCCCAATCTTTATTAAAAAGGAATCACATAGGGGCACCTGGGTAGCTCAGTCAGTAAGCATCTGCCTCCGGCCCAGGTCATGATCTCGGGGTCCTGGGATTGAGCCATGCATCAGGCTACCTGCTCAGCAGGGAGTCTGCTTCTCCCTCTGTCTCCCACTCATGCTCGCTCTCTCTCTCTCAAATAAATAAAATCTTAAAAAAAAAAAGGAATCATATAAACAAAAAAAAATAACATCAATAGAAGCCTATGTGTAACTAATTCCATTTGAAAAAGACTGTAACAGTATCGAGTACTTTATTATATTATTCAGTGTGGCTTAAAACATCAGAACATGTCTTCACTATGAACTCCCTGTGTGAACACACAGACACACACACACATACATACCACTGGTGCTAGAACCTCAACTTCTATTTCTTATTCAACACCAATGACAACCAAAAGGGGTGTGAGAGAAGAAGGCAGGAAATGCCATCCCTTCCAGTTTCTAACTCCAATCTATTCTTCTTTCGAATTTCCCCAAAAGAGCTAGCCCACAGGGGCTACTCCTAGGACCATACACTAGGAATCTCCCTGAGAACTGGTCTTGCTATGAAACAGGAACAGGTTTTCAAACCTAACAAACCATCTTTTGATTTGTACTTAAATTCTTATTAGCTCTACCTAGCTCTATGACACTACCTCAAGAAGGCAGATCTTGAAATACTGGCTTATCTGTAACACTAAGAATCTAGGGCCATTTCATATAATTAAAGAAAATAAACTAAGAGGGGAAAAAAAACTCTCCCATACATGCTTCAAAACCTGAAGTGTTTACCTGACGAACTGCCAAAGCATACTTTATTCCCAGCAGACCACCATGCCTAACTTCCCATTGTTCTTGTGTAAGTAAGTTAAGCAGCACATCCACAGTCTTATGAACTCCTGTTTCATTCATGTGTTTTAACACCACACCTAATGTCTGAGCACAAGTTTCACGAACTGGTGCCACAACCTATGAATGAGAAAGGAAGAAAACTCTTATTTACAAAAAAATTTATTCTGTGGAATTTGAAATTTGATTGGGCAAAGCCTCCTTTAGGTGATACTTACTTCATCAGAAACAAAGTCTCCAAATCTGTCTAATGCAAAAACACAAAGGAGTCTAATAACTAAGTCTTCCAACCACTCTTGATGCTGCTGAATCATCTGTTAAAACAATCATTTTTTAATTAACAGATCAAGATCATACTTCGCATTGGGGGCTGAGGAAACAGGTCCAAAATGAAAACTAAAATATTGGGACTATTTTAGCTGTAGGAGCAACAACCAAAATATAGCCCAGTCCCAATTACTACCTTTAAATTAACCACATCATGTTTGTTGATTGATTAGGTTCAAACATACCATACCAAAATCTTTAAAATTCATGAATTCTATTATGTTACTTGCACTCCAAGAGAAATTAAGAAACTACTCAAAGTTGCTCTGATTTTAGGGGCGCCTGGTAGCTCAGTCGTTGAGCGTCTGCCTTCAGCTCAGGTCATGACCCCAGGGTCCCAGGATCGAGCCCCACATCAGGCTCCCTGCTCAGCGGGAAGCCTGCTTCTCCCTCTCCCCCTCCCCTTGCTTGTGTCCCCTCTCTCGCTGTGTCTCTGTCAAATAAATAAATAAAATCTTAAAAAAAAAAAATTGCTCTGATTTCAATATCTGTCATGTATCTATTATCTAACCTATTACCAGTGTCTCATGCTACACCAATCATATTGCTTAATGACCTCCAAACTATCCTCTTATTATTCCTCTTCCTCTATTTTCCAATCCATTATATCCTGCTTACTCTTGCTTCTACATATTTTTCCACTCAATGTTTCTTTCCCATGAACTCATTCTTTCTGTTAATAAACAGACTTCTTCCTAACTTTTTACTTTTTTCCTCATATTCACCTTTCCATATTTCTTATTATTTATCTATTTATCATTTCTATGTCATGGCCCAAACTCTCTAACTTCCCTGTCTTGGGAAAAGAAGCCAACTACTGAAATTTGGTAATAACTGGTCCTTTACTACACTTACCTCTTCTAAAGTGCTATCTCCCATTTTACCACCACTTTTTCCATGAGCTTTAAGGATTTCCCTAAGACCAGTGCCTGCACCATGCCGAACCTAAAAACAAACAAGAAGCAAATGTCAGAGGCTAAATGCTTAAAAAACTGAGTTTAACTTTTCTTCAATATGAAAAAGGGATATTAAATTTTTAAGAAATCAGAATAAACTAAAGCGACACTTGAAAAGAATATGTTTCTCTTCTGCTTTCCAAGAAAACTTACATATATTAATTTCACAATTTGGGTATGTGGAATTTTTCTAAAATCAAGCTAAGAAAACAATTATTCTAAAATCCTTCTGAGATATTAATCTATTTGGCTATCACTTCCCTACCCTTTATCTGCATTCAGCATTATCCTCAGCAAAAGAGAGGAAAAAATGTTGTTCTAAGTTCAACATCAATATTTTAGAAATATATATATTAAAACTAAGTTCCAAAGCTACCAGGGTAAATGTGAAAGGAAAATAATTCAACTGTCTCATGACTAATGCATCACCGTCACCCTGTGGCCTTCTGAAGTGTCATCTGGAAGGGAGGAAATGGGCCACTGACACTGCACCCACTTATTCAAGACTCAATTTAAATTAAGACTTGAATAACTTTAAACAGAAGTACATCAAGGAGCAGAAATGCTAAAAGGTATTCCAAAGAAGTGCTTTTTAAATTACCCAGAAGCCAACCAATGTAGGACAGAATGCTTTGAGACCACCAACCCTCAACTTCAATTAGAGGAACTTCACTTTCATCTCTTTTACATATTGGAATCTGATCAAGATATTCTTTGAAGAAATATTTCTGAGACTAAAAAGCTGGTTTGGAAACTACTGCTCTGAATCAAAATTGTCCACTTAAAAAGGAAGTTTTTACTATTTGGGCGAGATATGCAAGTCCTTATACTACAGCTAAAAAAAAATGAAAAGAAATGAACAATTCACTAAAGAAATATGACCAAAATGTGTATGAAAGGTGAAAATCAGTCTCAAGTTTTCTACTTAGAAGGTGACTGATATGAATTGCCCGGGTCAGTGGTTCTGAGAGGGACACAAGGGAAGAATAGGGACCCTAACAAAACAGACTGTGCTTGACATGACTCCCTTCATTAGCAAAAAAAAAAAAAAAAAAAAAAGTAGAACTGAGAGAAGCTGGAATGAAGAAATCTTACCTCCCAGGAGGGATTAAAAAGGTCATTGCAAAGTTCTTCGCAAAAGCTTTCTAAAGGCCATTCATTTGTCTGAATAAGAAAAACAGAATTACTACTAATTCAAAAGGTCTGTTTTATGCTAACAATTTAAGTAATTTAATAAAGTTTATTTATTTGTAGATCTAGTAATAGGCTTTAAAATCTTAAATAATTAAAATTTTTACTAATGAAGTAAAGATACTTCAAAGGATAGATTATTAAATACTATCTACTGACACATTAGTATAAAAAAATTATAAACAATTTTAAAAGACACCTTAAGGCATTTCAACAGTACCTCTTCAATTAAGGAAGAACTGTCTGGAATATTATCAATTAAGACTTTGGAATCATTTGCAGGCTGATTAATAACAACATTTGCTATTTTTCGTCTCTTTTCTTCTGGTTCCCCATCAGTGCTATCATTGCTAAAAAATAAAAGGCACCATTTAGAAAAGGGAGTAAGGAATAATGTGAACCAAAAGAATGTAAGAGAATCCATCATTTGAACAAATGTTTTGCCATATTCTACTTATACAGTTTACTTAAAATTTCACTAACAAATAAGATTAACCACTTAAAAAGTTTTGAGTAAAATATATTCTCCTACCCTCACTGATGAATGTAAAATAGGTCCATAAATTCTTGCTTTCAAACTGAATCTCAAATCTAACAAGTCTTTTTTACTTCTTCTCTACAACCAGCTCTTCTCCTTTTTATTTTAAACTGTCTTGGTCTAACAACCTAAATCTGGCCCAGCAACCTTTACTAAGCTTTTGTACCCTGGAGGAAATGAACATACTGAGTAACATACTATAATCCTACTAGCTCTTGAAAAACATAGAGATAACGGACCAATGAAAAATGTGTCCAGAAAACTTGAGGAAATGTTATCTTATGACCAGAACAAAAATACTGAGGCTAGTCTAATAGTAAAGCATTACAGAAGATAAGGCAAATAAAACTACTTTATCCAGTATTAAAAGAAAGGACAATTAGCACACTTAAGGTATATACAGCATTATTCTCTATAAATATCCTCTCCATCTTAATAATATATTTGGCCAACCATTTTTTCTAAAGGTGATGAAAGAAATCTGACCCTCCTTAATACCATTTCTAATTATTCTTCCCCTAATTCACTCCCTATTATTCTTCCCCTAATTCTCTCCAATCTAGCCACACTGGTTGGTCACCGTATTGTCCTTGAACTTGTTAGGCATGTTTCTCCTTCCAGACATTTGCTCTTGCTGTTCCCTCTACTTGGAATGTCTTTTCCAAATATTCATAGGACTAGCATCCTCACTTCTTTCTGATCTTTAATGAAAAGTCACCTCTGTGAATCCCTCCCTGACCATCCTATCTAAAATTTCAAACTCCCCACAAAACATTCCACATGTTCCTTGTTTTATCGCCTTTGTGTTTCTTAACCCTTATCGTTAACATGATATATGCATATATATACACACTATATTTACTTATTTATCTTCTTTTTTTAAAAGATTTCATTTTGGGGGCGCCTGGGTGGCTCAGTTGGTTAAGCATCTGCCTTCGCCTCAGGTCATGATCCCAGAGCCCTGGGACTGAGCCCTGTGTCAGGATTCCTGCTCAGTGGGAAGTCTGCTTCTCCCTCTCCCTCTGCCTCTCCCCCTGCCGCCCCCCCGCCCATGCTTTCTCTCTGAAATAAATTTCACAAAAAAAAAAAAAAAAGATTTTATTTTTAAGTAATCTCTACACCTAACATGGGACTTGAACTTACAACCCCAAGATGGAGAGTTGCATGCTCTACTGACTGACCCAGCCAGGTGCCCCTCTTCCTCATTTATTTTTCCCTCTAGAATATAAGCTCCACGAAGGCAGAATTCTTATCTGTTTTATTCACCAATGCAACCTGAGGGCCTAAAACAGTACCTCACACTTAGAAGGTAGTCAATAAATATTTGTGGAACAAATGAATCATAAACTCTGAAAAATAAGGTCAACTATTTCAATATTCAAATATTTGGGTAAATGTGCTTATATGAATAAAGCCAATAGAAACTTATTAGATTACTATATACAATCCTAGTTGTTTGCTTAAAAAACCCTGTAGTTTAATAAAGCTTAATAAAATTCTCATACTAAAAAAAAAAAACCCCACCAAACAAAAAAACTTAACCCCAAGTAAAAATGTATACTAAGTAGATGTTTATTATTTATTCCCTCTATGTGCCTAGTCTTTAAATAAATGTCGTGGACACTGACTTTTTACCTTTATATGATGAAAAACAAAAGGTTCTGTCACCTGCAAAAAAACTTTATTATAAGTTCTCATGCATTTAATTTATCCTTTACTCAAACACTTCTAGACCACCACTAAAGATCCTGATTCAATACAGCTAAGTGGGGCATGAAATTCTGTATTTTACTACATCCCTCAAAGTGCTTCTGAAGGTTGTTTTGAACCACTCTTAGAAATGCTGTTCCAAACCATACACAGATACCACTTTTATTATTTCATTAAGAACAGGAGGACAGTGATTTTGTCCAGAGTTTTTCCTACAACAAAATTAGGTAAACAAACCTGCACCATTACCTGCTATTTGACTTAGCCCCCAGGCTGGAAAACAGATGATGTTAACACTGGGACAGTTCTATACTCTTGCAGTTTTCTTAACTTGTGGCCCTTAGACCATCTCTCTGACTTCATTGTACTACCCTCACTTCTGTCTACGCATCCTAGACACACTGCCTTTCTGTTTCTTGAATAGTCTATGATTAAGGCATTTACACTTGTTCTCTCCACCTGGAATGCACTTCCCTTGGAAGATCTTCAGCCTTCATCCAAAGGTCATAATTAGTAAGAAAAAAAATCTGCATGTGTAAATTATTCTGGGGAAGCTGTCCTAGTTCCTAGTAATAGTAAATAATCTCTGACAATTGAGCAAGACAATCCAAATGGTATTCCACAGCCAAAGACAATGTCAGCAAGTGTTTTTAAAAATCAGGCAGACACAGATTTAAGCTATAAAGCATCATTATTTTAAATGAATAAGCAAAAAAAGATTACTACCTCTTCTCATTAGTTTCCACTGCATCCCTGGATCTCTGTTTTGCAAATAACTTGGCCATTCTTTTAGCTTTGTTCTTTTGTCTATTGCTCATTCCTGCTCGAAATTCTGAGTCAATCAATTCAGCTGCCTGGAGAGTCTAAAAGAATAAAAGAATGCTGTTTTAACTTTTGAAGTTAAAATAAATACCCATAGTCTTAGCCTCAGAAGAGGACTATGTCTATTAATTTCACTATATCCAAACTGACCACATTTTGACATCATGCTATTCTGTTGTATGGCTCTACCATAATTTCACTCTCTTCTTCCTTTTTCCCTATTCTTCCAATTCCCAAAAGATGCTTGTGTTTCTTAATTTTTATTATCACAGATGTGGCACAAATGTATGATCATAACCCATAGAGAGGGTTTTGAAAAGGTGATACTTCAAAACAGCTACAGTAATAAAGAAGATGCAGTATATAGCTACAATGGAATATTACTCAGCCATAAAAAATGGAACCTTGCCATTGCAATAACATGGATGGATCTAGAGAGGATAATGCTAAGCAAAATAAGTGAGAGAAAGACAAATACCATATGATTTCACTCATAATTGGAATTTAAAAAACAAAACAAATGAACAAAATAAAAAATGAAAGAGACAAACCAAAAAACAGACTATTAACTGTAGAGAACAAACTGATGGTTACCAGAGGGGAGGTGGATGGAAGTATGGGTGAAATAGGTGAAGGAGATTAAGAGTACACTTATTTGATGAGCTCTGAATAATGTATAGAATTGTTGAATCAATATATTGTACACCCAAAACTAATATAACACTGTATGTTAGGGTGCCTGGGTGGCTCAGTTGGTTAAGCAACTGCCTTCGGCTCAGGTCATGATCCTGGAGTCCCTGGATCGAGTCCCGCATCAGGCTCCCTGCTCGGCAGAGAGTCTGCTTCTCCCTCTGACCCTCCCCCCTCTCATGTGCTCTCTCTCTCTCTCTCTCTCTCTCTCTCATTCTCTCTGTCTCAAATAAATAAATAAAATCTTAAAAAAAAAAACACTATATGTTAACTCTACCGGATTTAAAATAAACAAAACCAAAAAAATTAATAAATAACCATAATACCACCTAAAAGTTATAAGAACATCAATAAAAGAAACTAATAATCTGTTGAAAATACTGAAAATTACAGCCATAAGTGATCTAGCATCCTATAGTCAACTTAGCCCATATTGCTCCTTCCCTCTTAAGCAGTCACTGTCTACTGTTTTTTGCTTTTATGTTTTTTGGGTTTTCTTTTAAAGATTTATATATTCACTTAAGAGAGACAGAAAGAGGGAGAGTGCACGTGTGCACACGCACACACAGAGAAGGAGAGGAAGAGAGAAACTCTGCGGACTCCTTGCTGAGCTCAGAGCCCAACACCAGGCTCAATCTCACCATCCTGAGATCATGACCTGAGCAGAAACCAAGAATGAGACACTCAACTGACTGTGTCACCCATGGGCCCCGTCTACTGTTTTTGCTCTTTTCTGAAACTCATGACATTATAAAGGCTGTGAGGTAGAAATGCTTTGAACTCAAGCCTAAAAATCCTTTCTGCTCTCAACTAATTAAGATTCAACTGAAATTCACACTTTGACAACCAATCAGGGTCACTCATATGGATGCCCTACTATAGTCCTGGTCCAGGGACCACTAGCATAAATACAAGCAGTGATGAACCTAGGGCAACAAGTAACATTAAACAACTCCTACCATAGGTCCATGACATATAAGGCCAACCCAACTTGAATCCTGCAAACCTCAAACTGGCTGTTGCCCATCCCATATACAATTATTCTGTCTATAGCCCATGTTCTCTAATATCCCTGGCCCACCTTTTTTCTTCTATCCTACACAATTACCGCACTGTGATCACATTACATTTTTATTCACCTTTATTCTATTTTCTTCTTTATTTTTTATTTACACCTATGCTTTCCTTTGTACCCCATTTCTTTCTATTCCTTCCTGATGTCATTGTATCTTCTGCCTCTTTGTACTCTTTCTTCCTCTGGAATGTTCCAACTGTTTTCTTGTCTGCAAAAGTTACTCATCAACACATACTCCCTTAACCCTAAAAAACAGTTTGCAAATTCTGATAGTTTAGAGAACAACTAGTATAAAGGCAAAAGAAAAGGCCAAAAGAAAGAGAAGGTAAGTGTTTCATGACTACAAAGCAGGAATTCTTAACAAGGACCAGGAAACCCTACAAGATACTACAGGGGCAAGAGAAAAGAATACCAAACCCCTTGAATGGTAATATTTCACTTGCATGTGAATTTTTCTGAGGAGAGAGCCACAGCTTTTACTGGAGTTTAAATAGTTTGGGACATTTAAAAAAAAAAAAAAGGCGTAACAGCATGTAGGCATCCAATGGGAATTGGATTAGAGAAAAGGGAGGAAAACAGCAAATTATGGTACAGCCAATACAACAAAAGCGCATGAAGCTATCAAAAAATATACAATCTGTATATATTGGTATGTTCAGCTATATGAAATGGGAAAAGGTAAATATGGCTTAAAAAGACACAAATACTCGTGTATATATGTACAAGTTAAAGGGTTGCCTGTGGGGCACGGGGACATGGGTGTCCATCAATTATTGAAAACTTATTTTACTTCATATTGTATACCTTTTTGCACTGTTTGAAAGTGTTCTTGTTATCAGGTCTGTTACTTTCTCAAATAAAAGAATAAGTCATAGCTCTAAAGATTTTTAGTATCATCACACTAGCCCTTACTATCCTCCAGTCTCTCAAGCATTTACTTTTTTTTCCCCCCCACTAAAAAACAAGGAAAAAGCAACTAGGAGCTCTCAACAGCAGTGGCTCCTAAAAAGTCCCCTACAGCTTTTATCTAACAGTCAATCCTGAGTCTACAAGGTAGGCTGAACTTTGTCTCTTAAGAATCTGTTGTTAGAAATCCATTTATGAAGACACTAAATTACGGTGGCACAAGCGGTAATGGGCATAATTAAGAACAGCATTTTTTTAATTGCAATCACATGGCAAAATGAGGCAAAACCTTTGTATTATTACTTGCAATCAAACAACCAAAGATTTTACCTACAGGTTGTTTGTTTACAAGGGCTGCTGAAGTCGGGGTATAATCCAAATCTTCATCATTGAAGAGTTCTTCAGTACTCATTCCAATGGCCTCTCCCATATTAAGACCAAGTTTCTTCTGTAATAGTTTCCGTTGTCGTGCTATCCTCTCTTTAGGATCCACTTCACCTTTAAACACAAAAGAAATATATTTCCTCCAAATCAGGTAAGAAGTTTTCTAATAAATGAAGATCAAACCTGATTAAAAATTTTAATTATTAAAATTACAACAACAAACCATACTCACAATCTCTGTGAGTCCTAACTATGATTAAAAAAGTGTTCTAGAGGCACCTGGGTGGCTCAGTCGTTAAGCATCTGCCTTCAGCTCAGGTCATGATCCCAGGATCCTGGGATCGAGTCCCGCATTGGGCTCCCTGCTTGGTGGGAAGCCTGCTTCTCCCTCTCCCACTCCCCCTGCTTGTGTTCCCTCTCTCTCTGTGTCTCTGTCAAATAAATAAAATCTTAAAAAAAAAAAAAATAGTGTTCTAGCTAACAAAACACTCTAGGACTTTTCATTGAGATTCCCCCATTGCTCTACTGTTAATTATCAAATATATATAAAATGAGATCCACTCCTGTGGAAATAAACCATGTTATTTATTTATTTTTTTTAAATAAGCTCCACGCCCAATGTGACTTTATTTCTTTTGTGTAAGTGAACTGAAATCATGCCTTCAATCAAAACAACCTGGGGTTTTCACTTCCCCAAAATGGGAACTCGACGCTGAGGAGCTACCTGCCAACTCCATGTGAGTAGTTTATGCATTTTCATTCAGCAGGTCATAATCTGCATGTTCTTAATTTAATATACCACCTATGGACCCCCTAACACAGCAAGGATGCGGAGAAACTGGAAACCTTGTGCACTGCTCGTGTGAATGTAAAATGGTATACACACTATGGAAAACAGTATGGCAGTTCCTAAAAAAATTAAAAATAGAAATACAATGTGATCCAGTATTTCCTCTTCTGGGTATATAACCAAAAGAACTAAAGGCAGGAATTCAAAAAGATATCTGTATACCCATGTTCATAGATAGCAGCATTATTTACAATAACCAAAAAGTAGAAGCAACCCAAGTATCTACTGATGGAAGAATAAACAAAATGTGGTACCCAAGTATCTACTGATGGATGAATAAACAAAATGTGGTATAAATACACACTGGAATAATATTCAGCCTTAAAAAGGAAGGAAATTCTGGGGCACCTGGGTGGCTCAGTTGGTTAGGCGACTGCCTTCGGGTCAGGTCATGATCCTGGAGTCCCGGGATCGAGTCCCGCATCGGGCTCCCTGCTCAAGTGGGCAGTCTGCTTCTCCCTCTGACCCTCCCCCTTCTCACATGCTCTCTCTCTCTCTCATTCTCTCTCTCAAATAAATAGGTAAAATCTTTAAAAAAAAAAAGAAGGAAGGAAATTCTGACACAGACTATGACATAGATGAACGCTGAGGAGATTATGTTAAGTGAAACAAGCCAATCACAAAAGGACAAATACTGTTATGACTCTACTTATATGAAGTACCTAGAGTAGTCAAATTCATAAAGACAGAAAGTAGAATGGTGGTTGCCCGGGGCTGGAGGGAGTGAGGAATGGGAACTGTTTAATGGGTACAGTAATTCCCACTCACCTGTGGTTGTCAGTTACCACGGTGTATGGTTTCAGTTACCCCCAGTCAACAACAGTCCAGAGGCAGATGATCCTGCTTTGGACATATTGTCAGAAGGTCAACAGCAGCCTAACACTACATCACAATGCCTATGTCATTCACCTTACTTCATCTCATCACCTAGGCATTTTATCATCTTACATCAGCACAAGAAGGGTGAGTACATTACAGTAAGATATTTCAAGAGAGATTTATATAATTTTTAGTAAAATATATTGTTATATAATAGTTCTGTTTTATTATTGTTGTCAGTCTCTTACTGTGCCTAATTTATAAACTAAACTTTATCATAGTTCTGTATGTACAGGAAAAAAGAGTATATATATATGGTTTGGTTCTACTACCTACAGTTTCAGGCTTGAAATATATCCTTTGTGGAGAAAGGGGACTACTATATAAAGTTTCAGTTCTGCAACATGAAGAGTCCTGGAGATTGGCTTATAACAATGTAAATGTACTTAATATTAAGTAAATGTACTTAATATTGCTGAACTATACACATAAAAAAATAGTTAAGATGTAAATTTTATGTTATCTACACTCTACCACAATTAAAAAACTGATACATCCAGTAATAAAAACTATTTAGGGAAACAAAATAAGTACTGATATATATTACAGGGTGTATAAACCTTGGAAACACTCTAAGAAGTCAGTCACAAAAGATCATATATTAGATAATTCCATTTATAAGAACTGTCCAGAATAGGCAGAGACAGAAAGATGCTTACAGCGTGGAAGGGAAGGGAAGAAGTAGGGCGTAGGAGGTTGGAAGCTAAAGGTTATAGGGTTTCTTCTTGAGATAAGGAAAATACTCTAAAACTGACTGCCTATATCTGTGAATTGTACACTTTAAAAATGGGTGAACTGTATGGTATGTGAATTTTATCTCAATAAAGGTATTTAAAAATTTAAGACTGCTCTACCTGGAGGGAAAAACACTAGGCATCCAAAAGTGAAGACTGCTGGATCACAAGTCCATGACAATTACACAGAACCCAAAATCAGTCCTCTCATTCCAGGGAAAGCCCTATTGGGGAAAACAACCTATACAACTGCAAAGGAAAATCAGACTAGCACCTATACTAATCATGTATGTGTCCTTCATGTATAAGGAAACAAACACAAATAAACAGACACGAAAAGAAAATCTAATTAGAGAATTTTTAATGAGCACTAATCAGCATACTGTGACTTAACAGCATTAAAATCTGAGTTGCCCAAAAACTGGGGTTCCTAATCTTGGTTATGTATCAGTCACCCGTAGAGTTTTTTTCTTTTAAATACAACATCCTGGACTTCCAGCTCTATTACAAAGCTGTCATCATCAAGACAGTATGGTACTGGCACAGAAACAGACACATAGATCAATGGAACAGAATAGAGAGCCCAGAAATGGACCCTCAACTCTATGGTCAACTAACGTTTGACAAGACAAGAAAGAATATCCAATGGAAAAAAGACAGTCTCTTCAACAAATGGTTTTGGGAAAATTGGACAGCCACATGCAGAAGAATGAAACTAGACCATTTCCTTACACCATAAACAAAAATAGACTCAAAATGGATGAAAGACTTCAATGTGAGACAGGAATCCATCAAAATCCTAGAGGAGAACACAGGCAGCAACCTCCTTGACCTCAGCTACAGCCACTTCTTGCTAGACACAACTCCAAAGGCAAAAGCAAAAATGAACTACTGGGACTTCATCAGGATAAACAGGTTCTTCAGAGCAACGGAAACAGTCAACAAAACTAAAAGGCAACCTACAGAATGGGAGAAGACATTCACAAATGACATATCAGATAAAGGGCTAGTATCCAAGATCTATAAAGAACTTAACACACTCAACACCCAAAAAAAACCAAAAAAATCCAGTGAAGAAGTGGGCAGAAGACATTAACAGACATATTCTCCAAAAACATACAAATGGCCAAGAGACACATGAAAAAATGCTCCACATCACTCAGCATCAGGGAAATACAAATCAAAACCACAATAAGATATCACCTCACACTGGTGAGAATGGCTAAAATTAACAAGTCAGGAAACAAAAGATGTTGGTGAGGATGCAGAGAAAAGGGAACCCTCTTCCACTGTTGGTGGGAATGCAAGCTGATGCAGCCAGTCTGGAAAACAGTATGGAGGTTCCTCAAAAAGTTGAAAATAGAGCTACCCTACAACTCAGCAATTGCACTATACTGAGTATTTATCCCAAAGATACAAATGTAGTGACCCAAAGGGGCAACTGCACCCCAATGTTTATAGCAGCAATGTCCACAAAAGCCAAACTATGGAAAGAGCCCAGATGTCCATCGACAGATGAATGGATAAAGATGTGGTGTACATAAATGGATTATTATGCAGCCATCAAAAAATTGAAATCTTGCCATTTGCAATGACATGGATGGAACTAGAGAGTATTATGCTAAGCAAAATAAGTCAATCAGAGAAAGACAATTATCATAGAATCTCACTGCTTTGTGGAATTTAAGAAACAAGGCAGAAGATCATAGGGGAAGAGAGGAAAAAATGAAACAAGACGAAACCAGAGAGGGAGACAAACCACAAGAGACTCTTAATCTCAGGAATCAAACTGGGGTTTGCTGGAGGGGAGGGGGGTAGGGGGATGCGGTGGCTGGGTGATGGACATTTGGGAGGGTATGTGTTGTGGTGAAAGCTGTGTATTGTGTAAGACTGATGAATCACAGACCTGTACCCCCAAAACAAATAATATATGTTAATAAAAAAGAATATGGAAAGAGCCCAGATGTCCTTCAATTGATGAATGGATAAAGATGTGGTACATATACAATGGAGTATTACTCACCCATCAAAAAGAATGAAATCTTGCCATTTGCAATGACATGGATGGAACTAGAGGGTATTATGCTAAGCGAAATAAGTTAGTCAGAGAAAGACAAATCCCATTATGTTTTCACTTACAATGTGGAATTTAAGCAGCAAAACAGATGAACATAGAAGGAAAGGAAAAATAAAATAAAAACAGAGAGGGAGACAAACCACAAGAAACTCTTAACTACAGGAAACAAACTGAGGGTTGCTGGAAGGGAGGTGGGTGGGTGGATGGGGTAACTGGGTGATGGGCATTAAGGAAGGCACTTGATATAATGAGCACTGGGTGACGAATCACTAAATTCTACCCCTGAAACTAATAATATACTATATGTTAACTGAGTTTAAACTAAAAAAATTTAAAAATTAAAATAAAAACAAACACAGGCGCCTGGGTTGCTCAGTTGGTTAAGCAGCTGCCTTCGACTCAGGTCATGATCTCAGGGTCCTGGGATTGAGCCCACGTCGGGCTCCCTGCTCAACAGAGAGCCTGCTTCTCCCTCTCCCTCTGCCTGCTGCTCTGCCTAATTGTGCTCTCTCTCTCTCTGTCAAAAAAATAAATAAATCTTTAAAAAATAAAAATAAAAATAAATAGGGGCACCTGGGTGGCTCAGTTGTTAGATGTCTGCCTTTGGCTCAGGTCATGATCCCAGGGTCCTGGGATCAAGCCCCGCATCGGGCTCCCTGCTCGGTGGGAAGCCTGCTTCTCCCTCTCCCTCTCCCCCTACCTGTGTTCCCTCTCTTGCTGTCTCTCTCTGTCAAATAAATAAAAAAAATAATCTTTAAAAAAATAAATAAATAAAAATAAAAATAAATACAATGTCCTAGAACTATCCACAGATCTATCAAATCTGAATCTCGAGGATAAGACCCAAATACAGATATTTTTTTTAAGTGACAATGGCGACACTGACTTTTACTCCTGGACAAGGGCCAATGATCTCTGATATGAGTACAATAGTAAAATTAGTAAACTTACTGTTTAGAGAGAATTTTTTTCAAATCAGAAAGTTTTTTAAATGATTTCTACCTCCCTTATTAGAAAAGCTATGCTTTTCTGGAACTTAACCAAATCCTCCTCTTAATTCTCTCCAAAAATAGTTAAAGTACAACTGACCCTTGGACAACATGGGGATTCGGGACACCAACTCCCAAGCAGTTGAAAATCTGTGTATAACTTTGACCCCCCCAAACTTAACTACTAATAGCATCCTGTTGATCAAAAGCCTTACCAGTAACATAAACAGTCAATTAACACGTATTTGTACATGTATTATATACTATATTCTTAGAATAAACTAAGCTAGAGAAAACATTAAGAAAATCATAAGGAAAATACATTTACAGTACCATACTGTATTTATTGAAAAAATTTTGCATATAAGGGGACTTGCACATTTCAACAACCTATGCTGTTCTGAGGTTAACCAGAAATCTTTCAATAGAAACCATATTTAAGCAAGAGTAAATGGGTGTTTGACATTTTTTTTAAAGATGAACAAGTGATCATTTCATTAACTTAGCTAGATAGACATGCTTTGAGTAATGATTAATTTTATTAGTAACAAAAACTGTTATGTTTTGGTTTTAGTCAAAAGAGCAACTTACTTACAGAAACCCATTAAAAACATCAAGGTTTTTTCCACTCAAGGCATCAATCTTGAATGGCCACTTTTTTTTATATCCAGATGGATTCCCTAAGTTTGAAGACAGTGGGACGATTTCCTATCCAAGATTTATTTTTTTCATTTTTAGTGTTTGTTTTGGTCACCAGCATGAGATCCAATTATTTAAATTTTTTAAACACATGATAAAAAGAAAGCTGTCATAAAGCCTCTCAAATGTCCAGAATTATGAAAATAGTATCACAAACTGTACCAATCCTGGCTTTTAAAATCTATTCAACCAAGGTTCATGGAGTACACTTTATAATTTCTCTATTACATAATAAAAAGCCTGCTGAAATACTAATATGTATCTATTAACAATGTATAGATATGGTACATATTCACTTAAAAGGAGGAAAATATTCATATGGTATATTTTTAGACCAAATACTTTTGGTTATCTTCTCCACCCACAATGCCTCCCCTTCCCCAACTGCATACTTCAATTTACATTTTGTAACATCTATTAAGATTTTGCATGACTGATATGTAGCATAGCAAGTGATAATTTAGCCTGAACACAAACATTTCAGACTTTCTTCTATAGGACTACTACATACCTGATTTTTCATCTTGTACTTCAAATTCTGCACCAGCAGATCCCAAAAGTGATGCCCCATGCTGTAACAATCTACATATATCAAATCTGTCAAAATTCAATCGATCTGTAGTAGGTGAATCTTCCATAGCACTTTCTGAAGTAGATTCTAAGTGAGGTTGAAAAATACTTAATTTGATCATAAAGCCAAAGTGTAGAATGAAAGAAAACAGCATTACTGGGGGTGGTAGTATAACATTTTAAGAAAAATAAAAGGCAGAGGAAGTAGAAAAGCTATTGTGGATTTATTTATGATCAGCTCTTATTTATGAATAAACTATTTAGATGGTGGCTCCCCTTGTACAAACTATCAGAATGTTAGTGGGTGTATGTATAGCTGTTTTTCACTAAAAAGGCGGATTATTATATGAAGAAATGCATCCCATATTGAAATATGTATGTCAAATACCATATTGTATCGGGACACCTGGGTGGCTCAGTCGCTTAAGCATCTGCCTTCAGCTTAAGTCACGATCCCAGGGTCCTGGAATCAAGTCCCGCATTGGGCTCCTTGCTCAGTGGGGAGCCTGCTTCTCCCTCTGCTGCTGCTCCCCCTGCTTGTGCACATGCTCTCTCTCTCTCTCTCTCTGACAAATAAAATCTTTAAAAATATGTGTGTGTGTGTGTGTGTGTGTGTATTGTCTCCATTTACTGTTTAACTGTTTGAAAACACTACCAAGGTAACAGCCTGAGTTCATCATAGTGCTCATTTGGAAAACAAACATATTTAGAGAATATATTCATATTTAAGCTAATAAGCATCATTCGTCCCTATACCTAAGGAATATCTATGACACAAAGCAACTCTTCATTCAATAGGACTCCTCATAATATGAGCAAATTATAATCTCCTGGTAAATTGCTAAAATTATATATCTGAGGCCTAAAAGCATCATAAAATGTTTTGTATTCCTCCTCAAGAAAGTTATGCCATTATAAATTTTTAAATATATTTTAACTGTTCACTAACTTTAAATACTTTGAGCTAGTACTTGCATATAATTCATTTATTAAACTAAAGTATAATTATTTTAAGTTTTCCAATGATGACAAGCAACCTTACCATAAATTTTAATGCTGGTGTAACTAATTTAATGTTTTGTAAAAAGAATCTGAGTTCTAACAACTCTATATACCAAAATAAGCAGGGAAAACAAGCTAAAAAAGAAAAGGCTCCTTTCTAAAACAAGTTATAACTTCTTCTGGTTACATATTTCATTTGATGAGAGAGGACAAATTAATACAGTCTCTCAACATAATAGGTGCCAGATAATTAAAGCAAAAATTTTAGACAAGCTAAAATGTATGATAAAAGTGAGGTTATCAAAGTGACTTGAAAATGAAATCAGGTTGCACATTAAATTTTCATTTAAGGGACGCCTGAGTGGCTCAGTTGGTTAAGTATCTGCCTTCAGCTCAGGTCATGATCCCAGGGTCCTGGGATCAAGTCCCACATCGGGCTCCCTGCTCGGCGGGGAGCCTGCTTCTCCCTCTGACTGATGCTCCCCCTACTTGTGCTCCCCTCTTTCTCTCTCTCTGACAAATAAATGAAATCTTTAAAAAAGAATTTCACTTAAAGTGTATACCTTTACAAATTTTTAAAAGCATATGCTCGTTCTTAAATATTGTTGCAAGCAGTCAGAAAAATAATTTTTACTACAAGACATCTAAAGGACACATTAGAAACTAAAGACCCCTCTAAATATCCATACATAATTGTGCTTAAATTTAGAAAATAATTACACTATTCTCCCAGCAACAAGAAAAAACACTGCTTCAAATACCTAATGCTGCATTATTTAGTTTCTTTTTTTGGGCATAAATTCCTGAGGGAAGCAATAATCTCTTTAAGTCAAGCATACTGTACAGTTAATAATTTTAAAAATATACATGAAAACATAGTTTATCTAGTAGTTTTTTAAAAGCGTGGTGAAAGAGGCGCCTGGGTGGCTCAGTCGCCTGTCTACCTTCAGCTCGGGTCATGATCTCAGGGTCCTGGGATTGAGCCCCACATCCGGCTCCGCACTCAGCAGGGAGTCTGCCTCTCCCTCTCCCTCTGCCCCTCCCCACCCTCAAGAATGTGTGTGCGCAGAAGCTGTCTCAAAGAAATAAAATCTTTTTTTTTTAAAGATTTTATTTATTTATTTGAGAGACAGAGTGAAAGAGAGAGAGAGCACAAGAGGGGGGAGCGGGAGAGGGAGAAGCAGACTCCCCGCCGAGCAGGGAGCCCGCTGCGGGACTTGATCCCGGGACTCCAGGATCATGACCTGAGCCGAAGGCAGTCGCTTAACCAACTGAGCCACCCAGGCGCCCTCAAATAAATAAAATCTTAAAAAAAAAAAAAAGTATGGTGAAAATCACCTTATTCATTGTCATTTCCTGACAAAGCTGTACCTGAGAATTAAGCCTTTAAATTAAAATTGAAATTATTAAAATATAAAACGTATAGTTAATTCTACAGGTAGGTTGTTACTGCAAACTACTTTTACCACTTAAAAGCACCTTGTTTGGTTCTTGGTACTGGATTCCACTCAGGTACATTTTTCACTATAGCTTCAACAGCTTGTCCTGCTGCAATCCGGGTATCCCAATTTGTACTTCTTAAATATATCAACACCTTAAAAAATTATAAGATAAAACAGTTATACCAAAATACTGTTTGTTCAAAGTAGCCAGAACAGAGAAATACAAATTTACTTGTTGTTAATTTATAATTTAGCAGCCACTGGACTTCACATAAAAATTTATATAAATAAAACACCTTGGAATTATTAATATCATTTACAAGATTCTATCATTCACAGGAAATATCACTACCCCTTAAAAAAAAAGGAAACAGGAAACTTTTAGTTAAAAGATACTTAAGTACATTTAAAAAATAACCTACCTTTTAATATAGTAAAAAGCAAAATGTGTATTTTCATTAAGTCCCATTACTTAACACAAAGAGTTAAGTTGTAAAAACTAGCAGAAAGAACAAATGAGTTCAGCAGGATGGGAAGATATAAAATCAATATATAAAAATCAACTGTTTTGCTAAATACTTTCAATAAACAATTGGAAAACAAAATTTTAAAAATCCCATTTATAATAGCACCAAAAAGTATGAAATACTTAAATGTAAACTTAAAGTACAAGACTCATATACTGAAAATTACAGAAATATTCAAAATGCCATTGAAAGAAAGGAAATAAGATCTAAATAAACAGAAAGACACCTCACCTCATGTTTGTGGATCTATAGATTTAATACTGTTAAGAGAGTAATACTCCCTCAATTGATCTACTGATTCAACAAAATTCCTATCAAAATCCCAGCTCACTTTTTTTGCAGAAATGGCCAAGTTGATCCTAAAATTTATATAGAAATGCAAGGGACCCAGGGTCACCAAAACAATCTTGAAAAAGAATAATAAAGTTGGTATACTCACACTTCTTGATTTCAAAACTTACGATGTGGTACTGGCAAAAGGACAGATACACAGATCAATGGAATAGAATTGAGAGTCTAGAAATAAAACTCTCTATAGTCAACTGATTTTCAACAAGACTGCCAAGACAATTCAATGGGGAAAGAATAGTTTTTTCCACAAATGGTGCTAGGGCAACAAAATGATTGTGAACCCCTACCTAACACCATACACACACACACACACACACAAAATAACTCAAAATGAGCCTAAGTCTAAGAGTAAGATCTAAAGCTATACAATTCTTAGAAGAAAACACAGGGGTAAATCTTTGTGACCTTGGATCAGGCAAGACTTCTTAGATATGATCCTAAACAGCACAAGGGATATGAAAAAAAAGGATAAATCTGACTAAGTCAAAATTAATAACTTTTATGCTTCAAAGGATACCATCAGGAAAGTGAAAAGACAACCACAGACTGGAAGAACAATTTGCAAATGAAATACCTTGTAAGGAGCTTGCTTGTATCCAAAATACATAGAGAACTATTACAACTCAGTATTAAAAGAACAAATATCCCACTTAAAAATGGGCAAAGGATCTAGGGGCGCCTGGGTGACTTAGTTGGCAAGCATCTGACTCTTGATTTCAGTTCAGGTCATGATCTCAGGGTTATGAGATCAAGCCCCACATTGGGGTCCACATTGGGCATGGAGCCTGCCTAAGATTCTCCCTCCCTCTCCCTCTGTTCCCCCCACACACACACACAAAAAAGGAGAAATAGGTAAAGGATCTGAAGAGACAGTTCTCCAAAAAAGATACACCAAGGGTCAATAAACACATGAAAAGATGTTCAACATCACTAGTCACCAGGAAAATGCAAGTCAAAACTACAATGACGTATCACTTAACACTCACTAATATGGAAATAATCAAAGTCAGTTAATAACAAGCATTGGCAAGGATGTAAAAAAAAAAAATCAGCTCTCTCATACACTACTGTTAGGAATGTAAAACAATGGAGCCATTTTGGAAAACAGTCTGGCAGTTCCTCATAAAGTTAAACATAGTTACTATATGATCCAGCAATTCTATCCACAGGTATAAACCCAAGAGAAATGAAAACATACACCCCACACAAAAACTTGTACATGAATTTTCATAGCAGCATTATTCATCAAAGGCCAAAAAGTGGAAACAACCCAAATGTCCATCAACTGATGAACAGATAAGATGTGGTATATACACATAATATATTCAGATCACATCCATACAATGGAATATTTGGCAATAAAAAGGAATGAAGTAATGAGACAAGCTTCAATATGAAAGAACGTTAAAAATATTATTTTGAGTGAAAGAAACCAGTCACATTAATAAAAAATTTTCACAATAGGCAAGTCTATAGGCAGAAAGTAGACTGGGGTTGCCTAGGACTAGGTATGGGAGGGAGAGTGATGGAGAGTGACTGCTAATGGGCATAAGGTTTCTTTTTGGGGAAATAAAAATTAGGTTGTGGTGATGACTGCACATATCTAAAATCACTGAGGGGCGGGGCGCTTAGGTGGCTCAGTCATTAAGCGTCTGCCTTCGGCTCAGGTCGTGATCCCAGGGTCCTGGGATCGAGCCCCGCATCGGGCTCCTTGCTCTGCAGGAAGCCTGCTTCTCCCTCTCCCACTCCCCTGCTTGTGTTCCTGCTCTCGCTGTCTCTCTCTCTCTGTCAAATAAATAAATATTTTAAAATTAAAAAAATAAATAAATAGGGGCGCCTGCGTGGCTCAGATGGTTAAGCGTCTGCCTTCAGCTCAGGTCATGATCCCAGGATCCTGAGATCGAGTCCCGCATCGGGCTCCCTGCTACGCAGGGAGCCTGCTTCTCCCTCTACCTCTCTCTTTCTTTCATGAATAAATAAATAAACATTAAAATAAATATATAAATAAATAGATAAAATCACTGAGGGGTACCTGGCTGGCTCAGTGGGTGCAGCATGTGACTCTGAGTCTTGGGGTTGTAAATTCAAGCCCTATACTGGGTGCACAGATTACCTGAAAATAAAATCTTAAAAAAAAAAAAAACTTTAAGGAACGTCTGGGTGGCTCAGTCGGTAAGCGTCTGCCTTCAGCTCAGGTCATGATCCCAGGGTCCTGGGATCGAGTCCTGCATCGGGCTCCCTGCTCCACGGGAAGCCTGCTTCTCCCTCTCCTACTCCCCCTGCTTGTGCTCCCTCTCTCGTGTCTCTCTCTGTCAAATAAATAAATAAAATCTTAAAAAAAAAACTTTAAAAAAGTAAAATAAAACAACTGAATTGTACAATAAGCAGTTTAAAAAAACAACCGTAAGGCAACAGGAAAACACTGAGGGGAGAGAAAAGAGGATAAGAGGTGAGACGGTATGAAAGACAAATTTTGCCTCTTGGAATTATTTGATGACAGCCAATATGCCAGGATCCAAGTTAAGCAGAACAGAACTCAGAAGGCTGGAAACCTTTTCTCAGTTCAGCACAAATTAGTTTTGCTCCCAGTTTCCAGTTTCTGCTCATTCAGTCCCCCACCTTTTCCTCTGGGGTGAGAAGAAATGGGTATGCCTCTCTATCCCCCTACCTTACACATTGAGAATAGTGTCTAATAGGCATCCTTCTCCATTCTGAGAACATGGAGCCTGTGGATATCAAATCACTGTCTCTTCATCTACATATTGGTTAGAAGGTCCTGATAATATCTAAGTGGTAAATATACCGGAAAAGACAGTTACTGTCAGCCCTCATGGTGGGAACCATATCATACAGATTTGTATATTCACAAGGCCTTAGAATTCCTATTCATATGAATCAAGAAGGGACAAATGAGAATCAAAGGAGTGGGTAAGGGGCGCCTGGGTGGCTCAGTCAGTTAAGTGTCTGCCTTTGGCTCAGGTGGCTCAGTCAGTTAAGTGTCTCATCTGCCTTTGGCTCAGGTTGTGATCCTGGGGTCCTGGCATCAAGCCCCACATCGGGCTCCCTGCCTGCTCGGTGGGGAGTCTGCTTCTCCCTCTCCCTCTCCCTCTTATCCCTTGCTCATATGCTCTCTCTTTCTCAAATAAGTAAATAAAATCTTTGGAAGGAAGGAAGACAGACCAGGAGGAAGAGAGGGTTCTTGGGATTTCGATATTGCTCCCCAACCCTATCCTCTATTCCCACCCTCCTTCCCACCCGAGCCCCCCAACACACAGAGCATTCCAGGTTTTACTTTGTATGCCAGAAAAGAAAAATTTTTTAAGATTTATTTTAGAGAGAGAGAGAACATGTGCACGCACTCAAGGAGGGAGGGTTGGGGGTAAGGGCAGAGGGAGAGAGTCTTCAGGCAGACTCCCCACTGAGGACAGAGCCCACATGAGGCTCGATCCCACGACCCATGAGATCACGACCTGAGCTGAAACCAAGAGTTGGACATTCAACTGACTAAGCCACCCAGGCGCCCCTGCATGCCAGAGATTTATTAAACACATGGAATGTGCTGCTTACCATGATCAGGCACACTTCTACAAGCCCAGAGTTCAGTAAAAATACAGCCATTGCTTAAGAAAAGAATATGGGCTGGTATTAATGAAAAACACCGATCCACCAAAGCAGAAAGCCTCCACTTTCAAACAGGTGATAACTTAAAATGTAATGATAACTAGCTTCTCATATATTTCAATCATTTCCCATAAGCACTCAATCCATTTGAAGACTGCCAACTAGATATAATTACTAGCCATTAAGAACAAGTCAGACCACTAACAAACTAGATTAACAACTTAGTTCATTACCAAATTGGGTCAGATTCAAATTTGTGCCACAGGCAAAAGGTGGTATATTGTCAAATCACTTAGACAATTAAACTTGACGCAAAAAAACTCAAAATATTTTAAATCTTATGACAAAAAAAGAAAGACCAAATTTAAAAAAATATCTGGAGAAATAGGAAGATATTTAATGGAATTTGAAGACCACAAACTGCCACTAAATAAAAATAAGAATTTCTATTGTCATATTCCTATCCACAAATTTCTACAACTGCGTTATACTGAAAGAAAAAAAGAGTTCTTACTTTAGATAAAAGATTATTTAGTTCATGGGGATGAAGCTTTACCACTTCTCCAAGTTGCTGTGCAGCAGCTTTTCTTGTAACTGGAGTAGTGCCAGTATCCAGTAAGATAAAAAGACGGTCAAGCCTAAAATAACAAAAATATAATGATTATTCTGAAACGTGTTTCCTCATTGGTGTAAGTTTAATAAATAAATGTATTGAGCATTTATGAACAAAGACCTATTCTAGGGCTACAGGAGAATCTCTACTCTTAAGGAACTTGCAATCGGGGGTAGGGTAAGTAGAAAGGCAAGTACACAAATAATTAGAATACAGGATACAACAATATTGTGTCAGAAAAGAAATACAAAGTGCTCTGAAGAGTGGGAACAGAGGGAGCAAATACTATATATCCCCAGCTGCGTAATACTGAAAAGGCTTCATAAAATAAATGGTGTATGAGATGGACCTTAAGAGGTCGACCACAAAGGTCTTGGTGGAACTGGAGCTCTATTTTAGGAAGATTAATCTGGCAGCAGCGTGAAGCATGAAGTGTAATGGAAGAAAACTTTTATTAGAGAGTTTTAGGCTAAAAGCGCAGACCTAACCTACCATCATGGCAAGAAGTCTATAAAGAAGTTGGGAGAGGGGCGCCTGGGTGGTTCAGTTAGTTAAGTGGCTGCCTTTGGCTCAGGTCAGGATCTTGGGGTCCTGGGATAGAGCCTGGCATAGGGCTCCCTGCTCAGCGGGGAGTCAGCTTCTCCCTCTGCCCCTTCCCCTGCTTGTGTGCTCTCTTTCTCTCAAATAAATAAGTAAAATCTTATTTATTTTTTTTAAGGATTTTTTTATTTATTTGACAGAGACACAGCAAGAGAGGGAACACAAGCAGGGGGAGCAGGAGAGGGAGAAGCAGGCTTCCAGCTGAGCAGGGAGCTCGATGTGGGACTCCATCCCAGGATCCTGAGATCATGACCCGAGCCGAAGGCAGATGCTCAACAACTGAGCCACCAGGCGCCCTAAATAAGTAAAATCTTTAAAAAGAAATTTTTTTTAATTAAAAAAAAGAAGTTGGGAGAGAGGGTGCAGAGGATAAACATACATGGTGCAATAACGAAATGTCAAGAAAATTAGACTCTCAGACTCTGAATCTTAGAAAATGAAGATTCATTTTTCAAAATGGGAAGAACTAGTAGAGAAAATATGGGAAAAGATGGTAAGTTTACTAGTGGGGGGACAGGATAGCTAGGAGAGACCAAAAAGGATAGCTGGAATAGAGTTCTGAAGTTCAGGAAGAACTGAGACTAAAGGTATATATATGGGGTCATTTGTATAGAAGTGACAAATACGGCAAAAATAAGATCTCTGAGTAAAATGTTTCCAAAGGCATACAGCATAATGGCATCAATTCTAGAGCCACAACACCACAGTTCAAATTCCAATTCTGCCATTTATCCAATGAATAAAGCTTGGAATAATATCACAATGCCTTATACCTGGAATAGGTAAGAAGTAGAACACTGTGTTACTGTCATTTTGGAATACAGGAAAATCCTAAGGTTTTAGAAAGGCAAAGTCACAAGTAACTACCACCAACTATCCACATATCATAATATAGGTTTAGCTTTCCTATCACACTACTAATCAGGCTCAATAAGGCAAAGTGAATGCCACAGGTAATGAAAAGAAGGCAGCTTCATACTTCATATATGGAATAAATGGGTACTTTTAAAAAAGATGGAGGATGGGGCGCCTGGGTGGGTTAGTCGACTGAGCATCCAACTCTTGGTTTCCAGCTCAGGTCATAATCTCAGGGTGGTGAGATGGAGCCCGAGTCCGGTTCCACACTCAGTTGGGAGTCTGCTTCTCCTCTCTCACTGCCCTTCCCCACCACTTGCACGCATGCACTCGCACGCTAAAATAAATAAATCTGTAAAAACATTTTTTAAAAAGATGGAGAATGACAAGGGGCAAAGTTATATTGACTGCCCAATGCTATAAAGGGGAGATTTAATGAATATATTTTCAAATTTTATCTAATGAGGAAGAGAGAGTAAGGTCCCAATGAAGCTCTTATTTTACTTCTGGGATTATTTTTCTATCACTAAGAGCTAAAAAATTACACAACAAAGCTCTGAAAGCCTTTTCGAAGAAAAGATAAACCTTTAAGAGGCAGATGAAATGGGCAGGATCGTTTTTTTTCTGGTAGTATTTCTCAAACTAGCCAGTCACTAATAAGCACAAAATCATTGTAAGTAGTAAGAAATAGAACTAAAATAGATCTTTTTCATTCAAGAATGCTAAGAGTACTATGAAAAGTTTTTAACTGCTTCAGAACAAAACACTATGAGGTAAGGTTCAAATTTATAGTTAGGGGTATGTAGGAAGGACAAATTTTAAGAAAAATATGTGAGGTAATAAAAAAGCCAGTGGCATAAAGCAGAATAATACAACACAGTTTCTGCTTCCAATGTACTGAATGGCACACAGAATGATTACAAAGAAATTAATTTTTATAAGACATGCGAAAATTAATTTACTTTATATATACACTATACACAGACACATTCCATCTGCTAACACAATATTTCTCCTTATCAATTCCAGGCTATCTAAATACTTGCCTTTACCCATTCATTCATCGAGTTTTGCTACAGGATTTGGTGAAGAGTGACTCAGAGATAGAAGAAAAGGAAGGGAGAAAACATTTTTTTGACAACTGGTGTTATTTAAAAGTTCTAAGACTAAGTCAGACACAAATCCCTTTCCCATAAAATGATTTCCCTCACCCATCCCATACACAACTCTCAGAATGCCCCTTGAATTATTTTCATCTTTAAATCGAGTTGTGATGTTAAAGTTCATGAGAACCATCTCTGAACCTCCACAACAAACATCTGCACATTGCCATGACCGTATGATTTTGTCCAAGAAATTTGCAAAAAGAAATTTCAAACATCTGGGATGCCAGGGTGGCTCAGTAGGTTAAGCATCTGCCTTCAGCTCAGGTCATGATTCCAGGGTCCTGGGATCAAGTCCCGCATCAGACTACTTGCTCAACGCAGAGCCTGCTTCTCCCTCTCCCACTCCCCCTGCTTGTGTTCCCTCTCTCGCTGTGTCTCTCTCTGTCAAATAAATAAAATCTTTAAAAAGTAATAATAAAAAAATAAAATTATAAAGAAAAGTTCAAGTTTCTTGGGGCCAAGTTTAAGTATTATTTTTAAGCAAAGAAAGTGTGTGCTAAAAAAAAGTGAGCTATATTAGAATTTTTTTTCTTCCTTTGAGAAACACCCTTAATCTGTAATAGCTATATTATGTCAAAACAAGTTATAAAAATAACAGAACTGGTGGTTCAGTCGGTTAAGCGTCTGGCTCAGGTCATGATCTCAGGCCCTGCATCGGGCTCCCACACTCGACAGGGAGTCTGCTTGTGATTCTCTCTCTCCCTCTGCCCCTCCTCCCGCTCTCTCCCCCTCTCTCTCTCAAATAAATAAACCTAAAAAAAAATACAAAAAAAGAGAACTGATGCTAAGGTAATGTTTCAGTTAAGTGATAAGATCAGCCCAGCAGTATTTCAGCATTCTGAACATCAAGAGTTACACCTGCGCCAAATAGCAAGCTGAGAAAAAGACTATGAAGTAGGCACTGTATTCCTTCAAAAATCTCCACCCTTTCTAAACTTTCCTTTAGTCTCCTGCTACCCAGCTTCATTAGAACCACACTCCTGGCCAAAGACCTCTGACTTCTCTCTAACCTAATGCTGATCCTGTCTCAAAGCCACACAGTTCCTCTTGCCTCTCCTTTATGCAAAGCCTTTTATCCCAATGCCATGTCATGTAACCTCTGCTCCTCTAGCAGCCAACTGTCCTGGGGTTAACAGATCAGCTCACTCTCTCACCTTATCCAGGCCTAATTATCCTTATATCTTCCACCTTGGTGGTAGCCAAACTTGCCTCCCTGAATAGAGGAATGGGGATACAAGAATACTTTTTTTTTTTTTGGAGTTCTCCCTTCCTCTATCCAGAACAGCAGAATAAACACCACACAAAAGGTAGAACAAAGGGATGAGCAGACCAGGATCTGACAAGAGGGCAGTCTGACCTGTTATCCCACGGTAGCCAGCTATGAGGCAAGCAGGGTAAGCATCAGGGCCAGGACACAATGGAAAAGGCTGGTACAGTGAACTGGTGGGGGAAGGGTTTCGAAAGGGCATTGAGACAGGGTCAGTATTATGTTGGAGGGCGGGCAGGGGCCTCGGTGAGGGAGGGTGTGACAGAAGCTAGGTGGTCAGAAGAGAAAGGAAGTTAAAAGAAGGGCTAATTGAGGAAACACAGTACTTACCACAATACTTCTTTTGGCTAAAACTTCTCTTGCAGAACCGCTAGTAGAAAAAAAATGCCATTCTTCATTCTTTGAGGGATAGACAGATGGAGGAGAAAGAGGTAATAGATGTCAAGCTGTATGAAAGGTACCAAAGACTGGAAGAATAATTTAAATAAAATGTAAGGCAATTATATTTGACAATACCTACTGGTTATGAATTTACTGATAAGAAATCTGGCCCATTTTCAACTTTGATTTTAATTCAGAGAGAATTATACAAGACATGATTCATGTTTTGTTTACCAACCTGTGACTTCAGGCAATTGCTCTAAAGACTGACTAGAAAAAGGAAAGAGTACATAGAAGTTTGTAGAGGTTATGCTGGCAGCTGCAATCTAACCCCTCTTCAGCTGCTTGCATTATGATAATTCATGAAGTAAAGATATAAAAAGATACAGACAGAAATCATAGCCATTTTGAACTATGTCCTAGGTTACTACTTCATTGTTAATAAACAAGTATATGTTGCATCTCCACTCCTAAACCAGTTGAAAATTAAAAAAAAAAAAAAAAAGGTATAGGGGTGCCTGGCTGGCTCAGTAGGTAGAACATGCAACTCTTGATCTCAGCATTGTGAGTTTAAGTCTACGTTGGGGGGCAGAGATTACTTTAAAAAAGAAGTATAAATACAACTTCTTCAATCTACTTCCGACCTCCATATTCTCAGAATAAATTTAAACTTAATCTCTTTGAAAAATAGCATAAGGTCAGGGTACCTGGGTGGCTCAGTCGTTAAGCATCTGCCTTCGGCTCAGGTCATGATCCCAGGGTTCTGGGATGGAGCCCCATGTTGGGCTTCCTGCTCAGCGGGAAGCCTGCTTCTCCCTCTCCCACTCCCCCTGCTTGTGTTCCCTCTCTCACTGTCTCTCTCTGTGTCAAATAAATAAATAAAATCTTTAAAAAAAAGAAAAGAAAAATAGTATAAGGTCAACTAGCAGAATACCTCACAAGGAAAGCTTTGTAACCTTAACTAAGAGAATTATCAGTCAAGTTTGTCTATTCTGTTATACTTTTTTTTTTTACATTTAACAAAAGTGCAGTAAAATTTAAAACAACTATTTGAACTTTTTAATTTTCTGTGTGACTTAGGGAATAAGAAAAGAAATTAAATATCTAATATAAACACTGTATTAAGTTTCACATATTATCATTAGGCAAGAAAGTTAT
This sequence comes from Eumetopias jubatus, assembly GCF_037043125.1. NCBI lineage: Eukaryota > Metazoa > Chordata > Mammalia > Carnivora > Otariidae > Eumetopias > Eumetopias jubatus. The sequence goes on from NW_028274823.1 coordinate 36,143,536, forward strand.
GGTCAAAAGAAACAACTTCCAAGAAATTCTCTAGACCAATGTTTTTATTTCGTTGTTGGTTTTTTTTTAAGATTTTATTTATTTATTTGACAGAGACATAGCAAGAGAAGGAACACAAGCAGGGGGAGTAGGAGAGGGAGAAGCAGGCTTCCCATGGAGCAGGGAGCCCGATGTGGGGCTCGATCTCAGGACCCTGGGACCATGACCTGAGCCAAAGGCAGACACTTAATGACTGAATGACCCAGGTGCCCCTAAACTGATGTTTTTAAATGTATACCTTCTAGTTCATATTGTGGGTAATTTGAAACTATGCTACTGTTATATTCTTTAAACAAGGAAGATTACTTTAAGACACCGCACAGTATACTGAGAATCAATATGAAGATGTGAAACCACACCAAAGCCAGGTGCAAGGCCAGGGACATGCTAAACTGCATTCCCTCACTACCACACTAGAACATAACTCCTTAAAATAGGGACTTTAGGGGCACCTGGGTGGCTCAGTAGGTTAAGCATCTGCCTTTGGCTCTGGTCGTGATCCCAGGACCCTGGTATCAAGCCCAGCACTGGGCTCCCTGCTCAGCAGGAAGTCCGCTTCTCCCTCCCACCATGCTTGCACTCACACTCTTTCTCTAAGAAACAAAATCTTTTAAAAAATTTTTTTAAAAATAGGGACCCTATTTTTGTTCTCTGTTGTATCTCTAGTACCTAGAACATAGAAAGCATTCCATAAACTCATTAAATGAATGCTGAAATAGTACAACCAAACAGTTATTTCCTTTAGGACTTTTTTTCTAACCTCTACTCTTAATCCACCCATCAAGCTTCAGCCTTTTGCATGACTTTATCTTAAAGATAAAATCTAGGTTCTTCAGAAGAAGTATGTTATTTTAAAAGTTCATATAAAATTGTGCACCTTAAAATAGTTAAAATGGTGAATTTTATGTTATGTGTATTTTATCACAATTTAAAAACAAAACAACAAAACGCTTTATATAAGTACTCTGAGAAATAAACCAAAGAACAGGGAGGCATTTACCATACAGACTGAAGTGTAAAAGTTCTATATACCTCTTCTACCTTTCCTGGCTTTTTTGTTCCTAACTTTTTTAAAGTATAAAATATTTGACATATTATTATCTACAATAGTTCTTTCTGTCAATCCTATAATGGATTGAAATTAGCAGTAATGGAGGAACAGGCCTAACAAACACAAGAAACCTGTGCTGTCCTAGAGATCATCAAGATCATTTTAGCATTTTCCCTGTCAGGAGGAAGGATCCACTGGAACTTCCCCCACATCAAGAAACTTCCTTGTATTTGGTAGAACAGGACTGTTGAAACAATGTTTCTCTGAAGTATCAGCAATACAGAGAGAATTAACAAAACTGAGCAAAGTTCTGATCAAATGTAGCAATTTGTTTCTTCCGTAAGAGGGTGTGTTCCCTTTTTTTCCAGAAAGCTTTCTGAACACTGCATTATTTTCAAATGCAAAAATGTCAAGAGGCCTGAGAAAGTTTCTAATAATGCAGTCATATCATAATTACTGTCTAGACATTTTAGACATGACCTTTATAGCTTAGATCACCGAGGAAAAATTTTCTAAATTGTATTTTTAAATTTATATGATCAAGGGAAAACTATGTTCCTATTAGCTAGTCAATATACAATAGTCACCTCAACCAATTATGGGATAATCTGGCAAAGGTATGAAAAACAACCTTAAAAAAAAAAAAAAAGGGCGCCTGGGTGGCTCAGTTGGTTAAGCGACTGCCTTCGGCTCAGGTCATGATCCTGGAGTCCTGGGATCGAGTCCCGCATCGGGCTCCCCCAGCGGGGAGTCTGCTTCTCCCTCTGACCCTACTCCCTCTTATGCTCTCTCTCATATAATAAAATAAAATCTTTAAAAGCACACACACACACACACACACAAAAACCTGAGTAAGCCACGGTACTCAATTTACCATCTTCTGTAATAAACATATCTTAACAATTCGTCTAAGGCTGCCTTTACTATTGATGGCCCAACCCCCAACCAAGTGATAAATGATACTGGAGAAAGGCTCACAAAGCAAAACAGCAGTATTCAAAGATTTAACAGTTATTATTACAACTGTTTGCAAGTAACACTGAAAGCTGTAATATATATTAATTTGTCTTTTTGCTGAGGTTGGTTTTCTGGGAGCAAGTAGCTAGTGAATGAGCTTAGCTGACCTTCCAGCATTCACATCTTAAGGGCAACACTGTTCTCTACTCCTACATTTGTATACTTGTCTCTTATTAAGGGTCTAAAAGAGTCATACATTTTTCAGTAATACTTCACTGCATTTTACAGAGAACTTCAAATGCTTTAACTATATTTGCAATTTTAGAGAGTTTCAAAGTTTGTTTGCAAGATTTAACTCTCCCACAAGTCAAGAGTTGACTATGTATTTGATAATTTTGCCACATTCTTACAATTCAAAGTATAAAACTAGACCTTTATAAAACTATAAGCAGGGTCTAAAAAATTTGATCACACAGAGTGCAAAGCTGTATCATATCCAATTTGCATTATAAAAGGCCACACTATCACAGAATTCAATATGCTATACACTTTTTAAAATAGTTTTGATAACATTATGTTTTTAAAATTATAATCCTGGCTAATATTCAAAGGTATAGTGAAAGTCTATCTTCTTAGGGAAAAACTATAGCTGAACTATAAGGACTCACTGAAAAACACTGGAAATATTCTACTACATATATAAACTATGGTAAAATCATGACAGCTATTGAAACAAGAAACAAAATCACTCGTTCGTTTAAAAAAAATGGGTAGAGCACCTACTAGGAGCCAAGCACTCTCCTGGAAAGAGAAGGATCAGACATACTCCCTTCTCTCCAGAGTATATGTAAATCCAAGCAGGGAGGAGAACAATTAAACAATTACAAAATATATAATGACTGAAAGTACATATTGGTGCAAATAACTCGAAGTAAAACCAGAGAAAGCTCCCCAAAGTGACATATAAGCTTAGACTCCAAAACTAAGGCTGGACTAAAAACTAAGGTTAGCCAGACTTGGGGAGCGGGGTGGGAGGGCAAGAAAGAAATGTTCCAGACATAAAGAATGGGAGGTGAGAACACAGATTCAAAATGAAAGGGAGAGAGAGAGATGCAGAGAACCTGACACAAGGTGAAGCAAAAAGGTGAAGCAGGAACTAGATCACAGAGAACCTAGTAAGATTAAGTCTGTTAAGGAATTTGGACTTTAGGCTAAGGCAAAAGAAAACACCTAAAGGTTTTAAGCAAAAAAATTACATTAAAATTTGCATATTAGCAAAATATGGCTGAAGAATAAATTAGAGATGCCATGGGAGGCAGGAAGAGCAAGTGGCTGCTGTTGCAGGTGTCTTGGATCAGAGATGATGGTGGTATGGAACAGGATTGTGGTAACTGGTATGGAAAGAAAGAAGACTGGCCAGAGAAAGATTAGAAAAATAGACTAACAGGATTGGATTTGGTAACTGGCTGGATGGGGGGAAGAGGAGAGAGGAAAAAATCATTTATTATTCCCAGATTCCTGAACCTGGCAATTGAGGGAATGATGGTACCAACTAACCATTTCCCTTCTGTTGGAAATATTTACAAGGTCCTAAAAATATTACAGTGCAAAAAAATATTTTAATTTTATTCTGGCAAATATGATTTTTATCTCTTAAGCTATCTTTTACCTATTCCGCATACAATATTCAAATGAGTCTGTATTCTACAACCATAAACCAACAAGAAAGGAAATTCAGTTAGTAAAGAAACATGCTTAGTCTATGGAGAAGACCGGCTTGAAATTAAAGTTTGCTATTCAAAGTGAATCTTCTAATAAAAAAAGCAAGAACTGACAGTATCCTCAAAACACATAAGGTATCTCAAGAAGTGTCTTTCTTGAACCATCAAATCACCAAAATATACACAGGAGTAGCTTTTATATAAAACCATGACGGGCTTTTTTTTTTTTAAGAATTTAACAGAATTTTGGCAAAGTAAGAATCTACATAAAAAAGAGCACTACCCTTTGAAATCCAATGTCACGAACAAAAGGCAGTAGCTTTCAAAACCCACTCATTCATTCAGAAATTTACATGCCCTAAACTTCTATAAATAGATTAGCATAGGCCAAGCAGATTAGATTCTCTCTAAATACTTTCATTTTGTCTCTATAAAACTATACCCAATACTGTGAAAACAGTCCGCTCTAAGAGGAATTTCATGAGCTAATTTTTTTTTTAATTTTTTATTAAGTAAACTCTCCACCCAACATGGAGCTTGAACTCATGACCCCTAGATCAAGAGCCGCATGCTCCACCAACTGAGCCAGCTAGGCCCCCCAGGAGCTACTCATTCTCTTAAACATTGTATCATCTAATAAATAAATCTCATATTAAGTTGCTGTATCAATGTATTTATAACATACATATATATTTATACAGGAGGTAACAAATTAGAAGATACACCTTTCAGTTATTTGCAAAAAGTTAAATTACCACTTTATTCTCTCAAGGCAATTTTATATATCACAAAATAAGACTTTCCTCACACTGGATTCAATTAATGTATGAAATAAAAATGAGATGCTCCATACTACAGGTACCTAGCAACCCCCTTAAACCAACTCCCATGGACTTCTCCCACACACTATTTCATCAGTTATCTAGGGAGACTGTGAGGGATGAGCTACCCTTTTGGCTTGCAAAACAGACACAGCTTGAGCACCTACCATGTCAAGAAGTGTGTTCAATTAATTGTGAAAAATGAATGAAAACTATTTGTTTTCTGAACTATCATTGCTTCCTTTAGTCTATGTGATAGAAAGACCCAGTTCTCATGAAAACTTACCTCATCAACTCTAGTGAACTTGGTGATTCCTGATTGCTATCAGAGGGACTATTCCCTACTTACATTTCCAAAATCAAACCTCTAACTAAAGTTTTCCCACCATTCTTAACTACACTGGAGGAAGGGACTTTCCTCCCATAGCTATACGTCTTGTTGGCTTTTCTGCAGTTTTCCTAGACGTTCCTGTTGACAGGCAACATTTTAAAGTAATTTAAGGGGCGCCGGGGTGGCTCGGTCGTTAAGTGTCTGCCTTAGGCTCAGGTCATGATCCCAGGGTCCTGGGATCAAGCCCCGCATCGGGCTCCCTGCTCCGCGGGAAGCCTGCTTCTCCCTCTCCCACTTCCCCTGCTTGTGTTCCCTCTCTCGCTGTGTCTCTGTCAAATAAATAAATAAAATCTTTAAAAAAAAATAAAGTAATTTAAGATTTGTGGTATCTTTCACACCTCAGTTAAGAAAGACGGTGCTAATACAATAACTTGCCAAAGATTACAGTGCGGACGACTGAATGTTTACTGCTAAACAAAAGAACTATGCTCTAAGAAAAAAGTCCTCAGGAAAGAACAAATCCCTAAAGCCATAAATAATTTCTAACATAATTAGAAGTTCACTCGGATAATAGTAATTCAAATCTCCCAGACCTCGACAGTTACTACCAAGTTTTCCCATGAAATGGAGGTTAGGAATCAGCCTTAGGAACACTAAGAGAGGTAACAGGCTCTAGAACTGAAAGGGGGAAGAGAAACCAGAGAAGAGAAGCATGGTGTGGAAAGAGAAAAACTAGCTCTAACGTGGCACAGGGCACAAGGAAAAGACATTTTTGAACCGATTTACGAGGAGTAACTCGAGCCCAAACCCTCACAGACCGAGAGGCGAACTCCGAAGTCGGTGGAAGAAGGCGCCCGAGCCCAGTGACAATGGGAACGGCTCATTTCTAGGAGTGTGGGCACCGAGAGGAGACCGTGCCTCGCCTGGGCCACCTTCCCGTCCTCTCTTCAGGAGCAAGACCCACCTGGAGACCGCCATGGCCGGGCGCCGGCTTTTCGGGGCTCCCCGCGAGCTACGCGCCGCACCGCTGAGGCGCTAGTTTCCAGAGAGCAGAGCTGCGAAGGCCCAGGCCGCGGTCAGAGGGGAGCGGCCGGTGCGGCGCGGGGCGTCCCGCCGCTGGCCCTTGAGCATCTGCCCCGCCGCCTGCCCGAATTCGTACCCGCCGCGGCCGGGGAGCAGGGGTCTGAGGCGGCGGCGGAGGCGGCAGTCCTCCGACCCGCACGACTTCAAACCGGGGGCCCCCAGCCCCGCTCTTTGCTGACGCAGGCGTCGGCACGCTGGACTGAGCGTCAGCGCGCCGGAAGTGACGTCAGCTCACCGCCAGGGCCTCCGCGGCGCGAGTGAGGCGGAGGCGTAGGAGTAGTTTCTGCTCGGCGGCGGGCGCTTGAAAGAAAATGTTTGTGGCTCCCTGTCGTTAACGAGGCAGGAAGGATAAATAAGGGTACTCTTATTTCCTAGAGAAGGAAAAAAGGCGATTTAGCCAAGGTTCTGGAAGTTCAAAAACTGAGTTTTTAATTCCTTATTGCCTTGATCCTCATCCAACCAGACTGCTAGAGAAAATAGGATCCTGAAGAACTTAGGTGCTCTACTCGAGGTGGCGATGCCAGTGGGAGGGGTGAAAGCAAGAAAGATCTGCAGTGGCACTTAGGGCACGGGCTCCAATGTTTGCCATAATCGCCAGAAGTTCTGCATAGCTATCATAGGGAAGGTTTTCTGCCAACCATTTTGCCAAAACAAGTTTCTTTTCTCGGTAGTCTATGTTATAGATACATGATTTTTCTCAACCCCGTGTAAAAATTCCCAGCCCCCACCTTTTTTCTTTGGCTTATCTGGCTATTGAGTCGCTTAATTCATCAGGTTTTTAAACATTATTCTGTCACTTAGTGCAAGTCCCTACCACCTTAAACTTGATTTTTATGATAGTGGCTAAGGTATTATTTTTCCAGCTTCTTCAGTCAAGTCCATCTTAGAGACCACTAAGAGATCAATATCAAAAAACACTGCTTTTGTGGCGCCTGTGTGGCTCAGTCGGTGAAGCGGCTGCCTTCCGCTGGGGTCATGATCTCAGGGTTCTGGGATTGAGCCCCACATCGGGCTCCCTGCTCATCTGAGAGCCTGCTTCTCCCTCTCCCTCTGTCGGCCACTCCCCCTGCTTGTGCTCTCTCTCTCCGACAAATAAATAAATAAAATCTTTAAAAACACACACACACAAAACCACTGCTTTTATCATGTCACTCTGCATATAAAATTTGTCCACTGGCTTCTCATTACCTGAAGAGTCTGTCTCAATTCCTGAGTCTGCTTTTCATCTATAAAATGAAGCCAGTGAGAAGTACCATAGAAGGTTATGGAAATAAAATGAGGTCACGTATCTAGGAAAGCTTACAAGAGCTTTATAAACCATAAAGTAGTATATAAATGTAAGGGAAAAGAAACGAACTTAAGTGCCTGCTATGTGATAGGCATTTGGCATGCATTATCTCCTATAATTCCTAGGCCGACCCTGTAAAGTAAGTTTTAACTTTCAATTTATTTTTTTTGAGATTTTATTTCTAAGTAATCTCTACACCCAACATGGGGCTCAAACTCACAACCCCAAGATCAAGAGTCACATGCCCTACCAACAGAGCCAGCCAGGTACCCATTAATCTTTAATTTAGAGGTGAAAAAACTAGGCTCAGAAAGTTTAAGTAATTTGCCCACGTTCCAAGTTAGTAATATTTACTGTTGTTCATTCGTTCAACAAATATTTGTTTGGCACCTCTGTGTCAAACACTTTGCAAGGCACTGTTTGTACTGTTAGGCAAAATCCAATTAAGCTGATGTTCAAGTATCTTCACATTTCACAGTCTTCTCACACTCACCTTCTCAATATATTTCCCACCACTGAAACTAAAAAGCACGTACTACTTAACTGATTGTGTACCACATTCATTCATTCAACCAAAATTAAGTACCTACCACTTGCTGAACTCTACCAGAGATTGGAGCTTCAAAAGAAACCAAAACAGACACGGTGCTCGCTTTGGTTGAAGTTACATCCTAATGGAAGGAAAAAGGGTAAACAGATAAACAAGAAAATGTCATGTTTATATTTCATGTAAAGCAGAATGATGGGATAAATAGGGTGATTAGAGACTCTAGACTCGGTAATTAGGGGAAAACCTGAGGCCTGAATGACAGGAGGGAGCCAGCTTTGTGAAGATCTGGGGAGACTTCCAGGTAGGGGATACACCTAGTGTAAAAGCCTAAGGAAAGTCTGCTGTGTGGGGAGATGAACTAGGAGATAGAAAGGGGCCATTGCAAGGAATTTGGATTTTACTCTAGATGCAGTAGAAAGTCATAGGGCAGTTTTAACATGTGACTAAAATTATCTGATATATATATTAAAAATCTTACTCGTTAATGTCCAGAGGTAAGTAGATATATAGTTCACAATGACATTTAGAAGAGAGGAAATGGCTAGTATCATAGGTTTGTAAGGGATAGTGTAATAATCGAATATATTGATGTCAGACTGTCTTGTTTTTAAATCCTTCCTCACCACACTTAACAGCTGTGTGTCCAAGGGAGTTGTACAACCTTTCTAAGCTCCAGTCCCTTCACCCATGAAATGGGAATAGGACCTCCTACGGTGGTAGTGAATATTAAATGAGATCATGAATAAAATGCATTTAACCAAGCGACTGCCATGATAAGCATGCAAAATTATTATTAACTACATTGATTTTTCTTTTTGTTAACTATGTGACCTTGAGTGAGTGACTTAACTTCTATGTCTCATCTGTAAAATGGTGATGATCATCATACTGGTCCACAACACATATTTGAAATCCCTGCCAGGTGGTTTTCTGAATTTAGAGTTTTTTTAGATTTAGATTTAGATTTAAATTTTAGGTTTTGATTGGATTTAGTAATCCAGTGCATATACCTTGTATTATGTCACACCCCAACAGCTTCTAGGGCAGCACCCTATAATCAAATACATTTATGGCTCTGCAGCAAAATGTATGAATAGCCAGCCATACTAAAAGGAATAAATCAAAGACTGTAAATAGCTGCAAGCCAGTTCAGGTCAGGTTTTGCTGCCAAATGAATTTTTTAAATATGGTTTTTAGACCCTTTCCAGTTTCAGAATTATAAATAATGGATTACAAACCTGTACTCTGTAGTTATGGTAAGGATTAAATGAGCAATACATGATACACTTAAAAAATACTAAGTGCTAAATAAATATTAGCTGTTATTTTTTACCACCAGAAAGGTGGTTTCAAAAATCAATGGCAGGCCTTCCCTGGGCCTGTGTCTGAGTGTCCACCGCTGAGGGCCTGCTCAGACACCGAAGATCTAACTGCAGCCATGAGCAGCAATGAGTGTTTCAAGTGTGGATGATCTGGCTATGGAGGCCCAGGAATGCCCTACTAGTGGAGGCCGTGGTCATGGAATGAGAAGCTGTGGCAGAGGTGGAAAGTTTCCAGTTTGGTTCCTTATCTCCTCCAGACACCTGTTGTCACTGTGCTGAGTCTGGTTATCTTGCTGACGATTGTGATCTTCAAGAGGATGCCTGCTATAACTGCAGTAGACATGGCCACATGACCAAGGACTGCCAGGAGCCTGAGAGAGAGAGAGAGAGAGAGAGAAAGAGAGCAATGCTGCTACAACTGTGGCAAACCAGGCCATCTGGCTCATGACTGTGACCATGAGGATGAGCAGAAGTGCTGTTCTTGTGGACAATTTGGATACATTCAAAAAGACTGCTCCAAAGTGAAGCATGATAGATGCGGTGGAACTGGTCACGTAGCCATCAGCTGCAGGAGAACAAGTGAAGTCAACTGTTAGCACTGTGGTGAGTCAGGGCACCTTGCACAGGAACGCACGATAGAAGCCACAACTTAATTATTTCCCTTTGTTGCCCCTCCTTTTTCTGATTGATGGTTGTATTATTTTCTCTGAATCCTCTTCACTGGACGAAGGTTGGCAGAGTCTACTCCCAGGCCAGTGAATTTTACTTGCCATGTAAAAGGAGAAAATGGGAAAAAATCGACTCTGCATTTAACTACCAAAAAAAAAAAAGTTTATGTTTAGTTTGCTTGAGGTGCTATGTATAATGCTTTGCTAAAGAACCCCTTTCCGCCCCACTGGTGAATAGGGATTAATGAATGGGAAGAGTTGAGTCAGACCAGTAAGCCTGTTTTGCGCTTCTTGGATATGTTCCCATGTAGGAAGTAAAAACAATTCTGGAAGTATCTATCCATAAATAACTTTAATTTTAGCATAATGATGGCTTTGGATTATCTGACCCAGTAGCTATTAAATAATACCAAATAACATCTGTATGAAGCCCTACATAGAACATACAGGTGAGTGGGAGTAAACAAAATAAAAAGACAAATGTGTGTTAACGGCTGTGTGAGAAAAATCGAGATAAAGGCCCAAACAGGAACAACTTCATCACAGCATTGAGGCTGGATATACATAAGGTGATGGCAAAGGTTTAGAACATATTTTTTCCAAAGACTAGGTCTAAAACCCAGAGTAAACATTTATGCTCAGAGTTAGCATAATTTGGAGTGATTCAGGAATTGCAGAGAAATGCATTTTCACAGAAATCATGCTGTTATTTTTGTATACTATATCACTTAGACAACTGTGTTTCAGTTTTTAAAAGTCAGATGGAAAAAAGCAAATGAAGTCCTAGAAAATAGAAATGTAATTTTAAACTATCCAATAAAGCTGGAGGAGGAAGGGGAGTTTGACTAAAGTTCTTTGTGTTTGTTTCAAATTTTCCTTAATGTATATGGTGCGAAATGCCTTAATCCCATTCTCCTCCCTACCTTCCCAGAAATAACTTATGAAATTTGTGTATATACTTCCTGTCCATGTTTTTATCATTTTGCTATATATATGTGTATCCATAAAGAACAAAAAGTATCATTTATAAGCTCATGTTTAATTAATTAACATTATATTTCCAAGATCTAGTCCATTATATGAAAGTCCACAATTTGAATAAATTCTTTACTGATACTTAGGTTTTTCCAATTTTGCATTATTATAAATGAAGCTGCAATGAGCATACTTATTTTTTTTAATATTTTCTTTTTAAGCAATCTCCACACTCAATGTGGGGCTTGAACTTACAACCCCAAGATCAAGAGTTTGCATGCTCGGGGTGCCTGGGTGGCTCAGTCGCTAAGCGTCTGCCTTCGGCTCAGGTCATGATCCCAGAGTCCTGGGATCGAGCCCCACATCGAGCCCCACATCGAGCCCCGCATCGAGCCGCGCATCAGGCTCCCTGCTCAGTGGGGAGCCTGCTTCTCCCTCTCCCACTCCCCCTGCTTGTGTTCCCTCTCTCGCTGTCTCTCTCTGTCAATTAAATAAATAAATAAAATCTTTAAAAAGAAAAAAAGTTTGCACGCTCTACAGACTGAGCCAGCCAAGCTCCCTTGCAATGAGTATGCTTGACATGAGCTTTACATATATGTGCATAAACAAATACGAAATTATTACAAGTGTATTGAAAGAATATGCCCCAAACTTATGGTAAAATGCAGGTTATCCTGGCTGGGCGTGCGGCAGGAGGAAAATGGGATTTGATGGGGTAATGAAAATGGAAGAGTCATGTGACATTTTTTCCTTAAAAAAAATTGTGGAACACAAATATAACAAGATATTAATATATGTTAATTCTTAATTGTAGGAATATAATTTTTAAAAATTGTTTTTTTATTTTCTATTTTTTACATTTATTGTAAAATATTTCAAAAATACAAAAAAGTTGAAAAAATTATGTGGTGAAATACCTATGACCTAGATTCTACAACTAATATTTTATTATATTAGTTTTATAACATAACTACTACTTATTTCCCTCTATTCATATCATCCAGATTTTTTACACATTTAAAAACAAGTTGCAAGCATCAATACACTTTATCCCTAAACACTCAACATTGATATCATTAACTTAGGTTGAATAATTAGTCACAGGTTTGGCTTCTTTTTTAGGTAAAATTGACATACAACAAAACATATAAATCTTAGGTGTAACCTAAACCTCTATCAAAATAAAATATGAGAAAATATAGAATATAGATATATACTATGTAGAAATATATAACCCCTAGAAAGTTCCTTTATGTCCCTTCCTGGGTAACACAAGCCACCACTCATCCCCCAGAGGCAGCTCTATTCTAATTTTTTTCCACCATTGATTAGTTTCACTTGCTGTAGAATTTTATATAGATGCAATCACACAATATGGGCTCTTTTGTGCCTGGCTTCATTTGATCAACACTATGGTTTTGAGATTAATTTCACACTGTTGCATGCTGCAGCAGTTCATTCCTTTTTATTGCTGAGTAATAAGCAGATTTTTATTACAATTTGTTTATCCACTCGTTGATGGATAATTAGGTTGTTTCCACTCTGGGGCTATTACAGTGAATAAAGTGCTACAAATATTCTTTTACCTTTTTGTGGTCATATATTTTCATTTACATTGGGTAAATACCGAGAAGAAGGATGGTTGGATCACAGTGTATGTAACCCTACAAGAAAATGTCAGTTTTCTACAGTGATTGTACCACTTTATGCTCCTATCAGCAATGTGTGAGAGTTCAAGCAATCAGCTTTTTGCCTTGAGCATTGTATTAGGTACAAAAGTACTAAAAAAGTTATCCTTGCCTAGAAAGCTTATATTATAATTTGCAAGATTAGGCAAATACTGAAGAAACAAAGAAAATTTGAATATTGAACTATGCAAAGCTGATTTTACACGCAGAAAGAATTATATAGTCTTAAGAAACCTGGGGCACCTGGGTGGCTGTCAGTAGAGAATGCAACTCTTGATCACAATTGTGAGTTCAAACTCCACACTGTGTGTAGAGATAGAAAGAAAGAAAGAGAGGGAGGGAGGGAGGGAAACCCAAGAGGCAGGAGGCCTATTCACCATAAAAGTTTGTGGGTCACGTGTTGTAGCTAACCTCTAGAAGAAGGGAAGGAGGTGCTACATAGTTCCTTATGGTAATATATTTCCTTTGTATTATTCACAGGGCAGGACTAAGAAGTTAAATCACTAAAATTATCAAGAAATTCACCCCATTCTAAACTATTAAGTAGCATATGGTATGAATCCAAACAGACCTGTTGGATCACTGATGCAAACAGGATTATTTTTTAAATCAATATTAAAATATTTATTTCATGCTTTCTTACACATCTCACATCATGATATTTAAAAAAAAATGTCTTCCCTTAGATTACATCAAAATTTAAAACTCTTGTACATCAAGGGACACTATCAACAGAATGAAAGTCAACCTACAGAATGGGAGAAAATATTGCAAATCATATATCCATTGGAGGTTAATATTTTGGAATGCTTGCCTGGCTCAGTTGGTGGAGCATGCAACTCTTGATCTCAGGGTTGTGAGTTCAAGTCTCATGTTGGGGGTAGAGATTACTTAAAAATAAAATCTTAAAAAAAATTTTTAAAGGGGTTAATATCTAGAATATATAAAGAACTCCTATAACTCAACAACAACAACAGTAAAACAAGCTGATTGAAAAAATGGGCAAAGGACTTCAACAGACATATTACAAAGAAGAGATAAAAATGGCCAATAAGCAGAAATAAAACATGCTCAACATCACTAATCATTAGAGAAATGCCAATGAAAACCACAATGAGATATCACTTCACACCCATTAGGATGGCTAACAAAAACAAGCAAGCAAGGAAACAAACAATAACACGTATTGGCAAGGATTTGGAGAAATTGGAACACTTGTGCACTGTTGGCAGGAATGTAAAATGGTGCAGACATTATGGGAAACAGTAGGGAGGTTCCTCAAAAAGTTAAAAGTAGGGGCTCCTGGGTGGCTCAGTCAGTTAAGTGTCTGCCTTTGGCTCAGATCATGATCTCGGGGTCCTGGGATTGGCCCCGCAGCATTAGGCTCCTTGCTCAGTGGGGAGTCTGCTTCTCCTTCTCCCTCTGCCCCTCCCCCCTGTGCTTGCTTGCTCTCTCTCTCTTTCATGCGTGCTCTCTCTGTCTCAAATAAATAAATAAAATCCTTATTTTAAAAAAGTTAAAGGGGCACCTGGGTGGCTCAGTCATTAAGCGTCTGCCTTCAGCTCAGGTCATGATCCCAGAGTCCTGGGATGGAGCCCCTTGTTGGGCTCCCTGCTCAGCGGGAAGCCTGCTTCTCCCTCTCCCACTCCCCCTGCTTGTGTTCCCTCTCTCACCATGTCTCTCTCTGTCAAATTAATAAAATGTTTTTTAAAAAATAAAAAAAGTTAAAAATAAAATTACCATATGACCCATTAATTCCACTCCGGGTAAATACCCAAAAGAATTGAAAGCAGGAACTCAAACAGATATTTGTACAGCCATATTCAGAGCAGCATTAGTCACAAGAGCCAAAAGGTGGAAGCAGCTCAAGAGCCCCTTGATAGATTAATAGGTAAATAAAATGTGGTATACATACAGTGGAATATTACTCAGCCTTAAATAGGAAGAAAATTTGACAAACGCTATAACATGGAATAATCTTGAAGACATTCTGCTGAGTGAAATAAGCCAACCATAAAAGGACAAAAACTGCATGATTCCACTTCTGTGAGGTGCCTAAAGTAGTTAAATTCATAGAAACAGAATGTTGAATGATGGTTACCAAGACGAGGAGGAAGGAAGGCACGAGGAGTTATTAATTAATGGGTACATTTGGAAAATAAAGAATGTTCTGGAGCTGGATGGCGGTGATGGTTTCTCAACAGCGTAAATGTACTTATGCCACTGAACTGTACACTGAAGAATGGTTAAAATGGCAAATGTTGTGACCACAGCTTACAAAAAGTAACTTGTGGGGGGCGCCTTGGTGGCTCAGTGGGTTGAGCGTTGGACTCTTGATTTCTGCTCAGGTCATGATCTCAGGGTCATGAGATTGAGCCTGCATTGGGCTCTGTGCTCAGCATGGAGTCGGCTTGGTATTCTTTCTCTCCCTCTCCCTCTGCACCTGCCCCCCACCCTGGATTGCGCTCATGAGCTCTCTCTCAAAATAAATAAGCGAAATCTTAAAATAAAATGTAACTTGTAGCAAGACATACCTCTTTCTGATGTGGCAAAGCACATCTGTGTGTCCCTTTTCCTCAGCGAACAATGTTTCTGACAGAAAGCTTGGTTTCTGGAATATCTCTCTTAACGATGATGACTTTCCAGATAATGAACTTTTTCATTGTAATTAGTGGGCAATGCCACAAGATGTCACTATTTAGCTGAAAAACTCTTCCAATTCAGTTCGGTAGCTGGTAACAGTAAGTAAAGCCAGAGCAGTTGGCTCTGATCTCTAACTCTCCTGATCAGTGCTTTACTCCTACAAATACAGTTTTCCGGGAAAGAGAAGGTTTCCATCTTTGAAGTACATTAGTAAGCTACTCCTTTTTTTTTTTAAGATTTTATTTATTTATTTGACAGAGAGAGAGATAGCAAGAGCAGGAACACAAGCAGGGGGAGTGGGAGAGGGAGACGCAGGCTTCCCGCCGAGCAGGGAGCCGGATGTGGGGCTCCATCCCAGGACCCTGGGATCATGACCTGAGCCGAAGGCAGTTGCTTAAGGACTGTGCCACCCAGGCACCCCAGTAAGCTACTCTTGTTTATGAAACTTACATTAATATTTGTTAACCTAATAGATACTGTTTTTCATTACAAATCAGATTGATGTAACAAAAACATAATTAACTTTGAAAGTGATAACAGTGTAATACAAAGCTGAAATGTAAAGATTTTTTTTTTAAGATTTTATTTATTTATTTGACAGAGAGAGACACAGCGAGAGAGGGAACACAAGCAGGGGGAGGGTCAGAGGGAGAAGCAGGCTTCCCGCGGAGCGGGGAGCCCGATGCGGGGCTCGATCCCAGGACCCTGGGATCACGACCTGAGCCGAAGGCAGACGCTTAACGACTGAGCCACCCAGGCGCCCCTGTAAAGATTATTTTTTTAAAGATTTTATTTATTGGGCGCCTGGGTGGCTCAGTTGGTTAAGCGACTGCCTTCGGCTCGGGTCATGATCCCGGAGTTCTGGGACCGAGCCCCATGTCGGGCTCGCTGCTCAGCTGAGAGCCTGCCTCTCCCTCTCCCTGCTGCTCTGCCTGCTTGTGCTCTCTCTCTCTCTGTGTCAAATAAATAAATAAAATAAGATTTTATTTATCTATTTGAGAGAGACAGCTTGAGTGGAGAGAGGGAGAAGCAGACTCCCTGCCAAGCAGGGAGCCCGATGTAGATTCTATCCCAGGACCCTGAGATCATGACCTGAGCCGAAGGCAGACGCTTTACTGACTGAGCCACCCAGGCACCCCTGAAATGTAAAGATTATTGATCACTGAAAGTCAGGTAGCATGTGGCTTTAGCACTAAATTATGTGTGACCTTGATAAGTCATTTAATTTTTCTGATCTCACCAGAGTAGTAAAAATTTCCTTTTTTAGGTCAATATACACTACTATATATTTAATATATGCTAATATATATTTAAATACATTCTTCTAATTCTGAAATATTTTGGTTTTTATAGTAGATCAAATTATAACTGTTCAAATACAATATCAAAAGTGAGTTCAGTATAATAGAAAATATAATCTGCAACAAAACATTAGGAAATATAATGAGACTTCTTGACATCTTGGGTAATTATTTTAGGAAAGTACTCACATGTATAAAACAATTGTAAAGTAGTATAAAAACTCTTGAAATGAAAAAAACCACATTTGTTACTGAGAATATTTTTTTAAAAAGATGATGGAATATTTTAAGCTTTCCTTAAATATAAAATTCTCAAGATTCAAGAACACAGCAACTCTTAAAGATTACACTATTTGAATTGGTAATATTACCTGCTAACTATAATCCAAATAAATTATTTTTTAAACTTCTAATTTTTGCAAGCAGTTTATAATTGATTTAATAATACCTAAAAATAATCCAAAACCCAAATGCCCACCCTGGGTGAACTGCAGGACACTAGGGTATATTAATAAAAGAGAGCATATTTTTATTAGTAGTTAAGTTATTAGGATCAAGGTTACATTATTAGGATAAGAAAGACTATCAACGGTGGGGTGAGAACACAGAACTCAGAATGATATGAAGAGAGTGTAGTGCCTGGTTTAGAATATTGACAATTGTTTTGTTTCTAACATGAAATTTTTGTTTAACTCTTAAAAACTTAGATCTTTGTTTAACTTCATGTCAGGATGATTAAATATGTAAACGGAAAGAAAAAAACGACTTGCTAAAATTTGCGTGATTCTTTTGAACATCGGAAGCTAAATACAAGATTGATATTTCATGTCACAGTGTCACTTCTCTCATACATTTGGAGGGGGTGTATGTGTGTGGTGGTGGTGGCGGGGGGGGGGATCTCCCAGTGTGAGAACAGTCTGGGAGGGGCAGAGTGGGGGAGGACCCTCCTGTCCCATTCATAACACGTTCATTCACTGCGAGCCGGCGAAAACGGACTAATCTCTCAGGCAGTCATTCCCTCTACCCTAATAAGACTCCACCACCTCTCCTAGAACTCGGTAAGTTCAGAGTGCAGTAAAAATGCATGTTTCCCAGTAACAATCTGAAATGATTTTGTAGTTTATCGGAGAGTGAAGATGGGAGGGGGTGGAGGTGGCAATTTTCAGGCATCGCTTTGCTTTCGTCTTTGCACGGGTTTCAGAAAGATATAAAAACGATTATTTAGACAGTAAGCGATTTTCTCAGAGGGTCTCTCTCAGGCTGCTGCTGCCCACTGGAAACCAGCGTATGGGAACCGTAGACGGTACGGGAAGGGGACTTCGTAGATGCATTTGCAGCAGCCGTCTCTGCCCCTGTCCCCAGGTCCGAGGGATGCTGCTTTCCGGGCCCAGCTACCACTGAAGCGCCCAGGCGTCCGGGAAGACCCGAACTGAGCGCGGACCCGCGGACCATGAGTTCTCTGAGACTGCGAGCGTCGCTGTCTCTGCTGCTGCTGCTGCTGCTGGGTGGCTGCCTCCTCGCGGCCGCCCGGAGAGACCAGGGGGCGGCAGGCAGCGCGGCGGAGCCGACCTCTGGTCCCGCGGGCGGCTCGTCCGGCCGCTTCCTCAGCCGCGAGCGGCACGCGTGCAGCTGGCAGCTCCTGAGGCGCGCCCCAGGGCCCGCGGCGGGGAGCGAGCTGGCGCTGCGCTGCCTGGACCCGGCCGGGGCGCTCCAGCAGTGCGCCTACCGTGGCGAGCCGGAGCGCTGCGCCGCCTACGCCGCCCGCGGCTCGCTCTACTGGAAGCAGGTGCTGGGCCGGCTGCGCAAGAAGCGGCGGCCGTGCCAGGACCCCGCTCCGCTCAAGGCTCGCCTGTGCGCGGGCAAGAAGGGCCATGGCGCCGAGCTGCGCCTGGTGCCCCACGGGTCCTCACCCGTGCGCCCCACCACGGCCGGCTTCCCCCGGGATCCCGAGGCCCGGGTCAGGAGCCGGGGGCGGCTCCGGGACCCCGCTCCCGCCCCCGCCAGAGGGGCCCGACTTCCCACGAGCAAGTCTCCTGGGGGGAAGCCCTCTGAGAAGGCCAAAGCGGACAAGAGGAAGGCGGCCTCGGACCCAGAAGAGGAGCGACCCCTGGGGACCCGGCCCGATCCCGACGGGCTGGACGAGAACGCAAAGCTCACGGAGACCTACTGTGCTGAGAAGTGGCACTCCCTTTGCAACTTCTTTGTCAATTTCTGGAATGGCTGAGGCTGCCCAGCCCGGGGAGGAACGTGGGTGGGGGGAGGTACGCAGCCGGGGAGGAGACGTTAAGAGCATCTTAGGCCAAGAGATAAGGGATGGAGCGTGGGGAGGAGTCCCGGTTCTAGACTGGGGCTGGGGAGGTGGGAGGGCGTGGGCCTCGGGATGGGAGTGTAAAGGGTAGGGAGAATCTCTGAGACAGCAGAGACGTTTAATTTTTGGAAGAGTCCGACCCTGATGAAGAGCAGAAGAAATAGTGGAAACACAAGTAGGCATACCTTAAATGTACAAAAACTGTAGACTGGGAGAGAGACGAGCACAGAGGAAGGCTGGAAAAAAAATAAGGTGGAAAAGGGACGAAAGCGATGTAAATCTCACGTGGGAAGCAGGATACTATGTATATTGTTTAACACATTTATATTAAAATGTCATCACGAGCAATTGGTAACCTGAGCCGGGTTGAATTGTTTAGTGACTTCTCACCCAATCAGATGACAAGATTCCCAACTTTTTTTTTCCTTTTGGAATTAGTATGAACTTGGGTACTGCTTGGTGTCATAGATGACCTCTGTTCGGATAGAAGCCATTCAGAGGTCCAAATTGCCTCCAATGAGAAGGTTTTCAGGATGGTTGCCCTTGGATTCTTTTAGAAGTGTTACTTTTAAACACAGGAATGCCTTACGTTCTTTTGAAACTTTCCCATTAACCTTTTAAATTCAGAGGTGAATTGTAGTGCTCACGTAGGTTTCTAAAAAGAATTCTTTATATTTTATCATTTTTAAAAAAAATAGCTGAAATTAAGCATGTATCTCAGAGTCATTTGGGCCATTATGGAAGTTATATCTCTGTTTCATGTAATTAATTGTTAACATATTTCATTTTAAGTAAGATGTAATGATAACTTTGCACATGTTAGGTGCTCAATAAAAACTGTATGACTTGATTTAAAGAACTGGCAGGGCAATGGAAATTCTGACCGCATATAACATAGTTCTGAGTATACCTTGAAGTAAGTTCCCAAACATCTCCTGAATTGTTAGGAAAAGACAAGAAGTCTGCATAAAGCAAGAGTGACAAACTGGCAAACCCTGGAGTGTATCATTGCTCTGCTTGGCCTGCATGTGGTTCTCTTTCATTTTTCCTCTTCTTCCCTCCCAGTTTAGATTTGTTGCCAGCATTTAAAAATTTCAGGGCGCCTGGGTGGCTCAGTTGGTTAAGCGACTGCCTTCGGCTCAAGTCATGATCCTGGAGTCCCGGGATCGAGTCCCACATCGGGCTCCCTGCTCGGCAGGGAGTCTGCTTCTCCCTCTGACCCTCCCCCCCATGTACTTTCTCTCTCTCTCATTCTCTCTCTCAAAAATAAATAAATAAAAAATCTTTTAAAAAAATTTAAAAATTTCATATAAAAATTCAGATTTCCGAATTCTCTTAAAAAACTAGATCTGCAGGGGTGCCTGGGTGGCTCAGTCGGTTAAGCGACTGGCTTTGATTCAGGTCATGATCCCGGGGTCCTGGGATGGAGCCCCGCGTTGGGCTCCCCGCTCAGCGGGAAGCCTGCTTCTCCCTCTTCCTTTGTCTGCCCCTCCCCCTGCTTATGCTCTCTCTCTCTCTCTCACTATCTCTCTCTCTGCATCAAATAAATAAAAAAAAATCTTTAAAAAAATTAGATCTGCAAACATTTGGACCTCCCTTCCCATATGGCAACAATTGGCTGACACTAAATATTGGCTGCCCCCTTTAGATTAGGCATGTTTTCTAGAGTTCTCTGCACTGCTCCTACAAATCTTATCAATAAACTTTATTCATTTATATTACAAGCCTGAGCCCATAAGACATTTAAGCCCCTGATAGATATAAGGCTTTTACCTTTTTGCTGACCATCTGTTCTTCTCACACCCTTCCCTTCAAAATAGTGGTAAAGATAACAATCTTACAGATAGTAAACATCTCCTGAACTCTTTCCTCTTTGACCAGCCTCTGGGAAATGTTAACTATCTCTTATCTATTCCGTAGATTCTTATATTCATACAATCGGCAAAATATTCAGATTGCACATTGTTCCAGGCCAGGTTTATGAGGTCACATTCTGAGTAACATTGACCATTAGATAAAATTCATCTTGGCCAGAGAAAGGAAGTTCAGAGTAGCTAGAGACCACTCCCTTAAGATAGGGACCAATGTACACTTTCTCTAAAAAGTTTGGCAAAATTTGGGTGTCATCAAAGAGGGTATTAGAAATGAAACACCACTGGGACACCTGGGTGGCTCAGTCGGTTAAGCGTCTGCCTTCGGCTCAGGTCATGATCCCAGTGCCCTGGGATCGAGTCCCGCATCAGTCTCCTTGCTCAGCAGGGAGCCTGCTTCTCCCTCTGCCTGCAGCTCCCCCTGCTTGTACCCTTGCTCACTCTCTCTCTCTCTCTCTCTCGCCCATGCTCTCTCTCTCTAACAAATAAATAAAATCTTTAAAAAAAAAAGAAAGAAATGAAACACCACTGTCTAGAACCATAGCTAGAATGATAGTTTTACCTCTCCATACAAGACAAATGCCAATCCTTCTTGTGTGCCCTTTGACAGTCTGATAAACTTACTTCTACGAAAGAAGGACAGGCCAAATTCTAGGCCCAAGTACACAATGCAGATTGCTACTGCTTTTGATCCTTTACTCTTTAAGAAGAACTATACCAGGACTTCATCTCAAGAACAGAATACGGACTGATATTCTTTTTTTGCAGTGAAAGGGAAATGGACACATACTGCCCTCAGCTTCTGGAGTGACTTTGACTTGACTAAGTCCCAATGTCTCCAATATGTACACTGAGGGGAGTTAGGCTAGGTTAAATCTGAGGTCCCTATGGCACACTACTCGCACTCCAGAATCCTATACATCGTTTTGCATAGTGATAATAACACGTGAAAGTCAACAACTACTCTGTGTACAGTACCACATGTTATACCCCAAGAAAGATTATGGATTTGGAAAAGCTCCAGAGAAAGACAACTGAAATAGCCAGGGAAGTAGAAAAGGCTTCTCTATCTGGAGCATCCAGAAAGATTTGGAAGGCTGAGCCAGAAGGACGAATCTGTAGGTGGGAGAAGACAGGATCAAATGTCTAAAATAATGAGGAGGATGGACAGGGAGAACTTGGGTATTCTCCCCCGGCAGGTGCCATCAAGAAGGGGAGGGGCACCTGGCTGGCTCAGTTGGAGTGGAGTGTATGGCTCTTGATCTTGGAGTCTTGAGTTAGGGCCCCACATGGAGTGTAGTGATTACTTAAAAATAAAATCTTTTTTTTTTTTTTTTTTTAAAGAGAAGGGAAAGTTGCCAGGGCACCTCCGAGTTTACTGTCAGACCTGGGATCATCATGGACATCAGATGTAGCAAGACATCTGTCACTCAGTTTATTGGAGACAGAGAATTTATTAAAAGTGTTGAACCATCTTATTCTCTTGTACTTCCCAAATTATTTAGCACAGAGATAGCAGGGAAAAGTGGAAGTATACCCATGTACTCTATACCCAGTTCACTTGTCTTTATTTTTAAACATTTCATTCACGTATTTCAGAGAAAGAGACAACATGAGCAGGAGGAGGGGCAAAGGGAGAAGGAGAAGCAGACTCCCTGCTGAGTGGGGAGCCTGACCCGGGGCCCTATCCCAGGACACCGAGATCATGACCCAAGCCAAAGTCAGATGCTTAACAGACTGAGCTACCCAGGTGCCCCTCCCAGTTTGCTTTTCTGAACTCATCTCTACTAGGCAAATCTTTTCTTTTTTTATGTCTTTATTATTATTACTGTTATTATTAATTCTAAGTAGGCTCCACATCCAATGTGGGGCTTGAACTTGGGACCCTGAGATTAAGAGTCACATGCTTTACTGCCTGAGCCAGCCAGGTGCCCCCCAGGCAAAGTCTTTTCAACCTTCAAAGTCCTTCAGTCTCTGTTTCAGTTTGCCCTGACATACCACCAACATTTTGATCCTTTAAAACAACATTTTCACTCAATGACTTAGCTGTGGTTTGTTTATTTGTTTTAAGATTTTATTTTTAAGTAATCTCTACACCCAATATGGGGCTCGAACTCATGATCCCAAGATTAAGAGTCACATGCTCTACCAACTGATCCAGCCAGGCACCCCACTTACGATTTTAAATAAAGACAGGATCAGTTGGGCGCCTGGGTGGCTCAGTTGGTTAAGCGACTGCCTTCGGCTCAGGTCATGATCCTGGAGTCCCGGGATCAAGTCCCACATCGGGCTCTCTGCTCAGCAGGGAGTCTGCTTCTCCCTCTGACCCTCTTCCCTCTCGTGCTTTCTATCTCTCATTCTCTCTCTCTCTGAAATAAATAAATAAAATCTTTTAAAAAAAATTAAAAAATAAAAATTAAAAAAAAATAAAGACAGAATCAGCAACAGTACTATGGGAAGCTATACTGGAGCCTGAGGCGAGAAAGGAAAATCAGTGAAGAATGATACTGTCTTTATTGAAAATTTTGATGTTTTGTTTATCAGGGATTGTTTTGCATTAATTTTGATTTTTTTAAAAATATTGCATTAAGGGCGCCTGGGTGGCTCAGTTGGTTAAGCAACTGCCTTCGGCTCAGGTCATGATCCTGGAGTCCCAGGATCGAGTCCCGTATCGGGCTCCTTGCTCAGCGGGGAGTCTGCTTCTCTCTCTGACCCTCTTCCCTCTGTGCTCTCTATCTCTCATTCTCTCTCTCTCTCTCAAATAAATAAATAAAATCTTAAAAAAATATATATTGCATTAAAACATTTTTTATCTTGACTAGTGAGTTTGTTGGTACTCCATTATATTTTGCACCCGAGGCAAAGAGCCTCCTGTCCCGCTTGCCTCCTAGTCCTGGCCCTGGGAGGCAGCCCCTGTGCTGTGGGCAAGCACTGTTATTGGAGTCAGGGATGACCAGTTTGAATACTAGTTCTGCCCACCTCCTACTCTGGGTTACTTTGAGAAGGTCGCTTAATCTCTTCATGTTTCTTTCTCTTCTCTTGTTGAAGAAGGGTTACCTACTTCCAGGGTTACCATATTGGATACCGCCCAACACCATGCAATATTTGCCACGTAATAGGTACCCAATAAATATTATTACATCTTCTTCCCTTACAGAATGATACATTTTAAAATGACTTAATTAAACAATAAACATATAATTGTTGATAATGTGCCAGATGCCCTGGACTTTGGGGCTCAGGAAGCGGGGTGGGGATACCCCGACAGAGTACCAGGCTTCAACCAGCTGGAATTTAGGATTACACCGTGAAACACTTAGAAAACAATGAGAGCAAAAACCAAAGAAATTAGGCTTCTACATGTAGGAGATTAGAAAGATGAAAGGTGAGTGTAGGTCTGGTTATCTGGGAAACCCACCTGGAAGATGTTAGCTTGAGGTAAACTTTGGTGTAACTCAAAAAACAGGTGTGGGAAATGAGTGAAACCCTAAATGAAATGATGAAAAGAAACGATGTAAATCTAAAATTCTTGGGCCAACTCCCAGCTCTGCCTCTAGATCTAATTCTGGGCAAGTCATAAAGATGTTTGTGCCTCATTATAGCATAAGGAAAAAATGTATACTATGCTGCAGACGGCTCCAGAAAACAAGAACTCTCAAGTAACATCGGTGGGAGTGTAAATTGGTATAACCTCAATGGAAGACAAGTTGGCAGTTTATTTTAGCAAAATTTAAAATATCCATACACTTTAACCTGGGAGTTCTCTATTTTTATCCTAAGGCTTATTAGTACAAGGATACATAGAAACACATACAAAGTTATTAATAGCAACATTGTTTATATTGGCAAAAAATTAGAAACAACTTCAATCAATGGGAAATTGATTAAGTAAATTGAAATTCATTTATGTTAGATTGAACCATATTGTGTGAACCAAACTAAGGCCATTTTGGACAAATCCACCATGATGACTGTGCTGTGACCTGAAACCTCCTCGAGCACAGGCCCCTTCCCTCCCACATTCTTTCCTTTTGTTTAACCACACCCTTAAGCACACCCTAGGGGCATAACATGCTTGATCTGCCCTGGAGGTATGACTATGACACACACATATTCTTATGCATTTTCCTCCTGGGTGTCCCCCAACAGGTACTTCCAGCCTCCAGGGCTAAAAGAGTAGGTGTTAAGGGAGGTGGGGTCAAGGAGGTCTACTGGTTTTGCAGAGCCCAAGACATGCTTCTCTAAGTCCCCTTAATAAGCCATTTCTTGTCAAGCTGGATTTCTTGGCTTTTTTCTTACCTCTTATGGTCCTTCAGCCTTTGGAGGTCATTTTGCATATACTTCCCTTTCACAGAATACATATGAAACTATCATTTGACCATTTTGACCTCAAGAAAATGACAATTTTATATGGTGCAACTTAATACAATACTATGTGGCCACTTAAAAAACAAAAGATCTCTCCATAAACTGATATCCAACACTATATAAAGTATACTGTTAAATAAAACAAAACAAATAACAACAAATATATATATTGTTGTTATATATATATTTGTATATATATAAATATGATCAGGGTGAGGGGTGGGGAGAGTCAGAATACCAGTTAATGATTGTTAGCGAAAACTTGGCAGAACGCAATGATCCCATGTGACAACTACTTACTCCCAATCTTGAAGTTCAGTTTTAATTTTCTTCTTAACAAGGGGGGTAGTTTTATCCAGAACATTTTGATCCTCCATTTGGAACATACAGTTGCATATTACTTAAAACAATAAGTTCTTGGTCCTTGCAACCTAAACACCTATGACCTCGAGCAACAAAATCTATCTAAAAGAAATCAAGTTAAATCCAAATCCTTCAGATAAGAATAAATATTTATATTATTTGATTTTAGCAACTCTATGAGTTATATACTGTGGCAGACTGTATATACGAGTATAGAAGTATATAGAATTACTTATATTTATCCCACTTGCTAGTAGTCACACCCCTGTGTAATCCCTTCTCCTTCTCCTTGAGTATAGGCAGAACCTGTCGCTTGCTTCCAACCTCAATAGAATGCAACAAAGGACATGAAATGTCACTTCCATAACTACATCGCATAATATTGCAACTTCTTTCTTGCTAGTAGACTCTCTATTGATTTTCTCTTTCGCTGAATTTGATGAAGTAAGCCACCATACAGAAAAGCCCACATGGCAAGGAACTGAAAACAGACTCTGGCTGACAACCGGCAAGGAGCTGAAGCCCTCAATCTGACATCTGCAGGAAAGTAAATCCTGCTAACAACTCTGAATTGGGAAGCAGATCCTGCCCCAGCTGAGCCTCAGATGAGACTGAAGCCCAGGTTGATACTTTGATTGAAGCCTCATGAAAGATTCTGAAGCTGAAGATCCAGTTGAGCTGTCTCTGACCCAAAGAGTGTGAGATAATTAATGTGTGTTATTTAAGCTGCTAAGTCCGTGGCAATTTGTTATGTAGCCATAGATAACTAATATAAGTACATAAAAATACATTTGAAATTATTTTATTGTGCACACGTGCAACTGTATCTGTAAGATAAATTCTTATACATGGAATCTGTGGCTTAAAGACATGAGGACATGAGCCCTTAGGACTTTATTTTTTAAAGATTTATAGATTTATTTATTTATTTATTTATTTATTTATTTATTTATAGAGAAAGAGAGAGCATATGAGCATGGGGAGGCACAGAGGGAGAGGAGAGAGAATCCCAAGCGGACTCCGCATTGAGCACAGAGTGTAGAGCTGGGCATGACCCAGAGATCATGACCTAGCCTAAACCAAGAGTTGGATGCTCAACTAACTGAGCCACCCAGGAGCCTTGCCCTTAGGACTTTAAAAGGTATTGAGGTGTTTAAAAGGCCTTCCATAACATTGTACCAACAAAATTCTGATAAAGACATTTTCATTGAAATTTTCTAAAATATAAATGTGTAAGGGTTCCTGGATGGCTTAGTCAGTGGAGCATGCAACTCTTGATCTCAGGGTTGTGAGTTCAAGCCCCACATTGGGCATGGAGCCTACTTAAAAAAATAATAATAATTGGGGCGCCTGGGTGGCTCAGTCAGTTAAGTGTCTGCCTTTGGCTCAGGTCATGATCCCAGAATCCTGGAATCGAGCCCTGCATTGGGCTCCCCAATCAGCGGGGAACCTGCTTCTCCCTCTCCTGCTCTCCCTGCTTCTGCTCTCCCTCTCTCTCTCTCTCTCTCTGAAATAAATGAAAATCTTTAAAAAAAATAAAATATGGATGTATAAAGAGTAAAATGTGAAAATCTCGATTCAGCTTTTCTCTCTCTCCTCCCTTTCCTCTTCATAGCAGTAAGCACTGACTGCTATAATTTGGTGGGAACCACTAGGGTTTTGTTTTTCCCCTCTGGATATGATAGATACCAAGACCACTGAGAAGTGGTGTGAGGTTCTTAACCTAAGGTATATGTAAAGTTTCAGGCCTTGTTCAGTACCAGTGCATATATGTATTTACAAATATACTGGGTTTTGTATGGAATCATGCTGTATGTATTATGCTACAATTTACTTTTCACATAATATATTTTCAAGATGTTTCCAAATTAGTGCATGTGAATATAATTAGACTTCAGGCTTTTTCATTGATACATAACACAAAGTATGAACATAAAATAAGTATAGTTGTACTTAATACTCCCCTCTTTTTTATTGGAGTATAACTGACACACAATGTTACATTAGTTTCATGCGTACAACATAGTGATTCAACAACTCTGTTATGCTGTGCTCACCATAAGTGTGGCTACCATGTGTCACCATACAACACTATTACAGTACCACTGACTATATTCCCTATGCTGTGCTTTTTATTCCTGTGACTTATTCATTCCGTACCTGGGAACCTGTGTTTCCCAGGCTCCTTCACCCATTTTGCCCCTCCCCCCACACTTCCTCTCAGGCAACCACCAGTTTGTTCTCTGTATTTATGAGTCTGTTTCTGCCTTGTTCTTTTGTTTTGTTTTTTAGATTCTACATATAAATGAAATCATATGCTATTTGTCTTTCTCTTTCTGACTTAATTCATTTAGCATAATACTCTCTAGGTCCATCCATGTTGTCATAAATGTCAAGATCTCATTCTTTTTATGGCTGAGTAATATTCCATTGTATGTGTACATCACATCTTCTTTACTCATTTATCTATCCACGGACACTTGGACTGCTTCCATAATGCTGCAGTAAACATAGGGGTGCATATATCTTCTTATATTAGTGTTCTTGTTTTCTTTGGGTAAATATCCAGTAATGGTATTTCTATTTTTAATTTTTTGAGGAATCTCCACACTGTTTTCCACAGGAACCACTTCCCTCTTGATGAACAAAACTAAATCTCTTGGGGCACCTGGCTAGAACTGTCAGTGGAGTGTGCAACGCTTGATCTTTAGGTTGTGGGTTCGAGCCCCACCGTGGGTGTAGAGATTACTTAAAAGAAAAAGAAAATCTCTTAAAAATTTGTTATTTGAGTAAATAAACAAAAATCTCTTTAGCTGCATAGGAAATGATCACAAAGTTGAAATCACCTGAGTACTTCCATAAAGTTTTATTCTACACTTATACTTCTTTAAATAGTAATTGTATTCATTTTCTCGGGCTGCCATAACAGAGTACCACAAACGGGGTGGCTTAAACAATAGAAATGTATTGTTTCATAATTCTGGAGTCTAGAAGTCCAGATTAAGGTATCAGCAAGGTTGGTTCCTTCTCAAGACTATGAGACATAATCTGTTCCATCTCTCTCTCCTAGCTTCTGGTCATTTTGTTGGTAAGATTTGACATTCCTTTGCTTTTATTTTTTTTTAAGATTTTATTTATTTATTGGACAGAGAGAGAGAGAGCACACAAGCAGGGGGAGCAGCAGAGGGAGAGGGAGAAGCAGGCTCTTGCTGAGCAGAGATCCGATGCAGGGCTCGATCCCAGGACCCCGGGATCATGACCTGAGCCAAAGGCAGATGCTTAACCGACTAAGCCACCCGGTCACCCCTCCTTTGCTTTTAGATTCCTGCCTTCCTCACATGGTATTTTCCCTGTAAGTGTCTGTCTCTAAATGTCCCCTTCTTCTTCTTCCTTTTTTTTTAAATGTCCCCTTCTTATAAAGATCACAAGAGCTTACAGAAGGACACCAGAAAAGGAGCCCATTCCCCTGTAATAGGACCTCATCTTAATTAACTGCATCTGCCATGATTCTATTTCCAAATAAGGTCACATTCTGAGGCACTGGGGATTAGGACTTTAACTGAATTTTGTTGGGGACACAATTCAACCTATTATATATAGTAATAAACCTCTCTGCCCCCCTCAATTGCCACACACAAAAAATTAGTCCTTTTGTTATTACACACAAAAATATTCCCTTTTGCTATGGATATAGTTTTCATTAATTTTTTTCCTCTCTCAATTTTATTTAACTAGAAAGAGATATTTAGAGACCCATCCAATTTGACTGTAAATTTGCTTGGCACTCACGGGAAATGGCTAGTCACAATATACTTGGCATGCTGTCAGTCTGCCCTGCATTTTCAATCCAGAAAGCAAATAAATATGTACAGGAATATTACTGGGCCTGTAAGATGCCAACTTTCAACCCTATCTCATTGCCTGGGCCGACTGTCACCTGAAAAATCTGTCTTAATTTTCTGCATTCTGATGACAGAAAGAAAATTGATGACTGAAAGAAACTTCAACAGGACAAGGTTCAAAGACAAAACAAGATTCCTTGAAAAGGTCAAGCTAGAAGCAGTAGGCAGTGAGGCCAACCTGAGAAAAAAGAAACAATGAAGAATCCATTTCCTTGGCCTTTCCAGTTTCTGGAGGCTGCCCACATGGCTTGGCTCATGGCTGCCTTCAATCTTCAAAGTCAGCCGTCAGTGACCTCTGCTTTCATTACCAAATCTCCTGCTCTCTCACTTTCCAGCCTCCGTCTCTTACATAAAAGGACCCTTGTGACTGTGTTGGACCTGCCCAAATAGGCCAGAATAGTCGTCTCATCTCAAGGCCAGTAGATTAGCAACCTCAATTCTGTCTGCAACCTTACCACCCAATAGCCATCTAACGCAACTTAGTCACAGATTCTGGGGATTCAGACACGGACATCTTTGGGGGCCATTATTCTGCCTACCACAAGGGGCTAGGTTAATATCCAACAAAGGCAACTCCAACACAAAGAAAAAGGAGAAAGAGTGACATTACAGGGGCGCCTGGCTGTCTCAGTCGGTAAAACATGTTACTCTTGAGCTCGGGGGTTGTGAGTTTGGGCCTCATGTTGGGAAGAACCTCTGAGTCCTACGCAGGGAGAGTGGTAGGAAAGAGGACTGGCCCTTGCAGCTCTGAGGAGACCTCAGCCAGGCCGGTGTGGAGCCCCAGCACAGAGACTGGAGGAGTCCCACAGTGGACAGGAATGGCCTGGTTCTAGCTCTTCTGCTGGCACAGCCATGGGCTGGGAGTGGCCTGGGAAGAACACACTTTCCGTGTAAACACTGTGGTAGATTCTGAAGGAGCCGCTGCTGGACACGGTCAGCTAACTACACTGCTCGCAATGGGCTCTCACTTAAGGGGAGATCTGAGCAGGGCACCCCCGTGGGTGCTGCACACGTTTAATAAAGGAAACAATTTCCATTTGGTTGAGGCATAATTTAGGTCTTTTTTTCTTCCACTACCACAAAAGGCTACTAGGTGACGGAGACCAATATGCATGGGTCCAAGTCTTGGGGTTCCCACTAACCAGCTGTGTGACCTCGGACAATGTGTTCATCTCTCTGAGCCTCAATTTTCTCCTATGTAGAATTAGGGAGGAAGATACTAGTAATTTCCCATGGGGTTGTTGGGGGGATTAAGTGGGATGCTCAGGGAAAGCACAGTTCCTGGCACATTGCAAACATGCCATAAGTGCCCCCATTTCCAGTGCAAGCATCGAAGGGGAACCTGCAGCCTTAAAGGGCGCTTACACAAGATGGTGATCAGCAACCCTCCACCTTAGCTAAGAACAGCATGAAAAGAAATATGCAAGAAACGTGTAGCTGAGAGAAGTATCTGATGAGTATGAGATCTAGTGCTCACAGCCCTGATGTGGAAGCAAGGAGGTATGTGAGACCTCCTTTGATGAGAACGACTTGAAGAGAGACAAGAACGTCTGTGGGCTTGGAGACCACAGCCGACCTCCCAGCTCCACAGCTTCCTTAAAGCTTCAAAGAGCTACTCTCCTTACTCCTTGACCGATGCTTACAGCTGCAGGGCTTTGATGAACTTACCCCAAGTGTGTCCCTCCTGTGACCTCCAGCTCACCACATTCAAACTCTTCCCTGTTTCAGTTTTTAGAAGCAGGTGTAACAGCAGAGCAAAGCCCTCCTCTCTCCTTTAAAACAAGAAGGCCATTTCAGCAATATTATGGGTGGTCATCATATACAGACAACAGCAGTTAGAAAAGATCGTGGAAAGTGCCATTAATAATAGCAACACAAGGTAAAATTCTTAAGAACAAACTCGGGACTTTTGCACTAGCCATATGAGGAACACAGAAGCACTTCTGAGGCCAGAAAAGAAAGACCTGAATAAAGGAAGACATAGATGCATTTAATGCTATTATTAGATAAGAAGTCCTAACATTTAAAAAATGTCAACCAGTAAATAATCTATTCAATTAAAACAATATTTACATTTACATCATGTAAAATATTTACTCATGTAAAAATGATGACAATAAAACCTCCACCAGGATTTTGGAGTGTGAGGTCACTGAGTCCAAAGTTCTCAAGGAAACCCAAAATTAATCTGGGGGGCTGGAGGCAGCAGGACTCTATGCTTCAGAGAGACCCCAAAAGAAAAAAAAGGATGCTTTCATTAAGCATACAACTAGAAATGGCTAAATACAGAATCTCCCCAAGGACTGTTGGCAGCACATTGCAAAACAATGTAAATGACGTGAGGGGACTGTTTCTAGGTAACCACCGCGGCTCTCCGTGAAAGGCCAGAAGCTTCCAACCAATACTTCAGTTGACAGTTGCCTCCTTTGAGCTGGGTGGTCATGTGATCGTGGTGGGGCTGAAGACCCTAAACCTTTGATCCATATGTTCTTTTGTTCCCACGTACAATGATCACACTGAGAACGATTCTTCTCCAAATCAAGACAGGGATAGGGCCCTTGTGCTTCGATTTGAAGACATGGGGCTAGGGGTGAAGGGAAGATGGCCCATGTGGGATCCCCGGGGGGCGGGGGGGGGGGGGAGAATGTCACAGTTTATGTTCAACCATGAATAAGTACTCCTTCGCAGTGCCCCGGGGTGAAATATTTACCTTCATTTACAGGACTTACTTATCCTTCTCTCTTCTCATCCCTTCCATTCCCTGCCCCAAGGCTAGGGAATGCTCTCAATTAAAAAAAAAAAAAAAAAAAAAGGCAAAGCAAAGCAAAACAATACCCAACACAACAGCACACACATGCGCGTGCACGCACGCGCGCGCGTGCACACACACACACAAAGAGGGTGGGAATTTTTTTTTTTTTAGATTTTTATTTTATTTATTTGACAGACACACAACACAAGCAGGGGGAGTGGGAGAGGGAGAAGCAGGCCTCCCGCCAAGCAGGGAGCGAGGGTGGGAATATTTTGAAAACTTACCAGCAGCAGTGTGCCTAGAGGAAAGATATTTAGGACAGTCCTATCTTTAATTCCTTAGCTCACACCTGCAGCCTCAACCCGTGGGTATGCAACTGGTTCCTTAGATGGGTTTGGATGTTCCCGCAAAGCCCTGTAAAGTCCGCAACATAAACCCTTGGGAAAATCTGGAGGGTGAAGCCACTTTGAGCAACTGAATGGCTGGCGCCTACAGTGTTATAAAAACTTCGAGTGAGTCACCCAGAATGAAGGGGGACCTCACCGCAAGCATGTGTGCTTACACGTGTGCCTAAAAGCAAGTAGGCTGCCTGAGGAGGAAGGCTGGGGCGGAGTGAAGGCTGGTGAGCTGACGTTCTTTGCCGGGGCGGGGGGAGGGGGGGGTGGATAATGAGCCCGGTTAGTAGGATGTAAGAGGGGAGGGGCCGGAAGTGGCCAGCAGGGGCATTTGGCTGCAGCCTTAAGTTCCTAGCAGCCTCAAAATTTGACAACTACTTAGTGGTAAATTTGTTTAAAATAGCAGAAGATGGGGCGCCTGGGTGGCTCGGTGGGTTAAGCGTCTGCCTTCAGCTCAGGTCATGGTCCCGGGGTCCTGGGATCAGAGCCGCTCGACGGGGAGCCTGCTTCTCCCTCTCCCTTTGTTGCTCCCACTGTTTTTGCTCTCTCTCTCTCTGTCAAATAAATAAATAAAATCTTTTTAAAAAATACAATAGAATAGCAGAAGAGATGGTCTCTTTTAATAGCCACGCAGTTCCATTTGCCATTTGAACCACCACAACTATTGTTTAGTGTCTAAAGTATCTTCTTTGAACTTTGAAAATAATTTGCATGACCGGGGTTTTATTTTGGTAGTGCAGTTTTACAAAATTAAGTATCAATGACACAAAAGTTCCTTTGTTTGTCATTTTATTGTTTATCTCAATGTTTGCCATTAGTTCTGAATTGAAATTCACAGACCTCCCAGTACTTGCTAAATATTGAAACGGAGAGCTCAGATCTGAGTGTGGGAGGGGACTTAATATTAGCGCTCTGTGAGCTTGTGGGCTTGAGCCGGGGGGCTGTTCCCAAATCTGAACCCTGCATGTGGTTGGGCAACTACTGCTGCCTATTAACCTCCCAGGTATAAGAGCTCGTGGGAGTCAAAGGCACCTTATACTGCGTGGTGTTGCTCCGACAGACGGGGGTCCAAACCCCAGTAAATTGTGCCGGGTCCTCGGGGAGGGGTGGGCTGCACTGAACTGAGGAGTACGTGTCATAGAAGCTCTGTTCCACTTATGTCTCTTTGGAAACCCAAGAGGGAGAGGGTAAGACACCAGGAGAGGTCATGGAGGTAAGGGTCCCAGAGCTGTGGAAATAGGAGTGGAAAATACTGAGATTTTTTTTTTAAATATTTGTTTATTTTTAGAGAGGGAGAGAGAGAGAAAGTACAGGAGGAGGGGCAGAGGAAGAGGGAGAGAATCCCAAGCAGACTCACCACTGACAGCAGGGCTTGATCCCATGAGGACCTGAGCTGAAGTCAAAAGTCAGATGCTTCAACAACTGAGCCACCCAGGTGCCCCAGTACTACGCAGAAACCTCACACCAAATAGCGCTTGTCTCTTTAGGTCTCTCTCCAACATTTGCAGGCCCTGGGGCGAGAGTTCCAATGGAGGGAAGTTCAGTTATATGTCTAAATATTAAATAATCAGGGCGCCTGGGTGGCTCAGTTGGTTAAGCCACTGCCTTCGGCTCAGGTCATGATCCTGGAGTCCCGGGATCGAGTCTCGTATTGGGCTCCCTGCTCAGCGGGGAGTCTGCTTTTCCCTCTGACCCTCCCCCCTCTCATGTGCTCTCTCTCTCATTCTCTCTGTCTCAAAGAAATAAATAAAATCTTAAAAAAATAAAAAAATAAATATTAAATAATCATAACAAAAGCTTATAATATATTCTATCCTATCTTCACTCTATCTTTAAATAACAAAATTTTAAATATCTACATATGAAAACTATGATTTTATATGAATGAAAATTGGCAAAATGTCCAAGACAATGGAATTTAATGATTATGGTGCATGTCTGGTGTTCTGTTGATAGGGCAGTGAATGTAGGATGAGTAAAAGCAAAGTATAATTCACAAGTTATTGTATATTTTTTGTCTTCATTTCAGCAGAATTGTTAATTACGCTGTTGGGATTATAACAGCATAATTTGTGGTCTATTGCCAGAAATGCCAAATTAGAGAATAATTTTTGAGTCTGTATAGTTCTTAGATGGTTTTTATTCAATTCAATTTTGAGATACTTCATTCTGCTGAGGCAGTAGCAACTGGATTTGTCAATAAATTTCTTCAATTCAGAAATGAACCCTAAGTTTTACATATTATACTCAAGAATTATATTGGAATTCCATATGATAAATTGACATTGCAGAAAGTATTCTTAAATAATTTAATTTCATCATATAAATTGTTATCACTTATACTGCAGTATTTTCTTTCTTTCTTTTTTTTTTAAAGATTTTATTTATTTATTTGTGAGAGACAGAGAGGGAGAGAGAGAAGCAGAGGGAGAAGCAGGCTCCCAAGGAGCAGGGAGCCTGATGCAGGACTCGATCCCAGGACCCTGGGATCATGACCTGAGCCGAAGGCAGATGCTTAACCATCTGAGCCACCCAGGCGCCCTCTTTCTTTCTTTTTAAAGATTTTTCTTTTTATTTATTTATTTGGCAGAGAGAGGCACAGCAAGAGAGGGAACATAAGCAGGGGGAGCAGGGGAGGGAGAAGCAGGCTCCCCGATGCGGGGCTCCAGCCCAGGACCCTGGGAACATGATCTGAGTCAAAGGCAGGCACTCAACCGACCGAGCCACTCAGGTGTCCCTATTTATTTTTTATTTTTAATATTTTATTTATTTATTTGTCAGAGAGAGAGGGGGCACAAGCAGGGGGAGTGGTGGGCAGAGAGAGAAGCAGGCTCCTCCTCACCAACTGAGCTACCCAAGCACACCCAATGTTTCATTTCTTAAAGCAATATCTAGAACCATACAATATTTCTTTTTTTTAAGTTTTTTTAAATAAACTTTTTTTTTTTTTTTTTTAGTAACCTCTATACCCAACATGGGGCTCAAACTCACAACCCAGAGATCAGGAATTGTATGCTCTTCTTTTTTTAATTTTTATTTATTTATTTATTTATTACAAAATTTTATTAGAGAATAAGAGAGGGAAGGAGAGAGAGTGCAAGTGGGGGGGGGAGCCGAGGGACAGAGGGAGAGGGAGAGAAATCTTTTTTTTTTTAAGATTTTATTTATTTATTCATGAGAGACAGACAGACAGAGAGAGAGAGAGAGAGAGAGGCAGAGGGAGAAGCAGGCTCCCAAGGAGCAGGGAGCCCGATGTGGGACTCGATCCCAGGACTCCGGGATCATGACCCGAGCCCAACCATCTGAGCCACCCAGGCGCCCGGGGGAGAGAAATCTTAAGCAGGCTCCCCTGAGCCTGGAGCCCGACTAGGCTCAGGCTCACGGCCCTGAGATCATGACCTGAGCTGAAATCAAGAGTCAGACATTCAATGGACTGTGCCACCTAGGCGCCGCTTCTTTTTTAAAGATTATTTTTTATTTTTTATTTTTAAGCAATCCTACACCCAATGTGGGGCTCTAACCCACAACCCTGAAATCAAGAGTCACACGCTCCACCTCCTGAGCCAGCCAGGCGCCCCACACATCTTCTATATTGTCTAAATTAAGCCTTACTGTGTTAGGAGCATTTATTTATTTATTTTTAAGACTTTATTTATTTACTTACATTATTTGAGAGAGAGAGAAAGAGTGTGAGGGGCAGAGGGAGACAGAGAATCTCAAGCAGACTCCTGGCTGAGCACAGAACCCGACAGGGGGCTTGATCTCAAGACCCTGAGATCATGGCCTGAGCCAAAATCATGAGTTGGTCACTCAACCAACTGAGCCACCCAGGCGCCCCCTTCACCCCCTCTCTTAGGAAAAAAGAAATGTAGGGTGCCTGTCTGGCTCACTCCACGGGGCATGTAACTCTTGATCTCAGGGTTGTGAGTTCAAGTCCCACGTTGGGTATAGAGATTATTTAAAAATAAAATCTTTGGGGGCACCTGGGTGTCTCAGTCAGTTAAGGGTCTGACTCTTGATTTCGGCTCAGGTGGTGATCTCAGGGTGGTGAGATCAAGCCCCATGCAAGGCTTGGAGCTGAGTGTGGAGCTTGCTTAGGATCCTCTCTCTCTTTCCCTCTGTCCCCCTCCCCAGCTTGCCCTCTCTCTCTAAAAATAAATAAATAACCCCTTTAAAATAATAATAACTAAATAACATGTAATAATATTCAGTGACTGCAAATTTTTTTGTAGGAGTGGAGGGGAATCGGTTTAAAATAACCGTTCTTTTATAAAATGGTGATACTAGTATCATAGATGGTAATTAAAAAAATAATGTCCTCACTTGGCAAAGTAACGAAGTGGCAATCTTATGTCTTTCCCCCAAAAGTGTTAGGCCATTTTAATGGTCTTCGAATTCCAGAAATTGGGAAGGCACTGGTTTAGGGGGTGATCTAACATTCTCTGACACCCAGGAATATCACAGTGGTGTTCTATGGCCTCAGTGAGCCAAAAGCTAGCTGATAAGGACTCTCTAAATGTCATTTGTTAAAATGTTAGCCTTGTGTTCAATACACAGCTCCCGTACATGAGAATCACCAATTTCTACCAAATGACTTCTGAAAATAGTGACACAGCAAAGTCACCTGCTGAACGAATTGTATAGGCTGTTTACATGTTGAATAAAAGGAGGGCTCCAGACATGCTAATGTCTTTGAGGTAGTAGGTAGCACTGGGAACATGGAGTCAGGAATTAGATAACCAAGGGTTGCGTCCCCGCTCTATGTCTTCCCATATCACACCCACTAGACAAATTACTGATCTTAAGACTTAACATCCTCATCTTTAAAATGGAGGTAATGGGGGCACCTGGGTGGCTCAGTTGGTTAAGCATCTGACTCTTGATCTCAGCTGAGGTCTTGATCTTGGGGGCGTGAATTCAGGCCCCACGTTGGGCTCCTCCATGCTGGGCATGGAGCCTACTTGAAAAATAAATAAATAAATAAATACAAATAAAGTGGAGGTAACATTGGGGCACCTGGCTGGCTCAGTCAGTAGAGCATGAGACTCTTGGTCTCGGGGTGGTGAGTTCAAGCTCCAAGTTAGGCATAGAGCTTGCTTAAAAAAAAAAAAAGTTAAGACAATGGAAGGAACATTAATGGTGCCAACTTTCTAAGACTGCTCTGAGGATTAAGTGAGGTATATAGAAAGCACTTAATATAGTATCTGCCATATAGCAAGCACTCAATACACACTCATTGTAACTAAGCCAAGAGAAAAAGGCAATAAGGACTGTAGGAAAAGAATTCTGAGGTCCACACATGGGACAAGAGTGATAGGACTTTGGGGAAGTTCAAAAATGTTTTTAAAGGTCAATGTAAAAAGAGAAAACAGAATGCTTTAATTTGGGTTTCATCAGAATTGTTGTAAAGCAGCAAGTAAATCACTGGGATTCAAAGGAGAAGAGAAAATGCAACGACTAAGAGCCACCACGGGACACTTGGCTCTGGAGAAAAGGGTCTGGGAAAGGGAGTTTTATTGCATAAGCATCGGGTGAGACCCCAGGGCAGACAGGTCCATTGGTCTGCATGTGAAACCCAAGATTTGTACCAGAAGCTTAGTAACAAAGGATTTCTGTCAAAAGCTTGGTTTATTTGTTTGTTGTTGTTGTTTCATTTTTATTTATTTATTTAAACATATTTTATTTGAGAGAGACAGGGAGCAGGGAGAGGAGCAGAGGGAGGACAAGCCGACTCCACCTTGCTTTCGAGCTGGAAATGGGACTCTAGCTTGCAACCCTGAGATCATGACCTGAGTGGAAATCAAGAATCTGATGCTCAACCAACTGAGCCACCCAGGCACCCCCTTGTTGTTTTTGTTTTTTAATTTTATGATTTTTTTTAAGATTTTATTTGTCAGAGAGAGCACATGCAAGCAGGGGGAGCTGCAGGCAGAGGGAGAGGCAGGCTCCCTGGTGGGCAAAGAACCCAATGCGGGGCTCGACCCCAGGACCCTGGGATCATGACCTGAGCCGAAGGCAGATGCTTAACCGACGGAGCCACCCAGGCATCCCTACATTCTGGATTTTAAAAAATTAGTTAAAAGTTTTTTGTTCTTGGCCGCCTGGGTGGCTCAGATGGTTAAGCGTCTGCCTTCGGCTCAGGTCATGATCCCCGGGTTCTGGGATCGAGTCCCGCATCGGGCTCCCTGCTCCTTGGGAACCTGCTTCTCTCTCTCTCTCCCTCTGTCTCTCATGAATAAATAAATAAAATATTAAAAAAAAGTTTTTTGTTCTTGTTTTTTGTTTTTGAACTGAGAAAATTTAAATGTGGCCTATATTTTAAGTGGTACTATTTAATTACGGTTAATTTCCTTAAGTGTGATAATTGTGGTTATGAAGGAGACCGTCCTTATTCCTAGTTGCTGCATGCAAATTATTTCAGGGCAAAAAGTCATGAGATCAGCCGTTTACTTTCAAAAAGATGCAGGAGCAAGAAATCTCTCTATACAGATGGATGATAAAGCTAATAAGGCAAAATGCTATCAAGCGGTGAATCTAGATGGAGTTCATTTATATTATGGCACTCCACTGTCAGCTCTTCTGTAAGTTAGACTATTTCCTGAATAAAAAGTTTAAAGAGGGCGCCTGGGTGGCCCAGTTGGTTAAGCCACTGCCTTCTGCTCAGGTCCTGATCCTGGAGCCCTGAGATCGAGTCCCGCATCGGACTCCCCCGACTCCCTGCGGGGAGGCGTCTGCTTCTCCCTCTGACCCTCCCCCCCCCATGCTCTCTCTGTCTCATTCTTTCTCTCTCAAATAAATAAATAAAATCCTTAAAAAAAAGTTTGAAGAAAAACTAACTGGAAACTGATCACGCCTTTACTTAGGAATATAATTAAGTTACAGAGACGGGGAGAACAGAGAGAGACAGGGCTTCTACCTCGGTGCTCCCAGGTGCAAAGTATGGAGGAGGCAGCTGTTTAAGAGCTTGCCGGGCCGCCGGCTCCCCTTCGGGGCGCTTGTGCTAGGACTTTCAGTGAAGAGAAGTCACCAACATTGCATTGGCTTCCCGGGCCCCCGATTACCTTAAAACGCTTTCTAAAGCATCTGAATTGCAGCGAGAATATATGGTTGTGGGGGACGTGATCACAGTGATTAAATGGCGAGATTAAAACCAAAAAGGACAACAGCGAAAGAGCCGCGAGCCCACATGGGGCCGAGGACCCTGGGCCGGGGCTCGGGGCGCGGGCGGGGCCCCGCCTGGGGCGCGCACAGGGTTAACGGCAGGCCGAGGGGCCCGCGCCCCCCGCCCGCCCACATTCCGCCGCTGAATGGAGGCGGTGGCCTGATGCCGGTGGGGTGATGTCGCTGCTCCGCGTCCGACCTTCCCACTGGCCAGGCCCGCGCCCCTCCCGGGGCGGCCCCGCGCGGCGCCGTCACGTTACCTTCGCCGCCATTCACGCGGCCCCGCGGGGTTACAAAGCGGGGCATTGAGGAGTCTGCGGGCGTCGCCGGAGCTGGAAATGCGGGGCTGGGAACGTGAAGACAATTACGGGCGTTCTGAGGGCCCCCGCCATCCCGCCGTGTAATCTGACCCCTTCCGTGATGTTACAGGGGGCCTGTGTTTGCAGATCTGTGTCTTTGTCTGATTTTGGAAAAAAAGC
Organism: Eumetopias jubatus; assembly: GCF_037043125.1. Lineage (NCBI taxonomy): Eukaryota > Metazoa > Chordata > Mammalia > Carnivora > Otariidae > Eumetopias > Eumetopias jubatus. Next base: position 36,183,573 of record NW_028274823.1, read on the forward strand.
GTGGTTCAACTTCAGAAGTATGTGTGTGTGTGTGTGTGTGTGTGTGTGTGTGTGCGCGCGCGTGCGCGCGCCTTTTCATTAAATCCATATAAACCGAGCAAAATGGACATTTTTACTGATTTGCCTTTGCCTAATTTTGCAAAGCGTATCTTACAAACTTTTTTTTTAAATAAAGCGGAAAACCGAGTTTCAAGTCTACAGAAACCTAAATGAAAATACGTCTTTTCACATGTAACGCTCCTGCACCAAGTCTAATCATTTAACCTTCTCTTGTGAAAAATCACATTTTTGGAACTTTTATTTGATAGCTTGAGCTGGCAGTATTTCCTCAAATAATTTATAAAATACCTTAAAGATAAAATACTGTAAAAGCTTCATTTTTATTACATGATCCAATGACCATGAAAATTGGAGGAAGTGTGATTAAGTGGGCAATACACAATTACATTTATTATCTATGACCAGAGAAAGTAAATTGGCATGGTCACAATGAGTAAAATAGAAAATTAATTCACACACACAAGGAAAATTAATTCACTCCTTCAACTGGAATTTAGAGAGCCCAGGATGTGCCCAGCTGTGGGGATTCACGCTGGTCCTGCCCTCAAGAATCTCCCAGTATTCCCAAGGACGAGTGTTGAGTAAAGTAACCAGTATTGTGAAAGGCTAAGTAGCTGGTCCCACAGGAGCCCATGGGCGCGCCACCCCACAGGGTCAGGGTCATGAATGTGTGTGATGATAGGAGAGGGGGAAAATCAGGGAAGTCTTCCTGAAAGAAGAGATAGAAGTTAAGCCAGTGGTTCCCTAACTTTGTGGACATTAGAATCACCTGGGGAGCTTTTAAAAATCCTGTTGGCTTATGTCACAGCCCTATTAAATCAAAATGGGGGTGAGAATGTGAAGTCAGTACTTTTTTTTTTTTTTTTAAGTTCCCAGGTAATTCCAACATAGAGCAAAGTCGGGGCAATTACTAAGGCAAAGGGAGGGAAGCTGATGGTTTTTCGTTTTCTGAAGGACAACATTTGCTGGAAGGCACGTAATAAGTGCTAGGAATTGTTCTTTGCTCCCTCCTCCTTTGTACTGCCTTGTCCCTAAAAGCATTCAGGAAATGTTTACTGAGGTTGGAGCAAAAGCTAATTAAAATCTAGATGTATGAGAAAACCAGGTCCAACTTTTGGTTTTGGGTCAGGTCGTGATCTCAGGGTTGTGGGATGGAGCCCCTCATCAGGCTGCATTCAATGGGAAGTCTGCTTGAGATTCTCTCTCCCTCTCCTGCCCCTCCCCCTGCTCTCTCTCTCTCAAATAAATAAATAAATATTTTTATTTATTTATTTGAGAGAGAGCACACGAGCGGGTTGAGGGGCACAGGGAGAAGCAGGCTCCCCACTGAGCAGGGAGCCCAATGCGGGGCTCGATCCCTGCACTCCAGAATCACGACCTGAGCCAAAGGCAGATGCTCAACCGACTGAGCCACCCAGATACCCCAATAAATCAATCTTTTAAAACAAACAAGCAAACAAAACAACAAAAACCCAGGTCTTCCTAAAAAATGTCCTTCACACTCCCTGTGGACGAATTCGGGTGTAAATCTTGCATTGGCAGGTCCTCACCTAAAGAGAAGGCAAAATGCAGCATTTTGGCAATTGGAAAAAAAAATGTACTCCTCTCTCGATTTTCCTGCTTCATCTTCAGCTGTGTGCTGTAATTGTCCATTCATAGACAACAGTTAATGAACTATGGTTCCTGTCTTCAAATGGCTTCCCTTTTCTATTAAAAAAATCACAAGGCCTGCCAAAACGATGAGTCCGTGTACATTAGCCATGGAAGGTCAAGAACAGCCGGCCTAAGGAGGAGGCCACAGGAAGGAATAGTCCTTCGTGTCAGTCGAGGTCAGCTGTGCAGGTGGGCATCTCGAGCTCTCTCTGCCCCGGGCGACGCTCTATGCCCGCGCGGGGGGAGGCGGGGGGAGGGGAAGGATTTGCCCATCCCTCTCTGCTAGCTAACCTTCTCTGAGATTTTACTCCACCTCGGAATGAAATGGCCTCTTGCCATTTATCTCTTGTTTTAAATGGTAGTTCCAAGCCTACAGACACTTTAAAAGGGAGAGAGAAAAGAAAACCTCCTTTAATCCAGGCTGAGGCAGGCTGCATTCTCATGAGATCAGAGACCAGAGAGTGGGAACTCCTTTTTTTGGGAGGACGGGGTGCTATTATCTGCCTTTCTAAGAGACCTACTGAAGGCCTCACTAAACACCCTGTGAATCAACAACACAGCCCTCAGGGAGAGCCCCAGGGAAGCCAACCTCACTCGGGCTCTACCTGATTAACCTTGAGACACCTTTGCATCTCTCTGTAGGAAAGCGGGGAGGCAAACGTAAGGCGTCTATTCCGTCTATTCCGTTTCAGCGGCCCTCCCCTGACGCGCTCGCTGCAACCGTGACCCCGCGGGGATCACCAAGGGCAATTTTGTGACCCAGATTCAAACCACAAGGGAGCTCCTAAATCCAGCGTACCCTGAGGGGCAGGGCCAGGAATGGGTCTGTGGGGAGAGGACTGTTCATTGTCCCATACCTGATGCCAGGAGTCCGAGCCTCTGAAACCAATCAATGCGCAAAGCCCCGAAAAGGGGAAGCTGACCTCAAATGAAGTCACAAGCCAAGCCCGCTGGCAAGGGAAGGAGAGGATGTTCAGTAGAAAAAGAAGCGTGGAGTTTGAAGCAGACTTCCCAAGGATAACTGGGAGCTGCTGCTGAGCTCTGAAAATAAATCAGGCTCCTCCAAATATCTTCCTCTTGGCCACAGCGAGGTAGCGCCTCCTCACATTTCTATGCCACGAATAATTTGCCAAATATTTTCACAGACATTACCTCGTCTGAACCTCACAGCCGCCCTGCGAGGCATGCATGATCTTTCCCTACATTTAACATTGTGGGAGCCTCAGTTGAGGCTCAGAGCAGGTGTCTTGAGGGAAAGAGCTGCCCCTGAACCCATATCTGACTCTAACCTGCTCCTTCTAGTCACTGGGATTTCTTCAAACCTGGGCTCAGCATTAGCTCTATTTGAACCACTCGGGGAGCCTGGGAAACATACAGATTTCAGGAACCCATTTTGCTCTTCCAAGAGTGACCCCAGGCGGCAGCACCTGCAAAACTATTTTTAACCTGCGGATTGCCCAGATGCTTCTGATAAGAATACCACGGTTGGTAACTACCATGCAAATCATCTGGACAAGACCCAGGAGTGTCTCATTTTGATTCATGGTTCTTTGGTGAGTTCTTGGGTCTGCCGTTTCCTTGGCCTTGCACTGATGACTGAGTGCTGCAGGAGGGATCTGCCTACTGCCTTCTTCCCCTGATGTTCCCCCAGTGGTGCTGCTGGGATGCCCAGAACATCCGCTGTGCAAGAGTTATTTTCACTCAGGTCGTGCATGATAACAGGCGCACATGCCATGTAGAAGAGCTGGTTAGAAGCCCTGCTGCCCACTGAGGACGTAATCTGTGGATGAGGAGGAGACAGGAGAGAAGGATGTAAGCAGTGCTTGGGAGCTCCAGGTTCTGGTCCTGCTCATACTAGCGGAGTGACCTTGAATAAGTTGCTCAATCTCTCTTGGCTTCACTACCCTCTTCTGAAATCCACGGGGGTGTATCAAGACACAAATCCTTGCTTCTAACAAAATCTTATGCTGAACACCAATGCGTAAAGCAGGTGAAGGCTGAGCGGAATAGGAGATTTGCAGGAGCTTGAAGTGACAGATTCCAGGAGTCTCCAGGACTGGGCAAGTCAGACACTACAGAACATTCGTGAGGCTTCATTTCAGGTTTGCCCTCCTGAATCCTTCTTCTTCCCACATTGGTTCAGAGATGGAAATGCAAGTAGGATATTTAAATAATAACACCCCCCATCACATCACACACATCTTAAAAACACGTAACCTCTAAATTTTTCCAACTCTATGAGAATCTCAGGCTTGAGCTAACTTGCTTTGTAGCTGGATGAGAAACACAGCGAAAAGGAGTGTGTGCAACTGCATCACACTGAGTATGGTTAGAAAATCCCCCTTTGTACAGAGGCGACATTACACCAATGTGGAAGTATCTTGGAGATTTAGTGTAGAGAAAAAAAAAAAAAGCAAGGTGTTTTGTGTACTACTATTTGGGTTAAAAAATAAGAAAAGAAGAAACCACTACATATATATATATATATATATATGATTATGCACATAATCTCTGGGGAAGTACACAGGAAATGAATAATTCTGGCTGTTTCGATGAAGGGAACTGAGTGGCAGGGGATGCTGTGGGAGGGAGGCTTGCTTTTCACTCTACACTCTTATATCTTTTGAATTTTGCACTATATGCATTTATTTTTTAAAATTGCACTTTGGTTTCCCCCACACTCCCTCTAACCCTTTGATCAGCAATTCCACTTCTGGGAATTGATCCCACAGATATACTCACACAGGCGAAATGTGACCATATAGTTGTTCTGAAGCATTCTTTTTTTTTTTTTTTTTAAGGTTATTTTAGAGACAGGGGCGCCTGGGTGGCTCAGTCGGTTAAACGTCTGCCTTCAGCTCAGGTCATGATCTCAGGGTCTTGGGATCGAGCAAGACCCACGTCGGGCTCCCTGCTCGGTGGGGAGCCTGCTTCTCCCTCTCCCTCTGCCTGCCCCTCTGCCTACTTGTGCTCTCTCTCTGTCAAAAAATAAATAAAATCTTTAAAAAAAAAGATTATTTTAGAGAGAGAGCAAGAGCATAGGGTGGGGGGAAGGGAGGGGTAGAAGGAGAGGGAGAGAGACTCTCAAGCAGACTCCCTGCTGAGCACGGAGCCCGACATGGGGCTCCATCCCACGACCCTGAGATCATGACCTGACCTGAAATCAAGAGTTGGAGGTACCCCGGCACCCCCTCTTCTTCTTCCTTCCTTCCTTCCTTCCTCCCTCCCTCCCTCTCTGTCTCTTTCTTTCTTTCTCTAATGACAAATATTGGAAACATTGTCAATGTCTAGCAATACAAGACTGGTAATATGGACTGTGGCCCATCCACAGAAGGAAATGTTGTGCATCTGTAAAGAAGCTGGGGACACTCTCCATATACTAATGTGGAAAGATCTGCAAGATAGTCATTGAGTGAAAACAAGAAAAAGCAGAAGAGTGTGTATAATACAAATTTTAAAGGGTGGGTTAAGACATATTCATAGATAGATATTCTATTTGCTTGTGTATATGTTACAATCTCTGGTAGGGTACACTAGAACCATAACAGCATTTATCAAATGTGGGAGAATCCGGTGACTGGGGAATGAGGAGAGGAGAGAGGCATTATTGAATACCTTTTTGTCCTTTAATAATTTTGAATCATGGTAAATATAATACCTATTCAAAATGAAATAATATTTCAAAACAAGCCAATATATAAAAATTACACTTTGGCTTCCCCCTCCTTTACACCAAGCACTACCATTACGGTTTTGTTTCAGGGCCAGAAACACAACACAACACAACACAACACAACACAACACAACACAACACTCTTCTAAAGAAGCCAGGCCTTGGGCCTCCCCTCATCCTTTCAAATAGTCACTTGCAGAAAATCCAAAGCCGAATCTCTTCCCTCTGGCTTTCTAGTTTCGGAACTGTTCTATACCAGCTTTTTAATCCTTCTTTCCCCACCCATCCCCCTTACTCAAGTTTCATCAGTCTTTCCCTCTGATCACTGCTCTAGCCTCTAGAGCTCTGATGTATAGCATAACTTCATGCTTGGAATTACAGGAAGGCAGGGGCATGCCTCTCACCATGGGGGCCTCTGATCATGGGGGTCTCTGCAGCCCCCTGGGCTTGGCCAGCCCCTGCCTCTACTGCAAGCTCTTAACTGGCCCCACATCTCACTTTTCTCATACAACTGATATCCCAGGGTTCTTCAAGGAGTAAGTAAATTCAGCCTTTCACACCGAATCAGTCTTCTCACACTCAGGGCCAGCTGAGCCTGTCCCCAACCCTTGCTGAAACCCCTGCATACCCTGGTCACCTATCATAGGCTTATCTTCTTCACCTGTTTCCTTCAGTTACCTCCAAACTTTGCTCAAACTAGTTCTTAGAGCCTACAACTCCTCTACCACCCCCCACCCCTGCCCAAAGCCAGTGCTGGGTCTAAACAAGCTGCCATTCAAGCTTCAAATCAATGAACTCCCAAGGGCATCATTACATTCATTTAATACACATGTCCCTGGCATTGTGCTGGATGCTGGGCAGATAGTCATGTCAAGACTGGAAGCAGTCCCTGTCTACATGAAGCCAGCAGCCCTGTTGGAGAGGCAATTGAACAAGGAATCAAATACTGCATCTCTCAACTCTGGGTGCACGTTAGAACTTTTGGGGATGTATGTATTTATGCATGTATGTAACCCCTACTCTCAATATGGGGCTCGAACTCACGACCCTGAGATCCAGAGTCCCATGCTCTCTTGACCAAGTCAGCCAGGCGCCCCTGACATTTGGGGATTTAAAAAAAAAAAAAAAAACCAGTAAGTCCATTTGCACCCAACTGAATCAGAATCTCTGGAGGTGAGGCCCAAACAGCCGTATTTTTTAAACTTTCCGGGTGATTCTACCGACAGCCAGCATGGGGAACCCCTCTCTAGCACGATGGATTTACACAACCTCCTACCTAATAACACAATCTAAATGACTCCTAGATGATAGTCCTTATTTGAATAATAGAATTTGAATGTATTTTCTATAGACACAAGGCTAGGAACTAGGGTACTCCTCTGAAAACACATGTCACACCACAAAACAATTTAATCCTGAAAATAAAAGGCAAGAGGCCCAAACACAGGCTTTAAAAAATATCCAATGCCAGTCATATCATACAATATTCTAACATGCCACAGAGTGATTGTGGCTTATCCATGAGACAGGATGGCCCCCCTTGTGGTAACGGTGGGAGAAAAAGAAGCAAAGCCCAGATTTGGCTTCAGCCCACAGTCTCCGGGCAGAACTCTTGAGGTGTGCAGATCGTCATGCTTCCACAGCTCTCTCCAGGACTTTCTTCATTGCTTTCCCACCATAGCTTTGCTCTCGTTAGTGCCGCTTTCCCTGAAAGCCGTAAACACTCGCCAAGATATATGTTAGCAATCATCCTTCAAACCTGTGGCCCGCTGACATACACCCAAAGGGTCGCAAGTCGGCTGTGTTGCTAGGCAGGAGTCAGTAACCTTATCTTAGCAGCAGCTAGCCCCTCATGGTCCTGACAGCTTCACTTCCAAATTCCTTAGAGCCTTAGGCTATCCTCAGTCCCCTACTAACTAGAAGGTATTTAATCAGTCACTTCTCACAGACAGAGGGGCAGCTTTTTCTGCCCACGGGTCCTGTCCTCGTATAATGTGATAAGGGAACCTTTTTGCACTGAAAACTTCCCAAGAATTCTTTCTCGACCATTCGCTCCTGGCCCACATCACATCCTTTTGGCACCCGAATGTGGGGCCTGAGTCTTCTCAACTAGAGTCTGAGCCTCGGTGCCAACTTGGTTAGTACTCTGTCTTCTCTTCTTCTACTTCCATTCCAGGGGCTTTTCAAGGAGTGTGGTCTTACTGGAACACTTTCCTGTCCATCGCTCAGGCTGCAATCCTCTAGCCTCTGGCTACTCTATGGGGAGGAGAAAGCCTGCCTTTTGGCTGGAAGCTAGTACCCTGGCCCGAATGGTAACCAGACCCGAAACTTGGTGCCCCTTCCTTATCCCTATTCTTATACAAATTGTCTTTTTGGGGAACGGGACAGCCACTTATGTCACTAGGACGGCTGCTGATCTTGACTCCCGGGTAAGGTCTCCTCATTGGTCTAATTGTGATCGCCTCCGCATCTCTGGGCTCATCACTTTGGGCCAAGAGTCCTCCACTCAGAGCTGGCTGAAACCAGTACCCGGCTGAATTAAAACCAACTGGGGACCGTTTTCTAGGAAAGCTGGCTGAAAAGACGACGTGCGTTGGACTGTTACTGAGATCATGATGGATTTCTATCTTTACTGTTTTTCATCAATGACCCCTACTGACTACTTAAATTACAATATTGGGTAATTTCGCCTTGTAAAGTTTTCCTAGTGTTCTCCATGGGTTAGAACAGTGGGTTCTTCTTCTTCTTCTTTTTTTTTAAGATTTTATTTATTTATTTGACAGAGAGAGACACAGCGAGAGAGGGAACACAAGCTGGGAAAGTGGGAGAGGAAGAAGCAGGCTTCCCGCGGAGCGGAGAGCCCGATGCGGGGCTCGATCCCAGGACCCTGGGATCCTGACCTGAGCCGAAGGCAGACGCTTAACGACTGAGCCACCCAGGCACCCCAGAACAGTGGGTTCTTCTTTGGTCCATTCACTGGCACGCATTTGTAGCCTAGGATGCAATGGGGAAGTGGGGGGGATGCTGGCATCCCTCCTCCTGGGTAGGGCAGTTGTTAAAGCGGCTTTGTTTAAGGGATGCCTCAGGTTGCTTTGATACCAGGAACCTCTGGCGTATCCTGCGTGGGATGCCACCTGGGAGTTGGGGGTGGGGTGGGATTTTCTTAGTAATGGACCTTCTCTACTTTTCTAGGAGCATGGGGTCTTCTTCAGTTCCCAAGGACTCTCCCTTGGGATGCCTTTTAACCCAATGGAAACAATTCAGATTGCAAGATTTAAGAAAGAAAAAAACTGATCTTCTGTACTGCTGCATGGCCTCAGTACTCCTTAGGAGACAAGAAAAAAAGGCCCATTAATGGGACACTAAACTTCAATACCACCTATTAGTTAGATCTCTTCTGTAGAAACAGGGCAAGGGAAAATTGCATGCGTGAGATCCTATGTCTAGGCCTTTGTGGCCCTAAATCAGGACCCCGACCTTAAGGCCTCTTGCAGAATGTGTTTGGCTGCTAACCAGGCTAACAAGCCCCCTCCTGATATATTGGATGATTGTCTAAACAGGCCTCTTCCTCCCCCTGATAAACCCAGATTGCCAGAGGAATCACAGGCCATCCCTCGTGAAGGGGACGCTGACCCTGTCACTGCTCCTCCTCCTAATGAACTCAGCTTACTGGAGGAATCACAGGCCTCCTCTCCAAATAAAGGGGACATTGATTCTGTCACTTTTCCTCCTCTTTATAAGCCCCCAGATTCTTCTGCACATAGCCTGGCAGGGCACTCTAGGAATGGGACTCTTTATCTTCCCGGAATACCCCCTAAATCAGGATTTGGTCCTTGAAGGGAGGTTGCTAATGGAGAAATGGGCACTATCAGAGTCCATGTCCTGTTCTCCACGGCAGACTTGGCTCAAATAAAAAGTTAGGATGACATTCTGAAAACTCTTCTCAGTTTTTTGAGGTTTTTCAACAAGTGCCCAATATGTTTGACTTGACCCGGCAAGATGTGTGTATATATATATTTGCCGCACCCCTGAGGAAAAGCCGGATCTGGGCGGGGGGTGGGGGGACCTCAAGGGTTCTCTGATGAACTGGTGACGATTGATAGGGAATGTTATCCAGTAGGGGGCACTGCTGTCCCAATTATTGAATCACAGGGGAACCATCGAGAGGATAGTCAGGGAGGAAACCGTTACGATCCATCACCTGTCTGATAGAAGGAATGAAAAAATGATTTATGAAACCTGTAAACTTTGACAAGATTTGGGAAGTCAGTCAAGGAGCTGATGAAAATCCTGCTCTATTTCAGGGTCACTTCAGAGAGGCTATCCGTAAATATACAAACCTGGACCCTACTATGCCTGAGGGAATAACTCTTTTATTTGATTCATTTAAAAATTTTTTTTATTTATTTTAAGTAATCTCTACAGCCATTGTGGGGCTCAAACTCGCGGCCCCGAGAGCAAGAGCCGCACGCTCCTCCTACCGAGCCAGCTCCCAGGGAATAACTATTTTAAACATGCATTCTGTGAATCCGTTGGCACCTGACATCGGCCGAAAGGTAATTAAAATGGCTTTAGGGGGCGCCTGGGTGGCTCAGTCGTTAGGCGTCTGCCTTCGGCTCGGGTCATGATCCCGGGGTCCTGGGATCGAGACCCGCGTCGGGCTCCCCGCTCCGCGGGAAGCCTGCTTCTCCCTCTCCCACTCCTCCTACTTGTATTTCTCGCTCTCGCTCTCTAGCAAATAAATAAATAAAATCTTTAAAAAAAAATAAAAAAATAAAAAAATAAAATGGCTTTAGGCCCTCAAATTCCTGTCCGGTCCTTCCTGGAGGTGGCTACCGGAGTTTTTAATAATAGAGACATTGTATTCAGACAGGGAAAGGACCGCAAGGCATAGTTAGAGGGTAAGACACAGGCTGGTGTATTGGCTACCCCTACTGGGGACCCCCTCCCAAACCAGACTGAGCAGGGGCAATGGCCGACTGCAGACGGGAAGTCAGGTAAGACCCATGTTTCAGATGGAGCGGAAAATGTCCCGACAAAGGCTCTCTCCCGGGGCCATGTCCTGCATGGAAACAAGAAGGACATTGGAAGAAAGACTGTCCTTGTCTCCAGAGAGAAAGTCAGGCACCCACTTCCCCACCTGAGAGCGGGAACCAGAGGACCTGGCATGAAGGGCCCCTGAGGCTGGTCTGGCTCCCTTTGACAGCAAAATCACTGCGCCCCAGGTCCCCCTGGCGGGGGGAGGTGAGTTCGTGAATTTTCTCACTGACACAGGTGCTACTTCCTCCGCCCTTTGTTCAGCACTGCTGGTCCTACTTGTCTTTCTAACGGTAAAACTTGACATAGAAGGGGAAACTAAAATGTGCCATCAGACAATGCCTTTAACTTGTAAATACAAAAAGTCGATTGGTTCGTCATGTTTTTCTGGTCCTTCCATCTTGTCCCACTCCATTACTTGGATGAGACTAGATGTATAAACTAGGGAGATTTGCTCTTACTAAAGAAAAGGACCGCTTGTTCTCTTTAACACTTGGGGAAACAAGACCTTCTAATATCTGGGAGGAAGTAAATCCACAGGTCTGGGATTGTGATGTCCCAGGATGGGCTTTTAAAGTCCACCCACTTAAAGTGACCTTAAAGGACCCAACTACTATACCTCATAAAAGACAATACCCTTTAAAACCTGCGGCAATACCTGGGATACAACCACATATTGATAAGATTCTTAAACATGGTATTTTAAGGCCTTGTCAATCTCCTTATAACACTCCAACGGGAAAAAGCCAAGTGGAGAATGTCGTATGGTGTAAGATTTAAGAGCTATAAATGAGGCAGTGGTGCCTATTCATCCCATCGCGCCAAATCCATATACTCTTCTCACCCAGGTGAAGCTAACTGGTTTACAGCACTTGGTTTAAAAGACCCCTTCTTTTGCATCCCTCTAAGTGAAGAGATTTAGCCACTATTTGCCTTTGAATGGACCTCACCTTCAAGTCCACCTGGACAGTCTTGCCCCAGGGATTTAGAGTCCGTCCTCCCCTATTTGCGACTGCACTTAGTAAAGACCTGATATATCCTTGCCTTAAGGGACTATAATTCAATATGTGAATGATATTTTAATCTGTAGTCCCACGAAGGAAATGTCTGACAGTAATTCTATAACCTTGATTTCTTGGCAGACAGAGGGTATCACATCTCCCCTAAAAAGGCACAAATATCCAAACAGAAAGTACAATATTTAGAATATGAGCTAATAACACCAGGTCACTGTACTCTACCTACTGACAGAAAAAAAAGCTATATTATGTCTTGAGCCCCCAACTACAAAGAAGCAACTCCATACTTTCCTAGGCAGGCTTCTGCCGCCTGTGGATTCCTGGATTTGGGCCCTTAGCCCAGCCATGCTATGATTCAGTGAAAGGCCCCGATGAAGAGCCTTTACTCTGGACTAAAGCCCAGCAGATGGCCTTCAAACATTAAGAGCTAAGCTTTTATCAGCCCCAGCCTTGGCTCTACCAAATTTAGAAAAACCTTGCACTTTATATGTAGCCGAGAAATAGGGTCAAGCTTTGGGAGTTCTTACCCAGAAATTAGGAAATGAAACAAGACCAGCTATTTCTCAAAGCCGCTTGGCAATTTAGCACAAGGGTGGCCGGCTTGTCTTCGAGCAGTGGCTGCACCAGCCCTCCTGCCAGAGGAAGCCTCTGGAACTTTCTATGGGACAGTCCCTGACTGATGACTTCACGTCAGGTTGAAAGTGTTTTAGACACTAAAGGCCACCAATGAATGAAAGGGGGTGGGGGGTGGGGCTGACTGACTAAATCCCAGGCTGTGCTCTTAGACGCACCTGACGTGATTGTTAAGACCTGTCAGGCTTCAAACCCAGCTGCCCTTATGCTTGGACCTGACTATGGTACTTCTAGAGAACATAACTGTCTAGAAGTTATTGGTCTTGTTTATGCTAGCAGATCAGACTTAGAAGACTCTCCTATTGATAATGCAGATGACAATTGGTTTCCTGATGGCAGTGGTTTCATGGAAAAGGGGATAAGAAAAGTTGGGTAATGCTTTAGTCAGTCTAACCCAGACCCTTGAGGCCAAAGGCCTCCCAGCACATACATGTGTCCAGAAAGTGGAGCTAATAGCACTCACCCGCATGGGGCAATTTGGAAAGAGAGAAGGTTATTAACAAATCATGACTGTCCCATCAAATATGGACCTAAAATAATAGCCCTTTTAGAGGCTGCACACTACCCTAAAGATGTGGCTGTAACTCACCTCAGGGGACATCAAAAGGACATGTCTATGGAATCTAAAAGAAGTAACTTGGCAGACCATGCAGCCAAGCAAGCCTCATAATGTCTGCAAATACTGAGTCTCAGACCAGTCCTAATACCAATAAAAGATATATCCCTGGTCTATTTACATCAAGAAATCCAAGCACCCCAGGAACAGGGATTAAAAAAAAAAAGTGCCCAAGACTGGTTTATAAATGATGGAGGAAAAGTCTTTATACTCAGCGTTGAGACTCAAGAAAATTGGATTACTCTTTTACCAGTAGGCCTTCTCAGAATGAGAGTTGCCCAAAAACAACCAATAGGGCTAAGCTCCTTTGAATTATTATATGGGAAGACTTTCGTCACTGTAGACCTACCAATAGATGAAGACTATAATGCTCTGTTAAATTATTCATTTGAGGGGCGCCTGGTGGCTCAGTTGGTTAAGCGACTGCCTTCGGCTCAGGTCATGATCCTGGAGTCCCGGGATCGAGTCCCGCATCGGGCTCCCTGCTCAGCAGGGGGTCTGCTTCTCCCTCTGACCTTCCTCTCTCTCATGCTCTCTACCATTCTCTCTCTCTCTCTCAATAAATAAATAAAATCTTTAAAAAAAAATTATTCATTTGAGGCTGGGCTAATTCATTAATCTCTACACGAACACACAGACCATATCCTCCCCACACCTGGTTTAACTGTTATTAACAACCTACCTCACATAAACCCAGGAGACATGGTTTACTTAAAGGATTGGAAGTCTAATACAGCAGGGGATTTAACTCCAAAATGGAAGAGCCCCTACTGGGTCATTTTCTGCACTCCCACAGCCATAAAATTAGAAGGACATTCCTCATGGATTCACATATCAAGCATTAAACCTGTATCTTCCTCGCAGGGATCCACGTGCCAGTGAACATGCCTTCTTATTCCTCTGAACTGTGGAACACCTCAGACTTCTCTTCAAATGACAATGAAGATTGTACCTCTCTTTCTCATTCTCTTTTTCCCTAATTTATACTGATAGTTCCTTCTTACAATGGGCACAGTGTTATGCTGTACTTCAAAACCAAACAGCCGGCTGGATATGTGGGATTCTGCCTGTATTGGTCTTCCCCACTGGCATTCCTTATATAACTATGTCTTGGGATCTAGGACTCAAATATCTCATGACTGTTCTGTGACAAAGTGCAATATTACTCTCTGGCCTGTGGTCAATACCACCTGGAATCTCCCAGGCCACAATCAGACCTTTTCATATTCTCCCACCACTCGCTAACCCACAAATGCGTAAAGCAGTATTACGAAATAGAAGGGCGTTAGATGTTTTAACTGCTGTACAATCTGGAAATCCTCAAATAGCATTTCCCAGCCCCCCTTTTTAGATATTAAAAGAAATAGTAACAAGTATCATCTACTGTGTGGTGTTATATATAACAGATTGATCTCCAGAGGGGTTCCACCAATTTACACTCCCACCTGCCGTATGAGCGTACCCATTTTTAGCACCTTCACTACAGAGTGTTATTCTTTAAAAAAAATTGCCATTTGAGGGACTCCTCAAATCGTTAAGCGTCTGCCTTCGGCTCAGGTCATGATCCCAGGGTCCTGGCATTGAGCCCCTTGTCGGGCTCGCTGCTCAGCCGAGAGCCTGCTTCTCCCTCTCCTTGCCACTCCCCTTGCTTGTGCTCTTTGTCAAATAAATAAATTAGATCTTTACAAAGAATACTTGACTTTTAATCTCCTTGGGATTTATTTTATTTTTTAAAAAGATTTTATTTTATTTTTATTTATTTGGATTTTACTTTTTAAGTAATCTCTACACCCAGCGTGGGGCTCAAACTCACAACCCCGAGATCAAGTTGCACACTCCACCTATTGAGCCAGCCAGGCACCCCAAGATTTTATTTCATTTTCTTTGCGGGGGGACGAGGGGTAGAGGGAAGGTAGAGAATATTTATATTATTTTTAAAGATTTGATTTAATTTTTTAAAAAGATTTATTTATTTGAGAGAGAGAGAGAGAATGAGAGAGAATGAGTGGGAAGGAGAGAGGATCTCAAGCAGACTCCGAGCTGAGTGCAGAGCTGCCATGGGGCTCAATCCCACGACCACAAGATCATGATCTGAGCCGAAATCAAGAGTTGGGTGCTTAACCAACTGTACCACTCAGGGGCCCCTTGTTTATTTATTTTATATATAGAGAGAGGGCCCAACATAGGACTCGATCTCACGACCCTGAGATCATGACCTGAGCCAAAATCAAGAGTCAAATGCTTAACCAATGAGCCATCCAGGCGCCCTATAAGATTTTATTTTTTTTAAGTAATCTCTACACCAGTGTGGGGTTAGAATTCACAACCTGGAGATTGAGTCACATGCTCTTTAGACTGAGCCAGCTAGGAGCCCCACTTGGAACTTATTTTAGAATATGATGTGAAGTAAGCATTTATTTATTTATTTACTTTTTTGAAGGGTGTTTCAGTAGCAAAATTTATTCCAAATACGTAGATGCCTCCTCTCCTCTCCTTTTATCTAACAGTTGGTAGGAGGGGACAATTCAGTAAAGAGTAACAGATGCTCTTCCAATAATGCCTTGCTTTGGGTTTCATAAGAATTGAGTGGGAAATGGTAGATATATTCCACTACATTTTAGAAAAGTTCCTCACCTCTCCTAGACTACTTAAAAAAATTTTTATTATAGCTAAATATACATGGAATTTGCCACTTTCACCATGCAAGTGTACAGTTCAGTGGCACTAAGTACATTCACATTGTTGTGCAAGTATCACCACCATTTGTCTCTAGAACTTTTTCAGCTTCCCTAACTGAAATTCCGTACCCATTAAACACTAAATCCCCATTCCCAACCAGCCCTTGGCAACCACCATTCTACTCCTAGACTACTTTTTGACTTAGTTTCTCCTTCGCATAATAAAAGAGAGGGTCCACTGCTGACTATGGGATTGCTTCTACATATGCAGGCCTTCTTGCACATATGTGATTGAATTTATTATAAGAAAGGTAAGAGAAAATGGGATTGTAGAAAGAAAGGAGACAGCTGGATAGGGATTTTCATACTGGGCCTACTATCCACAGGCCTCAGCAGCCCTGCCATGGATCCGGCCGATTCTTGCGCATCAAGAAGTTGATCTTGCGAGCCATTTCCATGTTGTAGATCTGCCGACAGGTTTCGTAGCTTTCCCGTCGTCCTTGGCAACAAGGCTTTTCATAGTACCGCTGTCGCTTAATGTCCTCGATGAGCCCATCCATGGTGAGGATTCTGTTTAGGGTCCTGTATGCACCTTCTGTGTTCCCTTCCTGTACCATCACAGTCCTGGCAATGAACTTCAGATGTTTTGCCATGACCTTGGAATTTAAATCTTCACTCTGCAGGACCCAACTCCCTCAGGAACCAGCTCCACCAGTAAGCATTTATTTTTAAAGATTTTATTTATTCATTTGACAGAGCGAGCACAGGCAGGGGGAGCGGCAGGGAGAGGGAGAAGCAGGCTCTCTGCTGAGCAGCGAGCCGGATGGCGGGCTCGATCCCAGCCAGGAACCTGAGATCATGACCTGAGCCGAAGGCAGATGCTTAACCGACTGAGCCACCCAGGAGCCCCTGAAGTAAGCATTTAATTTAAATTTTCCCCTAATCACTTGTATTAGAACCATTATATAATTCATTCTTCCCCCATTGATTTGAAATTTCTATTGTTTTAATAGTTTTCAGTCTCTTCTTGCACTGATAGCCCATATTTTAATTAATTATTATAGACTTAGAATATCTTTTAGCCTAATATAATTTCCTATAGCCTTTTAGTGTCAGGCTAAACTCAGGGGGAGAGTCTTAATACTTCATCTTGTTTGTGTGGCACACAACAACATGTTGTTCATGCACGTTGTCCCCTGAAGTAAACACATTACTTGGGCTAATGCAGCCTAAGCTGAGACATTTTATTCTTTATGATAGAACACTATGCAGTCACTAAAAATAAGCTTTTCTCTTAGATACTTAAGAGCATGGGAAAATGCTTCAGATAGAATATTAAAAGATTGTTAAACAATAAGATCCGGCTTTGTTAAAACAAAAACCACCAATTACTTGCCTATGTGCCTAGAAAGCAGACTGTAAATAAATATAACCAAAATGGTAATGGTTAGCTATTTCTAAGAAATGGGATAATGGGTGATTTTCACTTTGCTGTATTTTTCAGCCTTTTCCAGATTTTCTACAATCACTATGCTTTACTGCTACCATCAGAACAATCGGTAATGAGTATGATGTAAATGGGTGTTTTTAAGGCCCACCCTCAGGGCTTGTCTGGGTGGTTGGAAGAGTCAATCCCACCCCCAGAGAAGAGATGATCTTTCTCTCCATGGGGAGTCCTAGACGGGTAGCTAGCCCTGAAAGGGAATGCTTTTACCACTTCAGTTCAGTCCTTTTCATTGGGAGATGCTGCCATTTGAAGATGTTAAATGCCAAATAACATCATCTGGAGTCTCCTGGTGACCCTTTGTGTTGCCAGCTGCAAGAGGGGAGCGTGGTGTCACCTCCTGCGCCCCTCTCCGCACCCCACCCAGAAGGGCTGGGAAGGCACAAAGCTGTGCCCTGTATCGGGGCGGTATGCAAATGCAGGCATGTCTCCGACCCTCTAATCCTATCAGGAATGCTTAGGGTGTGAATTTGACCATCTTTCACAGCTCATAAATCTACTTGGGGGCACAGCCAAGCTGCCAGACGCCATCAAGCAAAACTCCTTCTGAGGCTGGCAGCTTCAGTAAAGCAGTGGGGTTCATGCCTCAGTAAAGTCCAATAAAGAGCTTTGTATGCGGGGGACTGGAAAGCAGCTTCTCACATTTGGATACAATAGAACAAAACAGTGGGAAATGTGAATGTCTGATTATCTGGACTGGTGGTCTCCTCCAGGCTCCGCCTGCCCACTGAGCCATGGATCCTCATTCATTCACGATTCTTTGCACGCAGATGGATCTATCTTGCTCCCAAACAATTGCCTGCAAAGACTCCTGTCGGATTAGTTTATTTAATCCCTGTCTATAAATACAAATTGACTATATTCGCTTCCACTGGAATCTGCTAGCCTTTTTATATTAAAATCTATTAAACTTCAGCCAGGTCATTTCTGCCTAGATTCATTCTCCCTTTATTCAGTGGTCAGAACAGAAAACATTCTTTTCTTTCTGGGACAGAACACTCCCCCAGAAGAGTTCCCACTCTCCCCTCCTGACAAATAGGGTTGAAACTGCCAACAGAAATCAGTTTCAACCTCCGGATTACAGCTTCATCCAGAATCCATCTGTTCTTCCAATTGGTCAGTTTAAAATTCCGTTGATTAGAGAGCCTAAGTAAAAACATCCTTCCCAACATGTTTGAAGAGGTGAGGCACTGCAGGCACGGTGGACTAGTTTTCTGCTTTAGAGACATAAAGCTCCTCTGACGGCATCTGCGAGCTGACTGAGGTGGGGAGAAGTGCTGGCTCCAGGAGAGAAACACAGCGATCATGGCGCATGATTTGAGACTGGGAAGTACCAGAAACCTCAGACTGACCCATCCTGCATCTCTGTGTGGTTCAGGCAACAAATGGCATTCCCACAGTCTCGAGAAAAGACTATAGCTTGCCAAGAGCACTTACAAGGTTGAGGAACACAGAAGAAAGGGAATCTGAAAAGATTTATCAGCCTTGGCCATGGGCATTAACTCTTGGCTCTAGTTCCCTTATCTGAAAGATAATCAATGTGGGATTATCTGGTTCCCGGTGTAAGGATTTAATACATGGTGACGGGGATTGCTGCTATTATAGTTACAGGGGGTGAACTTTAAAAATAACTATTAAGTATTGACAGTACATTATTGCTGGCAGTGAATTAGATAAATGACTGTCTTTATGATTGTTACTACTGGTAATGCCACTATTAGCTATTACTCTCTCCATAGAATGGTTAAGTAGACTTTGCAGGAACTGAATGAAGAACATATAAGCCCACTCCCTCACCAAGTATTTATTGAGTGTCATCTATGTGCCAGGCACTGTTCTAGGCACCGGGCTACATCACCATAATCCGTCCTTGTGAAGTTTTATCTTTCAGTGGGGGGAGATGGGCAATAAATATAATCAATACACTATATTGAATTTAGAACCTGTTTAGTGTAGTAGGACAAATAGAGCAGGTTAAGGAGGATTGGAGTGAGCTGGGGGAGAGGGAGGATGCAAGGAAATTTAAAACAAGGTGGCTTCCCAGAGAAGGTGACATTTGAACAATAAGGAAGTGGGGGGGTAAGTGATGGGGAATACTGGGGGGAAGATGCCTGCCTGTTCCGAAGGCTGAAGTGGCCAGGGGTCGAGTGGGGCAGTAGTGACAGAAGGGTGGCACAGGCAGGTCATGCATGTCAAGCTGTGCATTTGAAGGACTTCATCTTTTTAAGCGAAGTGGGGAGTCACTGCAGAATTCTGAGCGAGAGGCAGGACATAGTTTGACTTATGCTTCAACAGGATTACTCTGGTTCCTGAATTGAAAGTAGACTAGAGTTTAATTAAAAAATAAAAAAACCCCAAAACTATGGGATCTGGGAATGGGGGGCAGTGGTGGACAAGGGTGAACGTGGGCCATAAGGGAAAGATGATGAAGACTCCAAGGTTTCTGTTTTCAACAACCGGAAGAACGGAGAGGCCAGGAACCAGGAAGAGGAAGACTGAAGATAGAGCAGGTTTGGGGATCTTCTCAGTTCAGTTTCAGTTACCCTTTTGCAGACTTAGAGCTTAAGAGAACCCTTAGATATTCCCTAACTTAATCTCATCTTAAAACAAAACGAAAACAAAATATATATTTTTTGTTTTTTAAATATTTTAAGTAATCTCTACACCCAACGTGGGGCTCGAATTTAGAACCCTGAGATCAAGAGTCTTGCTCCCCACTCCCTTCTCCAATAATCTGTCTTGATGAGTACACACAGGACTGGCTCATTCTTTTCATAACTCCACACTTTCCGGTGTATGAATGTGCTATAATTTATTTAACCAGTTTCCTATTGATAGATGTGCTACGTACCACTTTGTCTTTTCAAATAAGGCTGTGATGTATTTTCTAATCATGGGTCCTTTCACTCAAAGGACCCATTTAAAATTTGGGCAAATAATACTGTTTTCCTTTTCGAGGCTGTTTGTCAACAGTGCAAGACCGGTACTCTCCTCCACCAGGTGTGGTAGGTAACTATACCGCACTGGTATTGTACTGGTGGGACTGTACTGGTAGTTAAATATCAGCATACTTCCATACCCACCAGCAACAAGCTGCTGCCCCAAGCCCCCTGAGTGCTCCACTGGGGTATCTCTGCTCTAGTTCCAACACCCTTCCCACAATCCACCAATTGAAGGATTGACAACAGGCCGAAGAAGGAGTCTTCAGAGTCTGTTCTGATTGACCAGGGCCAGGGTGTTAAATATTTTGAATACCATTCTTTGATCTTTGCTAATAGAGGTGGAAAATGGTATTGCAGTACATGGGGTTAAGTTGCCTTTCTCTTTTTTAAATGCCATTTAAATAACAATTTCCTTTTCTGCATATTCATTTTTTGGGGGGTTGTTTTACTTCTTGATTTTTCAGGAGCTTTTTGTTAAAGAGAATCAATTCCTTGTCTGTGTTGCAAATATTTGTCAGTCTGCCATTTACCTTTTTGTTTGCAGATGTAACATTTTTCTTAAGTTGGATTTATAGATCCTTTCATTCATAGCTTCTGGGTTTTGTGTTACATCAGAAAGATCCTCACTATGCCTAGATGAGTAACATTGTTCTGCCTTTTTTCTTATAATTTTGTTTTTTCATTTCCTATCATTACACATTTGACTCACCTGCAATATTCTGATGTAAGGAATAAGGCTTGGGTCCAGATGAACGCTCAGTTGTTGCAAGACCATTATGTTTCCCACAATTTCATAATATACTACACCTTTATCACATACTGGGCTCCCTTATCACACACTTTTGGGCTCCCTCTTCCATTCCACTGATTAGCTCATGTATCAGGATTACTGTTTTAATAATAGTTTAAAACTATTTTTAACATATGATATGACTAATAGTCCTTCAGTACTTTTTTCTTAAGATTTTTTTTAAAGATTTATTTATTTGAGAGAAAGAATGAGAGAGAGAGAGAGAGCACATGAGAGAGGGGAGGGTCAGAGGGAGAAGCAGACTCCCTGCCGAGCAGGGAGCCCCCTGCGGGACTCGATCCCGGGACTCCAGGATCATGACCCGAGCCGAAGGCAGTCGCTTAGCCAACTGAGCCCCCCAGACGCCCCTTCTTAAGATTTTTTTTAAAAGATTTTTAAAATTTATTTGAGGGGGGCACAGGGAGAGAGAGAGAGAGAAGGAAGCAGATTCCACGTGGAGCCCGACTCGGGACTCGATCTCAGGACCTTGAAATCATGACCTGAGCCAAATTTAGGAGTCAGACGCTCAACCCACTGAGCCACCCAGGTACCCCTTAGGGAATTTTTAGTAAGAGTCCTTGTATATTCATTTTTCCATGGTAGCTTTAGAATCAGTTTGGTTTTCCACTCCTTCCATCAAAAATGTTAGCATGTAGACAAATACTGTATGATTTCACTTACACAGGGAATCTAAAAAACAAGTGAATAAACAAATAAAAAGCAGAAACAGATCCATAAATAGAGCACAAACTGATGGTTGCAGGAGGTGGGGGGATGGGCCAAATGGGTGAAGGGGAGTGGGAGACACTGGCTCTGGTGATGGAATGAGCAGGGCACCAGGATAAAAGGTGCGGCATGGGGAACGTAGTCAATGGTACTGTGACGGTGTTGGAGGCGACCCATGGGAGCTACACATGTGGTGAGCAGGCATAAGCAGATTTGTGGAATCACTGTGTTGTACACCTGAAACTAATGTTAACATTGTGTGTCAACTGTATTTCAATTAAAAAAGAAAAGGCTCAATATGTTATTAGGTCATGGCAAATTTATATATTAATCTAGGGAGAAACAAAATCTTTATCATACTGAATCTTTCTAGGAATAGCATATATGGTATTCTATTTCTGCTGTCTTATTTTGTCTCTAAGTAGCATTACATAGTTTTTAGGTATTATATCTATTTTGTTATTATAAATGGGATCTTTCCTTCCATTTCATCTCACAACTGCTTTTTATGCATAAATAGGAAGTCTACTTTCTGCTTATTTTGTACCTACTCATCTTGTTGAATTTTCTTACTATAACAGTTTTTCAGTTTTCTTGCGTTTTTCATATACTACCAACTGTAAGTAAACAGTTTTACTGTCTCCTTTATCATTTTTAACGTCTTCCCTCTCTTGACTAATAGTATCAGCTAGCTCCTCTAGAAGGCTGCTAAGTAGTGATAATGGACAGCCTTCATCCGGTTCTTACGTTTCTCCCATAAGCAGGAGGCTGGCTTTTGGCTTATACATAAAATTGATTTAAATACACATATTAGGGCGCCTGGGTGGCTCAGTTGGTTAAGCAATTGCCTTCGGCTCAGGTCATGATCCTGGAGTCCCGGGATCGAGTCCCACATCGGGCTCCCTGTTCAGCAGGGAGTCTGCTTCTCCCTCTGACCCTCTTCCCTCTCGTGCTCTCTGGCTCTCATTCTCTCTCTCAAATAAATAAATAAAATCTTTTAAAAAAATTAAATACACATATTATATGCAGTTTTTAATATAGCCTGAGTCCTTTGCCCTTTATAAGTGTTGCAAATATTTTCTCCCACTTTGCGACTTGCCCCTTTACTTTCTCTACTAATAACTAGAGGTTATTAGATGAACAGATGTTCTTAATTTTAATATGGTTAAATTTATCAGTCTTTTCTTTTAGGGCTAGCATTCTTTAAAGCTCAGTTAAAAGTTCTCGTCTCTCCAAATCAGAAAGTCTTCCATAGTTTCTCCTAAACATTTAACATACTTTGCTTTTCATATATAAGTACTACATAAAATACATTTACAATTTTTGTGTATGTATCCAAATAGATTTTTTCATGTGGATAACCAGTTATTCCATAAGGTCCTCCTTTCCACATTATCTGTAATGCTATCTCTGGTGTATATAAAAATCCCATACATACTCTGCTCAAATGGTTAAATGAGCTTATTCCTGCACCAATATTACACTTAGTTGCTAAAGCATTAATTCTATTCTTAATCTCCACCCCCTTTCTCCCCTGGAATGTGTCTAGCCTATTCTTAGCCCTTTACAGGTATTTCCCACTTACCCTAGGTTCTTTTATGGGAAAAAAAGTGCAGGACTTGTCTGTTATTTCCATTTCTATGTGAGTATTCATTTTTTTAACCTCTTTTTTTTTTTAAGATTTTATTTATTTATTTGACAGAGAGAGATAGCGAGAGCGGGAACACAAGCAGGGGGAGTGGGAGAGGGAGAAGCAGGCTTCCCGTGGAGCAGGGAGCCCGATGCGGGGCTCGATCCCAGGACCCTGGGATCACAACCTGAGCTGAAGGCAGACGCTTAACGACTGAGCCACCTAGGCGCCCCATTTTTTTAACCCTTTTTTACTTTTACAATTCCATTTCCACTTTTAGTGATTATCCTTAAAAATTTAATATGCACACTTAACAAACTCTCAAGTTCGACATTTTAAAGTTCCTCCCATCTTCTATATTATTGTCAAGTAGTACATTCCACCTTGTCTTTAAAACATCAAATCTATTTTTTACTTCTACAGTATTTTTATACTTATTACAGTGTTTCATTTAAATAGATAAAATAGCCCTGATACACAAATCAAAAAGAATAAAAGGATATACAGTGTCTTAAGGGGCACCTGGGTGGCTCAGTCTGTTAAGCATCTGCCTTTGGCTCAGGTCATGATCACAGGGTCCTGGGACTGAGCCCCATGTCAGGCTCCCTGCTCAGTGGGGAGTCTCCCTCTCCCTCTGCCCCTCCCAACCTAATGCTTGCTCTCGCTCTCAAAATCTTAAAAAAAAAAAAGGATATACAGTGAAGTCTTTAACACCTCTGTCCCCCTGGTACCTCAGGTGTCCTTCCAACAGTTCACATGTATCCTGGAGATATTTTATGAATAAAGAAGCAAATGCATATTTTACTTTTTCCTTTTATAGAATAGTAGCCAATCATAGGTATTGGTTAACCTCTTTTTTTCTTTTCATGCCTTTTTCATGTTATGTCTTGAAGATTATTCCCTACCAGTTAGTAAAACACTTATTCTGTTTTTTACAGAAGCATTTGTTTACCAATGTCTTCATTCATCCTGCTTGCATCTAACTCCTTCTTTCTGGACTCAACTGCCTTCTTTCCTAAAGAACAACCCTATGTTCTTTCAGCACAATCTGAAAATGTTTTTTCCATCCTTCCTTTTCTTTCTTAAAAACGATTTTATTTATTTATTATTTATTTAGAGAGAACATGCAGGGAGAGCGGCAGGCAGACAGAGGGAGAAGCAGGTTCCCTGATGAGCAAGGAGCCCAACGTGGGGCTCGATCCCAGGACCCTGGGATCATGACCTGGGCTGAAGGCAGACGCTTAACCGACTGAGCCACCCAGGTGTCCCCCAACCTCCCTTTTAAATACTAATTTATCTGTATGTAGAGTTCATAGCCAACAACCTCAGCACTTATTTTACATCTCCAGGCCTGCACTGCTGCCACTGGAAAGCCTGCTGTTAGTGTAATTTTTCCTTTGCAGGTGATGTCTTTTTTCTTTGGTTGCTTTTAGATTTTTCTCTTGGCTTTTGCAATTCTACTACCTGCTAGAAGTAGACTTGTTTTCATTTGCCCTCCTAGATATTTATGTTTTTTTTTCAATTTCATGTCCTTAATATTGTGGAAAAACCCTCAAATGTCTTCCCTCCCCTCTTTTTTTTTTTTAAGATTTTATTTATTTATTTGACACACAGAGAGAGCGAGAGAGAGAGAGGGAGAGAGCACAAGCAGGGGGAGCGGCAGGCAGAGGGAGAAGCAGGCTTCCTGCATGAGCAGGGAGCCCAGCCCGATGTGGGGCTCGATCCCAGGACCCTGGGATCATGACCTGAGCTGAAAGCAGCGGTTTAACCAACTGAGCCACCCAGGCGCCCCCTCCCCTCTTCTTTTTAAGTTGGATCTTCTATACTCCCTGTCTCTTAGCCCTCTTCTATTTCCCATTTCTTCCTCTGTTACAATATAGGTATTTTCCTGACTTTTCCTGACTTATCTTCTAGTTCACCAATTCCCTCCAGAGAATTTCCAAGAGACTCAGCTTTTTGTACCTGTTTTGCCTTTTTCAGTGTCTTTTCTAATATTTTTATGCTTTCTTCCCTTGCTCCAATCATTACAACCATTTTTATTTGTTTTTCTACTAAGTTTTTTGAAAAAAATATTTTATTTATTTATGTGAGAGAGAATGAATGAGACAGAGAGCATGAGAGGGGGAGGGTCGGAGGGAGAGGCAGACTCCCTGCTGAGCAGGGAGCCCGATGTCGGGACTCAAATCCCGGGACTCCAGGATCATGACCTGAGCCAAAGGCAGTCACTTAACCAACTGAGTCACCCAGGCGCCCTCTATTTTAAGTTTGTGGGGGTGCTAATCCTCCAAGATTATGTCTGCTGACTTGTGCTCACAATGGTTTTTGATGAGTCCACTTGTTTTTTCTGTACTGTAGGAATACGATGCAGCTTGGGCTGTGGGTTCTCCAACCAGGTTGCCAGAAGGTCTATGTGCTTTTATCAGCAGTTTTCAAACTAAGATTCTCAGGCATCTAAAGATTTATATACTTTACATTTTGAGCTTTTAAAGATTTCATTTGAACACTGAAGGGATCAGTGGCTAATAATTCTTGCTGTTTTAAAATTCTATGTTCTATGTTTCCATGACAACTGAGAACACTCAACCACTAGCCCTGGAGCATTCTAGTAAACAGTAATATTAGTTACAATAACCAGTTATTGCCAACTACTTAGTGGCACATACAGAACATCATTCAATTCTCTCAACAACCCTAGGAGATGAGTACTATAAAGGTTATATAATTTAAGCTTGCACAGTTGGTGAGGGACAGGGTAAAATTCAAATCTAGACCTATCTGACACTAGAACCCAATCACTAACCCAACCACTTAATCACTATTAATTTATTCACACAAGAAAATTTACCGAGGAACCATTTTTTTTTTTTTTAAGATTTTTTTATTTATTTGACAGACAGCGAGAGAGGGAACACAAGCAGGGGGAGTGGGAGAGGGAGAAGCAGGCTTCCCGCCGAGCAGGGAGCCCAATGCAGGGCTCGATCCCAGGACCCTGGGATCATGACCCGAGCCGAAGGCAGACGCCTAATGACTGAGCCACCCAGGCGCCCCTACCGAGGAACTACTATGTGCCAAGATGTGCGAAGTGGTATGAGGTTAACAAAAGGTATTTTTCCTATTTCAAATGATGTGAGGGGCCAATTTTTATTTCCTCTTAACTTCCAATTTGTTGCAGACCAATGTTTTTGTTAAAGAAATTAAAAACATTATAGCAATGTCAAATTGCAATTGCTATAAAAATTTCCCCTCAGGACGTGTGGGTGGCTCAGATGGTTAAGCATCTCCCTTCTTTTCAGGTCATGATCTGTGTCCTGGGATAGAGTCCCGCATCGGGCTTCCTGCTCAGTGGGGAACCTGCTTCTCCCTCTGCCTGACGCTCCCCCCTGCTTGTGCTCTCCCTCTCTCTCTGACAAATAAATAAAATCTTAAAAAAAAAAAATTCCTCTCAATTTTGTTTTCATCTCTCCATGGGCTGGTACCAAACAGTGTGCAGACCAACTCCCGCTGCGGGAACTTCTCTGGGGCACTGGTCTACTGGAAGACCACCTGGCGGGGGGTTTCTGAGGATGACAACTGTGGGTGGATGATGAAGTAGAAAGATACTTTTTTTTTTTTAATTTATCTTAATTTTTTTTTAGAAAGATACTTCGGACAATGGTGGCTTCTCTGTGGGGAGCAAAAACCTTCTAAAAGCATATAATTGAAACCAATACTGTACTATATGTTAACTAACTAGAATTTAAATAAAAATTTGAAAAAAAAAAAGGGGGTATAAGTAAGTATTTTAGGTCACAGTCCTCCTAAGGAGTATGCATGAAAAGGAGGTGGCAGGGTGGGGGGTGTAGATTGAGCAGATAGTGAAAAGGCTACATTATGGTCTAACTTTATAAAAATCTGACCATGGGGCGCCTGGGTGGCTCAGTCGTTAAGTGTCTGCCTTCGGCTCAGGTCATGATCCCGGGGTCCTGGGATCGAGCCCCGCATCGGGCTCCCTGCTCCACGGGAAGCCTGCTTCTCCCTTACCCACTTCCCCTGCTTGTGTTCCTTCTCTCGCTGTATCTCTGTCAAATAAATAAATAAAAAATCTTAAAAAAAAAAAACAAACCTGACCATTTTCCTGGTGAAGATTGGCTACTACTACTTGCTTCCTCTGTCACTCTAGTTCTCTAACAGGGTAGGACAGCAGGTAAAGGGCCAGTCAGGAATACTAATTACAAAAGCTTATGGAAATTTACATGTTTTCTTTCCTCACCACCCAGCAAAAACTGGATCATATCAGACACTAGCATGCTTAGGAACTAGCAAGCAAACACTTTAATATTATCCTAACTGAAGCAGTAAGATAAAGCTGCTGAAAAATCTTTCAAAGCAAAACGACTCATGGGTTATCTGCACCATTATTTTATCATGGAAAGCAGAGAACTGATCCCATACACAAAAACACTTATACTGAAATCTAAAATAGAGACATCACTATCTTTTAAGAGTAATAAATACCACTAACTTTAAGATTTTAAAATTTATAGTTTTTTTTTTAGGTGTGGCTGTGGCTCAGTCAGTAGAACAGCAACTCTTGATCTCGGGGTCATGAGTTCAAGCCCCACATTGGGTCAAGAGCTTACTTAAAAAAAAAAAACACACACACACAAAAACACAAAAAATTCATTCTTCTTTAGAAGAAGACAGATTTCCCAGGAATAAGCTTCAAGGGGAGCAATTAAATGTCTGAAAGCATCTTATAGTTACTTCCATCTTAAAGCATCTGAATAAGTTATGGTCACAACATTCAAAATTTCAAACTTTAAACTGCACTCTATCACTGTTAGACTCAGAACTACATTGTTTTCCTGCAATTGTGGTTTATTGTAATCTTAATCCATATTCTCAAAGACCATTCAACATATTTATACTATTCCAGTAATTACCATGCTACCCAGAAAAACAAATGAACACTTTATTAAGAATTAAATGAGGGTATGGAATGTGATACAGTACAAGGTGGATATAATAGTACTACTCACACACAAAGTTAAATCTCATTTCAAAAAAAACAAAATCACAAGACAAAAGAAAAAGCAATTCCATCATTATAAAGTAAGATATTTCATGCAAACACTCCAAAAAAATCCTCCCAACCACCCCCTAAGCCACCCCCAAACTGCCAACAAACAAAAAGCTATCTGAAAATATTGCCATGCTAACATATTAACCACAATGTAATCATTCATAGGAAAACAACACAGTAATTAAGCAATGGATTAGATGAAACAACACAGGCTGCAGTATATAACCTCAGAGACCTTGATGACTTTATGTGATAAGCAATTCCAGATTCACTTATGGGGGAGTGGTATGGGCTCACTGTTGAGAGATATGTAAATATGAACTCCATTAACTCATCTCATTATCTTCTAATTATAAAATCTGGAAGCTTCCAGAATCTGAAAAATTATACAAAATTCGGCAGACTCCACTTGGGTTCCAAGAAATTACTTTAGGATCGTAACTGCAATTATTAGAGAACTGTATAAAAGCACTTTCAAGGTCAAGAATCGACCTCTCAGATATTGATCACAATTTACATTATAGAAACAACTCCAGATATGCATTTACTCTGATTAACTCTTACTTAGGACAAGAAACATGATTTTCTAGCACTTTATGTACAATTTACTGCAAAGAGCCAGATAATTTAGAGATGGAATAAAATATAAAACAAAAGTGAACTGGTACATAGAGCGAAGGGGAACATTCTCACTTACAGAGACTTAAGTCAGTAAAAACCTGCCTTGCCTCCTGAGGCAGCTAGAGTCAACAGACTGCCAAGCTATATATAATTCATGTCTCTGTGCCAAGAAGCTTTAAGCCTATTTCATGGAAAAGATAGTTTTCCATTAGAAAACAGGAATGACATTTTATGGGACAGCATTCCCCTCTACAGCTGCCAACAAGCCTGTCACCATGTAGTGCACAAAGCGTATTTCCAAGTGACTGTGAATGTCACAGTGAGGCTACCCAGGACCAGGAAGCACCGTGTCACAGCACCTGCCCATGTAGGTGACCTGGACAGAACTGGGACACCCACATTTATTTCATGATTCTGGGTTCAGCCTTCTTATGGTGTACAG
The DNA here is from genome assembly GCF_037043125.1 of Eumetopias jubatus. Lineage (NCBI taxonomy): Eukaryota > Metazoa > Chordata > Mammalia > Carnivora > Otariidae > Eumetopias > Eumetopias jubatus. Next base: position 36,212,659 of record NW_028274823.1, read on the forward strand.
ATTGGCTGTAACGGTGAGGCCAAGGAAGAAGAAGAAGAAAAAAATACTTAGGACAAAAAAAATGACCCACTCCCATTTGCTTTTTTCCCCCTCTTTAGATTTAGGGTAATTAGAACAGATTGGAAAATTATTCAGGATTACCTTTCCTACCTCTGAAATGTAACTTCCTATTTACACTACACGAAAAGAATACATAATTGCTCAGTGGCAGGATTTAGCCTCTAAAACAAAGAAGCACTTGCTCTAATTTTCACAAAATGAAATGAGAAAATTTTCCCATGTGAAACCCAGAAAAGAAGTGTCTTTAATAATCAGGAGGTTCATAGAGCTCTTTGGAATGTGTCTTATACATACAAAGTTATCACAAATTAAATCCCCAGAGTATTCATGAAATAAGTTCTTCAATGGGAAAGATTCCTAATGAGAGATAAATGCTTCCATCAGCAAATTAAATCTGATAAATCAGTCTTTCCCAACTGACAAAGTCTTTGCTAACAGCTTAACATAGCCTCTGGAATCGAATGTAAAGTTCACTCAATCATGATGATGCAAGATGAAGTACAGATGTGCAGTACATATGAAAAAAATGTGTAAACCGCTGCAGTTCTAAAACAGATTTATATTACAAAGCAATGTAAATAAATATTGGGCTAGTACAAAAGCTCTTATTTACAGTTTTACAAATGAAATTGTATTCAGTGTAAATGCTGTGTTTTCAAGAACACAGTACTGTATTAGTAAAATGAGTTCTGTTGAGGGGATTACAGTTTGTTAGAATCAATGCATAACATATAAAAGATTCAAGTTAACTTTGTTTATAATTTAGTACAGACAAACCCAGTTTAACCTGGAATGGCATCTGTTAAAGTGCTGAAAAACAGGAAATATTTAGAAAACACTGTACATTATTAAAGCTTTATCAAGTCAGAATGTTAAACTTCTTTCACATTTTTTATTCTTTTGCCACAGGCTTGTGGACAAGATGATATTTCTCAGCAAAGGAGTAAAATTTAAGAGGCCACCAGCTGCTTAGATGATTTTAGGTTCAGTGGATTTAGATTCCTAAAGCGACTATTTATCCATCAACCATACCTTCAGGCCTCATAATCTGGTAAGTAATTAAATATTCAGGATAAGCCTGGAAGAGAAAGATTAATTTAAATGTTGGTAAACAAATTTTTTTTTTTTTTTAAGATTTTATTTATTCACTTGCGAGAGAGACAGAGAGAGAACAAGCAGGGGGAGAGGCAGAGGGAGAGGGAGAAGCAGACTCCCCACCGAGCAAGGAGCCCGATGCAGGACTCGATCCCAGAACCCTGGGCTCATGACCTGAGCCGAAGGCAGACGCCCAACCATCTGAGCCACCCAGGCGCCCAACAAATTTTTTCGAAAGGCGATTTTACCATAAGGATTCCTAATCTTTAGAGAAGAGGTTTTAAGTTAGTGTGTGGATCTGAATCATCTAAGGACATTTTCTTAAAAACATCCTTACTTTGATTTCAATCCCACTTAGGTTCCGAATAAGCAGGATGAATCCTAAGCATGTGTTTGTTTTTAGTAACTGAGGTGATCCTGCTACATATCCTCAGTTCAGAACACTGCTCTAGAGATGCTTTTGACTGGATCTGTGTCACTAACAGCAAGAAGGAATTGTACGCTTCCTTGCTACAGACAGGTTAACTACTAAATACAGGATTCTGATTAATTATATTTTACAGAAGGTTAAAAAAAAAAAAGAAAAAGATCCACCAGAATTGGCAAAATCTGAATAAAGTCTATAAAGTCTATCAATGGTATTTTCCCAATGTTGATAATTTTAAAAGAGAATGTCCTTGTTTTGGGGAAATACACACTGAAGCATTTTAAGTTACACAGCAAGCCTACAACTTCCTCTCCAGCAGTTCAGGGAAAAAAAAAATCTGTATCTGCACGTACGTGGGAGAATGATAAAATGTTAACATTGGGAAAATCTGGGTAAAGGGTATACGGGAATTCTCTATTATTTTTGCTACTTTTCCATGAATCTAAAATTATTTCCAAATAAAGGTTAAAAAAAAACCCCAACCCAGTTCTTAAGGCAATTATGCCTTGTCAATTTAAGAGACTAGTAAGAAGAAGTATGGCTCTAAATCATTTCTGAAGATGAACAAATAAAACTGAATTTACCTGTTCTCCTCTGTAAATAACATATTCAGCTAATGCTAGACCATTTACGCTGGGTCGACCAGTGACTGAGTGATGTCCTGGAGGAGAATGTGCCATTTTCATTGCGCTGAACTGCAGGAAAGACTTTCCCAAGGTTACCCGACAAAAGAGCAGCTGCCTATAACAGGAAAAGGAAAAGATCTCCGTGACAACAAGGAAGTACAGGGCAGTTTCATTTCTGTATGTTACCTAAGTTTTTTAACGTACTCAGACATAAACAGAGTTGTTTTTGTCATTTCATCCTTAAAAAGAACTTTGTAAGAATGTCTCCTGCTACTCTCATTAATGAATTTGCCACTTTAATTCTTAACTATATAAACTGAAAATGTAACGACCTTATAGAGATGGAGGCTCTATCTTGTACCCAGATCAAAAGCACAAACCATAGCCCAAGTGAGAAGAAGGATTTAAGGGGCTCCCATGAAGTAGCTTGCAAAGTTGGACATTTATCTAAGAGATTTAACTAAGTCTAATTGATTCCACCTTCAAAATGTATTTGAGGGCGCCTGGGTGGCTCAGTTGGTTAAGCAACTGCCTTCGGCTCAGGTCATGATCCCGGAGTCCCGGGATCGAGTCCCGCATCGGGCTCTCTGCTCAGCAGAGAGTCTGCTTCTCCCTCTGACCTTCTCCCCTCTCATGCTGTTTCTCTCTCTCTCTCAAAAAAATAAATAAAATCTTTAAAAAAAATGTATTTGAAATTCATGCTCTTAATTCTATGGCTACTGTTAAGTTCCAATCACCAAAATTTTTACTTGGACTGGGAACAATGGCCTCTGAACTTCTCTTCCTATTTCTCCTCTAATTCCTAGCTAAACTATTTTCCATCCAAGCAACCAGTTATTTAGAAAAAAACAACCCAACACATAAAACATTAATAAATTACATCACTTTTCTGCTTAAAACTTTGTAGAGGCTACTCAGTGTACTTGAAGAAAATCCAAATTCCTTACAATGGCTCCAGATTCTCAAATCTTGCTTTGTGTTCATTGTGCACCAGGAACATTAATTTTCTTTCTTCACACAGGCCAACTTTCTTAACCCCACGGCCATCATACACACTGTTTCCTCTACCACAAAAAATGGTATCTACTCTGCCACTCTTCAACTGGCTAACACTCATTTTTTTAGGTTTCAGCTAAAATGTTAGTTCTTCAAATAGTCTTCCCTTACCAGAAGTTTAAGTAGATTCTCTCCCAATCCCCTCAGGCATATGATTGACCTTCCTTATTTCCAATGAACTTTTTTTTTTTTTAATTACTTCATGGTTTCTCTTGTTTTGGTTTCTCTTGTTTTTCAGAGGAGAAAAGATTTTGGTGAACTAGTTGATTCTGTTCTCCGAAGAAGAGAGGCTATCTATACTTTTTATTCTAAATATGACTGCTGTAAACCTTAGCATTTCTAATAGATTTCTATTACAGTTAAATCAGCCCTGTGATAATCCAAATACAGAAGTCTTAAGTTAATAAACTTATTTGCAGAGAACCAACCATTCCATTCAAAAGACAGTTTACAAGAGGTACTAAAACACTGCTTATTATAATCAGAACTATTTAAATGTAAGTCAAATAGGTTAAATGCTCAGAACTTTTACCTCCAGATAATAAGACAGCAGAGTTCAATTTATAGAATCTCAAGAAATTATATGCCTTTTAACCTGTCCAATTAATTTATGATCTAAAGCAGAAGTGGATGGGAGTTCATGCCCAGAAGGGCTGACTTTAGGCACCTACACAAGTCTAAATTTAAGGGGAAACCAACAAGAGTAATATAAAAACAGACCTTGTTTTCCTCCAGGACTACAGTTACCTTGGCAACCTTTCAAAAATCAGCTGGGAAGACTTCAAAAATTCCTAATGCCCAGATCAATTCTAAGAGAATCTCTTGGCAGGGTGGGGCGGAAAAGATATCAGCATCAGTTTTTAAAGTTCCCCAGGTGATTCCAGTGTGTCACCAAGGCTGAGGACTACTGCTCATGGACCTTCTTCTAGATTAGTGATCAGTAAACATCAGCATCACCTGGGAACTTGGTAGAAATTCAAGTTCTTGCGCCTCATCTGAGACCTACTAAATCAGTAACTGAGTAGGCAGCGCTTAGGAACCTGTGTTTTAGCAAGCCCTCTAAATGATTCTCATGTTTGCTAATGTTTGATGAAGATTGTTCTAGATTTTTATAAGCAGTGTCCTAACTACAGAATAAATCTCAGCAATTAATTTTACTCAATTTTTCAAATGGCAAAAGATAATTTATACTTACCTATGAGGAGTTTAATAGGGGCAAGTTATCTGAACGATTTTAACAACTGAGTTACTAGACCAGGGTAACTAAAAGTGGAGAAAGTACGAAGTAGTTATTTGATGATAATGTGCTTTTTAAAAGGGATTGATATGTTTCACTATAACTTTTCAAGTAGTAATATCATAAATAGAGAATTAGGATCCTATCTCAGTGGAAGACAGACTCCCTCACTCCCTCATGCATTTCTATGGAATAATTAGGCTTGGCAAGTAATGCCACTTTAGCATGTGAATACTATATATATATATATATATATATATATATGCACACACGAATACTATATATACATACATATATATATTTTTTTAAAATAGGAGGTGCTGGGGGCGGATGCCCGGGTGGCTTGGTTGGTTAAGCGTCTGCCTTTGGCTCGGAGTCCTGGGATCGAGCCCCACATAGGGCTCCTTGATAGGCCGCAGGTCTGCTTCTCTCTCTCCCTTTGTGATCTCTCTCACTCTGACTCTCTCTCAAATTAAAAAAACAAAACAACCAACAAAAAACCAAAAAAACCCTCCATAAACTTTAAATAGGGGGGATGGGAGGGGCAGAGGGAGAGGGAGAGAATCTTATGCAGCTCCACACCCAGCAATGGAGCCTGACATAGGGCTTGATTTCACAACCCTGAGATCATGACTTGAACCAAAATCAAGAGTGAGACGTATAACTGAGCCATCCAGGCGCCCCTTGAATACTATATATTTTTTTAATTATTTTTTAAAAAGATTTTATTTATTTATTTGACAGAGAGAGACACAGTGAGAGAGGGAACACAAGCAGGGGGAGTGGGAGAGGGAGAAGCAGGCTTCCTGTGGAGCAGGGAGCCCGATGCGGGGCTCGATCCCAGGACCCTGGGACCACGACCTGAGCCAAAGGCAGACGCTTAACAACTGAGCCACCCAGGCACCCTGAATACTCTATTTTAAAAAAATCTATAGTCCTATAATATTTAAGGGACACAGTAAAATCTCTCAAGTCCAAAGGTATTTCCTACTCCATATTCTTTAAAACACTCGGTGTTCCAATGATTAAATTCGTTAAATAGGTCAAGTGCTCAGAACTATGCTTGTCCTATACAGATCATTTAATAAATACTAGCTATTATTACAACTGGTGAGAGGGCCAAAAGCAACCTGAAACATGCCTAGCTTGGATTCCTAAACTTGTCCAAGATGATGCCCTTCTCCCCAAATTTCTCAAATATGAAACCAGTTCTTATCAAATTCTTATCAAAATAAATGAGAATTTAAGAAATAAGACTGAGCTCATACGGGAAGAGAGGAAAAAAAGAAACAAGACGAAACCAGACAAGGAGACAAACCAGAAGAGACTCTTAGTCATAGGAAATAAACTAAGGGTTGCTGGAGTGGAGGGGGGTGGAGGGATGGGGCAACTGGGTGATGGACACCGGGGAGGGTATGTGTTGTAATGAGCACTGACTAGGTATTATATAAGACTGATGAATCACAGACCTGTACCCCTGAAACAAATAAAACATCATATGTTAACTGAATTTAAAGAAAAAAAAGAGAACAAGTAACCTCTTACCTGTGGCAAACATAACAAGATCTGTCTTTGTGAACTGGACACCCAGTACCTCCTCCGATTCCATAGACATACTGATTGCTTTTGGAAGAGTTTTCAGCAAAATAAATCCCAGCTCCAAACATGCCACCTATGTAGGCGTGCCTTTCATCGAAGCCTTTATGGATAATTGCATTCACAAAGGGAGATCCTAAAATACATGTAGATGGGTAACAATTTAAAATTATCTTAGAAGAAAAATAAAATGAAATCCTCTTTGGAGTTAAATTCTTGAACATACATACATGCACACCACAATAAAGAATATAAAAAAACAAGGATAACAAGTTAACTGTCAGCTACTTTATGCCTTTAGAATAAATAACTACTTTTTTTTTTTAAAGATTTTATTTATTTGAGAGAGAATGAGATAGAGAGAGAGCATGAGAGGGGAGAGGGTCAGAGGGAGAAGCAGACTCCCCACTGAGCAGGGAGGCCGATGCGGGACTCGATCCCGGGACTCCAGGATCATGACCTGAGCCGAAGGCAGTCGCTTAACCAACTAAGCCACCCAGGCGCCCAAAATAACTACTTTAGAAGAATTGCTAACATTGGTTGATGTTTCGATGTTTCTAATAAGGTGGTGGATGAGTTGTCAAAAAAAACAAAAAAAAACACACAGATTCAAGTAGAAAAAAGATTACTTGAAATACCAGTGCTAAAGTTATCAAATTCTAGACCCCAAATCCATACAAATCCAGAACAAAGAGTTTTATAATTCACCTCATACAGCAACGCTGAATGCAATTAGGTCTCACTGACACTCACATCTGTGTACATTTTCTAGGTATCAAAAGTGGCCAAAGTGGTCTTTTTTTTTTTTAGAAGATTTTATTTATTTGACAGAGAGCACGCATGAGCACAAGCAGGGGGAGCTCCAAAGGCAGAGGGAGAAGCAGGCTCCCCGCTGAGCAGGGAGCCCAATGTGGGGCTCGATCCCAGGACCCTGGGATGATGACCTGAGCCAAAGGGGGAGATAACCAACTGAGCCACCCAGCCATCCCCAAAGTGGTCTTCTCATGTTCATGTTTTTTTTTCAAAGATTTATTTATTTGACAGGGAGAGAGAGAGAGGAAGTGAGCATGAGCACGCATGCATGTGTATGTGTGTGTGGGGGGGGGCATGAGGGAGGGGCAAGGTAAAGAGAGAGTGTTAAGCAGACTGCGTGGAGCCCTACATGGGGCTCGATCTCACGACCCTGAGATCATGACCTGAGCCAAACACCAGAGTTGGACACTTAACTGACTGTGCCACCCAGGCACCCCTGTTCATTCTCTTCTTTATACTTCTTCTCTCACATCCTTCCACTTCTCTGCTTTTCATCCTGTTACACCAGATTCTATCTGCATATGTGGTGTGTTCCTTCATTCTCTGCATACTACTTTCTCTCCCTTCCTTTCATGTGTGCCAAGGAGAACTTAGCCAAAGGGAAGGAGGTAGCCATGGGAACCAGGCTGGAGAGTAGGGTGAGGGGTGGGCGTTGGGAAAAGCCAATATAACAGTTAACTGATTCATCAAGATTAGTGTCCCTGTTCATAAAGGGACAGGAAAATATGCTGAATTCCACTTTACAGATACACTGAATAGAATCACTTATTTGAATTAATTGGAAAAACCAAAATCATTTATACTATAAAATAGAAAAATCATTCATTACAATCAAGTCAGTACGTAAATATTATACTCTGTGCCAAATCATTATCATAATGATTTTTAGGGTTTCAGAATGAGAAATACTATTTAGATATTATGCACCAATTCAGTCTGCTATAGCCATTCTTCCAGGGGATTGTGAAATTTAAATGCTGTGTTTTATAGAACTTTATAGGTCTCTAAAAAATTTTCTGCGATTAAGGCCAAATGAAAAAACAGATGGGAGCTACTATGGGCTTGAAGACTTGATAAACACTACATTACTATCTATACTCATCTTTGCTGTAAATTTGAAAGACCAGGGGCGCCTGGGTGGCTCAGTAAGTTGGACGTCTGACCTTTCATCTCAGCTCAGGTCTTGGTCTCAGGGTTGTGGGTTCAGGCCCCATGTTGGGCTCCACGCTGCTTAGAAAAAAAAGACAGACAGACCAATGAACATCTGTTAGTTTGCAACATAAAAAAAACCCAAGAAATTTCAAGAATAAAGGTGCTCTCAATTCTACGGAAGTTCTCAGAAAATTTCCTAAATTCAATGACAATGGCTTTTTTTTTTAGATTTTATTTTTTTTAAGTAATCTCCATCCCTAAAATGGGGCTTGAACTCAGGAAACCAAGATTAAGAGTGGCATGTTCTATCAACTGAGCTAGCCAGGCACCCCTAACTGACAATGGCTCTTCTAACACAATGAAGTTAAATGTAGTTTTGACACTTAGAATCAAAGGCAGAATAGATGTGTACGGTCTTATGAGGCGCTTTTCAGACCTTATTTCATTTTATTTTTATTTTTTTGAGAGAGAGAATGAGAGACAGCGAGCGAGCTTGTGTGAGGTGGGCGTGGGGGAGGGAGAGGGAAAGAGAGAATCTTAAGCAGACTCCACACTCAGTGCAGACAGAGCCCAACTCGGGGCTCGACCTCCTGAGATCATGACATGAACCAAAATCAAGAGTCAGATGCTTAACTGACTGAGCCACCCAGGCACCCCTCAGACCTTATTTTAATTTTAATTTAATTCAATCAACTAGTTAAAAGGAAAATACACCATTTCTCAGAGTGATCATAATATGCAGTATCAATATAAAGAGAATAGGAAAATATGAATAGTTAACATTTCCATTTCTATATTTTGTCCTTATGGCAGTCCTATTTATAAACAATCCATTATAAAATATATAAACTCAAAAGAGGTTGGAAATACAAATATAAATGTAGTATTTACAGAAATAATGTTTATTTTTAAAAAGTGGCATGAGAAAAATAGACTCATTATTTCCTATGTGACCAAAAAAACTAATGTAGAAGAGGATGGTGGCAGGGTAGAAGAAGAATCTTTTTTTAAGTAAGGTTTGAACTGACAACCCTGAGATGAAGAGTTGCATGTTCTCCCTATTGAGCCAGCCAGGCATCTCGGGGAAGAGGACTCTTACCATGAAATAGCATTCTTTCATTTGCATGGTTGTGGTTTTCTTCAGAAACTTCTTTTCTCCTGTGAGTGTATCTTTCCCATAGTTTCTTGTTACAAACTTTCTGAATCTATAAAAAAGAAATCGGAAAAATCAAAATCTTTAGGTCATACTTACCTACTTGTTCATCTTAACCAAAATGGGCCACATAGCCAGTAGAGAGGCAAAAGTTTTTTCTGAAATGTAAACTATGTTTTATTTTAGTCAACTAAAAATACTTGGTCTCAAACATAAAGACCTTCATCTGTTATTAATTAAAAATATTTGGAATAGCCACACCAAATACCATTTATTTATTTTAAAGATTTTATTTATTTGACAGAGAGAGACACAGCGAGAGACGGAACAGAAGCAGGGGGAGTGGGAGAGGGAGAAGCCGGCTTCCTGTGGAGCAGGGAGCCCAATGAGGGGCTCGATCCCAGGACTCTGCATGACCTGAGCCGAAGGCAGACGCTTAACGACTGAGCCACCCAGGCGCCCCAAACACCATTTTTTTTTTTGAAGATTTTATTTATTTATTTATTTGAGAGAGAGAGAGAGAGAAACAGCATGAGAGAGGAGAGGGTCAGAGGGAGAAGTAGGCTCCCCGCCGAGCCGGGACCCGATGTGGGACTCGATCCCAGAACTCTGGGATCATGACCCGAGCCGAAGGCAGTTGCCCAACCAACCGAGCCACCCAGGCGCCCTCAAACACCATTTTAAAAATATGTACACAGACACAGAGACACACCCTCTATCTTCCCTATCCTTCCAATTCCTAAAATTTTTGTTTGGAGAAGAGTTAAAGATGGACGGATGCTGGTCTCATTTGGAGTATTTCTAGGATCAAAATTCACAATCCTAGAGCTATTTCTTGGCTGTGTTTAAAGGTGTTACACCCCCTACTGGTCCTAGAGCACATCTGGGAGATGGTGGTTTTAGTCTTGGCTCAAAAACACTCAAAATAGGGGCGCCTGGGTGGCTCAGTTGTTAAGCGTCCGCCTTCGGCTCAGGTCATGATCCCAGGGTCCTGGGATCGAGCCCCGCATCGGGCTCCTTGCTCCGCGGGAAGCCTGCTTCTCCCTCTCCCACTCCCCCTGCTTGTGTTCCCGCTCTCACTGTGTCTCTCCTCTGTCAAATAAATAAATAAAAATCTTAAAAAAAAAAACTCAAAATACTGCTACAGATGTAATCAACGAACACAACTGAAAGATCTCATTCATGTTAAAAAAAGGAAAATAAAAGTTTTATCACTGAAAAATTCATTAAATATTGCATTAAAATATCTTTGCGGAGGAAGAAAACAGTGTATCTTTTCTCGACTTTTAACTATTTTGAAAATCAAAAACATATTCTCTCTCCTGCCCTCACCCTTAACAAATCTCTATACATTTTGTTACTGCAGATAATGCAGCCTTGACTGAAATCTGCCTGTAATAGACATAACTGTTTTATTAAAAATTATTATGTATGTTCATGAATGGAAATCTCAAGACGTTATTCTTGTCATACTATGATATAAATAAAAAGGAGCTTCCAGAAGTAGGATTCCTTTACCTGAATAATGTGTGCTTTTGTTTTAAATCATCTAATAGTATGAACATAGCAATTTCAATAAACAGTTTTAGTATTCACTAACTCTAAAATATGATATCTAATATTATACTCATAATAGTTTATTATTCTGAAACAGTAATATAAAACAGATGAAAGATTTGATACTATTTACTTTTGAGTTTAAAATTTAGGTATTATAAAGACACTTCCCACATTTTAATTGTCTTATTTTAGAATTATTAAATATATCAACATAATTAACAAAAATACTTATGCATCTCAAGTACAGTGTGCATTTTTGCTTGCTGTAGAGTTCAAGAAAAACATAGCAAAGCTGGAAAAGGCCCTGAGAAGAATACCTGAGAAAGTCCTGTCAAGAAAAAGGACTCTCATTTGAATGACTTAAAACATTTTTTAAAGACTGTTTTTGGAAAAGATGTAGATACAGAGGGAGTACTATTAAAATTATAGAAAAGTGGTATGTTTGGGGACTCACAGAAACCTGGAGTAAAAAAAAAAAAAAGAAACCTAGAGTAGTCACAAGACAAATAAAAGGAAGCATGGTATAAAGATGGAGGCCTTTCCTGAGCCACAAAAAAATTCAGCTTTGTTATAACAGAGTACCTTAATAGTTTATATATTTAAAGCCCTAAACCTACAGGATTTATCATTATTCCAAGATAAAGCATATCCTCTACACCTGAGTATGTTCAGCAGGGGCTGAATTATTCATTATGAAAACAACACCAAAAAGAAAACAGTATAAAAAAAAAAGAAAATAGTATAGGGATTTTGAGAATCTTAACCTTCCAAGGATATAATCTTTCCTAAAATAGCCCCTAATGCTATGTCAAAGACTTAGTAAGCTAGAAAGACCATTATATTCTTTTTAAAAAACTTATTGTTATGTTAATCACCACATATTACATCATTGGTTTTTGATGTAGAGTTCCATGATTCATTGTTTGTGCATAACACCCAGTGCTCCACGCAGAATGTGCCCCCTTTAATACCCATCACCAGGCTAACCCATCCCCCCCACCCCAGAACCCTCAGTTTGTTTTTCAGAGTCCATCGTCTCTCATGGTTCATCTCCCCCTCCAACTTACTCCCCTTCATTCTTCCCCTCCTGCTATCTTCTTTTCTTTTTTCTTAACATGTTGCATTATTTGTTTCACAAGTACAGATCTGTAATTCAAGTCTTGCACAATTCACAGCGCTCACCATAGCACATACCCTACCCAATGTCTATCACCCAGCCACCCCCTCCCTCCCACCCCCCACCACTCCAGCAACACTGAGTTTGTTTCCTGAGATTAAGAATTCCTCATATCAGTGAGGTCATATGATACATGTCTTTCTCTGATTGACTTATTTCACTCAGCATAACACCCTCCAGTTCCATCCACGTCATTGCAAGTGGCAAGATCTCATTCCTTTTGATGGCTGCATAATATTCCATTGTGTATATATACCACATCTTCTTTATCCATTCATCTGTCGATGGATATCTTGGCTCTTTCCACAGTTTGGCTATTGTGGACATTGCTGCTATAAACATTGGGGTGCACGTACCCCTTCGGATCCCTACATTTGTATCTTTGTGGTAAATACCCAGTAGTGCAATTGCTGGATCGTATGGGAGCTCTATTTTCAACTGTTTGAGGAACCTCCATACTGTTTTCCAGAGTGGCTGCACCAGCTTGTATTCCCACCAACAGTGTAGGAGGGTTCCCCTTTCTCCGCATCCCCGCCAACATCTGTCGTTTCCCGACTTGTTAATTTTAGCCATTCTGACGGGTGTGAGGTGGTATCTCATTGAGGTTTTGATTTGGATTTCCCTGATGCCGAGCGATGTCGAGCACTTTTTCATGTGTCTGTTGGCCATTTGGATGTCTTCTTTGGAAAAATGTCTGTTCATGTCTTCTGCCCATTTCTTGATTGGATTATTTGTTCTTTGGGTGTTGAGTTTGATAAGTTCTTTATAGATTTTGGATACTAGCCCTTTATCTGATATGTCATTTGCAAATATTTTCTCCCATTCTGTCAGTTGTCTTTTGGTTTTGTGGACTGTTTCTTTTGCTGTGCAAAAGCTTTTTATCTTGATGAAATCCCAAGAGTTCATTTTTGCCCTGGCTTCCCTTGCCTTTGGCAATGTTTCTAGGAAGAAGTTGCTGTGGCTGAGGTCGAAGAGGTTGCTACCTGTGTTCTCCTTTAGGATTTTGATGGACTCCTGTCTCACGTTTAGGTCTTTCAACCATTTGGAGTCTATTTTTGTGTGTGGTGTAAGGAAATGGTCCAGTTTCATTCTTCTGCATGCAGCTGTCCAATTTTCCCAACACCATTTGCTGAAGAGACTGTCTTTTTTCCATTGGACATTCTTTCCTGCTTTGTCAAAGATGAGCTGACCATAGTGTTGAGGGTCCATTTCTGGGCTCTCTATTCTGTTCCATTGATCTATGTGTCTGTTTTTGTGCCAGTACCATACTGTCTTGATGATGACAGCTTTGTAATAGAGCTGGAAGTGCGGAATTGTGATGCCGCCAGCTTTGCTTTTCTTTTTCAATATTCCTCTGGCTATTCGGGGTCTCTTCTGGTTCCATACAAATTTTAGGATTATTTGTTCCATTTCTTTGAAAAAAGTGGATGGTATTTTGATGGGGATTGCATTGAATGTGTAGATTGCTCTAGGTAGCACTGACATCTTCACAATGTTTGTTCTTCCAATCCATGAGCATGGAACGTTTTTCCATTTCTTTGTGTCTTCTTCAATTTCTTTCATGAGTACTTTATAGTTTTCTGAGTACAGAGCCTTTGCCTCTTTGGTTAAATTTATTCCTAGGTATCTTATGGTTTTGGGTGCAATTGTAAATGGGATCGACTCTTTGATTTGTCTCTCTTCTGTCTTCTTGTTGGTGTATTCCTAGGAATGCCACTGATTTCTGTGCATTGATTTTATAGCCTGCTACTTTACTGAATTCCTGTATGAGTTCTAGCAGTTTTGGGGTGGAGTCTTTTGGGTTTTCCACATACAGTATCATATCATCTGCAAAGAGTGAGAGTTTGACTTCCTCTTTGCCGATTTGGATGCCTTTGATTTCTTTCTGTTGTCTGATTGCTGTGCTTAGGACTTCTAATACTATGTTGAATAGCAGTGGTGATAGTGGACATCCCTGCCGCGTTCCTGACCTTAGGGGAAAAGCTCTCAGCTTTTCCCCATTGAGAATGATATTCGCTGTAGGTTTTTCATAGATGGCTTTTAGGATATTGAGGTATGTACCCTCTATCCCTATACTCTGAAGAGTTTTGATCAAGAAAGAATGCTGTACTTTGTCAAATGCTTTTTCTGCATCTATTGAGAGGATTATATGATTCTTGTTCTTTCTTTTGTTAATGTATTGTATCACGTTGATTGATTTGTGGATGTTGAACCAACCTTGCAGCCCAGGGATAAATCCCACTTGAAAGACCATTATATTCTTATGAAAGTTAATTATCGTTTCAGGCTTTGAAAAACTATGGTCTCAGAAAACTTTATTTTCACTAACTTCTTACCTTGAGAATATTGTATCTGTTGAAGATCCCACCTGCATGACCTCCATCTCTGTGTTCTCGGACTGTACTTTGCATCTGATGGAAAAATGTCAAATATATGTGTATTAACTTTTGTTTTTTCTGATATGGGGAACATGGTTCTTGACTCCTATGATTCTATTTTTGAGAATACAAAATGAGATTTTAATATTTTTGTTAAGGAATGAATTCTATAAGTTCACAAGTATTATTTTCTAGAGATAGCTATAGCTAATTAGCTAGTTAATGTGAGAACTACAGGTGAAAATTATATAATGCAAACTAAAGAAAAAAGAAACAGATGCACAGGTGAGTTAAACATACAAAGCTAACCACCTGACATGCTAAAAAACAATTATTTATCTGTTTCCATTCATGTTGCCCTTATAATAAAGCACAATTTGTACTTCATTGAGAATTGGAGTTTCCTGAATTTTAGAACTCAGTCCTACTCAACTTTTTATCTGTGTTCCTCCCACATATGTTCTTCAAAGTGTAAGGCACTATTCAGAGATTTCAGTGGATCCAAGAGTTTTGTGCAAAGAAGGCTGGAAGAAAAATTTCCCAGATAAGTAGCATCCACATACTCTGGGTTTTGTCTGAGATACTGGGCTTTATAATTGCCTTCATGAAGGGAGGGAATATTGGCATTTTTTTTTTTTTTCAAATGACAGTAAACTCTTCTCCAACAGAATTGTGGGTTAGTATTAATTGTAGTACTGAACCAAATTACTGGAATTAACGTTTATTGAGGGAGTGTATCTTAAATGCTGATTGTGAATGTTTTCCAGGTGGTAAAGAGTTAGGGACAATTAAAAAACCCTACGTTTTTAAGATCTGGAAACCTCTAGGAAGTTTAGCTACTGAACCAAGATTCATTTAAGGTATATGAACATACCTCTTCCTCCACAGACTGAAACTCTTTATCATCAGGAGACAGATCTATGAGAACTGTTCCACTTCCAGAGGTGTTCAGAGTTAAGTATGGGTTAAGACCTAGCAAATGAAATTTGAAGGTAAAAAAATATTTGCCAAAAAAAAAAAAACCCACCCCAATTAACATCAACCAAAAACAGCCGCTTCATTTATCTGATGCTTACTACTGATTTTTAAAAACTTTTAATTTTGGATGAATTTAGACTTTCAGGAAGGCTGAGATCATACAGAGAATTCCTGTGTACCTTTCACTCAACTTCCTAATGTTACCATTAAGGACATTAATGCTCCCCCAATGTTACCATTTTATATAGCCACAGTGCATCTGTCACACTCAGTAAGTAAATTATAGACTTTATTTGGATTTCACCAGTTTTTCCCACTAATGTCCTTTTTCTGTTCTAGGATCCAAATCAAAACACCACACTGCATTTAGACTACTGATTTTGACTCGACAAGCTGTAAGGGTTTTCTGAGAATAGTTCAGAAAATCTTTTTATTCTTTATCTCTTATTCTTAAGGAGCTTGTCACACATTTTTTTCTTCGGATTATTTCCTTCACTAACTATACAGTCCTTTCAGCGTTTAGTCTTTAATTTTTGTAAATATGAGGATGAATTATGACAGAAACTTGTATAGCCTCAGATAATTCTGAATCATCTCAGAATAACTCCATAAAGTTTACTAACTACTGAATGCTTATTCTAACCCATAACAGTTTTTAATTCAGCAATGAATGTTGTGTTTTCTGAACATCAATGGTCAAGATAACTATATATTTTGAACCTTTACTCTCACAAAAGTTTAAGTGGAATCTTAAAAAGAATGTTCTAATTTCTTTGGTATATTTGTAACACACCTCTCCTTCAGTCCTCACAACAAGATCTCTAAAGCTCTGCTGTTTTCCCAGGTAGGGATCAAATCCATTACTGCTAGATCAGCGCCCGGCAGTTTGCCCTGGAGAGTTAGAGCACTATTCTAGTTCTGAGTACTGGTCTGAATAACAAGACTACCAGCAACATGCTAAACTCTGATAAAGACTTATAGCTGAATTACAATATCTACAAGAAGTGTGGGGACTTATAAAGGGGAATATTTCAGAGAATAAAGACTTAACAGAATAAAGACTACAACACATGCTTGACTAAAGCATCTGTGTACCATCCCAAGATCTTTTATCAGTGCTCAAAGATGAGGACAAGTAATCTACTGACTTGATGCACTGAATGATAGCTAGGGCTAAGCCAGCAAAATAACACTGTCAGAAGACTACCACTGGTTCCACTTTGCAAATTAGGTATAACAAATGTATAGAATCCTGGCTTCAAATGAAGACAAGAAAGGTGGTAACTTTATGCAGGCAAGTGACCTTGATATGCTAGAGCAGAAAGAGTCATTCTGTGTCATGACAATTCTTCATGTAGGAATGAACGTTCCTTTGCAATTGCAGCTGGATGTAACAGAATGACTACAGACCAGAAGTGGCGTTGAGTTACATATCTCTGCCACTTGGAGGCAGTATATCTTGTTTCTGCCATTGTTTCCTGAGCCTTTCAATGCAGTCTTAATAACTGTATCCCAGACACTGTATGTTTAACGAACACTGCCTAATTTCTTTTTTAACCTGCCCCTTTATCCTAAATGATCCCTCTTATTCCAGTACTCCACTGTAATTTCTATCCTAACCAGATCTACCTACTATTATTCTAGTAGAGTCATGATGGCCATCCACAACTGAGGGTTCTGGTTTCTCTTCATTTTTGATGTTTTTTATATTGTATTCTAACATTCCAGGGAGCCATGGGTGTTCCCCTCCTTTTTATCTTACACAATTTTGTCACAATAAGACATATTCCAGACTACCTCACATTTTAAACATTTTTGCCTTAGACCCTACCAGGCAAGTAAAGTACATCCACCTTGAATTGATCCTATTCCAGAATTCCAGTCTGAAGTATTCCTTAGCTTCAATCACCTAATTTTTAGAGGTATTTTTTCTTTTTCAAGAGATGGACCCTATCCTATCATACATCCTTCCCTGAAAATGTCTTCATTTTTGCTAGTCTAGGTTTTTTTTTGAACTCCAGGTGTATAGCCAGGACCTCAATGACAGGAACTGTCTGACCCCAGGCATGGTAAATCACGCCCTCAGTTTAACAATGTGGTCTTGATACTTAGAACAATTCACCTTTTCATACCCAGGACTTGGTACATAGGAAATGTTAACATCTGTTGAACAAATGCAATTTGCATTTTTTTAAAGTACCAACATTCAGAAGAAATAAAGATATTATTCAATGCTGTTCTGCCAAATTTCCTCAGTTACAACACTGTTTCCCAGTACTTCCCCTACAAGTGTTTAGAATTTAGCCATTTACAACAAAATAAAGATTTACAACATTTTATAGGCAGCCTGAATGCCTAGGCATTGCCTATTACCATAAGATAGGAGATACTCAAGTTTCTGATCTTTTAGAATCATAAAATTTTAGAGCTAGAGTAACTTAAGAGCGAAAGCAATTCCCAAACTTCTGAATGGCCCAGAAATTTTACTTAGGTTCACAAAATTACCAGCAGAAGCTCAGGAAACTTAACAATAGCAGCGTTACAACTTGATTCCAGGTTTCCCGAATCCTAGTGTTCTTCCTATTAAATGGACTTGCTCTCACAGATTTATATATTATCATTTAGTAAGTTGAGGGTTGTCTTTATGCCAACTGTTAAACTGACGATAGCATTAATTTAAAATGAAATACCTTGTTGTCCAGAGATAAGTCTCTCAACTCCTTTAATTAGTTTGTGTCTATGTCCATAAGCATTGATTCCAATCTCCTTCAGCTCCTTGTGCCCCATCTCAACTAATACATCCAAAGTGATCTGACAAAAGAGGATGAAACTGTTCAGAAGGCTTACATTTGGTAGACATTCATATACTGGTGTTCTTATAATGTATTAGATTTATATATTCGGATTTTTGTGAACAGCTTAGAAATGAAAGCAAACCAGTTACTAACTGAAGCTGAAAAGTTGCAGCTAATTAAATTACAGGTATGAACTACCAAAAATATCATTATTTTCATTCAGCATAAGAACTTGAGCTGACTTAAACTGCAAAATAAAAATGCACTTATCTACCATCACTCTACAACCAACCTATTTATACAATGCCTTCACTGCTTCCTCCAGCCTCCGGACTACGCTAACTAGTACTTCTGCCTCAGGGTTCAAACTATTCCTTTTCCCTCGAATATATTATTCTCACTCTATGAAACTGAAGACATTCAGAAATCTTGAAGCTTTCCCCGAATAATCCAGCAAGCAGTAACCTTTTTTTCCTTGGGATTTCTAAAATCCATGCCTCAAAGTTATTTCTTCATATATTGTTAGAGCTCCATAAGTAGATCAAAAGTTCCTTAGGGGTACAAGTCTACATTAACCATATTCTCTGAACCAAAAAAAATCAGTAAGTATATTCTGACAGTGTACTTTAAACTGGGGCTGTTCCAGAAAAGCCCAGATATATACCTAGCGTATCTATGTGCTTTCCCATAGTGGCCAGCAAAGTGTCAGAGCAGGTAGTGACTGACACAACTGAACTAAACAAACAAGAGCTCAAAGATAACCTACTTTAAGGGCTAAATAAGCTAAGCTTTCCACTGGAGAAAGCTATTTTACTATTACTACATGAGAGTCCGTTGTTCCATGCATTTTTAAATTTCTCCTTTGATTTCCTGTTGACCCATTCATTGTTTAATAGCAAAGCTGTATAACCTCCACGTATTTATGGTCTTTCCAAACTTTTTCCCGTGGTAGACTTCAAGTTTCATAGCATTGTGGTCAGAAAATACACATGCTATGATCTCCTCATCTTTTTGTATTTGTTCAGCCCTGATTTGTGACTTAATAATGTGATCTATTCTGGAGAATGTCTCATGTGCACTTGAAAGAAATGTGTACTTTCATTTGTTTCTATGTATTTTTTTTAATTTCATGAGAGTCCACCTTTATGTGCTAAAAAACTAAACAGTAATTCCAAGATAGCCAAATTAGAAGAGTGACTGATTTCCAGTCTTAAAAAACTATTCTCCTCTCCCCACAAACAGGCTGAATGGTCCACGGCATTTCAAGTATGTCTTGATTTTTCCTTGAGGTCCCATAGAAAACCAAACCAAGCAAAATAATTCATCTACTCACCTGTTCTCTCTCAAATATATCCATCAGGTGCTCAAGTCCAAGATTCCTTACAAATTGAGTTATGCTAAAATCTACTGCTGGAACTGGAAAATAAAAAATCCGGAATGAACAGAGTAACATATATCAACATAACAACATCAAAGTTTTGTGGTATTACTATACACATGAAGAATGTAAAGATGAAGCAAATTACTAATTGGCATTTGGGATATAATACTGAATATCTGAACATAGCATCAAAAATTGCAAAAAGAGAAAGCTACAAAATTTCAACATCATTAGA
The DNA here is from genome assembly GCF_037043125.1 of Eumetopias jubatus. Taxonomy (NCBI): domain Eukaryota; kingdom Metazoa; phylum Chordata; class Mammalia; order Carnivora; family Otariidae; genus Eumetopias; species Eumetopias jubatus. The sequence continues at coordinate 36,232,378 of NW_028274823.1, forward strand.
AGAAAGAGCCAATGGGGCACTCTCAGGTTAAAAAAAAAATCTTTTCATTAAAAAAATTTTTACTTTTAACTGTATCTTTAAAATAAGTGTCCATACTGAAACTAATAAGTCAATTTTATTTCTGCTCAAAAAAAAAATTCCTTATCTTTGAGAATGTAAGCTACTTCACAAAAAAGTTTATGCAAACAAGTTCCACAATGCTGCATAAGGTGAGATAAATTTTGACAGGTAAAAGGTAAAGAGAACAGTTTTACAGACTGTATGTGTGTCTTTTTCTTTCTCTTAAAAAAAATATCTTCACAATTGGGTATTTGACATGGAGTAAAGGTATTTCATAACTGTAACAATGCACTGGAAGAGGTAAATAAAAGCAGACCTATTCAACCACAAGACTTCTAAACCTTTCAAAAAGCATATTTACATCTAAGTAGTAGGTTAGTGGCATAAGACTCATTAACTCTCAACTCAGAAGGAGAAAGTTTCATTAGGAATTCTACTAACATGAAGAAAACAATAAAAGACTAAAACTTGAAGACTATGCTAATTAATCTGATACTAACAGTTGTATTTAAGGTTAAAAAATGACTTGTTAGCATTCTAAATGACAAATATGTGGCTACAAGACAAAGTTATTTTTGCAGAATGTCTCACCCTCCTTTTTCTCCAAACTAGAGGCACCCTCTGTTCCACTTGAACTAACTACCGAAGACAGTTCAGAAAAACTCCCAGATAAGTTGTCGAGACTGCTGGCTGCAGAAAGACTTGATGGGCTGGATGGACCTGAAGACAGAGCATCTCCGGTAGCTCCTGCGCTTCTCACACCATTGAGCACTTGAGGTTTGTAACACGAAGGCAGAGCAGAAGGGGGCATGGCTGCCGTGAGGAGAGCACTAACATCATCTGCCTAGTGTGCGTGTAAGAGAGAGATTAAATCTGTGAAGCAAGTTTTAAAATTCTCCTATACCCAACAGAATGCATTTAAAAATATGACAAAGATTCAGCAGATTTGCACTAGAACTGCATATTATATAAAAATAATTATTTTAAAAAGTAGAACAAGTGATATCATCAAACTGTTATTAAATATAAAACAATTCAGAACAGTTTCAAGACACAGAAAATAAAAAAAACCTGCTAAATATAGCAAAGCATAAAAAAAATCTAACTTCGATATTATGATTTTCTGAAAAACACTGAAATGAGTTACAATAGTATCAATTTTATTTATTTTAAAGATTTTATTTATTTGAGAGAGAGAGAGAGAGAGAGAGAGAGCACAAGCAGGGGGAAGGGGCAGAGGGAGAACCCGACTCCCTGTTGAGCAGGGAGCCCGATGCGGGGCTCGATCCCAGGACCCAGGGATCACGACCTGAGCCGAAGGCAGATGCTTAACGACTGAGCCACCCAGGCGCCCCTAAAAGTTTTATTTTTAAGTAATCTCTATACCCCACGTGGAGCCCAAACTCACAAGCCCAAGATCAAGAGCAGCATGCTCTTCTGAGCCAGCCAGGTGCCCCTTAACCAGACATATTTAAACCCCATTTATAGATGATGTGACAGACGCTTAGAGATTAGGCAAGGTGAAAGACTGTACAACTCCAAGTGGTAGAGCTGGAATTCTACGGCAGGTCTGTTGGACTCTAAAGCCCATACCTGTCCTCTAGAGCACTTTGTTTCACATCACTTATGCCTGGTCGACTAACAAATGCGTGGAATGAATTAGAAAAGTGCACTTCCCAGGTAGTTTGGAACCAGAAAGACATTTCCCTGAAGAAATATTGCAGATAAGTTGGGTTGTCAGCCTGCTGAGAAAAATCTATTTAACCCCCAGTGCAGCTGAATTCAATCAGCTTCTCAGTGTAACTTGTAACAGTGGACTCTCTCTCAGTAGAAAGCAATCTGCAGAGGAGACTTCCCGTCCATCCCATCTCAACAAGAATTTCTTCTCCCTTTCCCTCCACCACGCTGGTCAATTTCCTCAGTGGTCGAGGCCAGAGAGACACCAGTGTCACAGCAGACAAAGCAGAGGTAAAGGCTACAATGGAGATGCCTGCACGAGTTCCCTTGGGAGAAGAAGGAAAAAAAAACCAAACCAAAAATATCATAGAAAACTGGAGGAACAAGCTTGTTTCATGAACACTACTGGTGAGGTAAGCAAGAGGAACTTTGGGAAGAGGTGGTGGGGAGGGAAGGGAATCCCTACTAGAAGCAGGCTCTGTGGCTGTACCTTGAGGGCAATGTCCCTGGCTGGGCAAGTTCATCAAGACCCGTATGTCCTGTATGACTTTGCACAGTATGCACTGTTAACAGCCTTCACAGAGGGCATGCACCTGTTTTGTTTCCCAACTAATAATGTAAGCAGCTATACCATGTACTTCCTTTTCCTATTTCCAAAAGCACTCAGGATACAACAGTTAACTGCCCGATAATCCTATTATTTACATATTATATTTTAACACCAAAGAAGTCGTATGTTTAAATTGGGCTAAAAAATAATTTTGCCACATTCACCACGAAGACATTTTATATACACCAAGTGAACTTTAAAAAGTCAGAAAAGCACTGAGATTTTTCAAAGAGTCCATCACTTACTGAAACTAAATCTAAAGGCGTTTGTCCTTCCTGATTTTTAAGAGTAGGGTCAGCTCCATGGGCCAACAATAAAGCACAAAGCTGTGTTCGTCCCTTTTGGGCTGCTTCATGCAAAGGTGTGAAAGCCCATTTGTCTGTGGCATTGACACATGCATTATACTTTATTAGTAAAGCTGCAACATCCACATGCTGTAAAAGAAAATACTCCTGTTACACTCTGAAATATTATCACATTTTAGTTCCTAAAAAGAAACTAGCTATATACCTATTTTTCCATATTTTCAAACCTACTCTGGAAATGAAAAATTATGTTTCTCCCCAACATCATAATTTATGGGTAGTTGATTAAAAATTACAGATGTTTTAATAACTTGAGAAATTAGAAAATATTTAAGAATTCTACACAGGATGGGAACTAAATAAATGAATATAACTTAAACAATTTCTCATTTATTCAAGTGTTATAACTGCTGAACATCAATTTATAAACCAGCAAACTTTTTCACTTATTGCAACTATACTACTGAAGATGGTCAATACTGATTATAACATTTAGGGCTGTTATAAATTCAGGAACAATGCATCTGAATCTCTACAGATTCCTAGGAGTCCTAGTGGGTTTCCTGGCACCAACAAATAAACAAAACCATCAATATCCCACTGAAAATAAGAGGTGCTAAGAAAGGTAATACAATGAATGACAAAAGTGCTGCATGTCACAGAGCTCACTTAAAACAGATTCAGAATTGAGACCTGGACATTATTTAATCTCTTTAGTTCTCATATTTACTCCTCTATAAAATGAGAAAGTCAAACTAAATGCCCTTTGAACTGCAATACTGATTTTCACTTAGAAAATTTCAGAGATTTTTAAAGGTAATATGAAAGAACTTACCCCATAAGATGCCGCATTATGTAAAGGAATAAGTCCTCCTTTGTCCTGGGCATTCACATCAGCTCCATGTTGTAACAAATACTCTGCAACTTCTAAATTATTATAACCAGCTAATTTAGAAAAGAAGTAAAATTACTTTCACTTGTTAATATAAAAATTAATTACATCTATGTATCTGTATATATCTGTATAAACATTCTTTAAAAAATAAAGCGATTTTATAGAAATCTGATATTCCCCATTGCAGTCTATTAAAAGTTTATCTTATGGAAAAAACTGCCCACTGGTCTCAAGTTGGAAGCTTTCAGTGATGACACTCATTCATTTCAGAGACTCTCAAAAGTTATACTGATGGATTTGCTTGTATCTTTCCTTTTAAAATCTTCTACCAAAGTCCTTGCCTTTATGGTTGTTATATGCAACTTCCTAAACTCAGGTACATGGTCTCAAGGGCTACAAGTAAGAGGCATTCAAGCATATAAAAGCCAAGTTAGGAACACAAGAGGCCAGCAGAGTAGGAGACAGCACACCAGCATGGGTCTCAGGACCCTATTTTCCCAGAAGGACATAGAGACATTTTGTAGAGAGAGATCTTTGGGATATATATCTCTGCAAGTCTGGCAGCAAAATCTAGTGTTGCTAAAGCCATGAAATAAAACTTAGCATTTTATAAATATACCATAACCTCTTAGCTGTCATCTTGGGAACTGTCAGCTATCTTAGTATCATAGATCGAGAGCAAATCTGGAACTTAACTTTGCCAACATAAAACCAGCTATCACCTGAAACTTTAAAACAGTCAAATATTTTTCACATTTATTTTCTTGTAGTTTTTATTCTTTTGCTGAAGGATGTAAAGCCAAAAAATTTAATAAGATCAAGGAGGGAAAAACACAACCACAGAACTACCATAAGCTAAGTATTACAATGAATCCAAAGTCCTTCCAGGTCTCAAGGTATAGTACTGCACAAGTGGACAAAAATGTTTTGTATATACAACCTATTTACCACTTACAAAGACAGCATAGGTTTATTTTTATTTTTTTTAAAGATTTTTATTTATTTGAGAGAGAGAGAGAGAAAGAGAGTGAGCAGGAGAGAGAGGGAGCAGAGGGGAAGAGCAGAAGGAGAGGGAGAAGCAGGCTCCACACTGAGCAGGGAGTCCAACATGGGGCTCAATTCCAGGACCCTGGGATCATGACCTGGGCTAAAGATAGATGCTTAACCAACTGAGCCACCCAGGCACCCAACAACATGGGTTTAAATAGTAACTATTAAATGTTCTAGATAAGCTACCATAAAGATATAGAAAAGCTAATCTAAATAAATATACACAGCATAATTCAGATACACACAGGTCACATCCTGTCTTGCATGGACGAGAAACTTCTGATTGCCAGTGGAAGTATAAAAGCCTTTTCTCACCATGTTAGCATTTGTGCTTATCACTTCCAAAATTCTCTAAAAGACATATAGATAGAATAATTCTTTTCCTTGGACGGTGGGGTCCCAACTTACAGAGGGTGAAAATTTAAAGGTAAAAATCATATATAAGCAAAATTATCTTTTAAATACTAGGAACACACTCAGTTATTCACACTATGAGACTAAAATAAACAGAGGAAAAAAAAAGAGAAGGGTAGACTTCCATCTCCCATATTACACAAAGTGGCAGAAACACCTACATTACTTTTTTCTCTATTTACTTTTTTCTTTTTAAACTATATTTAGATACACTTGTCTGAGTCAAATTATGCCTACAACGTAACACCACTGAAGTATCAGCTGTAAGCTCAGTGATTTTAATGGCCCATTCCTTAATATTTTTTTTTTAAAGATTTTATTTATTTATTTGAGAGAGAATGAGAGCCAGAGAGCACAAGAGGGAAGAGGGTCAGAGGGAGAAGCAGACTCCCTGCTGAGCAGGGAGCCCGATGTGGGGCTTGATCCCGGGACTCCAGGATCATGACCTGAGCCGAAGGCAGTTGCTTAACCAACTGAGCCACCCAGGCGCCCTCCTTAGCATTTTCAATGCAGCTAAAGAAGCTGAACCGAAATGTTGTGCACCTGCACTAAAAACAAAGGTGGACTGTTTCAATTTCATGAGTGAAACTTACAAAAATGTTATATATTCAACTGTCTCCCAAATTCTTGTAATGGCTCTAACCATCTGTGCTTTAGCATGTGACTGTATTAGAAGGTAAGGTCTTTAAAGAGGTAGTAAAAGTTAAAATGAGGCTGTTAGGGAAGGCCCTAATCCCATCTGACTGGTGTCCTTATAAAAGGAGATTAGGACAGGTAGTGAGAGACACCAGGCATGTGCACACAACAGACAAAAGGCCAAGTGACGACACAGTGAGAAGGTGGCCACCTGCAGGCCGAGGAGAGAGGCATCAGGAGAAACCAATGCTGCCAATGCCTTGATCTCCACAACTGTGAGAAAAGAAATTTCTGTTAAGTCACCCAGTCTGTGGTACCTTGTGACAGCAGGCCTAATGAATTAATATAACAACTTTGGTAATAGGTTTATATAACTTTTGAAAGCCTTAAGATTTTTTTTCTGCTTGTGCTTAACGGCTGTCCTCAAAAGAATGGAAAGCTTTAACTTCCCATGAGGAAGGCTGTTTAAGCAGGCTGATTTTTCAAGTTTCTATAGCCAAAACTCACTCACCAAAGACAATTTAAAACTATGGTGAGTGGAATAGAGATTCCAAAGCGCTATACTGACCGGCAGAGTCTCCTTCCATTGTTCTTACTGCAGGTAATGCACCAGTACTAAAGTGAACGCGAAACACAGTTGGCCTGCACAAACACACTCAGGTGTAATGGTGGCATTAGGAGATATTTGAGCTGCATCTTTTCAGTTTACTTTCAGGAAATATTTTACTCTGGTAAAATGAACCTTAGATGTCACCAGCTTAAATCTGTGAAACTTCATTCACTTACCTGCTAAATGTAATGGGGTTGAATGTCGGCCTTGGGTATCACGGCAATTTACATTATCAGGAGAAGACAACTTCTTTACTCTGGCTAAACAACCCTTCTTGGCAGCATCTAACAAAGCTGCATCTCCCCGAAGTAGATCTTGGATATCTGTATCTCCATCTTTAACAAGATCCAAAGGGGTATTTCCATCCCTGTTTTTCTTTGTAGGGTCTGCACCATGCTGGGCATGTGAAAAACAGATAAAGAGGAACTGGCTTAAGTTTGCCCTTAGTCTATGAGAAAATAGTCAGTGGAACTACAGCAAAAAAAAACTATTCTATACTGAGAGACTCTACCTTAAAGGTTAACGTTTGTTATATTTAATACAGTACACAGAAAATTATAATAAAAAGAATACAGGGACAGTTAACTATTATTGGGCTTTTATAATTCAACTTATTATTATTGTTTCTTCAAGTAGGCTCCATTCCCAGCATGGGGCTTGAACTCAGTCATGACCCTGAGATCAGGAGTCACATGTTCTACTGACTGAGCCAGCTAGGAGCCCCTATAACGTAATTTAGTAAAAATTTTAAACTACATTCAAAATAGGGCAGAATTTCATAAATAACTTATTTTCATGTATGTTATTTTTAGTTTCCACAAACCCTGAAATAAAGTATAAATTTAACGTTTTTTTAATTTAAGGTATTTATTAAGTAAGCGCTACACCCAAAATGCAGCTTGAACTCACAACCCCAAGATGAAGAGTTACATGACCTACTTACCAAGCCAGCCAAGTGCCCTAACTTGTGCTTTTACTGTAAAATATCTACATGGGTACCTGTATTAAACCAGTACTATCAATTTTATTAGTGCCAAATAAATCTGGCTTATGAATTACATAATCCATCAAATATTTTGAGGTTAAAGTACTATACAGGAAAAATTAGGATAATAATCAGAGAACTGTTACTTGATGATAGCTGACTTTATACAATAATAAATCTGTGTGTGGTAAACATCCTCGCAGGCTAAAATACAGTGTTCATGACATTTATTCTGAAACCTAGGTAGAGAATTAGATAGCTTTGCTTCATACCCCTTTACCAGTTTAAGTTTATATTGAAAGTTATTAGAAATATAAACATCTATGTAATAAACCAGGTCCACAGTAAGTACTTAAATATACCTGGAGCAGGAGTTTGCAAATTTCGTATTTTCCTTTTGCTGCAGCTTCATGTAAAGGTGTAAATTTCCATAAATCAGCTACATTAACTACTGCTCCATGCTTAACAAGAAGTTCTGCAACTTCATAATGTCCATATGAACATGCATTGTGCAAAGGTACAAGGCCTCTGAAATGAAAGATTACATAAGCAATGCAACACAAAGATATGTTTTAGATAATTGCATATAGCTGATAAATTTCTTGAACTGCATAAGGGATCACACTGCTTATATTTTATAGAACCTAAATTTACTGAAAGCAGAAATGGAATTATTTTTGGAGGGTGTGGGGAGGAAATTTTAAAAATATATATATTTTTCCTTTTTGGTGGGAGCAATAGTAAAGTGATAGTACAAAGCTCTGAAAGAGGGAGGGGATGCGAGAGGGTTGCCCTAAAAATATATTAAATTGTAGAGAATATAACAAACACCTATAGACTCAATCTAGAATTGAGATGTGTATGTGTATTTTAAAGATTTTACTTATTTATTTATTTAGAGAGCGCACACACTGGCAGGGGGCAGGGAGAGAGACAGAAAATCTCAAGCAGACTCCAAGTGGGGCTTGATTCCCCAACCCCAAGATCATGACCTGAGCTGAAACCAAGAGTCAGACCCTTAACCAACTAAGCCACCCAGGCACCCCAAGAATTGTATATTTAAAAAATATAATTTTAAGATAAATTGGAAGAATTCAAATATCCTCAAGGCAAACTGAAAAATTTACCATATTAAAAATCAATCACACTAATCTCCTTAGTCATTCTAAGATTATAAGGCATTATGCAAATAAGTCTTTACATATATAAATGCTAATCATCATAAAATCTTAACCAAAATTAAGAAGCTACATTTAAGCCAGGATTAGGTAACAGACTTCCCTGAAAACAAAAGAGCTACCAATTATCATACAATTATTAAAAAAATGTTTTTCCAGATTTTCCTAAAAAGGTCAGATAAAGGAAAAGAGGCCATGGCAATTGTTGGTACTCGCCCTTTATCTTTAGCATGCACATCAGCTCCGTGTTGCAGCAGATACTCCACCACAGACACCCTATTATAGCCAGCTGCAAAATGGAGTGGCGTCGACTGACGCCCTTCGATGTCTCTGCAGTTGACACTCTGAACAGTACACAGTTTCTGCAGGATGAAACACAGTATACACATAACACGACATATTTTAATTCCTTATCTCATTAAACCAGTATTCTCAGAAACTACTTATTCTTATTTCACCTTGTCATTTACTGGGAATCCCGGTGGTCCTCTCATCTATGTCTGTAGCATCTTTTGCTGAAGCTAGTGGGTAAATTTTATCATTATCACTACTACAAATAGTAACATAAATGTAATCTAAAGTACCAATTATTAGCAATCCTAACTTCCATTTTGTGACAAATATAAGTAGAGGTACGCTGGATCCTGGGGTTTGTTAAGAATGCAGAATCTCAGACCCTCATCTACTGAGTCAGAATCTGCATTTTAACAAGACCCACAGATGATCTGTAAGCACATTAAAGTTTAAAAAGTTCTGCTCTACACCAGCAGTTCTCAAATTTTCATGTGCACTGGGTCCTGCCTCCAGATTTTCTAATTTAGTGTGTCTGGGGTGGGGCCTAAGAACTTGCATTTCTTTTTCTTTTTTCGAGAACTTGCATTTCTAACAAGTTCCTAGGTGATGCTTATAGTCAAAGAACTATACTTATGATCCTTGGGAAAATTAAGAAAATACTCAAGTACTTTTTTGTGTTCTTGGGTTTAGATGAGGAAGCCTGGCTGAGAAAAGCTTTAAGAATAACACTTTTATTCATGCTTGTATGAAAAGTACAAATGTTTAGGGAAGAAAAGCAACATAAATAATAAATCGTGGTGCTCAAAAAAAGTTTAAAGACTATCAATATTAGTAAAAAGTCTTACTTTTTACTATTCTACCCTATCCCTTAGGGATAACCTAAGCCTAATAACTCAATGGAGGTAGCTATCTGTGGGTTTAACCTCAAGAGGTTTAATTACTGACTGATAAAGCTTTTTTATGCTTCCCAAAGAAGAGTCTGTTAGATATACAGATTCAGGGTCCCATTTGAAAGAGTATTTCATGGCTTTGAAGTTGGGCTCTAGGAATGAGTATTTTTAATAAATGTGCCAAGTGCTGCTAGGTTGGGTAGTTTTTACCAGCCACTTTACTCCCTACTTCTCAGTTTAGTTTTGTGTACTCTGAGACAAGTTTTCTTTTTTTTTCTTTAAAAAGATTTTATTTATTTATTTGACAGAGAGAGAGACAGCGAGAGGGAACACAAGCAGGGGGAGTGGGAGAGGGAGAAGCAGGCTTCCCGCAGAGCAGGGAGCCCGATGCGGAGCTCGATCCCAGGACCCTGGGATCATGACCTGAGCCGAAGGCAGACGCTTAATGACTGAGCCACCCAGGCGCCCCTGCCTTTAATTTTTAAATCAATTTTCCAGAAAAAAAAAAATCAGCTTACTACTTTTAACTCAAGTGACTTGTTTTTCCACAAGTCAGCAGTATTTAGTAATAGAAACCAAATCCTCCTAATATCTTATTAACCTCCCACCTAAGGGAATGAAAATGTAAATATAAAACATGTCAAAGAGTAACATTCCATTTTAACGGTGTTTTTTCTTTGAAAAATGAAATTATTTAAAAAATAAAATCTTGTTACTTGGAGATGATTGTACTATCTACACAGATAAAGCAGTAGGAAAAGATAACATGGACTTTTAAATCAACTTCCCGAAATCTCTGTACTTAAAAGGACAGTGAATAAGTTTCCTCAGAGCTCAAGTTCAGATGGGACAACATATTTCATTCTCAGAAAATCTAAAATTGACTTTGTGTGGTGGATCTGTTCAGGATTGAGGACACCAAACAGAAATACAGTGAATTGCTTCATATAGCTACTTCCGTCACAAATCAATAAATTTAGATTTTCATAAAACTTATTACATGTCATTGTTCCCTCAAATGGGACCAGCACTATTTCTGAAAAAGTCTAGGGGCAATGAGGGTAGGGATGGGCGAATATAACAAAGCTTTTATCTCCCTGCTAGCTTTGGGAATTAAAATAACATTAGAATAAAGTGGAAAAAAATCCCAAAACTCCATCCCATTACTGAAGAATTATTTCATTCATAAAACATGAGTTAATTTTAATCCATATTAGTTGAATGGAAACGTAGTCTTGCTCTTTCAGAATGTTAGGCTTCTGAGTTATTTACTGGGATATACAACTTCTGTAGGTAATAGAAATATGTTTTATTAAGACATTATATATGACTCTATGGTAAAAAGTAAAGGAAAATCTGAGGAAGGGTTATTCTACAGAGGACAACCACTGGAGATGGGCCATGTAAGAGCTTCAGAAGCTGGCTCGATGAACTGAAGATTATTAGGAGACAGTGGCAACAGTGGTAGAGAGGGCAAAGAAATGAAACCAGAAGAAATACATCAACACAGTGACACACCGTTTAGCTCTTTGTCCCTTTCCTGTTGTGTCGAATGTGAACAATAGACAATAATTTGATATCTTATTCTTTTATAAAGGGACAAATGAATAGGCTCTTTAAATGAAATTTATTTCCATAAACATGCACTTTATTTCTTTCTTTAAATTTTTTATTGTTATGTTAATCACCATACATTACATCATTAGTTTTTGTTGTAGTGTTCCATGATTCATTGTGCATAACACCTATTGCTCCATGCAGAACGTGCCCTCTTTAATACCCATCACCAGGCTAACCCATCCCCCACCCCCTCCCCTCTAGAACCCTCAGTTTGTTTTTCAGAGTCCGTCGTCTCTCATGGTTCATCTCCCCCTCCAGTTTCCCCCCCTTCATTCTTCCCCTCCTGCCATCATCTTCTTTTTTTTTTCTTAACATATATTGCATTATTTGTTTCAGAGGTACAGATCTGTGATTCAGCAGTCTTACACAATTCACAGCGCTCACCATAGCACATACCCTCCCCAATGTCTATCACCCGGCCGCCCCATCCCTCCCACCCCACCCCCACTCCAGCAACCCTCAGTTTGTTTCCTGAGATTAAGAATTCCTCTTATCAGTGAGGTCATATGATACATGTCTTTCTCTGACTGACTTATTTCGCTCAGCATAACACCCTCCAGTTCTATCCACGTCGTAACATGCACTTTATTTAAATTTGTGATTGTGAGGTATTTACTGAGATGCATGTGAAACTAAAAAGTTTCTTTCACTGAACAATGATTCTTACTTGCAGAGAACTAGATTATCATTATTTATATTTTAAAACAAGGCACATATAAATAACCAGGCTCTTCATTACAACAGTACAGATTCATTAAATACGGAAAATAAAAACCCAAAGTTAACAAAAACATAAGATCATATCTTACTTTTACAGTTTCTACATCACCAGCCTTTGCAGCTTCCAGCAATTGTCTGTCTGCCTCTGAATTACCTAACGGGATACCCTCTGAAAAGAGAAAGAAAGAGTGATTAACTCCCATGGAAAAGGCAGGACCAAGCTTTAAGAGAGGCAGCTTATCTCAAAGTAAAGTTCTTTTACAGTTTGGCAGATTATATAATAAATCTCCATGGTAGCAGAGGAAAACCAGAAAGACTTTGTTAATAATTTTTGTGAGACAAGGGGCACCTGGGTGGCTCAGTCGTTAAGCGTCTGCCTTCGGCTCAGGTCATGACCCCAGGGTCCTGGGATCGAGCCCCACATCGGGCTCCCTGCTCTGCGGGAAGCCTGCTTCTCCCTCTCCCACTCCCCCTGCTTGTGTTCCCTCTCTTGCTGTGTCTCTTTCTGTCAAATAAAATCTTAAAAAAAAAAAATTTTTTTTGTGAGACAAAAGTTTTTTGTGGGAAACATTTCATGTATATACATATAAATAAGCAAAATGTGTGTAAATATGAATAATAAATGTGATTTAAACAATGTAATGGAATATAAAACAGATGAAAGATGGCATGTTCTATAACCAAGGCCACTGGATGGTAGAAAAACTTTAAATTAGGAGACCAATGGCCAGAGACCTAACCATGGTTCTGCCCTTAACTAGCTATCTAAACTGGGGCAAGGGGCCTCAGATTTTTTCAGTTCTAAAAAGAGAAAAGATGGACTAGAAGATAACTAAAGTCACTTTCAGATCTGAAATTGTTTTATAGCTCATTTAAAATCTCACAGGAAAGGAAGAAAACATGTACCTTTGTATCTTAGAACAAAATAAACTCCAATGGATTAAAGACCTTAAGATAAAAAAATTAAACCTTAAAAATACTAAAAGAAAATATAAGTGAATATTTTTATACTTGGAGTAAAAAAGCATCTTAGAGTAGTACACTAAAGGCAGAACCAATGTTGATAACATTAAACAAAGTTATAAGGCAAATAAAAAATGGAAAATATATTGCAACATATATCTTAAAAATGCAAATTAAAATGAGAGATCCTGGGTTTTTCTTTTTTATCCATTAGTGGGCAAAGAGGAAATGGGGGAACTACACTGACAATATTTCTATACTTTGTATTAAAAAAAAAAAAGCATCTATTACTTAAGTTCATACACACACGTCCACCAAATGAAAAGGTTAAGAATCATAATACCCAGTGCTGACAAACAGGTCCTGTCATATGCTGTTAGGAGTATAATATAGTACTTAACAACTGTTCTAGAAGATGATTTAACAATTACATATTATCCTTTGACCTGAAAACTCTACCTTGACAATTTACTTGTAACTAGCTGGAGGGGCGCCTGGGTAGTTCAGTTGGTTAAGCGTCTGCCTTCAGCTAAAGTCATGATCCCAGGGTCCTGAGATCAAGTCCTGCACCAGGCTCCCTGCTCAGTGGGGAGCCTGCTTTTCCCTCTTCCTCTGCTGCTCCCCCTGCTTGTGCTCTGTCAAATAGACAAAGAAAATCTTAAAAAAAAAAAAAAAAAAAACTAGCTGGAAAGGTAAGAAATCGCACTTAGCACAAAACTAGTAAGACTGTACATGTCCATCACAAGGCAACTGAATAGGACTGGTGTTATAACCCCCAAACTGACACTGAAACAAATGTGTGTTATATGAGGAACTAAAGGGAATCCTGAAAGAGTCTCATAGTTAGTTCAGTTTGGGCAGTTTCCAGGTTGTTTTGTCAACCTGCCTTCATCTATTCAGTGTTTTTCTCAAAAGGTGGTTTCCAGATCACAGGCATAAAGATCATCGAAGATGACTGTTAAAGATACAAGAGGCTTGATCTGTTGTATTTCTTCTCAACTGAGCTTTCAGACATCAAAGTCACTTTAAAATTTACTGGACCAGACTTCTAGGGTGAAATGTATAACCTATGTAAAATGTATAGATATTTGATCTAAATATTTAAAAATATAATGAATATACAAGTATTCAATAGTTAAATATGTTTTAATAAGTCAAATAGTTGGTTACCTTGTACAAAAATTCTACATGCTTTATATACAAAAGACCTAAAAAAAGTGAACAGGCAGGGCCAGTTTTTAGAGTATTATTTGTCATTATGGATGCTCAACTGAGAGACACTTACTTTTTTATGTTTGCCTGTCTTTAAAAAAATAGCAACTATTACATCTTAAATACTTTCTAGATAAAAACTTAAGAGCCAGCTATTAGAGAATTGAGCAGATGCTTCTGGAACAAAATCATAGTAAGACTTAATGACATTTGGAACCTTGAGTATACTGAATTAACAGTCAAATATTCTACATTTTCTTTTTATTACCAACTTCTACATAGTATGTGAAAAACTTTATTTTTACTTTTAAGTTTTATTTATTTAAGTAATCTCTACACCCAAAGTGGGGCTCAAACTCACGACCCTGAAATCAAGAGCTGCATGCTCTTCTGAATGAGTCAGCCAGGCGTCCCTATGTGAAAAAATTTAAAGGTTAATTTTAAAAAGTTGTTTCATGAAAGCATTTAATACCTTGAAGAAGTTGCTGCACGTTTTCATTTCCCATCTGTAAGGCAGTAAAGCCCTGAAGGGATATGATGTTCGGATCACACCCATAGCTCAGGAGTAGGCGGCAGGTTTGCAGATGACCACAGTGTGCAGCTCTATGCAGAGAAGTCTGACCAAGATTATCCAGAGCATTAACCTTAACAATGCAGAAAGTGCTAAAATTAGCCTGTAACTCAAAATTTAAAACCATCCAATCACGTGTTTAACGCTTGTTACTAATTTAAAAATCCCAATTATTCTCTCATGAAGTCTATTATCCAGGGCCAAAACAGATGTTTTTGCTCAAATTTAGAGCATAAATTCACCAGTTCATGAAGGCTGATATCAGAAAAGACTGTTTTGGGGTAAAAGCAGGAAATGTTGAATAACATTCGTGTTTGCCATTAAAAAGTGTTAGTATATTTACTGCACTTAGAGGTAGACATTGCCTAACGAAGTTTAATCCATATGTTTTTATGGATCTCTGAGGTCCAGAAATGTGGAGACTAACCCCAAGATAGACAACAGTAACAAAGCCAGAGACTAAATTAGCATTAAAATATTTATTCCTACTGGCTTAATCTTCTACCTTTTTTATCATGTAAAATATAATCTGTATAGATAAATACATTACGGTCTATTCACATAACAGAATACTTTCAAGCAATAAAAGGAACAAAGGATTGGTACATGGATGAATCTCCAAAATATACAGAGGAGAAAGCCTAGAGAAGAGTGTGCATTGTACAATTCCATAGACATGAAGGCCTAGAACAGGCAAATCTAATCTACACAGGAAATAAATGAAATGGTTGTTGCATCTAGGGGTGGAGATTGCCTTGGATGGGGCCCTGCCTCGGCCATGAAATAACGTTCTGTACCTTGATGAGTTTTGGTAACACAGGTGTATACATTAGTCAAAATTCAGCAAATGTTCATGTAAGATTTGTGCATTTCACTGCATGTAAATTTTGCACCCCCAAAAAACCTGTAAATAAATACTGACCTCTAGATGATGCCTACATGGAAATATTTTGGGAGAAGTGCATAGCAATTTGCAAATTACTTTGAAATGTGTAATATGTATATATACATTTATGGATAAAGGGAGAAACTGATGGATATGTAATAAGACAATATAGTAAAACATTAATTCCCCCATCTCATCTGCACCTGCACTATTTACCCAACAGGTAAATAATTTTTTAAAACACAAGTGAGAAATTAAGTTCCTAAGTAATCAACCCTGTGGCCACTAGTGTGATCTGACACACAGTCCAATTCATATCCATGGAGCTGGAGAATATTTGAACAGGAATATAGTAAGACTTTCTCAATGAAACCAAAAAAACTGGATTATAAATTGCTAGTCTCCATGCTTAACGGAACTTGAAAATTGATTTAAAATGCTCAGGGCAATTAATCTACTTAGTCACATACCAAAACTCCTGAAATGTGAAATACATCCACTTGAAAACTTTAGTTGGGTACCACTTTGTGTTAAGATCAGGGTGACGAACTTGTTCTGGTTTGCCTGGGACCTCCCTGGTTTTAGTACTGACAGTCCTGTATTTCTGGAAATCCCTCCGTTCCTGGACAAACCTGGATGGTTGGCCCCACTGGTCAGGACTGTTCACTGAGTTTCACAACTCACATTTAGTATGTATCCAGATATTCTAGTAATGTACCACATGTATGAAAAAAGCAATCAATGAAAAGTTATAGAACAGACAGACGAGATATGCCAAGCAGTCAAGCAGAATAAACTTTATTTTATTCAATAATTTACAATAGGAAAGATTGAGATTATACATTATCAAGAATTCCCCCAAATCAAAGAGAAATTAGGACACTGAAAGGAAACACAAACAAGAAGTTTTTGAAAGAATTCTAAGTGGTTTCTCCAGCGGGAACCCAAGAAAGGACAGATCAGAAAACTATTTTGCAAAGCACATTTAGGGAAGAGCCTTGGGGTCACCCAAGGGCTAAGGGTCTCTATTCCTTTCTTTTCCCTTCATTCAGAGCAGCACAATTCTTTGTTACATAGTGAATTTCTACTAAGGATTTTGTTTGGAAAAGGCAAGGATCCGTGGTTAAAAACTGTGAAAACTGTTGAATTAGGTAACTGTCATCTCTTCCAATCTGGGATGCCAAGTGTATCTTTTACTGAGTAGTATTTTTTAAAATTCCTGGGTAAGAAATGATGATTTCTAGCCTGATGAAAACATAATTATTCCAAGAATAAAATGCTTTGTATACAAATGCCAACTAAAGAACACTGACTTCACAATATGGGGAACTGTTTTCAGTCAAATTATTTAAATAATTTATTTCTTTCTGTTCCAAGTCCTTTGGTTTAGTCACAGAAATAACAGAGTAAGAAAGACTGTGGCTGGTGTAAACAACAAGAGTTATCATGGTAGCCAAGGAACAGAAGATACGTGTGAGAGAAGACTGAAGATGATTGGTCATAATCAGTGTGTCTCTAGCTGAGGATATTCTGAAGAGTATTCTGTTAGAAAAAGACCTTAAAAGGGGCGCCTGGATGGCTCAGTCCTTAAGCATCTGCCTTCAGCTCAGGTCATGATCCCAGGGTCCTGGGATCGAGCCCTGCACCGGACTCCCTGCTCAGTGGGA
Source organism: Eumetopias jubatus (assembly GCF_037043125.1). Taxonomy (NCBI): domain Eukaryota; kingdom Metazoa; phylum Chordata; class Mammalia; order Carnivora; family Otariidae; genus Eumetopias; species Eumetopias jubatus. The sequence continues at coordinate 36,249,621 of NW_028274823.1, forward strand.
AGCCTGCTTCTCCTTCTCCCACTCCCCTTGTTTGTGTTCCCTCTCTTGCTGTGTCTCTCTCTGTCAAATAAATAAATAAAATCTTTAAGAAAAAAAAAAAAGACCTTAAGGATAATTTGACCAGTGCGGTGTGGGTAAAAGGAATGGAGAAGGAAGGATATTTAGGAAGCATGTATTTTTGAGTAAATCCTTAGGCTTTCTAGAAAAAAATCAGATAAAGAAAAGTATCTGCTGGACTATTTTTAAGTATAGATTAAGAGGAAAAAAGTAATACTTATGAGAGAGTAAACAGTTTAGGAAGCCAGGAGTTTCATCTGCTAAACAGAAAATAACTCAGTCGATTACCAAAGGTTACCAAAAAGGAAGTATACCTTTGCTTCATGTTTCACCACTACTTCGACAACGTCATTATGAGCTTTCTCAGATGCCACGTGGAGAGGAGTCAAGAATCTTAAAAAGAAAAAGTCAGCCAACAATCAATGTATTTTCAAAAAAAAAAAGTGTCAGTAATTTTTAATTACTAAAAGTAGACTTACTCTTTTGTCTTTTCATTGATGTTCGCTCCTTTCCTTAGCAACAGTTCACATATTTGCTTTCTTTTGGGGTACGGAGATGCGGCAGCACAATGCTAGATAATTTAAATTGCAGCATTAATCAAGGACTATACAGAACTAATTTTTACTTAAGAACATTTGTGTTTCCAATCAAGAACAACTAAGAAGTTATTTAACTTCTTTATTTTTGACCTGACTTTGCTACTCAAAGGCTTTCTACTGGATAGAATGTATAACAATTACCAAATTCTGGCCAAGGCTGCAAATCCTATTTATCAGATATGTTACTAAATATTCTGATCAAGTTTTATAGTTGCCCTATATCTTTGAAAAAGCCACTACTGATGTGATGGAAATTTAAATTAACGTCACCAACACTTCTTTTAAAGCTATTCCCACATAGCATGGTGTCTATGTTATTTTTTAAAGTTTAATTAATGAAAACACTCCAAAGGTTGGAGTTTCTTTACATCAAGTAATAAAAGACACTCATCAGCTCTGGATGCTGCCTGGTAACAGCACAGATCAAACAGCTGACAAGATTACATCTTTCTCAATTAGTTGCTCAAATAGAATAAGGAGCTTGGACTACCTGTTTGTCAAAATCAATGGGTGTAGATGATACACTAAACTGGAGTCTGTAGCATCTATATCTATGATATATCAAAGAGGAAAGGAGGGGCGCCTTGGTGGCTCAGTCGTTAAGTGTCTGCCTTCAGCTCAGGTCATGATCCCAGGGTCCTGGGATCGAGCCCCGCATCGGGCTCCCTGCTCAGCGGGAAGCCTGCTTCTCCCTCTCCCACTCCCCCTGCTTGTGTTCCCTCTCTCGCTGTGTCTCCCTCTGTCAAATAAATAAATAAAATCTTTAAAAAAAAAAAAAGAGGAAAGGAGATGGGTGGTAGGGATTTGCTAGTTATAAACCTAGAATGTATCTCATGGTCAATGTCCCAAATCTTTGCATCCCCAATACTGAGGATGATATTCATTTACAACAGGCATTCAATAAATGTCTGGATGCATGAATGACTACATCAATGTAAAAATATGAAGTTAAATTGAAGCTTGAGAATTCATGGAATAAAAGTTCTGGATAACTGCTAAGTTGTTATATACATCTAAATACACAGTACATGTGAAATTTGTTCTCTTATTTTAACCTGTTGGTAATTATAAAGCTTATCTGATCTTCATGACTTTGCTTCAGATTCATTCTTTGTCGTGGTTGCTGTTATCAAAATCACTCCTTTGCCCTCAATAAAACCATTTCTAACTGGCAAACATAGCTACTTTGGTATGTTATGAGTAATCATCCCAGGCTATCAGGACAGCACACAGAATGGAAACGGTTTATTTCCAAGAATTCTTGACCATGTCCATTTCAAAACAGCACTCCTACTCCTCTGGCCCATCCTGAGCCAGTGCCTATAACCTCTGGAAACCTGGAAGACACTGCCCCTGCACCGCAACTGTCCATCAATACTTAACTCCTAGTATGTTTTAAGGTTAATAGCAAAAATAAGTTGCTTAATAGCAGAATATTTAGGGGGAGATAATAGGTAGTATTAGCTTTTCAGATCAGAAAATTTTCCCGTTAGTTTTTCTAAATTTCTCTGCACCATCTTGATAATATTATGATTTTAAATTTGCACTAGCATTTCTTATTAATCTGCAGCTTTGTTATTTTTTTACTTGGATTTTTTTACAACTTAAGTTAACAAAAAGGCTTCATATGTTTTATAGATAGGTTTCTACATAACCTTCACATAGTGTACATCATGGCATAAGGAAGAAAATTAACCAATAACCAAGAAAATTAATTACCTACAAAATATTAGGTAAGTGAGAGTATGCGTTAAATTTGCCCTGAAACACATTGGTTTATTTAGGGTCCTCTTCCTTCCCCCAAACCACATTCTGCAATTCATACAGCAGGACTGGTTTTGTTCCTTCTAAATTGTTATTTGGGGCATGTGGGTGGCTCAATCAGTTAAGTGCTGCCTTTGGCTCAGGTCACAATCCCGAGGTCCTGGGATGGAGCCCTGGATCAAGCCCCGCATCGGACTCCCTGCTCAGTGGGGAGCCTGCCTCTTCCTCCCCTCTGCCCCTCCCCATGCTCATGCACGCTCTCTCTCTCATAAATAAATAAAAATCTTCCAAAAAAATTGGTATTTCTAAGGTAGTCTCTGATTACACCACTGCCTTCCTATCTTCCACCACTTTATCTCTACTAGCTCTCATTCTCTTCTGACTGCTTTTCCACAGGCTGTCCGATTTTCATCTACTGTTACAGCTCCATAGAAGTGTTATTACCTTTACCAGGGAAGCAGCCTCTACTCACACAGACACTTTACTTACATAGTATAGAGGGGATATACACAGACTTCAGATCTAACTTTGAAAAAAATTGTAATACTGGAAGGAAAACCAAGTGGGTTTTCTATGGATGACAGAATTATTTTCTTTTTCATTACTTTCAGTGGGTTTAAGATGCTCAATCACAAGCATTTATAATTTTTATAAGAAAAGGAAACGATATGTACTATTACCATTACAACAATAAAAAAGCTACATACATACGCCAGTATATGAATAAAGTTTTTTTCTGGAAGGATACTCAAATGAATAATAGTATTGCCTTTTGGGGTGGGTTGTCTATTTTTCTGTACTGTTTGACATTTTTTTCTTTATATATGTTCAGGCATTAATTTTTAAAAAACACAGATTTTTAAAAACAATTCTTTTACTAGAAGTAGGACGTTATGTTACTCTGTATCATCAAAAGAAGTAGGACGTTATGATCAGTTCACCATGTTTTTGGTTACTGCATCTTAAAAACTTGTGAAACATTACCAATGCCGTTTCATGTGTTTGAGGATGCTTAAAATTCACCATTTCCAGAGAGAGATGTTTTTTAATTCGTGTTACATCAGCTTCCCGTGCAGCCTGCAGCAGTGAGTGGCCTTTAAACTCATCTAGATGAAGAGAAAAACATGTAAATCTGCATGAGAATTATCAAATTGATGGGACTTACCTAGTAAAAGATACTCAGTATTTTTCTTGAAATTATTTTCAAAATTATCTACCAAAATAGTCAGATAGAAGCTCTAAAGATATTCTCCAAATATAACCCCCCAAAAGAGAGACAGTGCTATACCAGTTTCCCTCAGTTATGACATAATTCATCCCTAAATGTACACACGGATTTAGCCCATGGCCAACTCAGGGTCTATTTTGGTCTGTAGGAATCTGGAGTACTGCAATACATTACCAGACCAGAGAGTTCTAACTAAGCATTTCCTAAAGCAGAGAACTTTTCTCAGTAAAGAAATAAAACAAAGAGTGATCATGGTTTGTACACTAACATCATGGCGGTAGGAGATGATTTTTTTGCTCAAACATCAGAGAACTGATGACCAGAAAATTGAATATTTCCAAGAGCCACCTACTGATGAACAAATCAAAGAGTATTTTCTCAAGATTCCTCTTTTATTCATCAGGTTTGTGAAACCACCCATTATCCTTTATTGTTCCAGAATAATACATATTTAATATGAGTTTCCTGTTTATGTATAGCAATACTATATCTGAACTAGGTGGCTGTTTCTCACTACATTTACTTCAGTTACAGACAGAAAACCACACAACTGCCAGATACCAAAAATATTAGATGGTTAGGATCTGGGGACCATGTTTACAAGACAGGAATCCTACAAATGACATGGCAGATTAATAAGAAACTCCCACCAAAGATAGGAACAAATAATTCTTTTCAAAACCATTACCATCTCATTTAACTTGACTTGAGAAAAAAAATACAAGTATATTTTCTTTTCATAGCATCTTAAGAGTAAAATGAGTAGAAACCTCCAGATAACTAAATATGCTAGTATGAACAATAGATACCCACGGTAAGGAAAATTTTCCATTATTTAAAAATTTCTAAAAACAAATGAGAAAGAACAAATTTTCAGTTTGTTGGCATCTTAATATCCTCATTGAACATTCATCATTTTATACTCACATGATAATCTTTCTTTTAACTGCGGTGTGGGAGCCAAGTCTATAGCACTTTTATTATGACAATTCAGCAGTGTTGGATCTGCACCATAACTTAGGAGAAGAGAACATACTTCAACCCTGTTCTTTGAAGCTGCCTCATGAAGAGGAGTGAATTGCCACAAGTCCATTGCATTTACACAGGCACCATGCTGAGGGATGGCGGTGGGGTGGGGAGAGTAAAGCATATATTTAGTGTTCAATTTTTTAAGAGATTTTAGAATTATTAGTACTGTATAATTTAACATCATGCAAGCTTAAACAGGTTATACCCTCAAAGTTCACTTTTTAAACCTGTTATTTCAGAAATACATTTTTTCCCCATGGAAAACCAAGTAGCCAGTTGCTAGGCGTATGCACAAGGAGCCTTACTTAACTCTTTTATAGTTAAAAACAGTTAAGAATGAAGCTTTAAATTTCACTACTGGGTATTTACCCCAAAGATACAAATGTCGGGATCCAAAGGGGTACATGCATCCCGATGTTTATAGCAGCAATGTCCAGTCCACAAGAGCCAAACTGTGGAAAGAGCTAAGATGTCCATCAACAGATGAATGGACAAAGAAGATGTGGTGTGTATACACACACACACACACACACACACACACACACACACACACACACACACACACACACACACACACAATGGAATATTATGCAGCCATCAAAAAGAATGAAATCTTGCCATTTGCAACGCTGTGGATGGAACTGGAGGGTATTATGCTGAGCGAAAGAAGTCAATCAGAGAAAGATACGTATCAAATGATCTCACTGATACGAGGAATTCTTAATGTCAGGAAACAAACTGAGGGTTGCTGGAGTGGGGGTGGGGTGGGAGGGATGGGGTGGCTGGGTGATAGACATTGGGGAGGGTATGTGCTATGGTGGGTGCTGTGAATTGTGTAAGACTGCTGAATCACAGACCTGTACCTCTGAAGCAAATAATACACTATACGTTAAAAAAAAAAAGAAGAAGATAGCAGGAAGGGAAAAATGAAGGGGGGGGAATCGGAGGGGGAGATGAACCATGAGAGACTATGGACTCTGAGAAACAAACTGAGGGTTCTGGAGGGGAGGAGGGTGGGGGGATGGGTTAGCCTGGTGATGGGTATTAAAGAGGGCACATTCTGCATGGAGCACTGGGTGTTATGAACAAACAATGAATCATGGAACACTACATCAAAAACTAATGAGGTAATGAATGGTGATTAACATAAAAAAAAGAATGAAGCTTTAGATTTAACTTGCATCTTCTCTAAGTTTTCCCCTTTTTTGAGGTATAATTTACATACAGTAAAACACAGTTCCTAAGTGAATAGTTTGAGGAATTGTGACAAATACGTGTGTGTGTGTATATCCATGATACCATCACCCAATTCAAGATACAGGACACTTATACATTACCCCAGAATGTTCCCTCATGCTTTTATAGATAATTCATGCCCCCATTCTGACTGGTGGCACCATATATTAGATTTATATGTTCTTGAACTTCATAAAAACAGAATAACACGATATGTACTTTTGTGTCTACCTTCCTTCACACACAATGTTTCTGAGATTCATTCATGTTGTTGTATCAATAGTTTTCATTGCTGAGTAGCATTCCATTGTACTGACAGACCATAATTTACTTATCCATCATCCTGTTGATGGGCATTTGGACTATTTCTAGTTTTTGACTATTTTGAATAAGGTGTTATGAACATTAATCTTTAAGTCTCTTTATGGACACGTGCTATGTCCCTAGGAACGGAATTGCTGGATGGATGATATAGTAGATACAGGTATACTTTTATTAGAAACTGACAGTCTTCTAAAGTGGCTGTATTATTTCTGCATTGCCATCAGCAATATTTGAGTTCTAGTGTTCCCCCATCCTTGTTATTACTTGGTATTGTTAGTCTTTTTAATTTCAGCCATTTCCAAGTACTGGAGTTGGATAAACCACAGAAGTCATTCTAGTTCAATCTCTCATCTCTCACAATCCCTTCTACACCATTCCTGCAGATGGCAAATGAGCTATTCACTCTTTTAGTACTTTCAATGATGGGAAACTAATTCTCAACTAATATGACTCTTCATAATTACCAAATAACTCGTCTTATTAGAAGTTCTCTTCTACATTAAGTTAAATATGTATTTTAAACTTTGATCTACTGGTTTTCTTTGGAGCAAAAGATACATATTCTTGGCAATATGAGAGCAACTCTTACGTTTTTGAGTTTAAACACCTTCAGCTCCTTCATTCATCTTTCTTATCAGATGGTTTCTAGATTTCCTTTCACCCTAGCCGATTTAGCCCTCGGCTAAATAGACTTCAGTTTAAAAGCTCCATTAAAGAAATTATTATTATTATTTTTTAAAGATTTTATTTATTTGACAGAGACAGAGACAGCGAGAGAGGGAACACAAGCAGGGGGAGTGGGAGAGGGAGAAGCAGGCTTCCTGCCGAGCAGGGAGCCCGATGCAGGGTTCGATCCCAGGACCGTGAGATCATGACCTGAGCCGAAGGTAGTCGCTTAACCAACTGAGCCACCCAGGCACCCCCATTAAAGAAATTATTGAGTGCCTAGAATAACAACAGAGTCTCAATGTGGTCTGACTGAGAAAAAGTACATTGAATCTATTGCTACATTTGCTTTTGACACTATACTTCTACTACTGGCATAAAATCATGTTAGCTTCTTAAGCAATCACATCACATCACAATTTCTACAGTGCCCAGGTCATGAAAAGCAGTTAAGTGAATGTTTGCAGTTAAATGCCAGCTTCTGCTAGCCAACTGTTTAGCAAGAGTTGCCAACTGACTCAGTGTTGCCTACACCTTCTGCCTGTATTCCCTTGTCTGTATCTACTTGCCGAATCCAGACACTCCTGAGCTTGAGTGCTCTGGTAACTGCACCCTCACCTCAGCTAACCTCCTCTATACATATGACCTCTCGTCAGCCTGCCATTCTTATTTTTTTTTTTAAAGATTTTATTTATTTATTTATTTGAGAGAGAGAATGAGAGACAGAGAGCACGAGAAGGAAGAGGGTCAGAGGGAGAAGCAGACTCCCTGCTGAGCAGGGAGCCCGATGTGGGACTCGATCCTGGGACTCCGGGATCATGACCCGAGCCGAAGGCAGTCGCTTAACCAACGGAGCCACCCAGGCGCCCTGCCATTCTTATTTATTGAACATCAGGTCTTAGGAAAACACAGTTCAGTTGTCTGCAAGTCCCAATGCAGTCTGTCTCATGTTTCACTTTTATCCGTAATAATATTCCAAATGTTCTGAATTCAAGATTCAGTTTTACAATAAGAAAAGCATTACTGCTACAAATGTATAATGTTACAGCCACCGCCTTATACATTTAAAAAGGCTTAGGGGTTACTCAGAGAGTATCTAATCGTTGAAGTTGTTTCTGTGGGAAAATATCCTGTTGTAGCACATGCCGAAAAGAAAGCATGGAGGCATTGAGAACAGATTATCTTTGCCATGACGGCTGCTGCTAGAATGAGGAAAATATTAAAAGGGGCAGAATGGTGCAGAGTAAGAGAAGCCTAAAGAATGTGGTCAAATATATGTGCAGAGACTGGGGGACAAAAGGAAATAGATGTGGGTAACATCCTTCTGCCTACTCTGAAGGAGAATATGTATCTTCTATTTTCATCCAACAAGGAGCAAAATAAGTTTGTTTTTGGTCCTGGGAAGCTGCTTGTTAAAAAAGAGCCACCCAGAATATTGGAAGAAGTGCAGCTTACCAAATGAGCCTGCTGCAACCCAAAGTATAACTGGGAAGATCTTGCAAATGTAACTGGTGGTTTTCATAATATATGAATCACTAAAAATTGCTTTCTGGTATTTTCAAGGATTTTGAAACTTCACCGTTAGCCACAAATTATAGAATCATTTAAGGTGCTCTTCACAAGATGACAGTGCTATTTTATATTTAAAATCTTAAGGTATTTAAAAAATCTCAAAGCAGTCAAATGTTGACCTATCAATCATCTACATCTTAGAATGATTATATGTATTCCTTCTATATCCACCAAGCACTAAAAACAAAAAGTAAACAGGTATATGATGTATTTCAAGTGATTTTATATAATTCTAAGAAAAAGAGAAGAGAACTAACCTTGACCAGAAGCTCAGTTACTTCATAATGACCATAAGAACAGGCATTGTGTAAGGGAACCAGATCACTACAATATAAGGACGGGGGGATGAAAAGAAGCTTGTGTTATTACAGTTAGTTAATTTAAATTAAATTCACACTTAAAGATTTAAATAGCAAACGGCTTTTGTGATCTTTAATAGAAATGCACAAAATTTAACATCCATCTGAACACTAAGTTCCAACAATTCTAACTTCCAAGTCTCCTTCACATCCATCTTTTTTTTCTCCAAGGCTACCACCACGCCTTTAGTATTTCTTCCTGTACTACTCAAACAGCCCCTATTTCAATTTCTCCTTCAAATTGTAGCCAGAGTTTTCTAAAAGTAAATCTGATGTTAGCTACTCCTTTTTTTTTTTTTTAAGGGGGGAGACAGAGACAGAGGGTGGGGGGGCAGAGAAAGAATCTCAAGCAGGTTCCATGCCCAATGTGGAGCACCATGTGGGGCTTGATCCCACGACTGTGAGCCAAATCAGGAGTCGGACACTTAACCAACTGAGCCACCCAGGTGCCCCGATGTAGTTAGTTACTCCTTGTTTTAATGTCCTTCATTGGTTCTTCCTTGCTTTTGAAAACTGGTTCCAACTGCTTAGGCTGGCACGCAATGGTCTGACTCTCTGGAGCCTTACCCTTTAGTGATGGTATGCTGAACCACATGTAGTTCCCCACATGCCTCTGGGCATATTGTCCCCTTGGTGTAGAACAGATTTCCTCCCTCTTGGCTTACTCCTATAATCCTTCCCAAACTCAGAGCTCGAACACTGGCTCTTCTTTGAAACTTTTTTTCAGATTCTATAGAGTAAATTAATAAACTAAACACAATTCCTTCATGACGGTAATGGAGAAAGAACTTTCTATACAGGAAGGTACAGCGGAACCTTAAAATCCTGACTTGTATCTTTAAGCTGCTTACTTGGGGAATCACTCACTAATTACCACAGATACTGCTATGATGGCCTCTGGTGAGTAATGGCCACTGACAATGTAGTCATTAATTCTATCTGTCCTCTTTAAAGGTTTATGGCTTTCCTCACCATTTTTTTTAAATTTATTTTTTATTCTTTTAATATTTTATTTATTTATAAAAGAGAGAGAGAGTGAGCACAAGCAGGGGGAACAACAGGCAGAGGGAGAAGCAGGCTCCCCGCTGGGCAAGGAACGCAATGTGGTTTCTGGATTTCTGGTATTGGATCGAGTCCCAGGACCCCGGGATCATGACCTGAGCCGAAGGCAAACGCTTAACCGCCTGAGCCGCCTAGGCGTCCCAGATTTATTTATTTTAGAGAGAGAGAGAGAGCACTCAAGCATGCTCCCCACTGAGTGTGGAGCCCAATGCGGGGCTCAATCTCACAAGCCCAAGATCATGACCTCAGTGGAAATCAAGAGTCAGATACTCAACCGACTGAGCCACCCAGGCACCCCTCACCATTTTTTATTGTATGATTTCTAACCCGAGCACCAATTTCATTCCCCAACTATCTACTGGCTACCTCTACTTGAGTTTCCTTCATCATCTCATGAAACTAAGAGTTCTGGTTCCAAAATAATTCTTCCAAAATAATTTTCCCTCCTGGATTTTAGTATGTGTATCACTGGGTATCAGTCACTCAGCTTCAGAATTTGAAATGTAGTTATCTTTTTATTCCTTTCTCTCTCCTCACATCCAGTCAACAAATCTTACCCATTCTTACACTATAGTATCTCTTGCACCTGTGTCTTTATTTCCATTCCTCTGCAACATTATTATAGATCCTCATTATGCCTGAACCCTTACAATGATTACTCTCACTGCTCTTTGACCTCTGGTCCTTCTCTCTGAACTACCTTACACATCGCAGCCAGAATGTGTTCCTTAAAACTCCTCTTTTAGAAAAAATCTTTCCCCTTGCTTAAGATCTTTCTTAAGAAGATCTTAAGGCTCACAGCGTGAATTCCTTAGACTAGAATACCAAGTCCTCTAAAACCTGGTTCTTACCTATTTCTCCAACCCTAACCTTCATTTCTCCCCTGTGTAAATCATCTGCTTCAGCCACACTGGTCTAGTCATTGTTTCTTAAATATGCTGTAATATCTGCTTTAGCACATCCTCTCACACAAATTCTCTTGCACAATGATGTTCCCTAAACTCTCTGCTCTCGTGAGCTGAGTCCAGGTTGAGTATCACCTCCTCCTGAAGGATTTTCTATCCAGTACAGCCATCACTGAGAGTTTCCTCCTGGGAACTCCTACCGTACTATCTCTATTATCACCTCACACTTAGTAGAGAACTTATATTGTTAGGTACCTAGTCATGCTTCCTAAGGTGTAGCGTAAGCCCTCTAAGTGGTGGCTTTAAGGTTTTATAATTCCTGTGTCCTTAGAGCAATCTGCATATTGTAAAAGCTCAATGCTTATACTATTTAGCAAGAAGATTTTTATATGGTTACAGAGATTATTATAAAGACAGTAACATTTAAGTAATCCTCATTTTTTCCCAATGCTTACTTACCCTTTATCTTTAGCATGGACATCAGCTCCGTGTTGCAGTAACAGCTGTACAATTTTTACTCTGTTGTATCCTGCTGCCAAGTGCAATGGAGTTGACTGAAATATTAATCAAATGAATGAAATTACAATAATAGCTAAAAAAATGTGAAAAGGTAAAAAACCAAATATAATACCAGAATTCCAGAAAAAAACTCACCATCTTCATAGTTATCATTTTGGTTTTACAAAATCCAACATATTTACCAAAGGCATAGTATAAAAGTTTGTAAGTTCATTATTATAAGGCAGAAGCAAACAACAAAATGTTTATCAATAAAATTTTACTAAGTTTAAGAATTAATTCAAATTACTGCTTAAAAGAAAGTATCAGCATTCTCATCAAATGTTTTAATTTTTAGTAAGACAAACGCATTTCCATGTTCCCAGGAGGATGCACAAGCTTAGCTGTAAAAGGAAGTACCTTTCTGCCATCACTTGCATGGCAGTTGACATTTAAGGGTGTCAGCAGAGCCATCATTTTCTCTTCATTGCCACTCCTAGCACACAAAAAAACATATTAGCAATTTGTATTCTTCATCAGATCCTATCTGGAGACATATATGTGAGCAAACAAAAATTCATTCTCTTTTAAAGTTTGCTTATTATTTAAAAAAATTAATGATGAAGTTATTCACGATACATATTTATAACACCAGTACACACCTGGCACTTTCCAAAAGTTCATCTTTCTTATATTCACCTGTGAATTAGGGGGAAAAAATTAAAAAAAAATTAATCACAAAAGTAATAACTTAATGCATAAAGATCCTCATGAACTATATTTAAAGTAGATAAATCTGGAAATAAATTTCCAATAAATACAAAATGATTAACACAATATTGTGCAGTTTAAAAATATTTATGTGAAGAACATGGAATACATTTGTTATGAAAGTAAAAAAAAAAAAATCCAGTATTACATAATGAAGCTATTTGAAAACAGTATGCACCAAAAAAGGATAGCCAAGAAGAAAATATACCAAAATTTCAACAAAGTTTGTCTTAGGTGGTAGGTTACTGTGAGCTTTTCCTTTTCTTTTTACTCCTCAAATTTCCTAAAACTAATGTTATTTGTGCAACGGACAAAATGCACCCACAACTTCATTCAAAAGTAACACAAAACAAAATCCAATATGTCAACATTACAGAGATAACAAAAGATAATCTTATGGCATCACCAACTGGATATAATCCTTAATATTTTTATCAATGCAGAAGATTTTTCAACACTAAAATTATATTATTGCTACTTTAAATATATACAAATAAGAACAGGATTAAATGTAAACTCTTTATGCCCATAGCTTAGCTTCCATATTTACAAATGCATACAAACAAAACTTTAAAATGAAAACAACTTAAATTAACATAATTTAATGTAATGGACAGTGTTTATTGATTTGCTGAAATAAAATCCAAACTGCTGTCCACAATACAAATATATTTGTATTTGTAAAATACATTTGTATTTTACAAATGTAAAATACATTTGTAAAAAATGGTATAGTGAAGGGGGAAATGAACACTGAAGTGATAGTTTCAGTAACAGCTCGCTTTTCTAGAACCTCTTTGGCGACTGGTCTAAATTTTCCTGGTAATACCAGAAGAAATATCACAAAGCCCTAGCATAAGAGCTCATAGCAGAACACCTCAGGCTCTTGACTATTAGATCAGACATGATTCTAATGGTGATCACACAGATAAGAATACAGAAAACAATATGGCAGAGAGCTTTTTAAGAGGAAACACTCTGATGAGGAAGAAACATATGAAGGGGATACTACCATTCAAAAAAGCTTGAGAGTCTAAAATGAACCTGAGACTAAGCCTTATACATGTTAATAGGTTCCAAAGACATGAATATGTTACGAGAGAACATTAACTGACATGCTTCAAGGTAATGAAACTGGTATGACCAGAATCCACTGTTTAGAAAAGATAATGGTTAGAGCTTTTTGAAAGGTTTCCATTAAAAAAAAAAAAAGATTAAAATACATTAAAAAAAATAGTATATAAAGGGGTGAAACATGTTATCTGGAAAACTCAGGGACATTTATTATCATTTTTTTAGATTTTAAAATATTTTACTTTTTAAAACTGACAGCCTATATAAAACCTTATCATAAAACCATATACATTACAAAAAAATTTTTTTTAAAGATTTTATTTATTTGAGAGAGAGAGAATGAGAGATAGAGAGCACGAGAGGGAAGAGGGTCAGAGGGAGAAGCAGACTCCCCGCTGAGCAGGGAGCCCGATGCGGGACTTGATCCTGGGACTCCAGGATCATGACCTGAGCCGAAGGCAGTCGCTTAACCGACTGAGCCACCCAGGCGCCCACATTACAAAAATTTTTTATCAGAACTGCAATGCATAGAAAAGTAGCATTTTTAGGCAGTTCTGGCTTGGAAATATCAATTCTTTGATTTCAAAAGGAGATGTTTCATAAACCTACTCACTGGTCACATTAATTTCTGAGATTTCAAATATTTTAAGCTACTTTCTTTTTATTTTAATCACCACGTGCTCATCCCAAGTGCACTCCTTAATCCTCATCACCTATTTCACCCATCTTCCCACCCACCTCCCCTCTGCTAACCATCAGTTTTGTTCTCTATAGTTGAGTCTATTTCTTGGTTTCTCTTTTTTCCCCTCTTTGCTTGTTTTTTTTTTGTTGTTGTTGTTTCTTAAATTCCTCACAAGAGTGAAATCATATGGCATTTGTCTTTCTCTGACTTATTTCACTTAGCATATACTCTCTAGCTCTATCCATGTTGTTGCAAATGGCAAGAATTCATCGTTTTATGGCTGAGTAATATTCCATTGTGTATATATACATCTTTTTTACCCATTTATCTATGGACACTTGGGCTGCTTCTGTATCTTGGCTACTGTAAATAATGCTTTTATAAACATCAGAGTGCACGTATCCCTTTGAATGAGAGTGTTTTTGTATCCTTTGGGTGAATACCCAGTAGTGCAATTGCTGGATCGTATGGTAGCTCTATTTTCAACTTTTTGAGGAACCTCCATACTGTTTTCCAGAGTGGCTGCACCAGTTTGCATTCCCACCAACAGTGCACAAGGGTTCCTTTTTCTCTACATCCCCACCAACATCTGTTGTTTCTCGTGTTGATTTTAGCTATTCTGTCAGGTGTAAGGGGATAGCTCATTGTAGTTTTGATTTGCATTTCCCTCATGATAAACGATGTTGAGCATCTTTTTTTTTTTGAGAGAGAGAGAGAGAGAGAGAGAGAGAACACGCGTGCGCATGGGAGTGGGGTGGGGAGGGGCAGAAGGAAAGGTAGAGAGAGAGAATCAATGCTGGGCATGGAGTCTGATGCAGGGCTCAATCTCATGACCCTGAGATCCTGACCTGAGCCGAAATCAAGAGTTGGAGGCTAACTGAGCCACCCAGGTGCCCCAATGTTGAGCATCTTTTCATGTGTCTGTTGGCCATCTATATGTCTTTTGGGAAATATCTGTGCATGTCTTCGGCCCATTTTTTAATTGGATTATTTGTTTTTTGGATGTTGATTTTTCTAAGTTCTTTATATATTTTGGATACTAATCCTTTATTAGAGATGTCATTTACAAATATCTTCTCCCATTCTGTAGGGTGCCTTTTAGTTTGTTGCCTGTTTCCTTCTCTGTGCAAAAGCTTTTTATTTTGATGTAGTTCCAACTGTTTATTTTTGCTTAGAAAAGTCAGGGACATTTAAAGAACATCCTGAATATATGATAGTAACACACAATTATCTATTACCCCTGACCGAAATAAGGCAGGAAGCACAAATTTAAACATCAATCTAAAAAGAAAAAAGAGAAGTTTTACTTTTCTCAGACAAGAATCAAATGCCAATTGTCCAGATGTAGAAAAGAGTAACAACTGAATTGATAGTATTTTGAAAATCTAGGTGAAGTCATTAACTACAGGAAGCAGACCATCTACCTAGCAAGCTCAATTCTGTATATTCTTTTTTTTTTTATTTTTTTAAAGTTTTTATTTATTTATTTGACAGAGAGAGACAGTGAGAGAGGGAACACAAGCAGGGGGAGCGGGAGAGGAAGAAGAAGGCTTCCCACCAAGCAGGAGCCCGATGCGGGGCTCGATCCCAGGACCCTGGGATCATGACCCGAGCTGAAGGCAGACGCCCAACCGACTGAGCCACCCAGGTGCCCCAATTCTGTATATTCTTCCTAGAATACCCAATGAGTACATAGACTTACCGGTCAGCACTGCTTTGGCAGACGGGTCTGCTAAATCTAATGCTGTCCTTCCGTCTGTATTCCGGATGGTTGGCTCAGCTCCATGCTGTAAGAGCACTGCAACATAGCAACATTACCTTTCAAAATGATAATCATGACAATCTGATTTTAGTAAATCATCTCAAAAATTCTGGTCCAGAAGTCTGAGTTATTTAAAGACCTTTCATATCCTGATAGCATGCTAAATGTTATATTTTAAAGATAAGATTGTATAAAATATTGCATTATTTAATGTATAAGACACGTTAAATAAATGTCCCCTAAGCTCAATGTCAGGTTTCCTTTGCTTGTGACTAAGGAGATAAAAGTATATAAGGAAATAAAAGGCTAGTTTGCTTGAAAGCTTGTTCTCTCATTCCAAATGAATGACTGTCTATGTTAGACTGTCCTATCATAAAAAAAATGGAACTTCTAAAGCTATGGATAGCCCAGGAATAGGGATCTATACAATTAAAAAAGAAAAATAAAATCACACAGGTAAATTCTTTAAAAAAGAAAAAAATACTCTCTGTAGGGTTAACAAACCCCAAGTCAAAACCGTTACATTACATCCTAAAGCACATAAAAAGACTTGTGCTATATTCTGTATTGTTATTTGTTATATAAGGATATTCTAGCACACTCTACATAAGTAAGGTGCTGGGGAAAGACAGGCAAATACATGCAGGAAGGGGAGCCTACCTCCTGTTCTTTGACAGGGTTATATTCACTCCACTCTACTACTACCTGTAATAGGGCTGGCCAATAGAAATAAAATGTGAGCCATATATGTAATTTAAAATTTTCTAGTAGCCACATTAAAAAAAATAAAAAGTAACAGGTTAAGTTATTCTAAACACATTTTACTTAGCCCAATATACCCAAAGTACCACCATTTCAGTATTTTTATATTGTAATCAATATAAAATTGAGATTTTTGCATTCTTTTTTTTTCAAAGTAAATCTACGAAATCTGGTTTGTAAAAAGTACATCTCAATTCAAATTAGCCATATTACAAGTCCTCAGCTACCATATTGGACAGTGAAGACCTATAACTATATTTGGAAAACCCTACATTATTAAAGCTGATTATTTATATGCCTGAGACTCAGGAACTAGAAAAGGACTATGAGCAGAGGGAGTAGCAACTTAGATAACACACAGGAAAGGAGAATTGGGCAGAGGTTACTAGGTAATGTGTTTTTTATCTTTATAAATGACCTAACCTGAACTAACTTGACCAGTATAAATAGTGATTTGGGGCTTTGGGATGAGGGGAGAACAGTTAAGTCCAGCTTAGAGTACCTGGATTTTTCCTAATGCAAAGAGCTCGTTTTCTATCTGTCTCCAGGATTTCAACTGCCCCTGTTTTGCATCAGGAAATAGAGCTAAGGTAAGCAGAGTCCAAAATCCCTGACTGGTAGGCTCAGAAAAGTCAATACCAGATTAACGAAAACTCTCAAATAAGCAACCTTTTCAATGATAATTTTGTCAGTGATCAACCTGTCAGGAAATTCTCTATCATTTGTTAAAGCATTCTAAATGACTGATAATTTGTCCTTCAAATGTTTCTGTACTTATCCTGCCATTTTTTTCTACAACAACCCTACTTCAAGCCCTCATCATTTCTCATCTGGGTTATTCTACAGCTTCCTAGCTGGTCTCTCTGGTGCCATCTATTCAACCTAGCCCCCATCAGATCATTCTTTTGAAAACATGCTACTCTCATCAGACTGTTTCCTTAGAAGTCTTCAATGATTCCCTACTACCTCCATAAAAATATCAAGCTCCCTAACCTGGAATTCAATGCTCTTTTAAAGAAGTCTACCTAACTTTCCAATCTTTCTCCCACTACTTCCTGTAAAGACTCCAGGAAGAAGCAACTTGACTCCAACCAAGTCCCAGTAATCAGTTCCCTCTAACACTTCCTGTTCACGTCCACCATGACTTTACCTGGTTCTTCATGTGTCTTACTCTCTCAGAAGAATCTAAATTTCTAGTGAACAGGAATTTTGTATGCTCTTCTTTAAAGAACTTAAGCTTAGTACCATATAAAAACAGACACTCAGTAAATAATGGTTAGATTAAATCACAAAGTGTTCTTTAGTATTTAAATTCAGCCTGGCAGAACTTGATCATATTAACAAATGAATTCAATTTAGACTTAGAATAGTAACAAACTGTTTCAGGAAAATTCAGGAGAGTAAATAGTCTTACCGATGCAAACATCAATCTTTCCTTTAATTGCAGCTTCATGGAGGGGGGTATAATTCCAATTATCACGAGCATTTGGGTCTGCACCATGTCGCAAAAGGAGACTAACTACTTCAGCGTGACCAAAAGAACATGCATTGTGAAGAGGAATAAGCCCCCCATCATCACGTGCTTGGACATTTGCACCATTCTGAAGCAAATATTCAACTACATCTTTCCGCCCAAAACCTAGAAGAAAGCAAATTATGCACATTTAGTTCGCCAAAGAAAATATATTAATTAGTGTCGCTAAGTACTAGCCATGCTAAAATGTCTTTGGATGAAGAATAACAAAAGATTCAACAATTCAAAAAATAACTGATGAAAAGAGGATCTGGAATATATCACTAATCTTAACGAGAAAGCCAAGGGTCTCTCTAACAGTTTAGGTAATACAGCTGATCCTTGAACAACATGGGTCTGAAATGCATGGGTCCACTTATAAGCAGATTTTTTTACAGCACTGTAAATGTATTTTCTCTTCGTTATTACTGTAAGAATACAGTATACAGTAAATATAATATACAAAATATGTATTACTTGACCGTTTATATTATCAGTAAGGCTTCTATGGTCAACAATAGGCTGTTAGTGGTTAAATTTTGGGAGAGTCGAAAGTCATATGCAGATTTCTGACTGCACAGGGGGTCAACACCCCAACCCCCACGTTGTTCAAGGGTCAACTGTACTACTAACTTCAGAGAATGGTTATGAAATAGGTGACCAAAAGCCCAATATTCAAATGTTTTCCACTCTAGAATAGCATTTCTAATTGCAAATATGGAGTTCTGCATATTTAGAGTGCATACATTTTTAGATGTGCTAAGTATATAACTCTTGCTACAGAATCCCTTTCCCACATCTATCTCATAAAATGGTTCCACTAAACTGAGGGACTATGAGATAGCAACAAAAGAAATCTGCTTACAGTTTATATTTGTCTATGCAGTGAAGATAAAAGTGATCCTAGGCAAAGGTGTGACGTCAGGTGTCTTCAAAGGAGCCCCTACTTTGTCACATGCACAACACAAGCAACTTCTTTCTAGGTAGGAGGCCTCCTTTAGAAGACCACGTCCCACAGTTCTGCTGTAACTGCCCCCATATCAAACAAAATGAAAAAGTCCTACAACTCATTTATAATGGTTTATGGATTTAGTACCAATGAATTTCAATCTCTTACCATTCTGATTCTCACATAACAGCACTTAAAAACTTTTTACAGCTAAAAAAATGAAATGAAAAGAATTTCAGGCATACGTTAAAGCAGATGGGGAGGTATACGTGTGTGCTGGGAGAGAGAGAGGACCCTTCTTACTCATCTAAAGTTTTACCCCAATATTCTTAAAACCACCAAGGCTGAATACTAGTTCTTCTAAGACCAGAGTGGGAGCTGAATGAGAAAGCAGTGGTAGAATGTTTTTAAGGTGTATGCCCAGGGCTCGCCTAGTTGCAGCCGATGGAAGAAATGAAAGAATTAGATGGCTGCAAACATTAACTGGATTCTATGTTTTAATATTTCTAGGCTCCATGTCACAAAAATGAGTATCTTTGTATCTCTGATTCTCCTTATTCTCAAAGAGTTCACAATTTAAGACAGGGAGAAACAAGAGCCAAGAATTTCAATACAATATGACTGCCATAATAGAGGTATATATAAAACGTTACTAGAGTCCAAAGAAGGGAATACCCAAATTGGGGGAAAGCAGAGACTAAGAAGGACTACCCAAGGAGATTCCAGCAATGACATCTGAGCTGAAGGCTTACAGAAGAATTAAGGGGTCATTAGGAGAATGGGGAGAGGGAAAATGAGGGGAAGGATCGGAATAAGGGAAGAGCACAAGCCGAAGAGACAAAATGTACACAAGCATGGAAGCATGAAAGAGCAAATTATTCCTAATAGGATACAGAATGCCAATTAGGCAGATGCCAGATGAGGAAGAACCTTTTATATGTCATGCTAAGGTAGCATCTGGATTTTGTCTATGGAATAGTGAATAGTGTTTTTTAAAACTGTTTTCAGGCAGATTTTAACAGAATCATTTTCTATCCTTAAAATTTGAGATATAATTGACATAAAACATATTAGTTTCAGGCATACAATATAATAATTCAATATTTATATATGTTGTCAAATGATCACAGTAAGTCTAGTTAACATCCATCACCACGCATAATTACAAATTTTCTTATGATGAGAACTTTTAAGATCTAATCTCTCATCCCTTAGCAACTTTCAAATATGTAGTGATTAACTATAGTCACCATATTGTACATTACATCCACAGCACTTACTTATTTTTTTAATTGGAAGCTTGTATCTTTGGACCACCTTTACTCATGCACCCTCCCCATCCCCTACTTCTGGCAACCACCAATCTATCTATGAGTTTGGGTTTTTGTTTTGTTTTATAAGATTCCACATATAAGTGAAATCATACAGTATTTCTTTCTTTTAGTTAGCATAATGCGCTCAAGGTCAATCCATGTCACAAATGGTAGTATTCCACTCTTGTGGTTTAAATAATATTCCGTTATAAATATATACATATACCACATTTCCTTCATTCATCCATCAATTGACACTTAGGCTGCTTCAGGTCTTGACTATTGTAAACAACACTGCAATGAACAGGGGTGTGCATATATCTTTTTGAGCTAACAATTCCTAATGAAATCTTATAAAATTCCAATATATGGCATGATCACTGCAAAAATACCCAATGCCTGGTACATAACTGGCACTCACAGGGCTGCAAATTAACTGAATTCAGTGTAATGATACAATTCAGGGTGAATCCTCCTTCTTCAAAAGCCCTCACAAAGACCCAAAGAAAATTATCCCTGTATTGCTGAGGCATCTCTTAGAAATAGTATGAAAAATACTGCTATACATTTTAAGCGGTTACTGAAGAACAAGCAAATATCTAGTAGTGTTTAAAAACAACAACAAAAAACAAAGCACTGCTCTGCATCTTTCTTTAAAAAAAATCTAATAATGTCCCAGAAATCAACTTCTATCAGTACCTATTTGTTGGAAGTATCATAATTTAACTACAGATCTTCCTCAACTTCTGATGGGGTTATACCCTGATAAACCCATTAAAATGAAAATACTCAAGTAAAAAATGCACTTAATACACCTAACCCACTGAACATCAATCACAGCTTAGCCTAGCCCACCTTAAATGTGCTCAGAACACTTATATTAAATTAGCCTA
Source organism: Eumetopias jubatus (assembly GCF_037043125.1). NCBI lineage: Eukaryota > Metazoa > Chordata > Mammalia > Carnivora > Otariidae > Eumetopias > Eumetopias jubatus. Next base: position 36,270,639 of record NW_028274823.1, read on the forward strand.
CAATTGGGCTAAATCATTTAACACAAAGCCCATTTTATAACAGTGTTGGGTATTCCTGTAATTGATTGGATACTGTTACTGAAAGAGTAACATAATGGTTGCACAGAATTGCTTTAAGTGAATTGGTTGTTTACCCTTGTGATTGCATGGCTGACTGGAGCTGCAGGTCAATGCCCCTTCCCAGCATCATGAGTATTGTACCGCAGAGTGCCAGCCCAGGAAAAGATCAAAATTCAAAATCTGAAGTATGGATTCTACTGAATGCATACCACTTTTGCACCACTGTAAAACTGTACAATAAGTCAAACCATCATCAATTGGAGATCTGCAGTTCCTTTCTCATGGACAGTTACTAATTTTTTGCTACTGTAGACAATGTTGCCAGAAGTAACTAAAAAGAGAAGAGAAAACTGACACCATCTGGTGACTTCTTTAATTTGGGGACAGAGAAGGAATGGGGGTGACAATCAGATCTCTGAGAAACAAAACAGGTTCTGCGGGTTAAGATGATTTGGTTTTGCAAATGCTTTGTAAGGTGCTTGTGGATCAAATACCAAGTAGAAAGTTCTGCAGATCTTGAACTCAGGAAACCAGTATGAGCTAGAGCTGTGACCATCTAGATGGCATTTGAAGCCATGCGTGAAAATAAATGAGGCTGACGACAAAGCACTAGTTTTCTATCTGTTTTGTTGAAAGAGGTGTACTTTCTATCAAATATCCATCATTTTTCATCTTGCACCTTAGTCTCTTATCTTCTCAAGGTCTCTGTTCTCTCCCCACTCCCAACAACCTCTCCCTTTCTACTAGATCATTCTTGACAGTATGTAAACATGTTCTACATCTTTCATTTTATGAACAATATTTTCCCTAAACTCAAATTTCCATTTCTCTGCTCCCCTGAATAATCAAATCTCTAAAGGCTGTCACCAGTTCTATCTCCTAGTCACACTTCTTCCAAATCCAATCTGGCTTCTGCTTCTTCCTTATAACTGCTTTCATCAAGGTCATTTAAAACCTCCATGTTACCAAATCCAAGGGACATGTTTGTCTTCATTTGACCAGACCCCTCATCAACATTTGGCAACTAAGTACTCCCTTCCTTGCTGAAACAGCCTCTCCAAAAATTTCCATTTCATCACACACTCCTGGTTTTCCTCCTGTCTCATCCATTCATTTAACAAATGGTCAGGGAATATTTGGCACTTTTCTTGGTGCCTGGGACATGCTAGTGAACAAGAGACCAAATCCCTGCCTTTGAGGAACTTCTGTTCTGTGGAGATGGGGGGAGATGAGCAATAAATGCAAAAAATAAATATGCTAGAATGTTATAGGAAAAAGAGCAGAATATGGAGAGTGATCAGGGTGTGTGTATGGAGGTGGGTTATAAAGTTGAATAGGGAGATCACCATAGGCGTTGTTGAGATGGTAACATTTGATCAAAGACTTGAAAGACAGGGAGTTAGCCTAATTGCCAACAGTATGGCCAGAGTGACTGGAGCTGAGTGAGAAAGCAGCAGCAAAGTAGGAGATGAGGTCAGAAGTAATGAGGGCCAGATATATAGGCTCGAGGACCACTCTAAGAATCTGGTGGCAACTGTCAGGATAACAGGGCAGATTCTGGATACTCTGAAGGCAGAGCCAGCATAGTTTCTCATGGATTGGATGTGCGGTGAGAGTAGGGGTGAAAAGGTGAGAGTGAGAGATGGATGACATTTAATGGAGGACACTGAAGTTTTTCGACTGAGAGATAAAAGGGTGGAGCTGGCATCAACTTATATGGGAAGGCTGAAGACAAAATAGGTTTGTGGCAGAAGAGGAAGAGTTCAAGTCTTGGGCAGTCCTATCTCCCTGAGGCCATCTTGCCTCCTCCACCCAATTTCTAAATGTCAGCATTCTTCCAGACTCAGTTCTCTATCCGTTTTTCCCTTCTTAGATGATCTCATCTACTCCTATAGCATTAAGTACCATTTAGATACACAACCTCCAAATTTAAATCTCCAGTCTAGCTAGACTCTTCACCTGAATTCCAGACAGTTTACTGGACATATCTCCACCTGGATATTTCAAAGGCATCTCAAATTCAACATATTCCCAAACTTCTCTTCATTTCCAATGACCCTTGCTCAGACCCAACCACTATTGTCTCCAGCCTGAACTATTTCAATAGTCTAATTGGGCCTCTCCACTTCTGTTCCCAGTGACCTTTAAAAAACAATCATCATGGATAGGGCGCCTGGCTGGCTCAGTCGGTTAAGCGGCTGCCTTCGGCTCAGGTCATGATCCCAGAGCCCTGGCATCGAGCCCCACGTCGGGCTCCCTGCTCAGTGGAGAGCCTGCTTCTCCGTCTCCCTCTGCTTGGCTCTCTGCCTACTTGTGCTCTCTCTCTGTCAAATAAATGAATAAAATCTTAAAAAAAAAAAACACAAAAAAAACCAATCATCATGGAGTGCCCAGGTGGCTCAGTTAGTTAAGACTCCGACTTTTGATCTCAGCTCGGGTCTTGATCTCGGGGTCGTGAGTTCAGGCCCCAGGTTGGGCCCCACGCTGGGAATGGAGCCTACATAAAAAACAAAAAACCAAAAAAAAAAAAAAAAAACCCCCCACCAAAAAAACAAATAAACAATCATTATTAAGTTATTTAAATTATTTAAACCATGATACAATATGTACCAGTATTATATATTATCAATGATATAATTTTTTTTTAAACATTTTCTTTATTTGACACAGAGAGAGAGCAAGAGAGGGAACATAAGCAGGGGAAGTGGGAGAGGGAGAAGCAGGCTCCCCGCTGAGCAGGGAGCCCGATGAGGGGCTCGATCCCAGGACCCCAGGATCATGACCTCAGCTGAATGCAAACGCTTAATGACTGAGCCACCCAGGCGCCCCAGTGATATAATATTTCTTTAAAATAGTTCCCTGGCTTCCCAGTACTGCTCACAGAATAGAATTCAATCACTCTACTGTGTCCTACAAGGCATGCTGCATGAACTAGCTCTTACCTACTTCTCTAACTTCATTTCATGCCACTCTTCAGTTTCCAAGCTGTGACTCAGCTTTCTTTCAGCTTATCAAGTATGCCAACATTACTTCAGGGACTTGGTACATACTGCCCTTCTGCTTGGGCTGTTCCTCCGTTCTTCTCTGCACTTCTCACTACTCACTGTAGTCAACCCTCACTATTCATTCCTTCTACTTATTGTTTAATCCGTTTAAATGTCTCCACTTTAAGGAGACCATCCTTGACCATCCTCCAAGCAGTCCATTCTACCCACCTGTATTACTTCCTATCTTAACGTTCTGTTTACTTGGTCTCCCCCTCTTCTCCACTAGAATGCAAGCTGCAGAAAAATGGAGATTTTTGTCTTTGTTGTTCACAGCAATGTGCACTGGTATTTACTAAAATGTGAATTTACTATTTACTTATCTCCTGGACTCTTAAGTTCCATAAAAGGCAGGAACCAGTCTCTCTTAATTTATCATTACTGTCCCAGTGTCCTTCATACTGTGTGGCACACAGCAATTTATTGATATTTGCTGAGTTAATACATGAGAAAAGGAGACTGCGAAGTAAAATTAAGAAAGAATGACATTGCAGAAGCCAAGAAGGAAAAGGTTAAGGAGGAAAAAGCCCAATCTCTTGCCACTATGCTCTGACTTGAGTCTTCCCTTATCTCTGCCTGGTCATCATTGATCTTACTGTCCTCTCCAAGTAAGTCATCCACAGTTGCCCCAATTAATGGTTCTGCTACCCCAGCCATTCAGTACCCACATGGACGAAGAAATACTTTTGGAAAAGAATTCTTGATCTGGAGAGTAAGAGAAAAGTAATCAGAATAAAGAAAAATTAGTAAAAGTACCCCTTCTTTTGGAAAGTTACTCGATGTGCTGAAGAACCTTTAGAAGGATCACTATTTTTCAGTGGTAATCAACACATCTGAAGTAATCAAAATGGAGACTCACAGGCTAACTTCTCAAAAAAGGTGAGGTGGGCACAGAAATAACTTTAGTTGAACATGTGGTTGTTGCAACAGATAGTGTCAATTAGGAAGATACCTGTTCTGAATGATTGGTGATCTAGCTGAAGACAGGTCAAGTAGTAGCCTTTTTTTTTTTTTTTAAAGATTTTATTTATTTGAGAGAGAGAGAGAGAGAGAGAGAGAGAGAGAGAGAGAGAGAGAGAGAGAGAGAAGCAGGACCCTGGGATCATGACCGAGCCGAAGGCTGACACTTAATCGACTGAGCCACCCCGGTGCCCAGAAGTAGCCTTTTGTTAAAATATCATTTGGGAAGAGAAGAGGGTTGCTTAAAACCAGAGTTAAAGAGACTCAATACTGACATGTATGAAAGAATACTAAAACTGAAGTTTTAGCTGGGGAGAAGATATGGGTGGAAAGGGTCAAGTTATTATAGCTACATAGTTACCAACAGTCCCAAGACACAGATGACTAATTCAATAGCTTTGTATCAACATGATTCCCTAGTCATTAAGATCACTGAAACCTGTCTGGAGACTGACAGCAGAAACCAGAACCTTTTTATTTTTTAAAAATTATTTTTTATTTGTTTTAAAGATCTGAGAGAGAGAGGGAGAGAATGGGGGGGGTGTGGAGGGAGAGGGAGAAGCAGACTCCCCGCTGAGCAGGGAGCCCGATTCCAGGACCCCGAGATCATGATCTGAGGCAAAGACAGACTGAGCCACCCAGGCGCCCTCAAAATCAGCACGTTTTTAAAGTTGCATTGTAAGGACTACAATATGTGAGTGGAGGTCATGTTGCTATCCTGAAAGAGTAAATGAAGAGTTGGAGCTTTTGAAGGTCTGAAGCCACTTCTTGGCATGAAAAAAAATTATTTAGAGGGGATCAGTAAGTAGCTATTTCAAATTTTAAAATCTTTTATTTTTAGGAGTTTGGCAAAACCTTTAGATTTTTTTTTAAAAGATTTTGTTTATTTGAGAGAGAGTGAGAGAGCACTAGCAGGACAGACAGAGAGGGAGAAGGAGACTCCCTGCTAAGCAGGGAGCCCGATGCAGGGCTCGATCTCAGGACCGTGAGATCATGACCTGAGCAGAAGGCAGACACTTAACCAACCGAGCCACCCACGCGCCCAAAACCTTTAGATTTAAGATGCTTCTCAAGCTCTGAGGGCTAATCCTTGATGAAATCCTCATTCTTATGGGCTCAAGAACAGCTCAGTCTTCTGGTAAGTACTCTAAAAAATTAAAAAAAAAAAAAAGAAAGGAAAAAAAAAAGCAGGATATATTCCAATCATGGCCAGGTAAAACATGAGAAGGCATATCCTTAGAGTTAATGCCAATCTCCAAATCCTAAGGATCTCTTTACAAAGGTATCAGAAGCCTAAAGTTAGTAGTCATGGCTGCTCAGGTACACTGCTCAGGTACACTCTATTTTATAATTATGGAACAGGACTCATCTTCAAATACTGCTCCACATTTGAAAATACTGATGAAATCATATATTGAGTTTGAATTCACTAAAAAGCACCGGCAGGAAAACAAAACAGGCTTATTTGGAAAGTAAATTTGCTGATCAATAAACTGTGTCACTTAATGGTAGGTATTATGTCCTATTCATTTCTGTTCACTGGCCAAGGCCAGTACCTGGCATATAGCAGGACTTGATAAACATTTGTTTAGTACACTGTCTAATACTTTGTTGTAAGAGTAAGCAAATGACCCTCACAAGAGAATATGCAGTTGATGATTTGTGATCATTAAGGAGTCTATTCAATTTTTTTCTTGTCAAATTTCACTACTATCTTGGTGTCATCAGTTTTAGGACTATTGCCAACCATGACTATTGTTAACAACATCTTATTTTGCTACTATACTAAAACATGATTTAATCTGAATGGCTTCCAAAGAGCAGTGGAAGTCACAACAGGAAAAACAATTTAGACTCTTAGGAAGTTTCACCAAGGGCCACCACCTCCCCTTTTTTTACAGTCCAAATGTGGGATGGGCTATTGATATAACCCGTCCAATATGAAATGATATTGATGTCCAGGCTGGGCTGTCACACAAGGTTTTGTCAGAAGGAAAAGCTCAGAAACAGAAAACGTCAACAAACACCATGAGACAGAGAAGGCTCTTGTGGTCTGGAAGTTGGGAATGTATAATCAAGAAGCCTTCAGCTTTGACTTAGACAGCCAGGACTCTTACCAGATTTTTCTGAAGGATGCCATTTTAAACCTCTCACTTACTATTAACTTTAGTTTACCAAGATCCAGAAAAGGTATTTTCCATACATATTTCTTTAGAATGAGGAATACAAGGAACAAGGTTTTGCTCAGCTCAACCTGGGATACACCACCTCTCTGGTCAGACTAGGAGAAACCTGGAAAAGAATGCCATAGCCTCTGGGTTGTTCAAATCCTGACAATTTGAATGGGGGAGTACTGAAACAGATACTCCAAACTAGTTATTACTGAAGTCAATCTCTAAGTCCAACAAGATCTGAAGAAAGAGGTATAGCTCAAGTCTTGGTAATATACTGGGAGATCTGGCAAGTCAAGAAAGATTCTGAATTCTTTGGTCTTTACTTGATATTGCGGTTTTTTACTGATGTGGGATTTAATCATTTCCCACAACAAAAACAAATCCTGGAAACAATCTATAATTCTAGTCCTAGGTAAGGAATATGCGTCCATTTTGTGCATCTCCTATAATTATGGCTTTGGCCTATAGCCAAAAGTAGGAAATGTTATTGAGATGTTTTTGGAGGTCTTCAACAGCACCATTTTGGGAAAGGATATGAATGGCAATCACAAAGGCTATTATATCTTCAGTAGCTGACTTGCTAGAACATTCAATTGGGGTAAACATTCCACTTATACCAGTCCAGATTCTGACCATTTGGTCCAACTGCCCACTCTTTCTACATCTCCGAAAGATGCCAATGTTCCAACCACTGTTTGGACACTTCCAGCCAATTCCACAGTTGAACAGATTATTAAAGGCAGTCTGACTCCTTGTAACCTTTCACCTACTGGTGCTGGTTTTGATTGCCCAAGCCACACAACTCATATCCAATATCCACTTCACTTTTCTACTTGTCTTTTACACACGTTATGACAGTCGCATTGTCTAATCGTAGTCTTCTTTCATCTCTAAAGTGACTCTAGTTTTCTATCTGTTCCTTTTATAATACATTCCAGATGCTCTAATTCTACTTCCCTCCTCTGAATAAAAAACAAAACCAGGGGCGCCTGGGTGGCCCAGCTGGTTGGGCGGCTGGACTCTTCATTTCAGTGCAGGGTCATGAGATCAAGCCCTGCACCCAGTGGGGAGTCTGCTTGAGATTCTCTCTCTCTCCCCCTCTGCCCCTCCCCTCTGCTAGCATGCTTTCCATCTCCCTCTCAAATAATCTTTAAAACAAAAACAAAAAAAGACACCAACCCCTCCAAAACCCTTTTACATGCAATTCACACAAATCTGAATATAATAGCTGAAATTCAGTTTTAGTCCAATGTAGATATGGGTAGCATATAAATACAAAACAAGTGTTACCTTGTTTAGCCAGAACAATACAATACAAGCTCTTTTCAACTCGTCATCGTCTAATAACATATAAATATGTACCTCATCTCTTTCCATCATCTCTACATGTGAATTCCTTAAACCTAATAAATGTTTTACATATTTCTCACTGAATGATACCTCTCTGCACACCCCAAAGACCGAAGTCATGGAATTCTATCACCACCCCCAACCCCATTCTAAGATTCTAGAGAACGCTATGTATTTCTTTCTTTGGCTATGACAGACAACATGACTTTCTCCCAAAGTTTTTGTCTCTCTTTCTTTATTTTTCAGAAATAAATTCAGAGAACCAATCTCCTTTACTGAAATCTGCTGTTTTCTAGGGGATTATACTGTCAAGAATTTCAGATGCTATTGCTTTTGGCAAAATTAGACTTGCAGCCTCCCTATCCATCAACTTGCCTCTACAAGTTTTGTGATGCATTACAAAAAAAAAATCATTCATATCCTGTGTATGGTGGGGGACTGAAGAGGAAACAATTTTTCTCATAAGAAATGGCTTCTGAAGGGGCGCCTGGGTGGCTCAGTCCGTTAAGTGTCCAACTCTTGATTTTGGCTCAGGTCATGATCTCAGGATCACGAGATTGAGCCCCACATCGGGATCCAAGCTCAGGGAAGAGTCTGCTTGAGATTCTTTCTCTCCCTCTCCCTCTGCCGCCCCCCACCCTGAGCTCTCTCTCTCTAAAATAAATAAATAAATCTTTAAAAAAAACCCAAACCAAATGGCTTCTTAAATCATATTTATCTAGAAGAAATGCCATCTAGTTTAAGAGTAAAAAGCACCCACTAGAAAAAAAGTTCCTATTAATGTCGATTATTTTTCATTAACAGAAAAACTTAACTCCTTGGGAGTTAACTACTGGGAGCAAGTGCCTGTTCTTCTTTTTTTTTAAAAGATTTTATTTATTTGACAGAGAGAGAGAGACAGCGAGAGAGGGAACACAGGCAGGGGGAGTGTAAGAGGGAGAAGCAGGATTCCCGCTGAGCAGCAAGGTCGATCCCAGAACCCTGGGATCATGACCTGAGCCGAAGGCAGACACTTAGCAGACACTTAACGACTAAGCCACCCAGGTGCCCCTTCTTTTAATTTAACTCAATATTTTAGATCAGAAGACAAACCAAATTTTTCCTAAACTGTTCTATCATGATTCATTTCCTTAGTCTTCACAGATCTCATTCCTATTCCTTGGAAATCAAAACAGAAAAACAAAAATGTGTCCAGTTCCCCATAAAACCGCCAAACTTTAATTGGTTAAAAAAAAAAAAAGAATTTCCCTCCACAGCTTACCCTACAATGTACAAACACCAGGAACTGCTTCATCAAGCAGTTCCAGTCCCAACACCTACACTGAACTTCCAATGGCATGTTTATATGCACACCAACATGAGTGACAGCTGTCTACAAGAAATTATAAAATGTATTTTCCACATATAAGAGAAAATGCAGCTGGATACATTTATTTAAAAATTAAAACAGGTTCTCTCATTAATTAATAACAGATTGAATTTATTCAATCTAATTGAATAATCTAAATCTAAAATCTAATCTAAAAAAGCTAATTTTTTAAAAAGTTTCTTATATGCCTGGGTTTAAATGCAGGGCTTTTAATGCTCTGGTTTAATGTACACCATTAGCAACTTTTATTTTCTTACTCTCCTTTTACACCTTAAATTCTTAGTTGTATAACCTGTACCAGATAATTTGGATAAACAGTGAGACAGGTTGGTTCCCAAAACAAATTTTCCATTTCAGTCAGAGCCACATGAAATCTTTGTAAAAAACTACTCTGAAATGCTGGGAAAGAACGGAGGGTGGGATGGTGGAGGAGGAACAGGTCAGGAAGAAGCTAATCCCATAACCTCTAAATATTACTATTTTCAGATATGAACTCATTAATACACCAAATTCTTGAAAGGTAGCAACTAAGATCTTGCTTGGCTATTTTTATCCCACAGATCAAGTGAACAGAATCTAAGTAACACTACCCTTTGGATTACTTATCAGCTGGTTATGACAATTTGCCAAATTGGTCGTTTAAATGTTGACTACATGGCCAACAGGACAATCCAAATTAGCTGACAAAAGATAGCACTGATCACTAAAATTTTAGGCAAAATGGCAAACTGGTGAGATCTGACTTCAGTGTTTTTCTCCTTTCCCTTTCTGCTGCCCACAGGCTGTTTCTAGTTCACCCATCAAACCTTCCTCTTAAAAAGGCTCCCCAAATAGGAACCCAACAAAGTTGGAACTGATAAAGAAAGCATACCTTCTAGTAGGATTTAGATTTTAAAACAGGGACAAGTTAAAGCAAACAAATCAAGTAAAGGCAATGCCTGTGAACATGGAAATTTTTCTTACACTCTCTGCTCATCATGCCTACTCCAAAAGGAGGGAACGTTTTAAAATGTATCCTTCTGCTTTTTCAAAAAATTACTTTAAACAATCATGTAATACAAAATAAAAAACCATGATTATCATTAAGTATGAGAACCTACTCCCATTTTCAATCATGCATAGCTCACCTGAGAATACAGTCATGATCTTTTCTCCAAGTGAAAGGTATAAATGCTTTATGGAAATAAACTGAGTATTTCATCCCTAGTTCTTTTAAATTCTTCAATTAAACTAAAAACCTTTATATCATAAAGTCAACCTAGTAAATATTAAAGGAAATGTAATTCAAACGATCTCTCAGAATGAGGTGAGGTTCGTCCCAATTTCAATTCTAGATCCAACCTGAAGTACCTCCACCATCTTTTCCTCTCATCCTACCACTTTCCACCCAACTTGTGTGTATGTGGCAGCCACGACCTGCCCCCACCCACCCTAAGTCAGATCTCAGTTTACCCAAACTTGACTATTTCCAGTTCTAGCCTCTCCAGAAACTTGCTAATAATGACTGACTCCCCTGATAAACCCATTAACACTAATGTGTCAATGGCTAATTAACCTACTCCTCCTAAATTACATCCTTGTATTTTACAAAGGCCTTTAAGACCTTAACCCAAAGGATTGATAAAGTTATAGTGGAACTTGCAAGAACGATAAATTTTGGAGATAACTGGCCTTTCAAACCACAAGGTCTACTGCGTCCCCTACCCTTTCTTGTGTATGGAAGGCTCTTGGAGTAGCAAGACCGGAAGTTGGTATAGGTATTGTTGATACAAAACAAAGCAAAAAAAAAAAAAAAAAAAATCCAGTGAGTGGGGCACGCTCGCCCCCTAGCCCCATGTTCTCGCCTCGGTCCCAATCGATGAGAACGAGACGACCAGCACCGGAGTCCTAGGGGGAACAGCTGGGGGCAGAGGAGCACAGTGTTTGGTTTCAGGCCTGGGAGCCAGGGTGGGCAGGTGGGGTGTAGGGCGAGGCGAGGCGACGTCGGTCCCACTTACCTGCGGCAAAGTGGAGCGGGGTGGATTTCCTGCCTGCCGTGTCGCGGCTGTTCACTTTCTCGGGGGTCACTAGCCTCTTGACCCGCTCCACGTCCCCGTTGCGGCACGCCTCGAACAGCTCGCGGGCGGCTGGCTCCACGGCCTCGGCCGCCGCACCCGCGCAGGCCGCGCCCCCGCCGGCGCAGCGGCGGCCCGACATGATCCTGGCCGCCGCCGCCGCCAGCAGCAGCGCCAGCAACGGCAGCAGGAGCCCCGGCCCTGCGAGCAAGAGGGCGAGGCCCCCCGGAGGAGACGCGCTCAGGGCCCGGGCCGCTGGGCTCCCTGCTGTCACCGGGGTCGGCGCAGTCCCATGGCCGCGCCGCCGCGCGCCCCTCGCTCGGCCCCGCGACCCCGGGCTGCCCCTCCGCGGCGGAGGCAGCGCGAACCCGCCGTTCCGGCCCCAAAGCGACGCGGCGGCGGAAGCAGGCGAGACCCCTCCTGCCAGCTCCGCTGAGCCCTGGGAGGGCACGTGACGTGGTTGGTGCGGCGCGTGCGCAGTGGGGGGAGACCGGCCCGGCAGGTTTCGGCAAGCGGGGCCGTGCGGAGGGGCTTGTGGGAAATGCGAGGCGAAAACCTTTGGCCGCGGGAGGAGAGGGGCTTCGTCCCACCGCCATCTTTGCAGTGGGTTTTGCTGAAGTCGAATGGTTTTGGTTTGTGTTTTTTAAGGCATGGATTTCCTGAGATGAATTTCCTTATTGTTATTACACTGAAAAGAGCCCTTTGAAAGTTCCCCCCCAATCTTGCATATTATTTTGGAATTCTTAGTGTGGAAATTTTCCATTTTTCAGCTTTCACAATCCCTGAGGGATTTCTTTTCCGTTTTCTTTACTGTCTCTTCCCTTCCCCTGCAACTGCTATTCTGTTGTTTCTTGTGAGTCACATCTCAAAAACAAATGAATTTCTTTCCACTTAATGGGACGTTTGGATGAGCTGCCCCAAGTTCATTTAAAATTAGGAAAGCGATGAAAGTTTGTTCCAATTCTAAATTAATAATTCAGAGGGATGGCTCTGATTAATTACTCCTCCCAAGTCGTTAGCTCAGAAGTTACTAATGTGCCCACAAGGAGGGATATCATCATTGTACTTGGTTGGGGTGTGGATACACTGGGTATACGCATCACTGACAAAGTTTAATGATTTGCTATATATATATATATAGACAATCAAAGGAAGGAAAGCACAGTTAACTGTCACGCTTAAGGTGATCTAGCTGTTTTCATTCCCTACTCCATGCCCTGGCTTCAGGAAACTGCTTGAAAGTAAGGTATGCTCACATGAAATGATACATGTTGACCTTTGGCATGCTGACAAGCATTTTCCCCCTTGTCTAACTTCTTAACCTGTTTTTCAGGAAATTCAGTTTCTGTTTGGGAATGTTGACTCACTACTGTGTAAGAAGATGTTCCTTTTAGGAAGGAACATTTTTATACATATATAAATTATATATAACTATATATACATAATAATATATTTAGTAATTTAAATTATATTGCATATTAATAAAATGAATATCCATGAATGCATGTAAGAACTAGAGCATCAATACTATTGCATCTACCCTTTTCTTTCCCATTTCATCCACTTGCCAAATGTGTTCCCAGTTTTATTATTGTGTATACTAATTTGTCCTTGTTAATCCTTTCCCATGTGTGTATCCCTCAACAACATATTGTTCAGTTTTGTTTTGGAGTTTTATAAAAATGTCAGTCTTTGTGGTCTTTTTTCACTTAAGGAGATATTTGTAAGTTTCATGAATTCATTTTCATTGCTTTATAGAGTTGCTTTGTATGAATTCACCACAAATTTACAATTTTACTGGCCACTTGGTTTGCTTCCAAGTTTTGTTATTATGATCATTTTATTTTTTATAAAGATTTTATTTATTTGAGAGACAAATGCAATTGGTGTCTTCAACCAGTAAACATACTCACATATATAGAACAAAAGTTTAAGAAAATAATAAAATATTCACTTCCCCAGTGCTTAAAAAATGCTATTTGTGATTCACAGTGAATGGATTATAGAACTCACAAATGAGTGTTGACTCTTTGAAAAGCACCACAGGAATGGACTACCGAGGAATAGAATTGCTGAATCTTAGGGAAAATGAATGTTCACTTAACAAGGTAATGCCAAATTGATTTTCGAAGAGATTGTTAATCATGTGCATGCCCACCAGCAGTGTGTTTTTTTTTTTTAAGTCTCTGTCCTTGTCAGTTCTTGGTATTGTCAGATTAATTTTTCCAATAAATATAGTGGATGTAAATGGTATTTCAAAAAGGTCTTAGTTTGCATTTTTATACATACCAAATGATCATTAGGAAAACGCAAATTGAAACCACAGTGTGATACTACTGCACATCCATTATGATGACTACTATCAAAAGAACAGAAAATAATAAGTGCTGGTGAGGATGTGGAGAAATTCTGGAATTCTTGCGCACTTTTGGTGGGACTACAAAATGGTGCAACTACCATGGAAGACATTATGGCATTTCCTCAAGAAATTTAAAATCAGACTAGCATATGATCCAGTAATCCCTCTTGCACATATACAGAAGAACTGAAAGCAGGATCTCTAAGAGATATTTGCACAGCCGTGTTCATAGCATTATTCACAATAGCCAGAAACAACTCAAATGTCCACAAGCAGATGAATGGATAAATGAAATGTGGTATACATATACAATAGAATATTATTCCACTTTTAGGGGTGCCTGGGTGGCTCAGTTGGTTAAGTTTCTGCCTTCCGCTTAGATCATGATCCTGGGGTCCTGGGGTCCTTCGATCTAGCCCCAAGTCAGGAGTCAGGCTCCCTGAGGAGCAGGGAGCCTGCTTCTCCCTCTCCCTCTGCCCCTACCCCCCAGCTTGTGCTTGAGCTCTCTCTCTCAAATAAATAAAATCTTTAAAAAAAAGAATATTATTCCACTTTTAAAAAAGGAAGGAATTCCTGTCATATGGTATGATATGGATGAAGCTTGAGGACAATATGCGAAGTGAAATAAGCCGGTTGCAAAAAGGACAAATGCTGTATGATTCCACTTATATGAAGTGTATTAGTTTGTTAGGGCTGCCATAATAAAATACCACAGAGTGGGTATGTGCATTTTTATACCTTAACAAAAAATAAGTAGAAAATATATTTTAAAGTCTATTATGGACAATTTCAAACATAAACAAAAATAAGGAGAATAGTATAATGAACTCCCCTGTAACCATTACCCAGCTTCAACAGTTGTCACGATGTTGCCATTCTTCTTTTATCTCTTCCATTATTTATAAAATAAACTATGTAAAATGATTTTTATTAACTTTTAAACAAAGTATCATGTCACTTTACTAGTAAATATTTAGGTATAAGTTTCTAATAATCAAGGATCTTGTTTTTTTACCATAATGAATACCATTTGAACATATTAACCTAACCAAATTAACATCAATACCTTAATATCATCTAATATCCAGTCCATTTAAAATGTCTACAAGTGCAGGGTGCCTGGGTGGCTCAGTTGTTAAGCATCTGCCTTCGGCTCAGGTCATGATCCCAGGGTCCTGGGATCAAGCCCCGCATCGGGCTCCCTGCTCCTCGGGAAGCCTGCTTCTCCCTCTCCCACTCCCCCTGCTCGTGTTCTTTCTCTCTCACTGTGTCTCTCTCTGTCAAATAAATAAATAAAATCTTTAAAAAGTCAACAAGTGCTTCAAAAATGCCTTTTTACAGTAGTTTGATAAGCCATACTTAAAAAAAAAACCACTTATGATTGCAATAAAACTAGAATGTGCAAGACCTATATGAAGGAAACAACAAAATTTTATTGAAATTCATTAAATAAGATCTAAATAAACAGAGAGATATGCCACATCCAAGGATGGAAGGACTCGATATCCTGAACATAGCAATTCTTCCCAAATTGATCTATAAATTCAATGCAAGTCTCATCAAATTCCCAATGGGGTTTTAAAGGAACTTGGGACATATTCCAAAATTTATATGGGAGAACAAATCTCAAAAAAAAAACAAGGAAGAGTTAGGTGTGAGATTTGCCCCACCTGATATTAAAACTTATTACCAAGTTGTACTATGATAGTCCTAGAGGATGTGTTAAGATGTATTGGAGGGGGAATATCTAAATCAATCAATGGAATGAAATACAGTCCAGAAATAGACTCATGAATATATGGAAGCTTGAAGTGGCACTGCAACTCTCATCTGAAAGGAAGGAGTTTTAATAAATGGTGATAGGACAATGTGAATGTGGTTACCACTACTGAACCGTACACTTAAAAACAGTTAAGATGATATAAAGTGCAAATAAAGTTGAGTATCTTTTCACATGTTTATGGTCTATTTGTATTTCCTTTGCAGTAAAAGGCTTATTTATATCTTTAGCCCATTTTTTCTATTGGGTTGTTTACCTTTTACTATTGACTTATGGGCATTCTTTATATATTCTGGATACTAATCCTTCATCAGTGTTGAAACTATCTTCTCCCAATTATGGTTTGCTTGTTTACTTTCCCAATGAAAAGATGACCCCAAGATGGAAAACATATTTTTTATTTTCTTCTGAAAGTGAAAATTTTTTGCTTTTTTACACTTATATCCTTAATCCTTCTGCCCTTGATTTTGGAGTATGGCACATGATAGTTTTTCAATATCTTTTATTTTTTTCATATAGATAGCAAATTGATTGTTGATGATATTTAGATTTAATGCTGTAATGGGTTAAGATTTGGGGGGATTTTGAGATGGGGTAAAATGTGTTTTGCACATGCGATGGATGTGGGTTTGGGGGAGCCAGAGGGCAGACTATACTGAATTGAATGGTATCTCCTCTAAAATCATATCTAATTTGAACCTCAATATGTGACCTTATTTGGAAATAGGGTCTTTGAGTTGAGGTTATATTGGATTAAGATGGACCCTAAATACAACCACTGGAGTCCTTATAAGAAAGAAAAGGACACATAGACACAGACATATAGGGAAAATGTTATGTGAGGATTGCTGGTAATCACCAATAGCTAGAAGAAGCGTGGGAGGATCTTCCATAGAGTGTTTCAGAGAAAGCATGGCCCTGCCGACACCTTGATTTCCAGAATTACAAGAGAATAAATTTCTGTTATTATAAGCCACCCAGTTCGTGGTACGCAGCCCTGGGAAATTAATACACTGAGCCACTGATGGTTGTTAAGAAACGCTTGTCGGATGCCTGGGTGGCTCAATTGGTTAAGCGACTGCCTTCAGCTCAGGTCATGATCCCAGGGTGCTGGGACAGAGTCCCGCATCTAGCTCCCTGCTCAGCGGGGAGTCTGCTTCTCCCTCGGACCTTACCCCCTCTTGTGCTCTCTGTCTCTCTCTCTCTCAAATAAATAAAATAAAATCTTAAAAAAAAAGAAATGCTTGTCAAACACAGATATGTGTGGGACTGAAAGCTCACAAGATCATAGTAGACTGGGCAGATGGATCAAATGAACAAGTGGTGAGGGAACGAAAAAGTGTTACTAAGTGATCTCGGCTCAAGTGTTATGTTGCAGGAACTTGGGAATGAGACAGCCACTGCAAAATGATTTAGTGAGGAAGCTTTGGCTTGGTATTTAACTTACTACCTAATGGGAACTGATTATATGCCTCTTATTTTTCTTTTCTTTTTTTTCATTTTCCACCATTTACTCTTGTTACCAAAAATAGTTCAACTCTTCTTGCAAAACAAAAACAATATAGTACATACTGGACACATACGTCACATTTTTCTTCCTGTGGCTTTAGCTCACCCCCACCCCACCAAAAGAGACAAAAAAAAAAAAAAAAAGAAAAGAAAAAAGAAAGCCCAACAACAAAAACAAGTCTACCTGACCACATTCAGAGAAAATGACACCAGAATACAGTACAAAACGGAAGGAGGTGTCACCTGCTCTGTGTCCAAAGGTTTCTTCTCCATGTCTTATACTAGGTGAGTAACCACCACTGAACATGCTGTGTGTCAAATCAAAATATAACTTCAACATATGTCAGATCTCATGAGAGACGGTGAACATAGAAACTGGAAATTTTCCAACAGTATTTTTCTTTAAATAAGCACTGTCAAAGCAGCAATTCTTCTTTTAAATCACAAGGTCATTTCTTTACAACCTAGTCAGTCCTTGTTTTATTTGGGCTGTGCTCTTTCAAGCAATTGACTAGATTTCCCTTCAACAGAATGTTTGTGACTCACTTGTCTTCCCCATAAAAATTAAAGGGAAGACATGAATTTAAACTGAAACATGGTTTGTGCTTTACATGCAAATGAGCATTCTAAAGAAAATCCCCCTAGCTTCAAACCTACCTAAATGCACAGGCTTCATAAAAATGCATTTTTTATTTGGCCTACTTACTTTAATCTGTGTATTCCTTCGAATTTCTCCAGATAAATAGGGATGGTATTTTGGCTTTTCAATTTCTATGGTATTTTCAGCTATTTTATGTTCAAGACAAAAATTTGGCATGTTTTGTTATTGCTAAAGCTGATAGAAATATATCCTCATCTTATTTTGTAAAAAAAGAAAAAAAAACAAAAAAAGAACCTTTCATATTTTTTCTTTTCCCCAAATGTTTGTTGTTGAAAATTTGGAAAATAGAGGTCAGCAAAAGGGAAAATTATGTTAACAAAGGTTAACACCATGTACCTGTATTAATGTTTGTGTCATAACTTGGGTTCTTTGGGAAACTGACTCTGAAATGGAGATTAGTGTGCCCGACATTTATTAGCGAGTGGTCTTGGGAAGGGGGGCAAAGAGACAGGATTGGGTAGAGGGAGAAAGTTGAACTGAGATGCCGTCTCAATCAACCAACCTGATGACAAACTCTGGATCTGGGACAGCCCTTCAAAATTGTCCCAAGTTTGGGCCAGGGGAACAGGTGCTTACATCTCCTGCACTCATCAGTCACTGGTATGAGCTACCCTTGGAAGGAAGTAGGATCTTGGGCCAGTTTTCTTCAGGCAAAACAATCCCCAAAGAAGGCTGAGAGCTGAGGGCTGTGTTCCTGCAGCACTTCCAGGGGCTGAGGGGATAAGTCCTCCATTTCTGGAGAGGGATCTGGGTGGCAAATGCAGCATCCACCACATATAGCTACAGAAAATTGATTTAATCATATACCACAATTCATGGCTGCTATGGACTGAATGTTTGTGTCCCCACCAAAATTCGTATGTTGAAGCCCCAACCCCCAGTGTAATGATTTCTGGATGTGGGGCCTTTGGGAGGTAATCAGGCCATGAGGGTGGAATCTTTATAATGGGATTAGTGCCTTCAGAAGAAACAGAGAAAGTTGATCTCTCCACCATGTGAAGATCCAGCCAGAAGGTGGCCATCTGCAAGCCAAAAAGAGGGTTCTCATCAGACATGAGTCTGCCGGCCCCAGCATCCAGAACTGTGAGAAAGATTTGTTTTTTATTTTGTATATTTCTTTTTTTTCTTAAAGATTTTATTTATTTGACAGAGAGAGACACAGCGAGAGAGGGAACACAAGCAGGGGGAGTGGGAGAGGGAGAAGCAGGCTTCCCGAGGAGCAGGGAGCCTGATGTGGGGCTTGATCCCAGGACCCTGGGATCATGACCTGAGCCGAAGGCAGACGCTTAACGACTGAGCCACCCAGGCACCCCTCTATATTTATTTTTCTAAATTCATTTACAGACAGAAGTATCCAGTGACAAGTTCTATAATTTAAATATATATTTTGTTATAGGACACCTAATTACAGTTGGGATTTAGACACCATCATATACCTGATTTAAAAAAAAAAAAAGATAAACTCTCTTGTTCAGCAGTCTAACTTCCCAAATCATAATCAATAGCTTTACTGAAGGGGAAACTCTGAAACTCTGTGGTTAGAACTTCTACGTTTAGCACAATAGAGTAACTTATGGCAGGAAAATGCACCCTTTAAGAATAACTAGAGGGGCGCCGGGGTGGCTCAGTCAGTTAAGTGGCTGCCTTTGGCTCAGGTCGTGATCCCGGGGTCCTGGGTTCAAGCCCCGCATCCAGCTCCCTGCTCAGCGGAGAGCCTGCTTCTCCCTCTCCCTCTGTCTGCTTGTGCGCTCTATCTCTCTGTCAAATAAATAAATAAAATCTTTTAAAAAAAAGAATAACTAGAGAAGTTGGATTAAAAAAAATCTTGGGTATGGGGACGCTGTAAAGGCAACTTAGAACTTGAGAGGTCAAGGTTCTGAACAGGGGAAAACCATGGAGAGCTGAACTAACATTCTGCAGTCATGTTTTTCCATGAGGAATTTCACAAATATGGGCTCAAGGAATGTGGCTAGAAACCCATAAGAGTCTTGGGGGAAAGGGTTGCTGCTGGAAGGCAGAGAAACCATCAAAGCTTTTGGCAGTCCTGTGGATCTAAACAGACACAAACTAGAGGCTGGAGGGGCAGAAAAGTGAGGCCTATTGATTAAGTTTATTCTAAGCCATTTTGCTGAATTCTGAAGTAACAAAGTATAGGAGGCAAGAAGCTAGGGAGAAAGTTTCTGAAAAGCAGAGTGGAGTTTTTGGTGATCTAAGTCTACCAAGGAGTTAAAGATTAGAGTTCAAGGTAGGTCATGAAGGGGGGAATGTGGGTAACTGCCCAAGTTGTTGGTTGGAACTCTGCAGCCTGTACTCTGGGGTGGGAATAATGAAGAGGTAGAAAAAGCCTATAGTAAAACTGCAGCCTAACCTTGAGTCGTCAGTCCTGATTAGATTAAGGTGATTGCCTTAACTCTACCTATCTAGCAGAGGAAATGATGAACCCTCCCTGGAAATTCCCTCATGACCAAGAGCTTCTATGGTTTTTCAATACAATACCTGACTATCAATCAAAAATATCAGGCATACCAAGAAATAAGAAAAATGACCATGAACACAAGAGAAAAATCAGACAGGTGATTTAGAATTATAGATATCAGCCAATTTTTAAAAATATAACTATGATGCGGATAGTCAAGAAAATAGAAAAAAGGGAGAAAATAGATTAAGAGAATCTCAACAGAGACAAATGGGACATAGTGGACAGGTCTGACATACATGTAATTTGAGTCCCAGCAGACTAAGAGCAAAAGGGAAAGCAAATGCTTCAAGATGGAAAAATACAATTCAGAAAACCAATGGAGGGCAATGAAAAAGCTAAATATATGTGTAAATATAAATGGATTTTGACTATATAAAATAGCAGTAATGTTCTTTGTAATTTAAAATATATAGAATTAATGTACAATAACAATAACACAAAAGGCGGGAGGTGGTAAATGGAGTTAAAGTGTTCTAAAATACTAGCATTGTCAGGGAAGTAGTAAAAATAACAATTAATTTAAGGCTGTGTAGTGGGTTAAATTGTGTTCCTCCAAAAAGATACAGGGAAATTTGTAGCTTTAAATGCATATACTGGGGAAGGACCCAAGATGTCCTTCAACAAAAGAATGGATAAAGATGTGGTTCATACATACAATGGACTATTACTCAGCCATCAGAAAGGATGAATACCTATCATTTGCGATGACATGGATGGAACTGGAGGGGATTATGGTAAGTGAAATAAGTCAAGCAGAGAAAGACAATTATCATATGGTTTCACTCATATGTGGAACATAAGGAATAGTGCAGACAACCACAGGGGAAGGGAGGGAAAACTGAATGGGAAGAAATCAGAGAGGGAGACAAACCATGAGAGACTCTGGACTCTGGGAAACAAACTGAGGGTTACAGAAGGGAAAGGGGTGGAGGGATGGGGTAACCAGGTGATGGGTATTAAGGAGGGCACATGATGTGATGAGCACTGTGTGTTATACGCAACTAATGAATCACTGAACACTACATCAAAAACCAATGATGTACGATATGCTGGCTAACTGAACATAATAAAAAAATAAAATAAATTCATATATTGGAAAAGAAGAAAGACTGAAAATGAAGTATCTAAATAGTCACTTTGAAAGTTTAGAAAAACAACAGCCAAATACATCTATAAAAGTAGGAAGAAGTAATTAAAGATATGAGCAGAAATTAATTAAATAAAAACAAATGCACAATAGAGAAAACCAACAGAACCAAAAGTTGGGTCTTTGAAAAGACTAGTAAATCTGAGAGACCTGTGGCAAGGTAAATCAAGGAAAAGAGAGGAAGAAAACACAAAATTCCAAAGCAGGAATAAAAAGAGGCCATTTCTACAGATCATATAGACATTAAAAAAAATAAGATGATATATACAACATAGATTGTATGGTCCCATATCTACTAAATAAGTTGATTCTGTAATTAAAAACTTTCCCATAATGATGTTTTCAGGCCCACATGGCCTTATGAGTGAATTCTTACAAATATTTCAGGAAGAAATAACATTACTTTTATACAGCTCCTCCAGAGAATAGAAAAATATGAAGCACTTCCAACTCATTTTAAGAGATTAGCATAACCTCTGGTATCAAAGCTTGAAAAGGACATTAAGAAATGAAATGATTTTCATTACAATCTCTTACAAGACAAGATATGCAGAAATCCTAAACAAAATATTAGCAAATTAAATCCATCAATGTATAAAGAGAATGATATATCATGACCAAACTGGCTTTTGTTGAGGTTGGTTTGGCATTTGAAAATTAATCAGTGTAACTCACCATATTAATGGAAAAAAGAGGAAATGCATGATCATCTCAGTAGATGCAGAAAAAGCATTTGATCATGCAAAAACCATTGATGATAAAAACTCCCAGCAAATTTAGAGTAAAAGGAACTTTTTTTTTTTAAGGTTTATTTATTTATTTGTCAGAGAGAGAGAGCACAAGCAGGGGGAGCAGCAGGCAGAGGGAGAAGCAGGTTCCCTGCTGAGCAAGGAGCCCAATGTGGGACTCCAGCCCAGGATCCTGGGATCATGACCCGGGCTGAAGGCAGATATTTAAGCGACTGAGCGAGCCACCCAGGTGTCCCTAGAAGGAATTTCTTTTATCTGATATGGAATATCTACAAAAAACCTGGAGAAAACATAATACGTAAGAGTAAATTATTTAAAAACACCCCCTTGAGATGGGCAATGAAACAAGTTTACCTTGTTTACCAAGCAGAGGGAGGGGCAGAGGGAGAAGCAGACTCCCCGCTGAGCAGGGAGCGTGATGCAGGGCTCGATTCCAGGACCCTGAGATCATGACCTGAGCTGAAGACAGATGCTTAACCAACTAAGCCACCCAGGCGCCCCCACAGGTTACCTTTTATCATCACTTCTACTCAACAGTACTGGAGGTCCCAGACAGTCCAAAAAAGGCAAGAAAAGGAAAAAGGAAACAGATTAATCTCAGATGATACGATTGTGTATGTAGAAAATCCAAAAGTGTTCATGAACTATTAACACTAAATTTAAAAGCAAGGTTGTAGGATACATGATGAAAACGTAAAAATCAATTTGTATTTTTGTCTACCAGCCACAAACAATAGCAAATAAAATTTAAAAAGATAAAATCTACAATTGCATCAAAAACATCAAATATCTACCAATAAATATAAAAAAGGTGGGCAAGACCATCACACCAAAAGACTACAAATAATTATTGAGATAAATTAAAGATGACCAAATTAATAGAAGTCAGAGAAGTTGAAAGAGCACCCACAGGAAGTTGGAGCGACTGCAGGCCCCACTGCTGTTACCATACCAACAAGGTGAGCCATGAGGTAAGTGACAATGTGCATGAGCTATAACAGTGCCTGCTCCGGAATTCTAAACATAAAAATTATGACTGCTGCATTACTTCTGCCCTTCAAATCTCATGCCAAAAGAAAACATCTCCTGTGGCCCACTCTAACAAAAAACCATCAGGGAAGGGAATTCTGGAAGATGTAGTTTTGCCAACCTAAATCGACACATTATAAAGCTACCACAGGTATCAATTTTTCCCAAATTAACTTATTGATTTAATTCAACTCTAAGAGCAATCCTAGCAGTTGTTTTTATTGCCCCATAGAAATTGATAAGTTGAATCTAAAATTTATCTGAAAATGCAAAGGACCAAGAATAGTCAATCCTATAATTGAAGAAGAACAAGGCTGGTGATTTGAAATACCAGTTGTCAAGACTTGTTATGTTGTTATAATAATGAAGAGCCAGGGAAAGACAAATAGACCAATGAAAGAGAACAAAAATTCCAGAAAGAAACCCACATATAGTTACCTCATTTATGACAAAGATAAAAACTGCAGTACAATAGTGAAATGATAGTCTTTTAATTTATTTTTTAGAAGATTTATTATTATTATTTAAAGATTGTATTTATTTATTTGAGAGACAGTGAGAGCTACAGAGAGAGAGCACACACAGAGGGAGAGGGAGGAGAGAAGCAGACTTCCTGCTGAGCAGGGAGCCTGACATGTGGCTCCATCCCAGGCCCCTGGGATCATGACCTGAGCTGAAGGCGGATGTTTAACCGTCTGAGCCACTCAGGCACCCCATTATTATTATTTTTAAGGTTTTTTATTTAAGTAATCTCTACACCCCATGTGGGACTTGAACTCATGACCCTAAGATCAAGAGTTGCACACTCCTCCGACGGAGCCAGCCAGGTGCTCCAAAAGATTTTTTATTATTTTGAAGTGATCTCTACACCCAAAGTGGAGCTCGAACTTATAACCCTGAGATCAAGTCACATGCTCTACTGACTCAGCCAGCCAGGTGCCCCATGATGGTCTTTTTTAATAAATGGTGTTGGTGTTAACAAAAATAAAATGAGTTTTGCCCTTGCCTCATACCTCACAAAAAAAACAACTGCAGATGCATTAGATTTTTAAATATAAATGGTTAAATAATAAAGCTTTAAAAAGAAAGCATAGAGTAGTTTATTCATGAAATTCAAACAAGTGAAGTTTTTTTAAAAGATTTTATTTATTTATTTATTTATTTATTTATTTATTTATTTATTTATTTAATTTAGAGAGTGCATGAGTGGGGTGAGGGGCAGAGAGAGGGAGAATCTCAAACAGATTCCATGCTGAGTGCAGAGCCCAATGTGGGGCTTGATCCCAAGACCCTGAGATCATGACCTGAGCCGAAATCAAGAGTCAGGCAGTCAACCACTGAGCCACCCAGGCACTCCTGGAATAAGCAAAGTTTTAAAAAGAGGGCCCAAAGAATGTGCTAACATAGGAAAAAAGTTGGTAAATACCTTTAAGAGAATAAAAAGGTCAAGCCCCAGAGTGGGAAAAGATAGTTACAGTATATTTATGTCTGACCCACTGACTTGAAAAGCCTCAGATATATAAAGAAGTCCTATAAATTAATTTAAAAAATGATACAGAAGATGATAAGAAAGTGAACAAAAGACTGGAACATTCTTAATAGGCATATAAACAATTTCATTAGTCTTCAAGGAAACACAATTTAAAACCACAGTGAGGGGCGCCTGGGTGACTCAGTTGGTTGAGCGACTGCCTTCAGCTCAGGTCATGATCCTGGAGTCCCAGGACCAGTCCCTCATCAGGCTCCCTGCTTGGCAGGGAGCTTGCTTCTCCCTCTGACCCTTCCCCCTTTCATGCTCTCTCTCTCTCTCATTCTCTCTCAAATAAATAAAATCTTTAAAAAAAAATAAAACCACAGTGAGATATCAATCACTACTTATCCATCAGAAAGGCTACAATATAAAAGGACTGACAATACCAAACACTGGGGAGGAAATAGAACAATGGAACTCATGTCTTGCTGGTGGGAGTGTAGATTGGTACAACCATTTCAGAAAACTGGCGGTATCTACCAAAGCTGAACATACGCAAATCGCATGACCCAGCAATCCCACCTATTCTAGGTATATACTCACCCCAAGAAATGCATACATACTTTGATCCAAGGTATATTTATGAACTTCATAGAAGCAGTATTCATAATAGTTCCAAACTGGAAATAAGACAAGTGTCCATTAATAGTAGAATGAATAAAAAGTTGTGATATGCAGCAATGAAAACAACATGATTGGTCTCACAAACACCATGGGAAGCAACAGAAGCAAGAAGATTCATATAAGTTTCAAAAAGAGGCAAAAGTCATCTATGGTATTAGAAGTCAGGATAATGCTCACCATCGCAGGGAAGTGACCACTAGGAAGGAGCACAGATAGGCTTCTGAGTGGCTGGTAGTGTTCTAATTCTTGATCTAGGTGCTGATTACTTGGGTGTAACCAAACAAATAGCAAATGAATTTTAAAAACATAAAATCTGCAATTGCACAAAAACATTTACATTCATTTCACTTTGTGAAAATTAATCAAACTATATGCTTATGATTTGTGTACTTTTCTTTAGCTATGTTATACTTCAATAAAAAGTTTACTGAAAAACTATCAACCAACCAATCCTTCTCCAAACAAGGTGCTCAATTTTTTCTACTAATCAAATAATAAGTTGTTAAATATTAATAAATAAGAAAGCATCTGAGGGGAAGAAATAATCTCATTGATGACCAGGGGAAAAATCGTAGCACATAATAAATTCTATAACATATAATATATTTTAAAAGATTTATTTACTTAGAGATCGAGCGAGCATGTGCACAAGAGCACCCATGTGGGGAGGAGCAGAGAGAGAGAATCTTTAAGCAGACTCCCCGTTGAGCGCATGAGTTGGAGGGGTCAGGGAGTAGCTCCACAAGGGGCTTGATCCTGCAACCCCTGAAATCATGATCTGAGCTGAAACCAAAAGTCAGATGCTTACCCACCTGAGCCATCCAGGTGGCCCTCAACAGATTATATTTTAACTTAAAAATATTTTTATCACCTGGAGAAAAGATGCAAAACAAATGCCAACTATACATAGCAACAGTCAATCACTTTTCCCAAATATTGTTCACAACTTTTATAATCAGCAAGTACTTTTTGATTTGAGAATATGAACAATTACAAGAGATAATTTTTTATATATGTCTTTCAGTCTTTTTCGGGGTGAAACTTTCTTTCTTTCTTCTTTTCCTTCCTTCCTTTCCTTCCTTCCTTCCTTCCTTCCTTCCTTCCTTCCTTCCTTCCTTCCTTCCTTCCTTCCTTCCTTCCAGATTTTATTTATACATTTGACAGAGAGAGAGAGAGAGCACAAGCAGGGGGAGTGGCAGAGGGAGAGGGAGAAGCAGGTTTCCTGATGAGCAGGGAGCCCAATTTGGGACTTGATCCCAGGACCCTGGGATCATGACCGGAGCCAAAGTCAGGACGCTTAACCGAATGAGCCACCCAGGCGCCCCAAAACTCCTTATTTCTTTAAGAAAATTTTCAGATGTTGTTTAAGGCAACAAACTTGCACTGAATAGTAAATGAGTCCTAGAGATCTAATGCACAGTACAGTGAATATAAACAACTATATTGTTTTATCATCAAATTTGCTAAGAGACTAGAACTTAATTATTCCAATTACTAAAAAGAAATGACAAATATGTAACATGATAGAGGTAATTATTGCTACAAACATATTATATGAATACAGCAAATTAACATGTTGATATCTTAAATTGACACAGTTACAGGTCAAATATATTTCAACCAAAAAAAGAAAAAAGCAAAAAATTTCAACTTGAAACACAGTTGTTCTATGTTTTAAAAACCACATTACATTTTTTTAAAAGATTTTATTTATTTATTTGACAGAGAGAGACACAGCGAGAGAGGGAACACAAGTGGGGAGTGGGAGAGGGAGAAACAGGCTTCCTGCAGCTGGGCTCGATTCCAAGACCCTGGGATCATGACCTGAGCCGAAGGCAGACGCTTAACAACTGAGCCACCCAGGCGCCCAAAACCACAGTACATTTTTAAAAGATTGATTGATTGATTGATTGATTTACTTACTTACTGACTTACTTACTTAGTGGGCGAGCTGGGGGAGGGACAGGGGGAGAGGAAGAGAGAAAATCTCAAGCAGATTCTGGGCTGAGCACAGAGCCCAAAGAGGGCTTGATCTCAAGACCTTGAGATCACGACCTGAGCCAAAATTAAGAGTCACATGCTTAACTGACTGAGCCATCCAGGCACCTGAGAGCACATTATATTTTTAAACATTTATTGACTTTTTCCAAAGTGGGGGTTAAAAAATGGAATCCTAGACAGAAGCTTTGTATGAGTAAGTCTACTAAATGGCCACATATATACTTACCTCTGTAAAAGGTAGGCTTTCAAACGTACAAATTGCCCCTACCGGCTGGCATAGCTCTTAGAGTTCTTGGTAAAGACCGCCATCTAGTGGAAATAGTTCTACTGAGTTTTAAAGACTGGCAGAGAGGATAAATATGAACCTTCAGCCCAACTACAAACCACAATGTTGGTTCAAGGCATAAAAAGAAATAAAAAAAAATCCAATACTCACATGCTTTCCTATTTTATGTGCAGGTCTGGAAGTGAAGTGGGAGGCAGGCTGTCAGGTAGGGAGAGAAACCGATGCTTTGCATTAACAGGCACAAAAGAGAGAATAAGTGCTTTGCAGCTAGCTGAGATGTAGGAACTTCAGAGAGTTAGTAGCCATTAACCCAGTTAGAGTTCTAGGGTAAGAATTCCTTTAAGTTGATGGTTTGAATAGCTAAAGCAATGTGCCACCTATATTAAAGAGGAAGAAGGAGGAGGAGGTGGAGGAGGAGGGCGGGGGGGGGTAGAGGAGGAGCAGGAGAATACTAAATAAGAAAAAATAACAAACAAACAAAAAATGAAATGGAAAAGCACTGTTCTATGCCAAACGCACCCAAAGGCTCCAATTCTGAGAAGGAATGGTGCAAAGCAGAATCTGAATTAGGGGTGAAAAGACCTGAGTTAAATCTGCTGGTGTGTGCAATCTATATGACTCTGCTCATTTTACTTATCCAAATTACACAGTTTTCTTGCTTATAAAAATAGTGTGGCATAGTAACACATGTATCTAGGAAGAGAGTGACTCTCTCCTGGTTCCTGCCAGAAACCTTGGATGCGAGCTGTGAATCAGTGGTATGCAGAGGCACAGAGTAAAATACTCTGTCATCGTAACTTATTATCACCTGTGTTTCTCTAACTTGGGATGTCCATGGGCCACTTAATGGATTTTTAGAGCGTATATAAATCACCAATTTTAGGTTTAAAATCTATTAGCATTTAAAAAAGTAAAGCATATTAAAATTAATAATAATACTCTCTGACAGGTTTGATCATGGATGACTTGAATTGTAGTTCAGGTTTTATGTAGCTGTTTTCTTACTCTTTATTTTCTTCCAAATTAGAAAATGCTAAATCACAATTTTAAGTCATTAGATGTGGGACAAAATGTTTGCAGACTTTGTCAGATGGTTTTGGATTTTTGGACTGGATATAGATCCAAAAGTGTGGGGAGATTTTTCTCTGAACAGCACATTTGGTTCTCAGTCAGTTGCTAATGTTTCAAGTGTTTCAAACATTTTAATATCTAATAACACACTCCTTGGTTGTATATGGCTCTAAGAAATATTTCTTGGTATCCTCTTGCGGCATCTGTTTGCAGTTTTAAAATATGCCCGTTAATATACCATAGAGTTCTTCCTTTGAAGAGTAAAGAGAATCAAGTGTTGGCTGTGTGAAATTCTTGACTATTGAATCATTTTCACTACAATTCACTTTTCTTATGAAATCTCAGTATTTTAACCTCAGCATTATAAACATCATGGTATGTGGAATATAAGAAACAGTGCAGAGGATCATAGGTAAGGGAGGGAAAACGGAATGGGAAGAAATCAGAGAGGGAGACAAACCATGGAGAGACTCAACTACAGGAAACAAACTGAGGGTTGCTGGAGGGGAGGTAGGTAGGGGATGGGGTAACTGAGTGATGGGCATTAAGGAGGGCACGTGACGTGATGAGCACTGCATGTTATGGATTTTATTAGCAGTGGTGTTGGGAAAATTGGCTCAGTACATGAAGAAAAATAAAACTGGATTCCTACCTAAGCTCACATGCAAAGTTGGAGTCTAGATGGCTGAAAGACTGAAATGAGGAAGGTAAGTTACAAAGCTAATAGAAGCAAACTTAAGAGAATATTTTTTGTAACCCAGGGGCAAGGAAAGAAGACTTAACAAAAAGTCCAAAAGCACAGATCATAAGACAAAGGTATTACATCAAAATTAACAGTTACCACAAAGGATACTGTGGACAAAATTAATAGATGACATAATGAGAATATATTTTGAAAATTTAAGACTGACAAGAAATTAATATTTAACATATCCAAAGAACTCCTACAAATCAACAAGAAAAAGACAATAATTCTAATAGGAAAATGTGCAAAGGATAGGAACACAGATTGCCTGATTTACAGTATAGGAAACTCCAACAAGCCCATGAAGAAATGTATCAGTAATTGAGAAATGCAAGTTAAAACAATGAGATACCAGTTTTCATTTATTAGAAAGTTATGTCATGCCAGGTTTGACATTACAGGGACTCCCAGGTACTGCTGGTACTGTTAGACAGGCGTTATCCAGCAGTACTTGATAAAATTAGAGGTTTATAGCGAGTATATTATATTATACTTGTATAGTAGTACATAGCATATAGTTATATTGCTAGTATATAGCAGTTCTACTCTTGGGTATATACGTCAAAGAAATGTCACACAGGTAAATGTAGGAACTCATATAAACATTTTCATTTCAGCATTATTTGTGGTGGTAGGTGGTTTGATGCCTTCCTGAGTGTCCATTGCTGGGAAAGTGGTTAGGTAAAAATATGATGGTTGCACACCATGGGAACAAAAAAGAATTAGAAATGGCTAAGTAGATTTTAGATTTACACGTGGCACTAAAAATGAACTTAAAAGCATGGTGCAGAGTGACAAAAATAAGAAATGAAAAGATACAGAGTGATACTATTTAAACAAATTAAAATTATGTTTCCACAAAACAATATATTTTGCAAGTACACTTAATAAACAAAAAGATACCCATTCAACTCACTGGCATGGCTGCCTATCAGGGGGTGAAGGAACAAGGCATGAAGAATGGGGATTAAAGGGAATAAATAAATTAAATAAGGGCGAGGCCTTGCACAGACCAATGATGATAATGGACTGTGAAGAATATGATTAACTCAACCCTGGAGCATCCACCGCACCCTCTCACCTCTGCAGATAAAAAAAACTCCTGCATGCTTTCATCAGGTATTTGCTTTGCACGTATATCTAATCTTTTCAGATAAAGTTGTTCCATACCTGACTTAGAAAGTCTCTCTTTTGAAAAGGAGCTATTAAGGACTAATTCATAACAGTTTTATATTTTTCCCAAACTACAGTAATAAGAAACAACTCCTTCACGCCCTAAACCAAAAAATAAAAAGGGTAAGGAGTAGAATGAGATATATTATATAATACTATTTATATAAATTAAAATTACGTGCACACACAAAACAATATTTTTTGCAAGAACACCAAAAACAAAGATACTCATTTAACTCATCGTTATAGAGGAGTGGAAAGGACGCTCACATACATCCCTATTGGCTCATAACAGTAAGCATGGAAGTTTGAAGATGAAGAGGGGTTTGAAGGAAATTCACTAGATTCTAGCCTCTGAACTAGGTATTTCATATATATTCTCTCATTTAATCCTCACAACAGTTCTGTGAAGTGGGTTATTAACTCTGTTTTACAAATGAAGAAAACTGAAACCCAGAAAAGCTAATGTCACAGCTATTGAGTGGTAGAATTGGGACTCAGATCTTGATTAATTCTTAGGAAAAAGTTAATAAAAATTATGGGTATGCTTGAATCAGTGCTTGAAGACCTAGTCTTCACACTAGACAACCAAGCCTTAAATAATAGGATGTTGGTGGAAGTTATTTATTGTTTCTGTGGCTTGATATATCATATAATATCCTTCTAAGACCCTAAGGAAAATCAAGCCCAGAATGAGAGAAACTTAACCTGTAATTAGAAGCATTTATTTTTTTTTTCAACATTCCCAGCTAGGTGGTATTTTTCCATGGCCTTCTAAAACATACTTGTTACTCTTTAACTGTGTTAAAAATAGGAAAAAACAGTGGTCTGGTATGTACATATCATGCTGCAATCAAAGAGATCTCACTCTCCAGCTAGTTACTCATTAAGTGGAGCATATGATAATCAGGTGTTTTAACACTGGAATTGAAGTTGAAGTTGGAGCTCTGGATTGCCTATTAAACTCATGTCATTGAATCTAATAGAAGATTTTATAATAGTTCAATTTTATTATCTCTC
Source organism: Eumetopias jubatus (assembly GCF_037043125.1). Lineage (NCBI taxonomy): Eukaryota > Metazoa > Chordata > Mammalia > Carnivora > Otariidae > Eumetopias > Eumetopias jubatus. The sequence goes on from NW_028274823.1 coordinate 36,301,814, forward strand.
ATAATGTGATATTGGCATAATGTGAGTATGCAACTTTCCAAAATAAGTTTCCTGAGAAAAATTTTACATTTCTCTTTAGGAGTACTTTATAATGAATCTTAAACACATCTATATTCAGATTTATAAGGAAATAAATGATCTATTGAGTCAAGTCCTATTCATATCCAGTTTTTAATATACTGACCTTAAAATCTCAATTATAGATTACCCAAAATTCAGTTTATTTTTTAAAATTTCTATTGTTCAGGTAGAGGAGAGGAAAAATGAGGCCAGGGAACAGAAATGGGCAAATGGGAAATGCAATAGTTACTGGTGACAGAAAATGTTTAATTGAGAAGGGAAAGAAAATAGGCCAAAAAGAAAAGTAAAAATCAGAATGACCTGTCATTGGCATGGGGATAGAGGGAATATGAATTTGGCTCTTGCTTTGTTAAAAAATTTGTTTTAAAATGAGGAGTCTTGGTGAATATGTGGGTGCAAGTTGAGAAACAATCAGAAGTTTGGCTTTTTGTTTTGGATGATATATTTCCAAGGCTACAGGCCTATTCTGGAAATGCTTACTCGATATGTTCTCTGCCAAAGACATCAGCTAATGACTGCGGTAACGGAAACAGGCAGTGTCCACGTTTGCAGAAGAATATTGTCTTCCTTTTACATCATGGGCTGGCACCTTTTTAAAATTAGGGTGCCAAAGTAGCTCCTCCCTTCCCTTTGGCATGTTGGAGGGAGCTCATGAAGAGCGTGTTTGGACATGATTTCCAAACAGGGAGGGAGCAGGATAGCCCGCTAACAATGAAGTGGAGGAAGAAGCAAGCTGGCCGCCAGCTTTTGTCCGTGAGGCAGGTAGCAGACAATCATAGGCAGCAGGGGGTTGGCATGTGTTGGCAACCAGTTTTGATAAGGCATAGATGCTATTGGTTGCCAATCTATGTTCTGATTTAAAACAGACATATTTTTGATGATGGGGGTGATAGTAGTGCTGGGTGAGAGGGATAGGAGCAGGACTGGGGAGAGATGATTAATGTCTGACCAAAGGAGTTCCTGGGTGGCGCTTCCCTTGCCTGTTAGGAGAGACTCTGCAAGGAGCAATTGGTTAAAATTGGTGCGCTCCTGCAGAACTTCATAAAGGAGGATTCAGTTCTTCATTTATTGACGCTGATTATAGTATCTTGCTTTATAACTTAATCTGAGATTTATCTTTAGCCTAATAGTTTGCTGATAACTCTTGAAACATAAAATATTTTTATTCAAACATTCATTTGCACACTGGTCATGTACACTGGTGGGTCAGTGGTTCAAAAGGTACTCATTGCATTCTTACTGTTCTGGTTGCAATGTGGGAGATTAAAGCGAAAGTACGATGCAGTCTAGAGGGTGATTTTATGAGTGGGAAATTTTGAGTCTAATAAGAGAGAGGAGCTATAACTCACACAGAACAGTTTACAATACAAATAAGTGTATATATTTAAGTGGAAACGTGAGTCCAGTTTTTAATATTTTTAACAAATATTATTTTTAATAGACTGTTTTGAATAAAAACTAAAAATGCAATTAAAGAAGATCTATTGTGGTCTTAGGTTATTTGGAGAAAATTGGATTTTGACTTGCACTCGAGGGATGGAGCAGGCTTTAGATAGAAGATGTGTTCTAAATGGTCAGCACTTAATTTAACCTTTAGAAGAAAATTTATGATATTATGATATTTATATACTAGATGTAATTCAAAATAAACAGTTCTAAAACTGTAAAGCACAAAACTTGCATATATGATGAAATTAAAATGGTTTATTCCATATTTTCTGGTTCCAAAATTCTGGGTAAGTCCATTATAGTCATCTCTCTCTGCTTTGCTAGTGTTTTAAATACCTACTTTGTCTACTGGGTCATTCAGCAACTAGGAATGTTAAGATCAATTACTTAGATGTAATAAGGAATAAGAATTCAATAAGGAGAGTTTGTTCTTATGTATTTGAGCAGGAAGGCTTAGGTTAGGAGATAGTGGGAGGTAAATTCAATGAATTGGTGTGACTGGATTTTAGAACATTTGAATGCTAACTAGATGAACATTCTCTGATGAATCATGAGAAGCCATTAAAGGTTTTATAGTGTGGTGGTAGATGTATGAAAAGAGTGGCTTAGTTTATGATCCTTCAATATCAGTGGAAAGATTGGATAAAGACAAGGTGGAGGAGGTTGAGACTAGGTGATGAGTGAGGGAGATATATATACATATATCTACAAACATACACACACACACACACACACACACACACACACACACACATAATTATCCTTCCTGTAATTTACTCCACTTCCAGGATTATATCATCCACAAGTTAGTTTGTTGAATTTGTTTCTCCCTTTCCTCTCTCCCTTCTTCCTTCCCTTTTCTTTTCTTTTTTTTTTTAAAGATTTTATTTATTTATTCGACAGAGAGAGACACAGTGAGAGAGGGAACACAAGCAGGGGGAGTAGGAGAGGGAGAAGCAGTGATGCTGGACAGAGAGAGCAAGCAGCAGAGCAGGGAGCCCAATGAAGGGCTGGATCCCAGGACCCTGGGATCATGACCTGAGCCGAAGGCAGATGCTTAACAACTGAGCCACCCAGACGCCCTTCTTTTCCTTTTCTTAACTAGAATGTTTTATGTAAAGGAAAAATACATTTGTTCTCACAAACACATTCATAAATAAAATAACTGAATCAGTTAGGATTTCATTTGGTAGTTAATGAAGGAAAACCAAACTAATAATAGCTTAAGCCATAAGGACATTTATTGTTCACTTAATAAAAACTTTGGAAGTAGGCAGTTCCAGGTTTAGTCACTGGCTCAATGATGTCATCAAGGGCCTATTGTCTTTCTACTTTTCCATTTTCCTATCCTCACTGAGTGACTTTTAGTCTTCATGCCTGTCACCTCATGGCTGCAAGATAACTGCTACAGCTCTGAACATTTTATCTTCACACTCATACTCCAAGAAGGAAGAGACAAGCACAAAAGATTAGCTACTTCTAAGACTCTGTCTTTTATTTGAGAAGGGAAACCTTTTAGTTAACTTTCCCTTTGACAAAATCAGATCACATGTCTATTGTACAACAATCTGTGGCAAAGTGGAATAGAATAACCATGACTAGTCTAGGAAAATCATGATTCATCATTTAGGATTGGGATAGATCAATGGCTCTATGGTTGCCCAAACAGATCAAAGTTTTATTGTCATGGAAGCAGGGTATGAGGCTTAAGTGATGGGTGGACAATGAACAATGTCTGCCATAATTATTAACCTAGAAAATATAAAAGAAATGATAAAGAATGGTGATATGGTATAACTCAAGTATGGGCAGAGGTCTATGGAAACTTTACTAACTCAACAAATATAATTATTGAGCTCCTACTACATGTGAAGCACTTTTTTAGATGCTGGGGATATACTGGTAAATAAAATAGTGTGCATGTATATGTGTGTGTATGTATGTATTAGAGAGATAATAAAGAAATCAATACATAGTAAATATAAAGCCACGTAGCAATGTGTGCAATGAAGTTAGGGAAGGTAGATGGTAGAGAATGATGGGCAGGAATGTGCTTGGCATGTTTGAGTAACAGCAAGGAGGCCAGTGATGCTGCACAGAGTGAGCAAGCAGCAGAGTGGTGGCCACAGAGGAAGCTGGAAGTCAGATCATGCAAGGCCTTGTAGATTATGGCAAGGAGTTTATGTTTTATTGTATTTAAAGACATTGGAAAGTTTTGAGCAAAGGAGTAATATGATGAGGTTTGCATTTTTAAAAAGATCTTCAGGGGTTCTTTGGAAAATAGGTTGTACGGGGGGCAGGATGGAAGCAGAAAGACCAAATAGGAGACCATTGCCATAGCTCAGACAACAGATAATGCTGACTTAGAGCAAGATAATAGTAGTGGAAGTGTGAGGAATATTTGGACTTGGAATATATCACACAAGTGTAGCAAACAATTTGCTAATGGAGCAGATATGGGGTGTGGGAGAGAGGAGTCAGGGATGACTCCAAGTTTTTGATTTAAGCGAACGGGAGAATGGAGATATCTTATTCAGCAAAACTTTTTATCTAGCCATCCTTGGTTTTGAGAAAGGCTGGGAAAGTGATTATTTAGCTTTCCTAGCTTCTATAGTAGAGGAAGCCAAGGAACAAAAGGTAGGGATGGATGCCAAGTAAGCCAACCTATGGTGCCTGCAACGCAGTTATTATAAAAAAATAGCACATGCCATATCATTGATGATTGACTCTGTATCAGTACATGTCAGTCATTTCCTCCCTCTCTGTTCTCAGGGCACATCTTTACTTGGACAGTGCCTATTAAGGTCTCCCTGGTTTTCATCCTATGTCAACTTTGGGGTTGCTGAGTGTGCATTACCCAATCAATTGATTTCTGGATACTTTCAAGGCTGTTCTTCTGAAAAAGCCAATCAACTATGTAGAAAATTAGGCACTCTCATGTAATCATTACTTTTTTGCCTGAAATTTTGTTAACACAGATAGCACTGACACTGTCCCTTGAGGCCAATTCAGAGAAACTGGTTTATTTATTTCCTCTCCATTGGTTGGAGATATAGTTAAGTCTGTAATACTTTCAGCAGCAAAGTGTGATTCTGGGAACAGTAGTCGGTCATTTTAGAATTTCCTATTTATTATTATTCTTATTTTTTTAGAGAGAGACAGTTGGGGCAGGGAGGGGCTGAGGGAGAAGGAGAGAATCTCAAGCAGGCTCCATGCCCAGAACAATGCCCGACGCGGGGCTTGATTACACCACCCTGAGATCATGACCTGAGCTGAAATCGAGTCAGACGCTCAACTGACTGAACCACTCAAGTGCCTCTCGAATTTCCTATTTCTAATGTGGTTTTTACACTGAAAATTTTAGTGTAAGAAGTAGATCTTCTAAGCAGATCTACTCTCACCTTCTTAGGGAGGGAGCTGTTCAAGCAGGTTCACAATTCATTCTTTAACATTAATTGACCCTGACCATGTGAGTAGGATTATTTAGTTAAATGAGCAAAGCAGTATAGCAGGTAGAGGGAATAGCATATGTGAAGACACAGAAACAACAGAGTAATGGCTCATCTAAGGACCCAAAAGAAGTTCAGTGAGACTGTCAAGTGTGAGTTATATGTACAGTACCCAGTGGGGAACAAGGAAACACGTGCTGAAATCTACCAGTGTGGGGGAACAGAAGGGTGATTGAGAAAGAAATTATAGAATAAGTAAGGCTTGAGCTGAATCTTCATGTATTCATTAATCCAATTGTTGGAAAAAAAAAAAACCCAAGACCATGTGCCAGGTGCTGGCAGAGTGCTGGTTATAAAAGTGATGAGCCAAACAAATATTTGCTGGCACCTGTTCTCATGCAGTATATGATCTAGCTCTAGTGGGAAAACACATTAGAAATAATTGCATAAGTAAGTATATAATACAAACCAAAGTAACTTCTATGAAGGCAAAGTATAATAAGATGGTATAATAGATAGACCAAATTTAGATTGTGGGGGGTAGTGGTGGTTGGGGAAAGCCTCTTGGAGGGAATGACTTTTAAACCGAGACCAGAAAGATAAATAGGGGTTAGACAGGCAAGGAGTCATGGGAAATGGTTTGGTAGAGAGAAAAGCACACGTGACCTCCCTGACATGGGAAGAGTTTGATAATGTTTGAGGACTTGAAAGAAGAGCAGTGTGGCTGGAGTAGAATGAGAAGTCAGAAAGGATATGAAATGAAGTAAAAAACATACATGGAGCCAGATATTGTAGAATCATGGTGAGGAGTCTGGATTTTTATCCTAATTTTAATAGGAAGCCAATGAAGAGTTTTGATCAGATTTACATTTCAAGAGTATTTTCCTGGCCATTATGTGATGAATGGATTGGAGAAAGGGAAGAGTGGGAGTGAGAAGTGTCAAAAGGCTCTGAAAGTAGTCTAGCAGGGAAATGAAGGTTTTGATGGGGCCAAGTCCTCAGGAGGGGAGAATGGGTTTGAGATCTATTTTGGAGGTAGAATGAGCAAAAACTGGTATGGGTTAGGTCTGGAAGGTGAGGAAGAGGGAAATATCAATGAGGACTTCCAGGTTTTTGGTTTAAGCAACTGGTTTGATGGAAGTGTCATTTACTGACATGTGGACCAACAGGCTTGGATGGGGGAGGATGTAGAAAGGGAAGAGCTTCGCTTTGAACACATCCACTCTGAGAAGCTTACAAGACATCCAGATGGAGATGTCAAGAATGTAGTGGTGATATGGGTCTTGAGGTCAGGAGAGAAACCTGGTTTGGGAGGTAAAAATCTGGAAGTTGGTAGCACAGAACTGATGTTAGAATAAATGTGAATGGATGAGATAATCCAATATAGAATGAGAAGACCCCAGAATAGAGGGCTGGAATACTCTACTCTTTAGACATTGGCGAGAGAAGGGAAGCTGGAAAATGAGACTGATAAAGGGCAAGCAGGAAGGCAAAGAGGAAACAAAGCAGAGTGAAGTTTCATGGAATCAGAAGAGAATGACTTTTCAATGTGGAGGATGTGGTCAGTTGAGAGGTTTAATAGGATGGAGATTGAAAAGTGTCTATGGGATTTGGCAACCTGATTAAGAAACACATTAGTAGAGTGAGTGAGTGAAGGGGGTAGTTGGGGGGAGACTGAAAGTGAATGAGAGATAAGGAAGTGGATCCAGTCTGTAGACAATGCTTTAAAATGCAGTTACTGTCTTTAAGAGCAGGACAGTGCAGGATATCTATCTGATTGGGATTTATGGTCATTCACTCAAAGCCAGATCATCTGCACGGTTGTGTGATTTTCCCCAGCAACATCAGTTGCCTGGGTGTAGGCACAGAGGTGGGGGGGTTCTGGCTGGGGTTTCGCCAGGTAGGATGTTTGCCTGTGAAGTTGGCAGATATGGTGACACTTGCTGGGGAGGTGGGGTTTTGCGATAACGTTTGGTTGGGAAAGGATGAGAATTCTAAGCCAAAGGAACAGGCATAGGTTTGAGAAGGGGCCACAAGAGATGGGGCTTGAGTGTTTCAAAAGGAGGTATAAAATTTGTCACCTTCTCTTTGTGGACTTTCCATTCAAGTTCTTTTCTCATTGGCTGTTGTCCTTCCTATATTAATGATCTGAACTTCTTGTTGGTCTTACAATAATTATTATTTTTTGTATACACCTTTATTCAGTTTCATTTATAGCCAGTATAAATTAAGCTTTTTAAATGTTAGGTTGATTCATCTTTTCCAAACCTTCCCCATTCAACCTTCCTGTGGAGCTTATAAATTCCTATTGCTCAGAGACTGGGTAAATTTTAATTTATATTTTCTTCTTTTAAGGTTTTAATTTTTTCACATGCAATTTTAGAATAGTCTTTGTATATATATTTTTAAAGATTTTATTTTTTTAAAGTAATCTCTACAGCCAATGTGGGGCTCGAATTCACAATCCCGAGATCAAGAGCTGCACACTTTACCAACTGACCCAGCCAGGTGCCCCTAAAATAATCTTTTTATAGTTAAGGTGTAAATGGACTTTTTGGACAAAAAGCTAAGTGATGGCATTTTTTGGACTGATTCTTTCCTACATTCTTTATCATTTATTGAATTTATATTATGTATATGTGTATGGGTATACACACATATGTGTGTGTGTGTGTGTGTTTCTAAGTTATCTGTCGTAACACATTTTAGTGTTTAAACATCCTGATATTTTTCTGAGTGTCTCTACCTACATGTAAGTCCACATTTGCATTTATACACACACACACACACACACACACACACACACTAAATTAAACAATAAATTCATACTGTAGGGTTATGTATCAGTCAGGGTCCCGTCAGGAAACCACACTCAAGGGGGTTGCTAAAGGGAGTTTAATAAAGGGAGCATTTACAGAAGGGTGGGGACAGGGTTAGGGGAATCAGCAGGCTGGAATATCCAGGGACTAGTATTGCAGGAAATCTTTTCTACCTAAGGCCCGTGGGTCTGAAGACGTATGGGGAGGAAGCTGATATTGGAACCTGATGGGAGCTGTAGCTTCTTGGGGGGCCATCTAACGGGTACTGTGGATAGAGGTAGAGGAACAGCATGGCAAACAGCAGCCCTAACGTGGGAAATAAAAATTCCAATCTTTCTCCCCTGCTTCCTATCTCATTCTGGTGCCTCCCTTTGGCCAAATGCAACAAAAAGTCACTTTCATAAATATTTAGTATTATTATGCTTTTGTATCTTTGCCCATTCGACAGGTGAAAATCTTTATCTCATTATTTTAATATGCATCTCTCAAATTTATAATAATGATTATGTTCATTCTTTGTCTATTCATCATTATTGTTTCTTAAAAATTCCACTGTTTAGCATTTTGCACATTTTTCTAATTAGGCACATTATTTTGTTAGAGATCCTTTTGTATGTGAATAACTAACCTTGTTTTCTGTCACACATGTTGTATTTTTCTCCCCACAATCTGTCTTTTCATTTTTGTTTGTGGTATTTTCTGTTAGAAGTTTACAGTCTTTATTGTCAGTTTTTACACTTTATACTGTTGAGTTGATTTGAGGTGCTACTGTCATCATATCCTGGTCTTTTTCCGGATGTTAAACTCTGTTCCACTGATCTGTCTACAACTGTCCAAATTGCAGCCTAATATTTAAGTTATTGTGCTTTCTTAGTACATTTTATTAACTTGTTGAACAGGTTTCCAGGCATTGATATTCCTTCTCAACATTGTTGTTTTTTGTTCTTGTATGTTTATTCTTGCAGATAAAATTTTGAATCATGTCAAACTGAAGAGAAATTCTGTTGACATTTTTACTGTCATAGTGTTGTTTTGGATTAACTTCTACAGAATTGACATCTTACCACCAAACCTTCCTATTCCAGGATCATAAAACATCTCTCTAGTTTTCCAAGCCCAATAAAGACTTGCAACTTTTTTCCATATTAAGTCTGCATTTTTATTTATTTATTTAGAGAAAGCGTGAGGGTGTGGGGGGGTGGGGGTGGGGTCGGCGACGGGACAGAGGGAGAAGAAGAGAGAAAATCCCAAGCCGGCTCCATGCCCAGCACAGAGCCTGATGCTGGGCTTGATCTCGTGACCCATGAGATCATGACTTGAGCCAAAATCACGAGTCAGACACTTGATTGACTGAGCCATCCGGGCGCCCCAAGTCTGCATATTTATTTTAAAGGTATTCTGGAATATTCTGTATTTTTGTTGTTTTTAGTAAATATGAAAATGATTATTTTTACATGTTTCATAACAAACCACCTACTTAGGAATTTCTTCCACTACTTTTCCATTTGATTTATTTTTACAAATTTTGGTAGAAAACCAGTTCATGTACAAATAATGACATTTCTATCACTTCCAATATTTATATCTCTTATTCAATTTACTTATTTAATTTTATTAGCTAGGGATGTCAGACTAATTAAAAAAACAATAAAAGTAGCAATAGTGGGCATTCTTGACTTCATGGGAAACCATATAGGATTTTACCATTAATACCATTTTGGATATCAGCTTGAGAGACTTCTAAAAATCATTTTATGAAATATTTATGAATTATCTTAGAATTAAAAACACACAATTTGAAAATGTTAATTAAAATTTAAAATTTCGGCACACCCTGGGTGGTTCAGTCTGTTAAGCGTCTGCCTTGGGCTCAGGTCATGATCCCAGGGTCCCGGGATTGAGCCTGCATCAGACTCCCTGCTCAGCGGGGAGCCTGCTTCTCTGTCTTCCTCTGCTCCCAACTCATGTTTTCTCTGTCTCTCTTGTTTTATCTCAAATAAATAAATATTTAAAATGTAAAATTTCTAATATAATTTAGCAATTAATAATTTTCCAATATTATATAATCTTTTCATGCATTGCTTAAATCTTACATTATTAAAATATTCTAAAACATTTTTTAGATGGATTAAAATTTCTGATATTTTCTTTAGGATTTAAAAACCCAAACAAATAACCCCCTAGCTTTATTGAGATACAACTGATAAACCCTAAATTGTGCCTACTTAAAGTGTAAAATCCGATAAGTTTTGACACATGTACATAACTGTGAAACCATCACCACAATCAGGCCCAAATACTTCCTCATTCTCATTTGTAAACTTTCCCCCTTCCACTCCCTGCCCTTCTCCACAATCCACCCCACACCCTAGCCCCAGGCAGTTACTGTTCTGCTTTCTGTCACCATAGATTAGTTTTCATTTTCTAGACTTTTATGTAAGTGAAATCATACAGTATGAACTTTTTTGGGGGGGTTGGCTTTGAACATCCGTGTACAAGTCTTTGTATGGATGTATGCTTTAATTTCTCTTGGGTAGATATCCAGGAGTGGAGTGGAATAGTTGGCTCCTGTGGTAGGTATATGTTTATTGCACCTTTTTTCAGTTTCAGCATTTTTTTGAAATATTTTAAACATATAGTGAAGTTGAAAAGATTTTTACAGTGACCTCCTTTCTACCCACTATAAAATTCTGTCATTAACATTTTATTTACTTGCTTTATGAGACAAATATCAATGCAATCATCACTCTGTCCACCTCCTTCTGTCCAATCTTTTTTTTGATGCGTTACAAAGTAAATTACAAACACCAGTATGATTCCCCCTATATATTTCAGTAACCAAATCATTAGCCAGTATTCAGTATTGTTTGCAGTTTTTTCTTGTGCTACAAAGTTTACATGAAATGAAGTGTACACAAAAGTGTACCTATGCTGAGTTTTGACAAATACATGCATATGTGCTTCCCAGAACCTATATAAAGATTTGGACATTTCCAGCACCCCAGAAAGTTGCTCACAATTGTGCTCAGTCAGCACCTACTCAGAACAGAAACTTCCGTACATTGTTGGTGAAGATCTAAGATAGTACAACAACTTTGGAAAAAGTTCTGGCAATAACTTATGAAAGGAAACATGGACTCACTTTATGATCCAGATATTTAATTCCTAGGCATCTACCCAAGAGAAATGAAAACATCATCCACAGAAAGACTTGTGCAAGAACATTCATAACTTTACTCATACTAACCCTAAGCTGGAAACAGCCCAGATGTCCATGCATAAGAGAAGAGATAAACACACTACAGTTTATTCATACAGTTGAATACTGCTCAGCAGTAAAAAGAAAAGAACTACTGATACATGCAACAGTACAGATAAACTTAAAAGGCCAATTTGTGATGAATGAAAGAAGCTTTACCCAAAATGATATAATAATACTGTGTGATTCTATTTAGATGAAATTCTGAAACAAGCAAAAGAATCTGTGGTGGGAAAACTGAGAAGAGTGTTTCACTTTTTAAAACAAAGAGCCAACCTATTTTCCAAAATTGTGGTACCACTTAACACTTCCTTCAGCATTATATGAGAGTTCCAGTTCCTTCACATCCTTACCAACACTTGGTATGGTCGGTCTTTTAAATTTAAGCTATTCCAATAGGTATATAGTGGTAGTTCCTTGTGGCTTTAATTTGCATTTCCGTGATGACCAGTGATGTTGAGCATCTTTTTATGTACTTATTTGCCATCCATATATCTTTGTTGGTGAAGCGCCTAAAAATTTTGTCTATTTTATTTTATTTTATTTTTATTTATTTTTTAAAAAGATTTTTATTTTTTTAAGAGAGAGAATGAGAGAGAGAGAGCATGAGAGGGGGGAGGGTCAGAGGGAGAGGCAGACTCCCCACTGAGCAGGGAGCCGGATGCGGGACTCGATCCAGGGACTCCAAGATCATGACCTGAGCCGAAGGCAGTCGCTTAACCAACTGAGCCACCCAGGCGCCCAATTTTGTCTATTTTAAAAAACTGGGTTCTTTGTTTCCTTACTGTTAAATTTTAAGAATTCTTTATATATTCAGCATATAAATCTTTTCTCAGGTACATGTTTGCAAATATTTTCTCCCTGTCTGTTGCTTATCTTTTTCATTTTTTAACAGTGTCTTTTGCAGAATAACCATTTTTAAATTTTGATGAAGTCCAATTTATCATTTTTTTCTTTTATGGATTGTGCTTTTGTTGTCATATTTAAGATATCTTGGCCCAACCCAAGGTCTCAAATATATCCTATATTTTCTTCTAAAAGTTTTATACCTTTAGGTCTTATATTTGGGTCTATGATCCATTTGAGTTAATCTTTGTATATGGTGCAAGGTATGGATCAGATGTTGCTGTTTTTTTGTATAGAGTATTTAAGTTTCCAGCACCCTTTGTTGGAAAGACTATTCTTTGAAGAATTTTTTCACCCCTTTGCACTTTCCAAAAATTAGTTCTTAATGTATGCATTTTTTTCTAAATTCTCTATTCAGTTCCATTGTCAATTTATCTATCTTTAAGCCAATACCACACTATCTTCATTATTATAGCTCTTTCATAGGTATTGAAATCAGTTAGTGTTAGTCCTCCAACTTTGTTCTTTTTCAGTGTTGTTTCAGCTTTTAGGTCCTTTGCATTTCCATGCGAATTTTAGAATTAGCTTGTTCACTTCTTAAAAAAACTGCTGAAATTTTGATTGGGATTGTGTTGACTCTACAGACCAATTTGGGAAAAATCACCATCTTAACAATACTGAATTTTCAAACTTAAGAACATGGTACACCTATGTATTTAGTTTTTCTTTAAATTTTTTCCCAATGTTTTGTAGATTTCAGAGCACAGGCACTCTACATCTTTTGTCAGATTTATCCCTAAAATATTTAAAAAATTAAAAAAATCATTTATTTATTTGAGAGAGAGAGAGAGCACGAGCAGAGGGAGGGGCAGAGGGAAAGGGAGAGGGAGAAGCAGACCTCTGCTGAGTAGGGACCCGATGACAACCTGGGGCTTGATCCCAGGAACCCGGATCATGACCTGAGCCAAAGGCAGATGCTTAACAGACTGAGCCACCCAGGTGCCCCCCTAAAATATTATTTTGTTGTTATTGTGAATAGTATTATTTTAAAATATAAAATTTTCATTGTTCATTGCAGTATATAAATACAATTGATTTTTTTTTTTTTTTTTGGTATTGATCTTGTATCCTGCAATGTTGCTAGACTCACTTATGAGTTTCTGGTACCTATTTGTAGATTCCATCAGACTTTTACACAGACAAATATGCCATCTGTGAGTAACAACAGTTTTACTTCTTTAACAATCTGGATGCTTTTTATTTTTTCCTTACCTATTGCACTGGCCAGCATCTCCAGTACAATGGTGACTAGAAGTGCTAAGAGTGCCTTGTCTTATTCCTGACCTTCACCACTGAGTTTGATATTAGCTGTACATTTTTCATAGGTATTTTTTAATGTGTTGAGAAAGTTCCCTTGTATTCCTAGTTCACTGAGAATTAGATGTCAAATGCTTTCTTTAGGTCTATTGAGATGATCACATGGCTTTTACATTTTTAGTTTGTTAACATGGTGAATTACATTAATTGAATTCTAAATTAAGTTATTCTAAAGATATACTGCTAGGCTATAATTTCAATATTTTATTTAGAATTTTGAATCTATGTGTTAGATAATTGTATTTTTTGCATATTTTTTCAGGTTTAAGTATCAAAGTCATATCATCTGGTAAAATGAATTGGGCAACACTCCTTCTTTTTCTGTGTTCTTGAGCATATAAATTATGTATTCCTCTTTAAGATTTGCAAGAACCAATCTGTGAAACAACATGAGACTCTAACTTGGTATCTTTGAGGGGATATTTTTGACACATTAAAAAGCCTCCCCTGTGGTTACTATCCTACTAGATTTATCATCTTTTCACCAAAGATTTTATAATATATATCTATACATATTTCCAGAAAATTGTCTATTTAGTTGAAATTTAAAAAATTTGTGTCCCATTTCTCATTCCTTATGTTGTACATTTGTGTTTTCTCTTCTTACCTTGATTAAGCTTTCCAGAGTTAAGTTTTATTGATCTTTAAAAATGAACCATTTCTTACGATAATTAATACTTTGATTTGATTAATTTATGATGTGAGCTGCTGCACTGTGTCTTTCCTCATATTTCCTTTATTTCTTGGTGCTTTTTACAGCTCCTTGAATAAAGTATATTTGAATTATTTATTTGTTTGTCTAATACAAATACTTGCAGCTTCACATTTTCCTCTGAGTACTTTTCTCCACATGTTTAGACGTGTAGTGCTCTATTTATTCTTAGAGTCTGTAACTGCAATATTTTATTCTTTTGTGGCTCAAACTATTTAAGGCAGTGTTTAATAATACCAAATGACTTATCTTTTTAGTTTTTTTTCCTTTTATTAATTGTATTGTGGTTAGGAAATGTAACCTGTACAATCTTTTAGTTTTTGGAATGCGTGGAAATTTTCTTGTTGACTAGGATGTGATACAATATATAAAGCTTATGGGATACAAAGTGTGGTATATATTATTAACTCAAGCTTTCAGTTATGCTTTTATACATTAACCATGTTTGCTTCTGTTAACTAGATCTACTAAGAGAGGTATGTTGAAGCTTCCTATTACGGTTGCAATTTTAGACTTTTCTCTGTATTTCCAGCAGCTTTGGCTTTATCTATTTTTTTTAAATTTTTTATTGTTATCTTAATCACCATACATTACATCATTAATTTTTGATGTAGTGTTCCATGATTCATTGTTTGTGCATAACACCCAGTGCTCCATGCAGAACGTGCCCCCCCCCCAATACCCATCACCAGGCTAACCCATCCTCCCACCCCCCTCTGCTCTAGAACCCTCAGTTTGTTTTTCAGAGTCCATCATCTCTCATGGTTCATCTCCCCCTCCGATTTACCCCCCTTCATTCTTCCCCTCCTGCTATCTTTTTTTTCTTAACATATACTACATTATTTGTTTCAGAGGTACAGATCTGTGATTCAACAGTCTTGCACAATTCACAGTGCTCACCATAGCACATACCCTCCCCAATGTCTATCGCCCAGCCACCCCACCCCTTCCACCCCCCCACTCCAGCAACCCTCAGTTTGTTTCCTGAGATTAAGAATTCCTCATATCAGTGAGGTCATATGATACCTGTCTTTCTCTGATTGACTTATTTCACTCAGCATAACACCCTCCAGTTCCATCCACGTCGTTGCAAATGGCAAGATCTCATTCCTTTTGATGGCTGCATAATATTCCATTGTATATATATACCACATCTTCTTTATCCATTCATCTGTCGATGGACATCTTGGCTCTTTCCACAGTTTGGCTATTGTGGACACTGCTGCTATACACATCAGAGTGTACCTACCCCCCCGGATCCTTATATTTGTATCTTTGTGGTAAATACCCAGTAGTGCAATTGCTGGATCGTATGGCAGCTCTATTTTCAACTGTTTGAGGAACCGCCATACTGTTTTCCAGAGGGGTTGCACCAGCTTGCATTCCCACCAACAGTGTAGGAGGGTTCCCCTTTCTCCGCATCCCCACCAACATCTGTCGTTTCCTGACTTGTTAATTTTTGGCTTTAACTATTTTGATGCTATGTTATATGGTACATGATCATTCATGACTATATTCTTTTTTTTTTTTTAAGATTTTATTTAGTTATTTGACAGAGAGAGACACAGTGAGAGAGGGAATACCAGCAGGGGGAGTGGGAGATGGAGAAGGCTTCCCAAGGAGCAGGAAGCCCGATGAGGGGCTTGATCCCAGGACTCTGGGATCATGACCTGAGCCGAAGGCAGACACTTAACGACTGAGCCACCCAGGTGCTCTCATGACTGTATTCTTGGTTGATTTTTCCCTTTTATCCATCTAATATTACCCTTTTCTCTTTTTTAAAAATTATTTTTTCCCTTGGATTCTATTTTGTCTAATATTAATGTAGTGTGTGTGGAGGGAGTTTCTCAGCTGAGCTTCAAATTTGTTTCAGACATTTTTAATAATTTTTTATTGTTATGCTAATCACCATACATTACATCATTAGTTTTTGATGTAGTGTTCCATGATTCATTGTTTGTGTGTAACACCCAGTGCTCCACGCAGAATGTGCCCTCTTTAATACCCATCACCAGGCTAACTCATCCCCCCACCCCCTCCCCTCTAGAACCCTCAGTTTGTTTTTCAGAGTCCATCGTCTCTAATGGTTTGTCTCCCCCTCCGACTTACTCCCTTTCATTCTTCCCCTCCTGCTATCTTCTTCTTTTTTTTTCTTAACATATATTGCATTATTTGTTTCAGAAGTACAGATCCGTGATTCATCAGTCTTGTACAACTCACAGTGCTCACCACAGCACATACCCTCCCCAATGTCTATCACCTAGCCACCCAATCCCTCCCACCCCCCATCACTCCAGCAACCCTCAGTTTGTTTCCTGAGATTAAGAATTCCTCTTATCAGTGAGGTCATATGATACCTGTTTTTCTTTGATTGACTTATTTCACTCAGCATAACACCCTCCAGTTCCATCCACGTCGTTGCAAATGGCAAGATCTCATTCCTTTTGAGGGCTGCATAATATTCCATTGTGTATATATACCACATCTTCTTTATCCATTCATCTGTTGATGGACATCTTGGCTCTTTCCACAGTTTGGCTATTGTGGACATTGCTGCTATAAACATTGGGGTGCACGTACCCCTTCGGATCCCTACATTTGTATCTTTGTGGTAAATACCCAGTAGTGCAATTGCTGGATCGTATGGCAGCTCTATTTTCAACTGTTTGAGGAACCGCCATACTGTTTTCCAGAGGGGTTGCACCAGCTTGCATTCCCACCAACAGTGTAGGAGGGTTCCCCTTTCTCCGCATCTCCGCCAACATCTGTCGTTTCCCGACTTGTTAATTTTAGCCATTCTGACGGGTGTGAGGTGGTATCTCATTGAGGTTTTGATTTGGATTTCCCTGATGCCGAGCGATGTCGAGCACTTTTTCATGTGTCTGTTGGCCATTTGGATGTCTTCTTTGGAAAAATGTCTGTTCATGTCTTCTGCCCATTTCTTGATTGGATTATTTGTTCTTTGGGTGTTGAGTTTGATAAGTTCTTTATAGATTTTGGATACTAGCCCTTTATCTGCTATGTCATTTGCAAATATTTTCTCCCATTCTGTCGGTTGTCTTTTGGTTTTGTGGACTGTTTCTTTTGCTGTGCAAAAGCTTTTTATCTTGATGAAATCCCAAGAGTTCATTTTTGCCCTGGCTTCCCTTGCCTTTGGCGATGTTTCTAGGAAGAAGTTGCTGCGGCTGAGGTCGAAGAGGTTGCTGCCTGTGTTCTCCTTTAGGATTTTGATGGACTCCTGTCTCACGTTTAGGTCTTTCAACCATTTGGAGTCTATTTTTGTGTGTGGTGTAAGGAAATGGTCCAGTTTCATTCTTCTGCATGTGGCTGTCTAATTTTCCCAACACCATTTGTTGAAGAGACTCTCTTTTTTCCATTGGACATTCTTTCCTGCTTTGTCCAAGATGAGTTGACCATAGAGTTGAGGGTCCATTTCTGGGCTCTCTATTCTGTTCCATTGATCTATGTGTCTGTTTTTGTGCCAGTACCATACTGTCTTGATGATGACAGCTTTGTAATAGAGCTGGAAGTCCGGAATTGTGATGCCGCCAGCTTTGCTTTTCTTTTTCAATATTCCTCTGGCTATTCGGGGTCTCTTCTGGTTCCATACAAATTTTAAGATTATTTGTTCCATTTCTTTGAAAAAGGCGGATGGTATTTTGATGGGGATTGCATTGAATGTGTAGATTGCTCTAGGTAGCACTGACATCTTCACAATGTTTGTTCTTCCAATCCATGAGCATGGAACGTTTTTCCATTTCTTTGTGTCTTCTTCAATTTCTTTCATGAGTATTTTATAGTTTTCTGAGTACAGATCCTTTGCCTCTTTGGTTAAATTTATTCCCAGGTATCTTATGGTTTTGGGTGCAATTGTAAATGGGATCGACTCCTTGATTTGTCTCTCTTCTGTCTTCTTGTTGGTGTATAGGAATGCCACTGATTTCTGTGCATTGATTTTATAGCCTGCTACTTGACTGAATTCCTGTATGAGTTCTAGCAGTTTTGGGGTGGAGTCTTTTGGGTTTTCCACATACAGTATCATATCATCTGCAAAGAGTGAGAGTTGGACTTCCTCTTTGCCGATTTGGATGCCTTTGATTTCTTTCTGTTGTCTGATTGCTGTGGCTAGGACTTCTAATACTATGTTGAATAGCAGTGGTGAGAGTGGACATCCCTGCCGCGTTCCTGACCTTAGGGGGAAAGCTCTCAGCTCTTCCCCATTGAGAATGATATTCGCTGTAGGTTTTTCATAGATGGCTTTTAGGATATTGAGGTATGTACCCTCTATCCCTATACTCTGAAGAGTTTTGATCAAGAAAGGATGCTGTCCTTTGTCAAATGCTTTTTCTGCATCTATTGAGAGGATCATATGATTCTTGTTCTTTCTTTTGTTAATGTATTGTATCACGTTGATTGATCTGTGGATGTTGAACCAGCTTTGCAGCCCAGGGATAAATCCCACTTGGTCATGGTGAATAATCCTTTTAATGTACTGTTGGATCCTATTGGCTAGTATTTTGGTGAGAATTTTGGCATCCATGTTCATCAAGGATATTGGTCTGTAATTCTCCTTTTTGATGGGGTCTTTGTCTGGTTTTGGGATCAAGGTAATGGTGGCCTCGTAAAATGAGTTTGGAAGTTTTCCTTCCATTTCTATTTTTTGGAACAGTTTCAGGAGAATAGGTATTAATTCTTCTTTAAATGTCTGATAGAATTCCCCTGGGAAGCCATCTGGCCCTGGGCTTTTGGTTGTTGAGAGATTTTTGATGACTGCTTCAATTTCCTTAGTGGTTATAGGTCTGTTCAGGTTTTCTATTTCTTCCTGGTTCAATTTTGGTTGTTGATACATCTCTAGGAACGCACCCATTTCTTCCAGGTTATCTAATTTGCTGGCATAGAGTTGCTCGTAATATGTTCTTATAATTGTTTGTATTTCTTTGGTGTTGGTTGTGATCTCTCCTCTTTCATTCATGATTTTGTTGATTTGGGTCATTTCTCTTTTCTTTTTGATAAGTCTGGCCAGGGGTTTATCAATCTTGTGAATTCTTTCAAAGAACCAGCCCTAGTTTCGTTGATCTGTTCTACTGTTCTTTTGGTTTCTAGTTCATTGATTTCTGCTCTGATCTTTATTATTTCTCTTCTCCTGCTGGGTTTAGGCTTTATTTGCTGTTCTTTCTCCAGCTCCTTTAGGTGTAGGGTTAGGTTGTGTATTTGAGACCTTTCTTGTTTCTTGAGAAGGGCTTGTATTGCTATATACTTTCCTCTCAGGACTGCCTTTGCTGTATCCCAAAGATTTTCAACAGTTGTGTTTTCATTTTCATTGGTTTCCATGAATTTTTTACATTCTTCTTTAATTTCCTGGTTGACCCATTCATTCTTTAGTAGGATGCTCTTTAGCCTCCATGTATTTGAGTTCTTTCCGACTTTCCTCTTGTGATTGAGTTCTAGTTTCAAAGCATTGTGGTCTGTTTCAGACATTTTTAGATGAGTGTGACGAACCAGGGCCATCTCTTCTGCCACAGTGTCTTCTGGTATGTGCATGGCATTCTTCCCTGATTTCCAACAATAATATAAAATGTTTCCTTTTGCATTTGTTTGATTATCTAACTGGAATTGGTAAGTGGGTAGTGCTCTGATTCCCATCTTGGACTGGAAGTCCCTGATTCCAGGATTGACTTCTTTTTGTGTAGCCCATCCTCCACATGGATCCTTAGGTGTCTTTCTGAAATGCAAATATGATCTGGTCTCTCGCCAAAGCATTTAATCATTCGATGTCCTTCTTTGTGTACAGTGTACTACTCCTGACCACTAAGTTCAACGACACTCTAGCCATCTTGAACACCTAGTCCTTTCTTGATGCCTCCCACTTGCACAGCCTTCTCCCTTGCTGGGGTGCCTTTTGACTTTTTCTCCACCTTGAAAAATGAAGTCTTAACTCCTATTCATCCTTCATCCAGCTTAAATGTAGCTGTGAGACGAAACCCCCTCACTTCCTTCAGGCATAGTAAGTTTCTTCCTTTTCTGTGTTCTCATGTTATGTAGTTTATGCCTCTGCAGGAGTGGTTAAGGGAAAGGGCTCAGGAATTAGATTCTTCTTAAACTAGTCATGTGACCTTTGGGGAGTTAGCCTTGTCAAAACCCTACTTCATAGGGTTGTTGTAAGGATGAGATGAGAATGCATGTAAAGGGTCATACAGTATCTTGCACAGAGCAGACACATGGTAAATGTTAGCTTCACTTATTCTGAATTTTAATCTACCTGTTTATATGTTTATGTCCTTCACTGTCCTGTGAATCCCTCCATGGTAAAGAGGCTCTGTCATATCCTTGCATCCTCCATTGTCTGGCACTGTCCCGTAATAATTATTGGTGAAATGAATGAGTACTCCCCTACTACTACACTTCTGTGTGTGGGGAGGCAATTTTTCATCACATAAAACTCCCACTCTCCCCTAATTACACCTCAGTGAATGTTCAAGTCTTGAATAAGCAAAAGTTGACATTGTTTTTTTTTTTTAATTGCAGTATACTTTAAGAGATCTGCAGTTTTTCCAGAATTCAGCAGTTTGAATTTAGATTTGCTGTCCTCAAAACAGCTGGAAATGTTTATTTTCCATTTTTAAACATGTAATTTACAATAAAACGCACAATTAAATACTTGGAAAAATGCAACATGGCTTATTTAGTTATTGGCATGAATAAATCCGGCACTTCATAATAATATAGCAACAGTATAAAAGAGCTTTTTGATGAGAGGCAGTATTTTGATACAAACTGTAAATAAATATGCAGTTCTTCCTATACAAAGATAAACCACTGGGGATTTGGTTTGACTGATTTTTAAAACAGTGGTGATGGGTTTAGGATAGGCTGCCTATATTCTATCCATATTAAGAAATGATGAAGATAATTATAATAGGAACAATAGCGGCTGTGTATGCCTACCATGTGCCAAGAGATTGAGCTAGTATTTTACATTTGTTAATCTTATCAAAACAGCCCAGCAAGGCACATATTTTATTTCTGTTTAACAGATAAGGAAGTGGAGTCTGAGCAGGTATATTAATCTCCTGTGGCTGCTGTAACAAACTACCACGAAATTGTGGTTTAAAACAACAGAGATTAATTCTCTCACAGTTCTGAAGGCCAGGAGCCTGCAGTCAAGAAGTCAGTAGGGCTGGTTCCTCTGGAGGCTTCAGGGGAGCATCCATTACTTGCCTCTTCCAGCTTCTGGTGGCTGTCATATTCTTTGGCTTGTGGCCCCAACACTCCAATCCCCACCTCCATCTTCACACAGCTTTCTCCTCAGTGTGTGTGGTGTCTACATTCCCTGTCTCTTTTTTATACGGACACTTGGATGGCCTTTAGGGCCGACCCAGATAATCAGGATAATCTCCTCAGTTCAAGATCCTTAATTAATCATACCTGCAAAACCTTTGCCATATAATAAGGTAACATTCACTGGTTCCAGGATTAGGATGTGGACGTGTCTTAGGAGCCATCATCAGGCCACAACAGTAGGGTTAAGTAACTTAACCAAAATCCATAACTAGTGAGTGGCAGTTGTGTGAGCTGAACCCTGATCTCTTTGAGTTCAGAATTTGTACTGTCTGCACCATTTCATGACGATAGTAGTCTTGTCAGGAAACGGTAGTGGGCTGCCAGGCAGAAGCATTCCAGAAGGGGGGGGGTTCACCCCAGCAGGAGGGAAGGCAGTATACTAATCTAACCTCTCTCAGCCTCAGTTTCTTTATTTAAAATGGTGCCGGGGCACCTGGGTGACTCAGTCGGTTAAGCCTCTGACTTTTGATTTTGGCTCAGGTCATGATCTCGGGTTGTGGGATTGAGTCCTGCGTTGGGCTCCGTGCTCATCAGGGAGTCTGCTGGAGATTCTCCCTCTCCCTCTGTCCCTCCTCCCAACTCATACATGCACGTTTTCTAAAATAAATAACCTTAAAAAAAAAAATAAAATGCTGCCTCTCCAGAACGACCATGGTTTTAGTACAGGTGACTGCAGCACAGGAAGAGGGCCAAGCCGTCTGGGGAGACCTTAGGGGAAGGGTCTCCATGAAGGAGCCCAGAGGCAGGAAGGCTGGGCAGGACCCTCAGTTTTGGCAGAAAGGCAACATTTAGCATCCTGGAGGACTGGCAGTCACAAGAGAAGCGCCTGTGATTGTGCTGGCGATGATACTACAACAGAGACAATTTTTTTCTGTGTCCCCATTTTTTTGTTCTCTTCGGGGAACAGTTTTGGCCCTAGGGCCAGAAGGACTTCATAGGCCTAAAGAAAAGTTCTGTCAGGAACAAAGACACTATGATTGTCTCCCAAGGTCTGATTTTGATTATGAATTAAGCCAATGACCATGAAACAGAATTTTTTCTGCCTGAATTCAAGAAGGCTACATATACCCTAAATGATGTCATCTTGCTCTATCCAGCAGGCTGAAATTATAAACACCTACAAATTGAGGTTCTTTTTAATGTCTTCAAGTAATCAATGTCACAACTATCAGATAAACTGTTTAAAAAATCCACATTGTGAAGAAAATGAAAATATGTCAAATTATTTAAGCACTACGTAGACAGAAATATTCAGGGAAATAACACAACTTGAAAAGTCACTGCTGTCAACTTCAGATAATGTCAACTTTAAATAATGGAACATTAAAAAACAAGCTGGAAAAAGGCACATCCACTGCATATAAAATAATAGTGCCACAAAAACGTCCACCTCCCCCAGCCTGACAGGAATAGAAAGGTCCCAGTTGAGTGGAAAGTCACCATGCAGCACTGAGGGAGAAAAGCAAGGAGGAAATTTTTCTTCTTCCTATTGCCATTTTGGATTAATCATCAGGATGATTTCAACATCCAAACCTAAAGACACTTGAGACAATTTGATATAGAGCTTTTACCATCTGAAGGCTTTAACAAAGAACATATATAAAAACAAAGACTTGGGGACAATTATAAGCTTCTAATATTTAAACCTTTGCATAATAGTTAAAACCTTTGGATAATTCATAGACATATTTTTCCTGCCAACAGTTTATTATGAAAGCTTTAAAACACACTGAAAATTCAAAAGAATGTAGAGTGAACATGCATATACCCACCATTCTGATCAGAAGTCAGCAAACTATAGTCCTTGGGCCAAATCCAGTTGCTTGCTTGTTTTTGTAAATAAAATTTCACTGGAACACAGTGGTGCCCATTAGTCTATGTATTGTTTCTGGCTGCTTTTGTACTACATCATCAGAGTTGAGTAGCTGCAAGGGAGATTGCAAAGCCTAAAGTCCTTACTATAGGACCCTGTATGGACAAAGTTTGCCAATCTTTGACTTAAATCATACCGAAGTTAACAGGCTGCTGCTATTTTTTTTTAAAAGACTTTATTTATTTATTTGACAGAGAGAGACAGTGAGAGAGAGAACGCAAGCAGGGTAAGTGGGAAGGAGAGAAGCAGGCTCCCAGCCCGATGCGGGGCTCAATCCCAGGACCCTGGGATCATGACCTGAGCTGAAGGCAGACATTTAACGACTGAGCCACACAGGCACCCCAGGAAAAAAGTAATTTAAAAAGGAAGAAAAATCACGAAACTTTGCTATTTGGAAGTATAATTAGGCTTTTCTCAGCCCTTAGGTAGATAGAGTTAGTTACGATGTTAGATGCAAAATTCAGATTAACTGAATTTCTGAATTGTACGTTATTTCTGCTTGAATCATATTGAATTACTTAGGTTTTGATGTGTCCAAATCTAGTACTAGACAGCTTTTATCAAGGTAGTCTTTATGTTCTTCAATACAAACTTCCTCAATACCATTGAGTAAAGGCTAATTTTTCACTCTTTAATACTAGAAACATATATTTTTGGTTAGTTGTTAATGAAATTGTGTGTAGTTAGGGTTGTTACCATTTGTGCATTTAAGTCTACAGGAATGGTTAGGGTTAGGGTTAGGGTTATTTATTTATTGAGTCTTTTCTATGCCTTAGACAGAGAGTTCTAGGTACTTTGTAGGATGTGAAGATGAATCAATGATTCTGTCCTCGATGAAAACACTAACTGAAAAAAGACATCTGCACCCCCATGTTCATAGCAGCCTTATTTACAGTAGCTAAGACATTGAAAGAACCTTAAATGTCCATTGATGGATGAATGGATAAAGAAGCTTTGAGACATAAATATATACATATATATATAGTAATATTACTCAGCCGTATTATTTAGCCATTAAAAAAACCAAGGAAATCCTACCATTTGCAAAAACATGGATGGAGGGGCGCCTGGGTGGCTCAGATGGTTAAGCGTCTGCCTTCGGCTCAGGTCATGATCCCAGGGTCCTGGGATCGAGTCCCGCATCGGGCTCCCTGCTCCTTGGGAGCCTGCTTCTCCCTCTGCTTCTCTCTCTCTCTCTCTCTCTCTCTGTCTCTCATGAATAAATAAATAAAATCTTTAAAAAAAAAAAAACATGGATGGACCCAGAGGGTATTATGCTAAGTGAAATAGGTCAGACAGAAAAAGACCAATACTGTATGATTCTCACTTATATGTGGAATCTAAACCTCCCTGCCCCCAAACTAAAAAAGACCAAAGTCATAGAAAAAGGGATCAGACTTGTGGTTACTAGATGCAGGGGGGTGAGTGGAGGGGTCATTGGAGGAAGGTGATCAGAAGGTACCAACTTCCAGTCATAAGAAAAATAAGTACTAGGGAAGTCATGTACAACATGATGACTATAGTCAACTCTACCGGATGATATATAGGAAAGTAGTTAAGAGAGTAGATCCTAAGAATTCTTGTCACAAGGAGAAATTTTTTTCTTTTCCCCTTATTGTATTTATATGAGATGATGGATGTTAACTAAACCTATTGTGGTAATCATTTCACAATGTATGTGCGTCAAACCATTATGCGGCATACCTGAAACTTACACGGTAATGTATGCCAATTATTTCTCAGTAAAGCTGGGAATAAAAGATTGTGTCCTGAAAGCATATGGCCTAATATAGGAGATGGGATATTGGGCACAACTACTGTAAGATGGAGCAGAGAGTGTTCAATGTTGTAAGAGTGCCATGAGGGCTGATGGGGAGAACAGAGGAGGTCAGGATTTGGCAGATGTTTCTCTTGGTAAGGTGGGATCCTAAAGGAAAGAGCATTTGATTTGGACCTTTATGGACTGATGACATTTGGAAATGTGGAGAAGGAAATGAAGGGCACTCTTTGAAAAGCAAGGTTGAGAGACTGTATGAAAGCACCAAACTGAATTCAGCTTTGTGCTGGGATATACAAAGCTTGTGAAATTTAAACACTCTTGTGAACCCATACAGGGTTTTCATTATCATTGGCTCCTAATGATTTGCAATCAAGGGCCAACTTTTTGTAAAACAAACAATAATCTTATGAAATTGTGGTTTACTAGAGGGTAGTTGCTAATCATTCTCTTCCTGTTAGCAAATTAGTCAGTTAGGTTCTTGGCAATGATACAATTTAAACAATCATTTCCCATGTAATACATGGGTTTAAATGAATTAATGCAACTTCCTAGTAAAGACATTTCTATGAATATATCTTAAGAAAATAAAAAATGTGGACAAATACTTCAATATGATGATAATCACCATAGTATTATTTATATAAAACATTGGGAAAATGTCCAATATAACATATTATGAAATGTTCACTATAGGGTAATTATTAAATAAATTATAGTACTGCAGTGAAATAATATCCAGGTCCTAAAAATTAGTTTTTTCCTTTTTTTTTAAAGATTTTATTTATTTATTTATTTATTTATTTATTTATTTATTTATTTATTGAGAGAGAGAGAGAGAATGAGAGATAGAGAGCACGAGAGGGAAGAGGGTCAGAGGGAGAAGCAGACTCCCTGCTGAGCAGGGAGCCCGATGTGGGACCTGATCCCGGGACTCCAGGATCATGACCTGAGCCAAAGGCAGTCGCTTAACCAACTGAGCCACCCAGGCGCCCTACTTATTTATTTATTTATCAGAGAGAGAGAGAGAGAGAGAGAGCACAAGCAGGGGGAGCGGCAGGCAGAGGGAGAGGTGGACTCCCCATTGAGCAGGGAGTCCGATGTGGGGCTTGATCCCAGGATCCTGGGATCATGATCTGAGGCAAAGGCAGACACTTAACAGACTGAGCACAGGTGTCCCATAAAAATTAGTTTCTTAAAACGAATTTTTAATCATACAGGAAATGGTAACTGTCTAGTATTTCAAGATAAAAACCATATACAAAAAAGGCAGTTCATAAAATGTTATATACAACATCTACCCAATTTTGGATCAACTACTTATTTTTAGCAAAGGATTTTAAGCCGAAGAAATAAGCCAAAGTGATTTGGGGAATGGAAACACCATTTCCTTTAAAGTTTATTTATTCATTTATGTAGTATCTACAGCCAGTGTGGGGCTCGAATTCACAACCCCGAGATCAAGAGTCGCACACTCCTCTGACTGAGCCAGCCAGATGTCCCGGAAACACCATTTTCTGGTAAGAATTTTGCCAAGACAATGTATGCTTTCTATTTAATAGGACAATTTATAAAAATATTTTTTCCTGGGTTCTGGTAATATGGCTTACTGAGATACCCCATATTATCTTCTTTCTTCACTCTAAGCACATATAAATGCAGGACAAACTCTTGCAACAGAGTCTGAATGCAAAGGCTGAACTCAAAATAAAGAAAGAGCATTCCATGGTTGCCAAAAACAATGAAGGAATGTGAAGCCAGATGTGTGACTTCATGATCTGATGCTACAATGGCTCAGGAAGATATTGGTCTGGAAATAGACCAAAGGATCTAGTAATTGGGGATTTACATATATTTATGTTCACTTGAGCACAGAGGTGTGGTCTTGGACTCTTGTACAATAGGAAAGTAGATCTGAGACATTTCCATGGAGCTAAAACATTTAAAGGGCTGTACCCTTAGTGAAATGGGATTAGAAACTGTCTCCCCACCTAGGGAAGCAATTTGAAACATTTCCCTGTCCTTGAGAAATCAGAGACCCAGGCTTGTGACTTGTGTTGGTGGAATTCAAATTTATCTTTACTCCATTAGTCCTAGAATCTTCAATCCAAGAGAGAACATAGAAAAGGTGACAATTCAGTGAAATTTGTAGAAGCAAATACCAACTCTCTGTAGCAACATTTCTGTAACAGGACATATGGGATTTCCATAGGCATCCATGTTGAAAATGTGCTCACAGTCTAAATCCGTAAGGAAGAAATACTCCAGGAGGGAGAATCAACAGACCAAACAAATAAGAGAATTGGTAACCCACATATTTGAGATCAGCAAATTGAAAGATACCATAAAAAGTATGTTTAAGGGATGCCTGGGTGGCTCAGTCGGTTAAAGCGTCTGCCTTCAGCTCAGGTCATGATCCCAGGGTCCTGGGATCAAGCCCCATGTCGGGCTCCCTGCTCGGTGGGGAGCCTGCTTCTCCCTCTGCCTGCTGCCCCTCCTGCTTGTGCTCTCTCCCCCTCTGACAAATAAATAAGTAAAATCTTAAAAAAAAATAGCTACTTTAAAAAAAGTATGTTTAAAATTATAAAATACATAATAGAAGTAATAAGAACCATAATGAAAGAATAAGACAGAATAAAAAAAGAGATTTGGATTTATAAATGGCTCATGGGAGTTTAAATATTTAAAAACTTTATGATCTTTAAAGGTAATAACATAGATGATTTCCTGATGTCCACAGACTACATTCTGGGTTGACTTCCTAGGAGTTGGGGTGGATTTATGTTGCACCATCCATATTCTCTCTTTTTTTCCTTTCTTGTCTTTATGGAACCAAGTAGGTGGGAGGACTGGTCAAGACTGAGAATGAAATGTGCTGTTTTAAAAATAGGATGGTTGCTACTTTGCCCTTGATCTCCTCAGCACTACTTTAAAACCAGCTGAACTAAATAGCCACAAAAGTGGTGTGATGCCTTCAAGTTACTTATTTAGTATAGCAGTAGCTTCAATCAAAACAGTTCATTAACTGACCAAAAACTTTGCAGACAGAAAATTTGAGTTACCAAGTCCAAAGATGTGAACTGTTGGGGTTGGGGGCCAAATCCAGCCTGCAGATGTGTTTTATTTGGCCAGAGAAAAATAAAATAATTTTTCAGTTAGTGTTTATAACTAGAAACTGGGAGATTTCACATAAATGCATGGATTTCTGGCTTCACTTGAAAAGCTGGATTATTTGGCTATGCCAAGAATGGGTACTTCTGGTCAGGAACAATGGGCTGGAACTACAGAGTGTCGGCCTCTTCTCCAGTTCTCTCAGACCCTTCTATTCCTTATGGAGTCTCCAGTACTGTGGACCAGTGTCAGTGCTATTTATTAGCGCCCTTGAAGTGTAGGAGTTGTGCAGTTCAGATCACTTGCCTTTGTCTTGGCCACAGGGATACTTGAGGTCAGGACAAGTTACATGATTAGACGCTGGGGTCAAGCTCCTGTTGGGCTCAGGGAAGCAGCACTCGCATTGCAATCTGACAATCTGACCCTCACTGTGTCCTCAAAGATTTAAATGCTTCATTCATTCATTCAAGATACATTCACTGAAAAACTGAACTATTCCAGCCAGCATGGGAAACAAAAAGATGAATGGCCCACTTCAAGAAACTAAAAATTTAGTAGGGAAGATAATATCATGGGGGACGGAGAGTGGGGGAGGTTAGTGGTTATCTCCATACTCTGGGTAGGATTGCCAGATCCAGCAAATAAAAATATACGATCCCTGTTATATTTGAATTTCAGATAATGATGTAATAGTTGGGACAGACTTATAATACTAAAATTATTTATTGTTTATCTGAAATTCATATTTTATTGGGCATTCTTATTTTATCTGGAAACTCTAATTCTAGGGCACCTGGGCCTCTGTTGAGTCAGGGACTTGGCTAGTAATCTGTTCATATTTCCCCCAAGAAAGGGAAAGAGGTAGTAGCCTTTTCCTCTTAGAAATTTCTGATCAAACCAAGCTCCTGAGTTGTGTTTGTCCTGCCTGATGAAGTCTAAACATAGATGTTGGTCATCTTAAAATCTAACCACTACCCAGAAATGGTAGTCAATAGATGAAGATCTGTTAATCATCCTAAAGTATAGAATTTTAGGGGACACAGCTTGGGAACTAGCAGCAGAATATATGGGACTTGCTTTTCCAACAAAGCACAAGTCTACCAACACTGGGTGAACTTGTTTTGAGTCAAAGGTAAGGGTATAATCTATTCCAGAAGAGACAGGTAATTAAAGCTTAAATATGTTTGTTTACTCAATAGGTTCTAAGGACTGGCAATTTGCAAGGAATACATTGGTGAGGTGATGGGTATCACATCACATTTAAAGTCTAATATTTATTTGAGAGACACTTCCTGACTTTATAAAATATCACAGTTACCCAATAATGGTAACAATCATAAAAATATCCACTTCTTGAATACTTACTATGCTTTAGGCATTATGGAAAGCATTTTATGTGCCTTATTCTATCTAGTCCTTATAACCCTGTGAAGTGGGTTCCATTACTCCTACCAGAGTTGAGGAAATGGAGGCTTGAAGGGGCCAGTCCTCGGAATAGAGAGGTCCTTCCACAGTCACACTGTTGTAGGTGATAGGCTTGGTCTTGAACCTCCCTGGAATGTCTTACTCTGCATTCTGGATCTTCTCTCCTTGACTATATCAGTGATTCAGTCACATTAGTGGGAGGACTCATCAGCAAAGTTCAAAGTGGAGTCCTTTGAAGGGGTTTTTCAACCTTTTCAGATTGGGTGTTTCTGATATTGTTAATATTGGTGGATTCCTTTGGGAGAAATTGCTTGTCTTTTTAGAAGAAACTGGGTAAGAGTACAATGACCACAATAAATTTAAAGACCTCAAAAGGTACAGTTTTTAGATTCTGATATCTAAAGACCTACACATTAACAAGGCTGTCTAACTTTTAATTCTTTAGCTTCTAGGATTTAAATAATTGAAACTCCGATTTTAAGAAAACAAACAAAATGAACTACTCATTAAGACATTATGTTCTTTTGGTTATGTCATTTCTCAATGGAGCTTGCCCTCATTTTAAAGGTTCTTTTCTTGGGTGACATTCTAGGGAAACTGTATCCTCATGGGGAAGGAAGTGTTTTGCCAAGGAATCTCTTTTCCTTTTTCCCAGTTATGCCAGTTCCCTGCACTTAGGCCAGCCTGAAGCTTTGTTAGACTGAACTTAAAGGAATCTCTCAAGGGCAAGTGTTTAGAGGAGTAACCCACCTGGAAAACTTCAGGTATAGTTAATCCTCCAAAAATTAACTCAGTGTAAAAAATAAAACAAAATCAGACAGCAAAAGAGAGTATTTCTTTAAAATACTTATTGGTCATTAAATTTTTTTGCCTACCTAGTAAAACACACACACACACACACACACACACACACACACACAAACACAATTTATTCATATAGTCAACAGTGACAGTCTGACAGATATGCATGATTTTTTAGTCATGTCACGAGTTGCCATTATAACCTTAATACATAGAAGCCTATATTTATGGTTTCATTGTGATTTGGGAAAGAACAACAGGAATTGGGAAGTGCAGACAGATCCATGGGGTTGGGCAAAGGTCAGAAGTCTGGATATGGGCCCAAAGTCCAGAGCCATTGAAGAGGCACAGAGTGCAAAGCTGGTCAAAGTCTAGGTAAGCCTCCGTGGACACAGATGATGAAATGTAAGTAGCACTGGTCAAAGTGCAAACAGATTAAAAGAGAAGTATAAGTGGGGGGGACCTATTCATGGGGAGACTGGAGTTCAAGGGCAAGAAATTTGGACCTCTGGGGAAATTGAGACAATGGGCTCTCTTCCATAAGAGAGAAGTACCCTCTTCATGGCAAAATTCTAGCTCTTTGCTCATATGCTGTGCTGCTCATTTGCTTATCTGATCTGATATCCCACATCTACTTCCTCTATTCTTTTCTGAATCCCAGCAGGGCTGCCCCCTGTAGACTGTCTCTTCCCAAGTTTCTCTGCCAACCGGCTTCTGTTTACATTTCACCTGTGGGGAACCCAGGAGAGAGATTAGAGAAAAAAGAAAGGGAAAATCCAGGGTACTGCATTTCAACTTCCTCTATTTCAGAGGGCGTCTCGAGTTTTTAGTTTCTGCTCTGTTGCTCTGGCTTCTGGGTTTTGATAATATGGTGTAGCAACTTTGCACTGTTCTGAATCTCTGGGTTATCCCATTGTTCTTTATTCAGCCTCCCAATTGTTCTAACACCTTTATAACGGGTTCCCTATATTAACTTATCTCCACTGAACCATCTGGCATGAGCTCCATTTCCTGAGTAATATACACTCTAAATACTGAAAACACCTCCTATTACTGAATTAAATCCACTGACTCCTGACTAGTAAATGAAGACAGTACTGGATTTCAGGAAGATTCCATATTACGGTTACTATTTTCTTTTTTACCTTAAATTTGACTTTCCTTCCCTTTACTGGCACATTTCACACATGGTTATTGTCTAGTATCCCTGAGACACTCCACGAATGGCACCTTAGACAAGATGCTGGACAAATAAATTACTTTTGGTAGCTGCCAAACCAGATGGTGTGTGCCAAATGATGATACATGCACAAAATGTTCTAGAACAGAATGATAATTTAGATGTAAATAAACCATTTAAGCATATGGCATCCACCCAGCTGTTTCTGGAGGTAAAACTGTGGAACCATTGGCTAAAATATAAAGTTTAAAATTACTACAAGTTATCAGATAACTGGTGGATTAGCAACGTAAGACATCTATTAGGAAGTTCCAGGGGTGCCCATAGGAAAATTATGGGCTGTTAAGTTACTTTCACTGTAATTCTTGGCAATATGGAAAAATCAAAGATAAAGTATAGGGTCAGTAAACATAAAATAAATACAACCCATTGTGAAAAGGTACTTAGTACAGACCTTAGGCCGTAATAGACACTAAACCAACAACTATGGAATGTTGGAGAAATGTGTTTTTTAAGGGGTTAAATCTGAATAGACATATGCAAATCTGTGAATAAAATTTATTTTGACTTTCAAAAAGCCTTTGACATAAAGAGATGACATTTTACCCCTATTCAAATTGGATAAGATTTTTGAAAAATATGATATTCAATACCAGAGAGATCAGCACAACATTTCTAGAGGATAATTAGGTAATATACATCTTAAGTTTTGAATGTGTTTGACTTAGATTTTCACTGCTAGAAATTTATTCTATGTAAATATTCACAGACATATGCTTTGATTTATCATTATGGCTCATTATAGTCTAATTTATGACTGAAAGAAAAAAATCCCACCTACTTCTCCATCAAAAGGGACTTGGTTAAGTAAAGTAAGACATAGTATACAATGGTAGAGTAGGCAGTCATAAAAATGATATGTAAGAATAACGGATATATGGGGAAAATGTCTATGATTTACTGATAAGTGAAAAGCAGGTTATAAAGTAGTTTGATTCCATTAAACAGTTACACATAAAAAAGTTACCAATATGTTCATAGGGTCAGATTAGGCGACTTTTTTTTCTAAGTGCTCGTCTCTATTTTCAAATGTTCTAGAATAACTTTATTTTGTAAATGGATGAATGTAAGTAAGTATTATAACATGCCTTGAATTTTGTTTTTAAAAACTCAGCAACTGATTTTTTTGGAGACTGATAATTATGGAAGAGAGGACATGTTTGTCTGGCAGTGAACTTCATTAGAGACTTAAAGCACCCAGAGTATTTCATTACACTGTACTAGGAAACAAAGGGTATATAAAAAAGTGACTCTGTTGTGGAATGAGGTTTCACCTTCATTAAATGTATTTTTCACATAATTTTATAGAAAATTTGGAAACCTAGATAGGTCAGTCCCATTACTCTCATAGACCACTGTTATTGGCATCTTCTTGAAATGTCTTCTAGGCTTTTTTTTTTTAACAGTATGAAAGTTATAACGCAACTTTGTGGTGTGTCTCTTCACTTAATACTATATTGCAAGCATTTCCCCCTTGTCATTGGGACTATCACAGTAAAACAACTGCATAGTATTCCACCATGGGGACAGCTACACAGTATTAATTTAGTGTTGGGATTCCTTTATGGATCAGGGCTAAAATGATGAGGCAGCTGAACATATTCCTCACTGATCTGGAAGAGACCCTCACTTCTGTTTCCACTGACTGCAGGATGTATGAATAACAAGCTAGAGGTGACCCACTGAAGAGGTATCTGGCAAACTGTATGCCTGGGCAGGAGCATGATGATTGAGCATCAGAATGGACATGAGACTCTGCTCATGTTGTAGGTTTTGTGACCCAAGGAACTTTGTCATGATTGACATTTCGGAAGGAATAATGCTCATTTATTCCTTCTGCCTGGATTGCCTTTTCTCCCTATTTATGCTGTGAATTCATCCGTTAGCATCTAGATAACCGTCATAACATTGCTTTCCCTATGCATCTATGAATACACTCTCTTGTCACTCATTGTTATGGCTGAATTGTGTCCTTACCCCCTCACCTCCTATGTTGAAGCCCTAACCCCTAGTACCTTATGTTACTATATTTGGAAATAGAGCCTTGAAAGTGGTATTTAAGTTAAAATAGGTACATTAATGTGAACACTAATTCAATATTACCGGGGTCCCTATAAGAAGAGGACATTAGGACATAGGTGAGCGCAGAGGGAAAACCATGTGAGGACAAAGTAAGAAGGTGGCCATCTGCAAGCCCAGGAGAGAGGCCTCAGAAGAAACCAAACCCCTGGACACCTTGATCTTGGACTTCTAGCCTCCAGCATTGAACCAGGAGATCTGAGTTCGATTTCTGCATCTGTCACTTGTAGTTTTATGATGCTGGACAATTAATTTAAGCTTTGTGAACCTTTGTTCTCTTTATGTAACATAGGGATGCCAGCATCTGTCTTGTCTACCTCTCAATATTGTTGTATCAAATGAAAAAAATGTCTGTGAAAGAGCTTTAAAAACTAGGAAACCTAGGCCCAAGAAAGATGTTATTAATGAGGGCTTCTAGCCTGCAGGAGCAGGCACTGGCCATGGCCTTCTTGGGCCTGTAGGAGCAAGCAGGGAAGGGGCTGCTCTTGGCCAGGGGAGGATGTGGGCAGATTCTGGCAAAGGGCACTGGCAACAAAACTAGGTTTTCTACCATTTCTGACCACCCCTCTCTAGCATCACCTAAAGGGGTTGGCAAAAATCCAGGAGAGGAGAGTAAGTGGTAAAAGAAAGAGAGCAATTTCTAGAAGATCCAGTAAGGAGATAAGGGTTCTCCCAAACAGAAAGATGAAGACTGAGAGACTAAGAATAAACTAATAAGAAGTATTGAACCCAGCAATACTATAACAGAATCAAGTAGGAAATAGGTAAGGTTCAAGAGGGATTTAGATATTCATAGGTGATAAAACTGCGATAAGCGGCTTTGGAAATATTTAGGGTAAACCTATATATTTAGGTAAACCTAAATGTTAGGGTAAATTTTTAGGGTAAGCCACCATGAAGTCACGACCATAAAGGACTCCCTTTAAAATAACTTTTTTTTTTTTTTTAACCTCTCACGAGACTAGGGCTGGGTAGTTTCTAAGTCCGGCACCTATTTTCAAATTCTCTTCATTAAGGAACTGAGTGAAGAAGTGTTGAAAAATGTTATTTTCTTTGCTAACTAGACTTCTTTGCAATGCTCACTGCACCTGTAACTACTAGTACCACGTCTATACTTTCTGCTATGAGGAAGCTATGAGGACAAGAATAGGTCAGTCTTATTCACAGCTGTACCCCAGTGCCTGGCACAGCTCCCAGCACACAGTGGTGCTTAAGTAGTATTTGAAATTGAATGTTGTTTTCTCAAGAGTGGCTGATGGGGTCCTTTTGTCCAGGGAAGCTACCCCTTTAGGACCCTGACCTGAGCCATTGGAAGCATTCCAGAATTTCACAGAGATGTTAGGCCCCTGCAGGGTTTGTCATGAACCACCCACACTACCCATTTGGGCCAGCCTGCCTCTGTCTGCTCCATGCCTGACTCTCATTGTCCTATAGGTTTTTGCTTTCTTTTGCCCTGTTTGTGGCTATGGAGCCTCTGCTTTCTGCTTGTAAGTACAGGTAAATCTCTAAGTTGATGGCTTGTCTCCTTGGATTCCTTTCTGAGTAATCTGATTTCTCAGGCCTGGCCATTTGCAAATTTCTCCCTTGGGCAGCCCTGTTGGTTTAAGTCCCAAGCCCAGGTTTTGAGATGCTGCCTTCCATTTGGCCTTGAGGAACAGGGGGCTGGGGATGGACATTATCCTGAGGATCCACAGAGGCAACAGGGCATCAAGGAGAGGAGAATGAGCAGAACCCAGGTCAGTTCCGTCTTTCTGCCTGAAGAAGGAGTTGCCTTGAGGACAGATCATGCTTATTGATGAGGCAGTGCAGGCCTTACAGGAGAACTGACCCCTGTCCTGGGATAAGCTCTGCCCTTCCTCCAGCACTGCCACAGTGAAAACAGAGCCTTCCTCTCCCATATAGTCACCAGCCAATTTGTCTGGATCCCTGCAAGAGACTGTGTGGGTCTTTGGGCCATGCTTGTTCTGAGGAGGCTGAGAGCAGAGCTTCTTAGTGTCCCCATCCTCAGAGCCAAGAGACTGGTAACTGTTGATTCTTACAGGGAGACCCACATGTGAAAGCTATACGAGGCTCCTGGCCAACACGCCCCCACAAAAGTCTGCCCTGGCAAAGAGTGTGGGAGGGGGCACAGATTTGAGCAGGGCCTCTCTGTGATCCAACTGACTCAAGGTAGCTGGGCCTGGCCCATTGCCTACGACTTGGCCTGAAGCAAAGCTGCCCTTTGCTTGGTTCTATGAAGGCCTGGCAGAGGTTCTATGGGATGAGCACGCAAGGATGCCAGGGCTTCTGGTGGGAAAGGAGGCTGGCTACTGTCTGCATTTACTCATCTGTTCTCACACCAACGCTGCCTCCACTGGTGCCCTAAGCAGCCTTGTCTTAGTCAGCTGGGCTGCTATAACAAGTACCACAGATTGGGTGGCTTAAACAATAAACATTTATTTCTCACAGTTCTGGAGGCTGGGAGGTCCACGATCAAGGGGCTGGCAGATCTGGTGTTTGGAGAAGGCCTGCTTCCTGGTTTGCAGATGGCTGTCTTCTTGTTGTTTCTGCAAACGGGGAGCAAAAAAACTCTTCTTATGAAGGGCACTAATCCCATTCATGAGGGCTCTACTCTCATGAACTAATTACTTCCCAAACGTCCTGCCTCCTAATACCATTCACATTAGGGGTTAGGATTTCAATATAGGGATTTTGGGGGGACACAAATGTTCACTGTGTAACAAGGCCTCACCCGAAGTCTGGGGCTCAGGTTGCTCATCTGGATTCCTGCAACCCTAGGAAAACTTCATGGCCCTGGGCTTCAAAAAGCCATAAGGGATGAACATTCAGGAGGCAAGGATCCAAGGAAGCACAAATCTTGCATGAGGAACAAGGCAAAATTGGATTTGATTAGAATGAAAGAAGATGGGAAATAAGCCTGGCAAGATGGCAGTTTAGGGCAAAACTCTAAACAAAAACACCAGGATTTGCTTTAACTTTTGCCATAAACATCTGGTCTTGTGTGGATGTAGCTGCTCTGGCTGGAAGTTATCTGAAGGCCAGCACAGAGGATCAAGTCTGTATGTTTCTGGAGGAGATATTTCCGGGAGACTGGGCCTTCCACTTCTGTGTCAGGAGCAACAAGAAGCAGCAAGTGTCATATACATAATCTTACCTGTTTGGAAAGCAAATAAGCAAATAGCAGATAAAAACTCTGGCCAAAGTTACGAAATAACAGAAGAGATAAGAGTGTGGGGGTAAGGGAAGATAAGCTGCAGTTACCTGTGGTTTGTCCATTAGCTTGGGATGGCTCAATATGATGCCAGTTGAAGGACTATGGAGTGGCATAAGGATAGACACCAGGACCACTGACCAACCCATCAGCAGCATCTTAATTAAATATTATATTAAAAAACAGTGGCTAATGGCAGGCCATTATAGTGGCTTTGCCCAGGTGGCTTCTGCTAACACAAGAAAAATTAAACTCACTCCAGTCTATAGGGATATTTTAATTATTTTTACATGTCTAGGTTTCATTTGATCTCTTATTCAGAGATCTCTCTGGGTTTGACAGACTGGGCAGAAATCATGCAAAAACTCTGCTGAACATAATGAAAGTGGAAAAACTAGTTTAGACTTGGTTAGTAAGCTAAGCCATGTACCTAAAAGTTAATTAAAATGATTTATTGCATCAGGTAAGAGATACTAGAAAGACAAGAAGTGCCCGAAAGATAAGAAAGACTTTCCAATTTCTGTGCTCACAATAATTTCCCAGGGTATTTTAACAATGTAAATATATAAAAATAAATTGTCCTCTGTGAGGTTAGAAAAGACATCATAAGAAGGAGCAGCTGATGAACAGGGGATTTTCTACTTAATCATCCATCTCCCCATTTCTTCCCTGAGAACTACAAAAGAGCTGATTTTTCTTCCATATAGTTGTTATTTGTTTTTATTTTTGCTTTGACTAAGTGAAAGTCATCGAATATTAAAACTAGATCATTGGATAGCACTTACTCATTAAATGACTATTTACTGAGTGCTGACAGTGCGTTGTGCTAGGTATACAATGGGGGTTCAGGGGGCCAAAAGGAGTTTATATTCTAGTGGACAGCACAGACTAAGAGCATGTAAAAAGAAAATAATTACAAATTATGTTAAATTATGAAAAGAATCAAACAATGCACTCAGCTAGAGTAGAATGCGGGAAAACTGACTTTGGGGAGGAGATCAGAAAGGGGGCTGAGGTGCAGCAGGATGGTGGGGCCTGCCCAGGGTCACCATACAATTAGTGGGAGGGCCACAACCCCTGTTTCCTAACTCTGGGGTTCTTTGGACTATGCTGCCTGCTTTTGCATAGCATCTGCCTCTGTTCTTTGGCAATCTGTGTGGATACTGGATGATTTTTTGGCTGGCTTTCAAAAGCAGGTGGGAGGCTGTGTAGTGGGGAGAGGCAAGGTTCACTGACTGGTTGTGTGCTACGTGCTGCTCCGTAGGCTCAGAGAGAAGGGACATGGCAAACTTCTAGAGGTCATCGCCCTGTTGAAGACCTATCATGTAATGTAATTCTTAGGAATAGAACACGTGTGTGGGTGTTTAGGGGGTGGGGTGGGGGCTTCCTGCCTTTTCTCCCATTTCCATAGTAACTGTCTTCTTGAGGGTTCCCTTCTGCTGGTTTAGGCAAGGCTGCTTGTTGGCCTTTGGATTAAGTATTAGGTAAAATCACAGTGAATGAGGCCTCTAGCTCAAGGGAAGTACCATTATGAATAGAAAAATTGGACTGATAAAAAGAAATGTCATGGTCTAACATTTTATTAAAGAAGTATGGAAACTGTACTTTCCAACACCACAGGCTGGAGTGGTATTTCTCTAACTGTGGGCGTTCCCACTGACTATAATGACTTTGCATATGATAAGTTAAAAAAATTCAGTGGCTGAGTCCAGCTCTTCTGGGGTTTCCAGCCCCAGGTCTATAGGAGACAAAAGTTCAAGGATGAAGCAGTGAGGCAAGAATGAATTCATCAGCTCCAGTTACCACCCTAGGAAGTTGGTTGGTCTGCCCTGACCATCAGAGAGCAGGTCACAGTGTCCTCTGCCCAGATTAAATCTCTAGCACTCTGTAAAAAAATTCTTACTTTCAGAGGACACAAGCACTATATATAGTACTGTAATAGGAGAGTGTCCCCCTCGTGGCCCTGGGGACAAGAACACATGCTTGTCTGAGGCCTTTGATTTCTTAATTCTCTCTGCCATCCTAATGGACTCTTCCAGCTGGGTCTGACCACATCACAGTCTGTAAATCATCAGATCACCTAGAATCACTCGTAAGCCATAACATGGCACATTATTTTGGATAATCTATTATTTTAGAGACTTTTTAAGTACTTGAACAACTGCAGGCATGGCTGAAGTTCAAGTGAGATTTACTTTTTTTTTTTTAAAGATTTTATTTATTTGTCAGAGACAGAGAGAGAGAGAGAGCACAAGCAGGGGAGCAGCAAGCAGAGCAGGCAGAGGGAGAAGCAGGCTCCCTGCTGAGCAAGGAGCCTGATGCAGGACTCGATCCCAGGACTCTGGGATCATGACCTGAGCTGACGGCAGACACTTAACTGACTGAGCCACCCAGGTGTCCCTCAAGTGAGATTTAAAAATAATTAGACACATCTTAAACATGATGCAGTATAAACACAAAGTAAAACAAACAAACAAACCCAAAACCCCAAACCCAAAACAATTTAGTGTAAGCAGTGCCAATCATTTTCTTAAGAAAGGTAGTAATGGAAATATCTGGGATGCAATTTTTCTATTTCTTATCAAAAGGGCATATACCACTGGTTTTCTGGGCCATTGCATGGCTTCGTTGTCTTGTGGATGCAGAAGCTGAGCTCTAGAGATAGCCTAACCAATGTCCATGGTTAGCAAGAGAGACTGACTTGGTGTCTGGGATGCTACGGTGTCATTTGAACACAATAAATGGATGGTTGAGGCCCCAAAATGGGAAAAATACATTTGGTAGATTGGATTATTATTCCCAGTTCTTCTTTCCCAATTCCCAGTTGGCTCCGGTTAAAGCATTATACCTCCATATACTTTGCCATTGGCTTTGTTGACACTGTGGAAGGTAAAGTATATCTCCCACTCTTGATGTTGGTCTTGACCATGTGACTTGTTTTGGCCAATGCAATGTTAACAGACATGATATGACCAGAGTCTCTAAATGTGCTTGCTTCATTTGGCTTGACCTCTTATGTCTTGTAATCTATTATGAGAAGAACATGTCCCACGTAGCTCCTGGTCCCAGAACGAGCAAACACGTAGAGAAAATCTGAACCCAACCTGCAGCCTGCAGCCCAGCCCAGCCAAATTTTTGCCTGAAGCATAGCTGCCCTACCTGAGCAAGAAAAATGAGTACTTGTTGTTACAGAGAGAGAGCAAGAGGGAGAGAGAGGGAGAGAGCGTTATGCAGCATTACTACTGTGATAGCTGATTAACATATTAAACATCTGTGGATCAAGCTACAGATATCAACTTGGGCAACTGCAGTCTGGAATTTACTTATTTATCATATGTGAATGAATACCAAACTGGCCCTTTTGGCAAGCATTGTGCTGGGCTTTGAGCATCAAATAGAAATAATACATTGAGGGTAATGACAGTCCAGGAACATAATAGATAACATAACAGACCTAAATGACAGTATATAAGGGCAATAGTAGGGCCATGTACAGT
Source organism: Eumetopias jubatus (assembly GCF_037043125.1). Taxonomy (NCBI): domain Eukaryota; kingdom Metazoa; phylum Chordata; class Mammalia; order Carnivora; family Otariidae; genus Eumetopias; species Eumetopias jubatus. The sequence continues at coordinate 36,342,161 of NW_028274823.1, forward strand.
GGGCTGTGGCCACACAACATGCCTGGAGGGACTCAGAGAAAGTGACACAGAGCCTGTCATTTGGATCAGGTCTTCAAGTAGGACTTTCTCAGCAAAGGAGAGAAAGGCATTGCAGGCAGAGGGAACAGTGCAGAGGCGGGGCTGTTGGAAACCTGAACCTGGCTAGCCACTGTATTGATGACATCTTTCAACCCGCTGGGCTAGCAGAATATTGAGAATTCCTGGGAAAACTAGGTAAACATTACACTGTAAAGGCAGAACTTTGGAGAGTACAAGGAGAAACCAACTTAATTATTTTCCCCACCACCTGCTTAAACCTATTCTGTAGAGCTAGTTCCCTTCTGCCCCCAGGTATGTTTAGGGCAGGTCCCCGGACTTTTCTAGTCATATGTAGGTAATTAAAGGTTTTCTAGTTAGTTGTCACAAACACGATGTCATTTCAGTAATAAAAGTATCCAGTTATAGGTGCTAGTTAAAACTTTACATTTCGTTTAAAGTTCTTTCTGGCAGCTCCAGTCTGCTCCAGGTTTGGAAGCTTTAGTGGAGGGTAGCACCTGGTTGGCTTCCTCTTATAAGTAGATTTTTTTCTATAGTATTTGAGGGCCATAAAGGGAGAGAGAACAGAGTCAGATTGGCATTCAACATCCCTAAAGATGGCATGACAGCCTCACCATGCTTGCATGTGGTAGGCATCTGTTTCTGATCATAGCCACCCTGATGGGGGTCAGGCATATACCAAGTCCCCACTGGGAGTATGATCTGTTGCTAATAATCCTTCAAGAGGATGCCAACCCAACAGATGTAATCCAAAGAATCAGAATAGGAAGGGAATCAAGTTCAAAGATGGAAATGCTCTAAAAACTCTCTGCAGTCCCCATCCTCAAAGAGGTGGTGTGTGTGTGTGTGTGTGTGTATGTGTGTGTGTGTGTGCAATCCAGCATTTGCCCTGTGGCCCTACTGAGTTTAGTTTCTGAAGATAAACATGCATTAGAGTTAGTTGAGAAATACCTAATTTTTAATCATTTTAAAATATTTATGAAGAATTCCAGGTAGTCTCCCAATTTTCAAGAATTATAGTCAAGGAGGGGAGGAGTTAAGATGGTGGAGGGGGGAGCTTGCCTTGTCCCTCGAACACAGCTAGATCAAATCAAACTATTTTGAACAACTAGGAATATGATCTGAGGATTAAGGAAACTATCTGCACAACTGAAGGGAGAGAACTGGCAGATGTGAGGCTTATCTTAACAAACAAATTAAAGCACACCTAGTTAAAGGTCCAAACACTCCCCACTACAAACAAGTGGGAAAGAGCAGCCAAAATGCAATAGCAGAGTGCACACAGCATACACCAGAAACACTTCCCGAAGTGCCTGGCCCTGGACAGTGTATGACCTCTTTTTAATATAGCATTACTCTGAGGTGCAGGAAATATAACAAGCTTTTATAACATGCAAAAGATAGAAACTTAGCCAAAATGACAAGACAAAGGAATTCTCCCCAAAAGAAAGGTGAGGAAGATATCACAGCCAGGGACTTGCTCAAAGCAGATATAAGCAATATATCTGAACAAGAATTTAGATAAACAGTTATAAGACTACTAGTTGGACTTGAAAAAAGCATAGAAGACAGCAGAGAAACCCTTACTGCAGAGATAAAAGACCTAAAAACTAGTCAGGCTGAAATAAAAAAATGTTATAACTGAGATGCAAAACAGCCTGGATATAATCACCATGAGAACTGAAGAAGCAGAGGAGAGGATAGATGATATAGAAGGAAAATTAAGGAAATGACAGCCTTGCTGAATAAAGTATTCTTGGCTGCATATTTTTAAGGAAATAATGAAGGAAATTAAGGAAAATAATGAAGCTGAAAAGAAGAGGGAAAGAAGACTATTAGATCATGAAGGTAGACCTAGGGAACTCAGTGATTCCATAAAGTGAAATAATATCCATTTCATAGGAGTCCCAAAAGAGGAAGAGCAGGAAAGAGGGACAGATGGTTTATTTGAACACATCATACCTCAGAACTTCTCTAACCTGGGGAAGGAAACAGGCATTCAAGTCCAAGAGGCACAGAGAACTCCCCTCAAAATCAACAAAAAGAGGTCAAGACCATAACATATTATAGTGAAACTTCCAAAGTACAAAGATAAAGAGAGAATCCTGAAAGCAGCTGGGGAGAAAAAGTCCTTAACCTACAAGGGTAGATGCGTAAGGCTGACAGCAGACCTTTCCACAGAGACCTGGAAGGCCAGAAAAGACTGGCATGATATATTCAATGTGCTAAATGGGAAAAATATGCAGCCAAGAATACTTTATCCAGCAAGGTTGTCATTCAGAATAGAAGGAGAGATAAAGAGTTTCCCAGATAAACAAAAACTAAAGGAGTTCCTGAACACTAAACCAGCCCTGTAAGAAATATGAAAGGGGACCCTTTGAGCGGGAAAGAGAGACCAAAAGTAACGAAGACTAAAAAGGAACAGAGACAATCTACGGGAACAGCAACTTTACAGGTAATATAATGGCACTAAATTCATAGTTTTCAATAATTACTCTGAATGTAAATGGACTAAATGCTCCAATCAAAAGACACAGGGTATTAGAATGGATAAAAAAACAAGACCCATTGATATACTGCCTACAAGAGCCTCATTTTAGACCCAAAGATACCTCTAGATTGAAAGTGAGGGGGTGGGGAACCATTTATCATGCTAATGGATGTCAAAAGAAAGTTGGAATAACCATCCTTATATCAGACAAACTAGATTTTAAACCAAAGACTGTAATAAGAGATGAAGAAGGACACTATATCATAATAAAGAGGTCTATCCAACAAGAAGATCTAACAATGATAAAGATTTATTCCCCTAACTTGGGAGAAGGCAAGTATATAAATCAATTGATAACAAACTTAAAGAAACTCATTGATAATAATATAATAATAGTGGGGGACTTTACCACCTCACTCACAGCAATGGACAGATCATCTAAGCAGAAGATCAACAAGGAAACAAGGGCTTTGAATGACACACTGGACCAAATGTACTTAAAAGATATATTCAGAGTATTTCATCCTAAAGCAGCAGAACACACATTCTTTTTGAATGCACATGGAATGTTCTCCCCGATAGATTACATACTTGGTCACAACTCAGGACTCAACTGGTACAAAAAGACTGAGATCATACCATGCATATTTTCAGACCACAATGCTACGAAACTTGAAGTCAACCACAAGAAAAATTTGAGAGAACCAAAAATACATGGAAGTTAAAGAACATCCTACTAAAGAATGAATGGGTTAACCAGGAAATTAAAGAAGAATTTAAAAAATACATGGAAGCAGATGAAAATGAAAACAAGACAGTTCAAAATCTTTGGGATTCAGCAAAGGCAGTCCTAAGAGGGAAGTATATAGCAATACAGGCCTACTTCAAGAAGCAAGCAAAGTCTCAAATACACAACCTAACCTTAGACCTAAAGGAGCTGGAAAAAGAACAGCAAATAAAGCCTAAAGCCAGCAGGAGAAGGGAAATAATAAAGATTATAGCAGAAATCAATGGTATATAGAAATAAAAAAACAAACAGTAGAACAGAACAATGAAACTAGGAGGTGGTTCTTTGAAAGAATTAACAAGATTGATAACCTCCGAGTCAGACTTATCGAAAAGAAAAGAGAAAGGACCCGAATAAATAAAATCATGAATGAAAGAGGAGAGATCACAACCAACCCTGAAGAAATACAAACAATTATAAGAGAACATCACGAGCAATTATATGCCAGCAAATTAGGCAATCTGGAAGAAATGGATAAATTCCTAGAAACATATAAAGTACCAAAACTGAAACAGGAAGAAATAGAAAATTTGGGCACCTGAGTGGTTCAGTCAGTTGTGTCTGACTCTTGATTTTGGTTCAGGTCGTGATCTCAGGGTCTTGAGATTGAGCCATGCCTCAGGCTCTGTGCTCAGCACAAAGTCTCCTTGAGATTCTTTCTCCCTCTGACCCTCCCCTGCTCAAGAACTATCTTTCTCTCTAAAATAAATAAAATCTTTTCAAAAAGTTAAAAAAAAAAAGAAATAGAAAATCTGAACAGACCTGTAGCCAGCAAAGAAATTGAATCACTAATCAAAAATCTCCCAACAAACAAGAGTCCACGGCTGGTTGGCCTCCCAGAGGAATTCTACCAAACATTTAAAGAATTAATACCTATTCTTCTGAAACTGTTCCAAAAAATAGAAATGGAAGGAAAACTTCCAAACTCATTCTATGAGGTCAGAATTACCTTGATCCCCAAACTAGACAAAGACCCCACTAAAACGGGAAATTAGAGACCAACATCCCTGATGAACATGGATGCAAAAATTCTCAACAAGGTACTAGCTAATCAGATCCAACAGTAGAGTAAAAGGATTTTTCAGCATGACCAAGTGGAATTTATTCCTGGGTTGCAGGGGTGGTTCAACATCCACAAATCAATCAATGTGATACACCACATTAATAAAAGAAAGGATAATCTTATGGTCCTCTCAATAGATGCAGAAAAGCCTTTGACAAAATACAGCATCCTTTCTTGATAAAAACCCCCAACAGAGTAGGGATGGAGGGAACATACCTCAACATCATAAAGGCCATATATGAAAGACCCATACCTAATATCATCCTCAATGAGGAAAAACTGAAAACTTTCCCCCTAAGGTCAAGAACATGACAGGGATGTCTACTCTCACCACTGCTGTTCAACATAGTACTAGAAGTCCTAGCCTCAGCAGTCAGACAACAAAAAGAAATAAAAGGCATCCAGATTGGCAAAGAGAAGTCAAATTTTCACTCTTTGCAGATGACATGATACTCTACGTAGAAAACCCAAAAGACACCACCAAAAAATTGCTAGAACTGATACAGCAAAGTCGCAGGATATAAAATCAACACACAAAAGTCTGTTGCATTTGTATATACCAACAATGAAGCAGCAAAAAGAGAAATCAAAGAATTGATCCTGTTTACAATTGCAGCAAAAACCTTAAGGTACCTAGGAATAAACCTAGCCAAAGAGGTAAAAATCTGTATTCTGAAAACTATAGAACACTTATGAAAGAAATTGAGGAAGACACAAAGAAATGGAAGAACATTACACGCTCATGGATTGGAAGAACAAATATTGTTAAAATGTCCATACTACCCAAAGCAATCTACACATTTAAATCAATCCCGATAAAAATACCATCAGCATTTTTCACAGAGCTGGAACAAACAATCCTAAAGTTTGTATGATAGCAGAAAAGACCCTGAATAGCCAAAGGAATGTTGAAAAAGAAAACGAAAGCTTGAGGCATCACAATTCCGGACTTCAAGCTGTATTACAAAACTGTAATCATCAAGACAGTATGGTACTGGCACAAAAACAGACACATAGATCAGTGGAACAGAATAGAGAACCCAAAAATGGACCCTTAACTCTATGGTCAACTAATCTTTGACAAAACAAGAAAGAATATCCAATGGAAAAAAGACAGTCTCTTCAACAAATGGTGCTGGGAAAATCGGACAGCCACATGCAGAAGAATGAAACTAGACCACTTCCTTACACCGTACACAAAAACAGACTCAAAATGGAAGAAAGACCTCAATGTGAGGCAGGAATCCATCAAAATCCTTGAGGCAGCAACTTCTTGGTAGACATGTCTCCAAAGACAGCAACCTCTTTGACCTCAGCCACAGCAACTTCTTGCTAGACATGTCACCAAAGACAAGGGAAATGAAAGCAAAAATGAACCATTGGGATTTCCTCAGGATAAAAAGCTTTTGCACAGCAAAGGAATGTATGGAATGGGAGAAGATATTTGCAAATGATGTATCAGATAAAGGCTAGTATCCAAGATCTATAAAGAACTTATCAAACTCAACACCCTAAAAGCAAAAAATCCAGTCAAGAAATGGGCAGAAGACATGAACAGACATTTCTCAAAAGAAGACATACAAATGGCCAACAGACACATGAAAAGATGCTCAACATCACTCATCATCAGGGAAATACAAATCAAAACCACAATGAGATACCACCTTACACCAAGTCAGAATGGCTAAAATTAACAAGTCAGGAAACAACAGATGTTGGGCAAGGATGTGGAGAAAGGGGAACCCTCTTACACTGTTGGTGGGAATGCAAGCTGGGCAGTCACTCTGGAAAACAATATGGAGGTTCCTCAAAAAGTTAAAAATAGAATTACCTTATGACTCAGCAATTGCACTATTTGGTATTTAACCAAAGGATACAAACAGTGATTCGAAGGGGCACACCCACTCCAACATTTCTAGCAGCAATGTCCACAACAGCCACAATAAGAGCTCAGATGTCCACCGACAGAAGAATGGATAAGGATGTGGCATACACACACACACACACACATATATGCGCGTGCAGGAATATTACTCAGCCATCAAAAAGAATGAAATCTTGCCATTTGCAATGATGTGGATGGAACTAGAGGGTATGCTAAGCAAAATCAGTCAGTCAGAGAAAGACAAATACCATATGACTTCATTCATATGTGGAATTTAAAAAACAAAAGAGATGAACATAGGGAAAGGGAAGGAAAAATAAAATAAGATAAAAACAGAGAGGGAGGGGCACCTGGGTGGCTCAGTCGGTTAAGCGTCTGCCTTCAGCTTGGGTCATGATCTCAGGGTCCTGGGATTGAGCCCTGTGTCAGGCTCCCTGCTCAGTAGGGAGCCTGTTTGTCCCTCTCTTTCTCTCTCTCTGCCCCTCCTCCCTCTGCTTGTGCTTTCTCTCTCTCTCTCAAATGAATAAATAAAATCTTAAAAAAAAAAAAAACAGGGAGACAAACCATAAGAGACTCTTAACTATAGGAAACAAACTGAGGGTTGCTGGAGGGGAGGTGGGTGGGGGGATGGGGTAACTGGGTGACAGGCATTAAGAAGAGCACTTGATATAATGAGCCTTGGGTGTTATATGCAACTAATGAATCACTAAATTCTATTCCTGAAACTTAATAATACACTATATATTAACTAACTTGAATTTAAAATAAAACAAAAAAATTATAATCAAGCATTATAGTTACATAATAGGTGCTCAGTAAATATTAATTAAATTAACTGCTTAACAGGAAGCGTGCTCAAAGGTGGAAAGATGGTAATGGGATAATTGGGTAATTGGGGATTCTCTTTATCATGTGCTCAGCTCTCTGCTCGGCTAAGTCAATGTCTGCTCATCCTTAGAGGCTGCCTGCAAATGTCAGCTCTCCTAAGGAGCCTTCCACAAATTCTCTCTCCAGAATGAAGTAGTCTTACGGCATTCAGACCTGCCATGATCTACTCTGCCAACTACACTGTAATAGAGTGATTTGTCTGTGTGTTTGCTGCCCCTGTTCTGGGCTGTCATGTCTCAACCATCTCCATTCCTACAGTGCCTAGCACAGTGCCTTCTCAGGGAGGGTCAGTAGATGGGTTTTGAGTAAATAAATCCTACTGTCCATATATCAAATACGAATTGTACACACTGTTCTCCTCTAGCATATCTAGGACTCTATTAGCTATTACAACTTAATGGCCAGCTTTGAAGAACTACCTTTTCCTTTCGTAGGTCAGTTAGAGCTCATAGTGGGCTATACCTCTCAGCATCTTGGCTGGATGGCTGGCACTGCCCCCCCAATGCTTCCACTCTGTTGGAGAGGCTGGGACAATATGGAAGCCCTTGGAGGCCTTGGCATTACCAGTTACCAGGTATAGAGACGCTCTCTTGATTCTTAGTTTGAGAGCTTTGGGTTGAGAAGTGGACATGACCAAGCAAAGGATGACTCTGCTGCACAGAGGGAGGCCCACTCATGGGGTCTCCCCATCCTCGTCCAGAACTTGAATTACTGTTCTCTAGAGTAGGAGCAGTCCTTGTGAAGAAGACCAGCTGTTGCTAGACTGGCCTGAGGGCTTTTAGAGAGCCTGAGGGTCTTCCATTTTTAGAGATTCCTGGGGATATTAAAAAATGGTGAAATGTTAAGTGTTTCCATGCTAAGAGGTGACTACTTTAACCTGTAAAATTGTAATTTGTGCTGGTACCGAGGATTTATTTTTAAAATAGTAGGTAAGTACTTCATAGTAGTTCATAGTAGGTAAGTACAGGGACTCTGGAGCCCAGACAGCCTGAGTTCAAATCCTAACCCAACACTTAATTAGCTGTGTGATCTTATGAGCTATGTGATTTTGGGCACATTATATGGTCTTCCTGTACCTCAGTTTCTAATCTATAAAATGGGCATAGGGTTTTTGTGAGGATTTTTAAAAAAGATTTTACTTATTTATTTGAGAGAGAGAGCATAAGCAGGGGGAGTGGCTGAGCTGAGCAGACAGCCCGATGTGGGGCTTGATCCCAGGACCCTGGGATAATGATCTGAGCCAAAGGCAGACACTAAACCAACTGACCCACCCAGGCACCCCAGGTTTTTGTGAGGATTAAATACAAGTCTTAGAAGGGGCCCTGGACTCTTAGAACAGTATACACTATATAAGTGTCTGTCATTATTGTTATTTTAATGTACTCCAAGCAGTGTCATCTGGTAAGAAGCAGCTAATTTATATGCAATCAATGAATCATGGAACACTACATCAAAAACTAATGATGTACTGTATGGTGACTACCAATAAAAAAAAAAAGTTTTATCTCGAATGTCACTTCCCTTCACCCTTGTCAGGGTTATCTTGGTGACTGTGTATATAATTCTTTTGCAGATCATTTCAAAATTTGAAATTTGAGGCCATTTGTGAACGGAGACCTGGGCCACATCGTCTGTTAGCACCTCTTGTGAACTGGGATGCTGGCCCTGCTCCTCTGAGTGGTAGATACTCCACTTAAAACCTGCTGTTTGAGGGACAGGTCCCCACCTGCCCCTGGTAGCACACCTCTGGCCTCAGGACTAGGGCTGTGGCTGGACATCCACGATGACAATTTAGTGACTGACCCCCAGCAAAAGACACAGACACATAGGTTGTTGGATTCAATCAACCCTTTGGCTGACCACAAGGGTGTAGCTCTTTAATGATCAGAGGCTCTTCTCTCCCTGTCTGAAGTTCAAAGTGCTTGTGTTGCCAGTTGGCCTGGAGCAAGTTCTACATTTACTAATAGGCTCCTGGCACAATGCAAAGAGCCCCTGTGCCAGTACTTGCAGTACTCACTGAAGCCTGTGCTAATCTCTGTCCCTAAATATAGTGGCGACTGTCACCATCCAACTTGAGGGTGGTGTGCACTCACCACCTGTATACTTACACGATTCAAATGTCACCTTACACCTTTGTGTTGCTGCCGCAGCAAGAGGCTGGTATGTAGGAAGAGTGGCATAAAAGGGGCATGGAAGTTGAGTAAGTGGGAGTTGGGTTACAGGCAGGGTGCCCTGACCTCTGAGGTCATTCTGAGTGTACTATAACCTTGAAACCAACCCTGCAGACAGAGTTCAAATGCTGGAGCCAATGCCCTGTGTTTAGATGCCTGCTCTTCATTCTGTCAAATCTTGGCCAGGTTCCAGTGCTACTATTATCTTTTGCCTAGCTGCGGTGGGGTGGCAGTCACAATGCAGAGGTGTGGGGGTGGCTGCTCTGGGCCTCTGAGCCTCTGGGCCTGTGCGGCTGGGGAGCATTGCTGCAGAATCCTCGCTACTCTCCCCGCCCCACCCCCCCTGCAGCAGTGAAGCTGCACCTTGGAAGTTTAGAGGCATGAAGTGCAAGTCAGAGGAAGGCCTGTGTTTTCAGCTAAACATTCCCAATCATTCCCAAGGCTGTGAGCAGCCTTTTTCCAAAATTCTGAGATGCTGATGTGCCTCATTAGCTGCTAGCAAGCCTGCGGTTACCTTATCCATAGGAGGCGTGGGCACTTGGTGGACATTGGGTGTAGGATGTCCATCGCTTGAGTTACTTCTAGGGCAATTACTTCCCTGGTTTCTCTTCTTCCTTTCTCCTATGAAGTACAGGTATAGGCCGGTGGCACGTTTGAGTGCTCCAAGTTCCTAACATGTTTTGCCTGGAGCAGGCAATGAGCGCGACCTGGTGAGGAGGGAAGGGCGGGCAGAGGGGTGAATGGGTTCAACCTCCTGTGCCTGCAGACGGGGTGCTTGGCCTTGAAGTTGTCGAGGAAGGACAATATTCAAAACTTTTCCTGTGAATATTGAGAAAGACCTCAGTTAAAAAAAATTTCCTTTAGCACTTATACTTAGTATACAATGAGGAGAAATTGTCTAAGGAAATGGTTTCCAACAATTTTTTTTAATCAAAGAAACATTTTTTTTTTCCAAGTGAAATCTCATGCTACACCCCAATATATAAAACTGGAACAACAACAAGAAATCCTCCCTGTTGATATCTAGAGGCGGCGTCAACTTTCTCCCCCCAGCAAGCTTACTAGCAGTCACGCAGATTTCCAAAGTCCTCGGTGCTAAGGCTCCTTTCGGTTTGATTTCACAGGCAACTGCCTCATGCCCAAAGCTCCCAATTTGATTTCTCAGACTGGCAAGGACCTCTGCGGGCAACTGAGTGTCATCAGTGGGCCTTTGATGCAGGATCTCTGGGGCCTGGGCATTTTATCCTGCATGATTCAGGCAGTGAGAGATGGGTGTGTGGAGATTTGAGGTTCCTCTCCTCATTTGACTTGGTGTTGGCCAGTGCTTGGCAAAGATTTGTAATTTGTTGAATCATTTGTCATTGGACAAATATGCATTGCACTTCTTCTTTATGCTGCCAACCTCCCTGATCTACCTCAAGGATTTTATATTCCAAAGTGGGAAGAGGAAAGAAATAAGGAAATAGCAAGCAAACAAAAAGGACTATTTCTGTTACTAGCAAATGCTCTGAAGAAAACAAAGCAGGTTAATGGGATGGGGGTAAGGGCTGGAGGGTAGTTCTGTAGACTGGATACTTGAGGAAGGCCTCAAAAAGGAATGACACTTAGGCCGAGACCTGAATGGTAATAAATTATTCAGCCAGAAGAAAACCTGGGGGAAGAGTATATGCAGCTTGTGCACAGTCCTTGAGGAGCAGTGTGCTTGGCTCGCCTGGAGAGTGGAAAGCTGGCTAATGTGACAGAGACCTTAGTGACTGGGGGGGAACAAGATTTGGGGACCTGTTCAGATAAACCGAGACGGGGTGTTTGGGTTTGAAGATTAATGGGACTGCAGTGTAGGGTTTTCAGGTTTTCTCCCCCTCAAGCCTCACTCCCTTCTTCAAGTGTTTGGATTGCCATTTATATCCAGAAGATGAACAAATCTATCCTTATCTGTTAATAATGTCTCCTAATTAACAACTAAAACCTACAAGTACCCCAAATTGGAAGAACAGTGGGGTCTCAAAGGAACCAGAAATGCTAGCATTCATGTAATAAATACTAATTTCTTTTAACAGAGGTGTGTTAACTGTAGTCATTATGTACATTACATCCCCTGCTCCTTACCGTGTAAAAGAAGGCATGGAATTGCTGAGGAGGGACTCACCACCAGTGGCCAAAGCATGCAGAAGGTGGGAGGGAAAGGTGCAGGGGCTTCTTTATTTATCTTATAATTGGAAGTTTGTACTTTTGCAGAATTTATACTTATAGCTGTGTGACCTTAGGCAAGTACTTAACCACTCTGTTCTTTTTTCTCATCTGTAAAAAGGGAATAATAGTATTTCCCTTATAACATTGTTTTGAGGATAACATATCTGTAAAATGCTTAGAATACATAGTAAACATATGTGTATGTATGACTATGCACAAAGCAGACTCAGTCCCTGCCCAGCATTTGGCTTCCTGCTCCTTACTGTGTAAAAGAAGGCATGGAATTGCTGAGGAGGGACTCACCACCATTGGCCAAAGTATGCAGAGGGTGGTAGGGAAAGGTGCAGGGGCTTCTCTATTATACCAGGGGCCATCAGGGGTCCAACCCAGGGCCCGTGCTCTAGAAAGCCCCTAGACTCTGCAGAGAATGTTCCAATACAAAGAAAATTCCCTCAGCAGGACCATGAGATGGGGTGAACATAGGCACCTATTGGGTCCTCAATCCCTGCAGCCATCCAGGTGATAACATTATCACTGAGCCCTAGGTCCGAATCCTGAGCCTAACCTTTTCTCAACTCCAGTCCATGCTCCTGGTTTCTGCTTGAACTGATATCTCAAACAAATGGTATGCATCTCTTTTCCTGACTTGGGTACATCCACCAGGCATGTCCTCGGAGGACAGAATGAAGCACGAACATTTAGTGAGCCATATTACCTTCCCAAATGAGGACAAGAGTTACTTGGAGGTTCCTACCATGATTTTAAAAAATTGCTCCAGTTCTTGATTCATAGTATTAGAGCAGGAATGGTCAGTGAGCTCACCCAGAGTAAAGCATCTTTCTAAACTACAACAGTTCTTTTTTTTTTAGAAGTTTATTTTTTTATTTTTTAAGAAGATTTGATTTATTTACGAGAAAGAGAGAGAATGTGTGTGCCGGGGTGAGTGGGGGGAGCAGAGGAAGGACAAGCAGACTCCATGCCGAGTTTGGAGCCCCACTCGGGGCTCCATCCTATGATGCCGAGATCATGACCCGAGCCGAAACCAAGAGTTGGAGGCTTAACTGACTGAGCCACCCAGGTGCCCCTAAATGACAAGGGTTCTAAAGGTACTTCTCTTTCAAAAGCATTCTGTGCTCGGTAGAGCTTTCCAGATGACCTAGACACCGTGGTGCCAGGCCTTCATGGCGTGACTCCTTTATGCTGCAGTGGCCTCATCTCTTCTCACTCCTCCCCATGTTTCCTACCATACCACGCTGCTCCACATTCTCCTGGCATACCTGGAGCTGTCTTCCTGCCTTTCTTGCTAACCCTTACCCAGATTAATCTTCCTGGGATACCCACTCAACTCTTAGGACTCCCTTGGGCATCACTTCCTCTAGGAAGCCTTTCCTCCTCCCTCAACATTGGATCAGATACCTCCTCTGTGACTCCCCGGGCTGCCACACCCCCGCGCTGGAGCACAGGGGCTGTCTCCTTGTGCGCCTCTTTCAGACACCTGGCCTCGTAGAGGGCAGGTTTCATCATTTCATTTCTGTAGCTTCCCAGGGCTTCATAGATGTTTGTTTGTTTTTGAGAGTGAGAACAAGACAAAGAGAGAGAGGGAGAGAGCATAAGTGCAAGTGAGGAGGGACAGAGGGAGAAGGAGAGAGAGATTCTTAAGCAGGCTCCATGCTCAGTGCAGAGCCTGATGCAGGATTTGATCTCATGACCCCGAGATAATGACCTGAGCTGAAACCAAGAGTCAGATGCTCAGCTGACTGAGCCACCAGGCACCCCATTAATAAATGGTTTTAAATGAATAAATGAATGAAATATAATTATTTCCTAGAGTCCTATTGAAAATCTCTGTAGCTACATTCATATTTATCACTTCCGGTGTGTCAATTTTGGGGTCAGGGAAAAAATATAGTTTTTATGTCTATAAAAGGCCTTGGAACACTGAAAAGCTATCTTGTAGGACTTATTTTTTTCTGTGATATATTTTCCTTATATCAGATAATTACTGATTTTCCCTTCTCTGATGCACACTGGAAAGAGTATCTTATGACTATAATTTTTTAGAATGTCTACTAGGGTATATTTCCCTAGTTTTTGGACTGGGGTTTGAATCAATAGTAGTATCAAAAACCCTTGTAATTAGGTAAATATAACATTTATAATTAATCTCAACCATATGTAATAGAAATCATCAACACAACACTGGCTTAAACAGAGAGATTTATTTCTCCCTCATCTAAAAGAAGTCTGGAAGTTGGTTGGAATCTACATTATAGCAGTGAGAACTTAGGTATAAATTAATAACGTGTAAACCCTCCAGATACCTGTAAATTAAAAGTAATGTTATCAAAGGGTTTTTGTAAAGATCTAATGTGACAAACCCTGGCCTGGCACAAAGTAAATATTCAATAGATACTAGAAAAAAATCACATCTATTACATTATTACTGCTAGTTGTTTCCTCTATCAGTTCCTTTTTTAGGTTTGCTACTTTCTAGTAGAATTGATAAACTTCCAGAGATTTGTAGAATTTTCTAGACATAGCTGGAAGGCATGCCTGTGCCCCTATTTACTGTAAACATCTGTTTTAAGCATTCTTTTTTTTTTAAGATTTTATTTATTTGACAGAGAGAGACAGCGAGAGAGAGAACACAAGCAGGGTAAGTGGGAGAGAGAGAAGCAGGCTCCCCGCTGAGCAGGGAGCCCGATGCGGGGCTCAATCCCAGGACCCTGAGATCATGACCTGAGCTGAAGGCAGATGCTTAATGACCAAGCCACCCAGGTGCCCCTGTTTTAAGCATTTAAGCAGGTTTGCCTGTCAGTGCAACTGCCTGCCTTTCTACCCTCACTTACAAGCACAAATGTGCTCTTTCCCCTGGTATTCTAATCTCATTGGAGGCTTTTTATTAATACATTGTTCCTCTGAACACACGGGCACACCATATTGGGAAATTGCAGGAAGGGAGCAAGAAGCATGTACTCATTTTCCCTTGTTTTTCTGAAATCCAGGCTGGTCTAACATAAAACTGCAGGTGAATCCAACCATCCATGTCCACAGGGAGACCTCTCCCATGAACCACACACCACCGGACACTGTAAGTCTCTTGTGGTGATTCCATTGCCTCCATCTTCCTGGCCCTGGCTGCAGTTCTGGTCCAGGAGGCCAATACAGCCTCTGGGCCAAAGTTGTTACCACAATGGTATGAACTTCCTCAAGAAGAGTGGTAACTCTTCAGGTCAGATACCCCCTCCTCAGGGTCAGGAGCTACCTCCAGAGGATCAGTCCTCTCAGATCACATCTTTATCTTGGACTTTTCCAGAGATGTTTTCCCCTTGTCCACTTTTGATTTTCTTTACAACCTCGTCTGCATGTTGGCCTTCTTGGCTGTGACAGGCATATTCCTCTGATTTGGGTATTCAGAGAGTCACTTATGTGCTTCTAGTTTCTGTCTCTGGGGCTCAGCTTTAACTGATAGAACCAGGCCCACACAGTGTCTCGGTGAAGCAGGTTGAATGATGGTAGTTTACAGGGTCGTGGAGACATGGGTGTCTTCTTCTGGTTTTAGGCGGTTGTTGCGTTGTGTATTCTCCTGTGGACGGGAAACTTTGTACTCCTCTACTGATCTTTCTTGTTCGGTCCCCTTCATTGAGCTTCTTGATAAGGCTGATGTGCTTGACTCACTCGAGCCTGCTGTTCCTCTCATTTCCACCAACACGCATTTGAATTTGAGAGTCATATATTCTTCCCCTGACTTCTCTGTGGAGTTCCACTCCTTACCTTTTGTGTTCTGCATAGTCTGAAAAGAGTTGATGCAAAGAAAATTCTTCTGACTTCTGGCTCAAGATTGCTCTTTTAGAAGTTTCCTCCCACTTCCTGCCACCCAAAGGCACTCTCGATTCCATCATTCTAAAATGATGTATATTCACTATTAGAAATGCAATAAGTCAGATGTTTCACCCTAGATAAAATAATTTTCAAATCCTTAAGAGTGCTAAAATGAGGACAAAAAGAACAGCTGGACAGGTGCAACAAGCCCTCAAAAGGGAGTTGAACTGTAGGGAACTGGCTTTAAGTGATGTGGGCCTCATTCCCCTAGAATATCTTAGAGTGATAGGAACACAGTTGGCCCTCACATTTTCCCTGAATGATTGAACCTGGCTGGGATAAGGATGTAAATTCGAGTTTGAATTCAGAGCTTCTGCTGACTTTGTAGAACTGGAGTTGCGCCCCAGTCTCCCTCCCTCTGTGTAGCCTAGGCTTCACCCAAGGGGACCCACCCCGCAAAGAACATGGTTTATGGAGCCATCCAGACAAGAGTTCAAATTCTGGTTCCCATTTTCTAGCAATGTGATCTTAGACAAGTCACTTAACTTCTTTTAAATTTCCTGATTTATATATGGGGGTTGTTGTGAGCTTTATTAAAGGAGGTAAATACTTAACATAAGGCCTGTTAAAGTAAGTGCTCAATAATTAGTAGCTATTATTATTAGTTTTGTTTTGTGCTAAAAATGCACACTACATCTGTTAATGTTTCTTTCCAAGGGATCTCCACCCTGTTTATAAGCCAGGGATGAATGGGTTGGTTATAATGAGTTAAGTTCACCTTACACAATTGGAAAAACATTGGCTTAACCATGGTACAAGTTAATTTCTCTCTCACTTTAAAGTCAGATCATAGGCTCTGCTCCACAAAATCCCCAGGATCTGGGTTCCTAGTCTATTGTGTCATCTCCATTTCCAAGATCACCTCATGGTACAAGATGGTAGCTGTTTTCATTCCAGCCAATAGGAAGGAAATTGAAATGATAAAAGGGTGATGCCAACTGATTCTTCGCCCCCCCATCCCATTTATTAAAGAAATGGTAAGAAAAGATACAAGCAGGAAAAACACCAGCCATCCTTTCACATCAGGCTGAATGAAGCACAGTGATAGCTTCCCTTTATCCCCCTACCGCCCACCCCAATTCCCATCCATGTCAGTTTAGATTTTGAGGTTGTTTGATTGGGAGTACTAGTGGAGAGGGAGTTAGATGAGCAGTGGAGCCTTGATTCTGGCCTCCTCAAAGTCCCAGGAGAAGGAAGCTGCAGGCCCAGTCAATCAAGCAGAAATTGTATTTGGTGGGTCTTGAAGTGGTTGCCCACCTTCCTGTTTTGTGTTCAAGCTCCCAGGGAAAGGTATGGCAGTAGAGGCAGGTCCAAGCTGCCTAGGTCAGAGCTACTGAAGCACAGTCTGTTCACCAATGCAACATTTCTAGAGAGCAGTGAGCTGATTCTCCAGTGGTGAGCAGGGGACTACGTATGAAATGAGACCTGCAGGCCAATGTATCCCTGAGGAAAAGTCCACATGAACAATTGAAGAAACTAGTAAGAAACAAGGGCCAGAAAGCTGTGGGACAAAAGCACAGCAGGCTTCTGGAGGGCTGGAGATCCTTTCTCTCAAGATCAGGATCATTCCCAGCTGCCGTTATCCATCTCCCACATATAACATTTCACCTTCAGTCAAGAAAGCAGAGGAAAAAGATGGCTCATCTGAACTTGAGCCCCAGCTATGTACTTCAGACTGTAGCTCCGCATCTACCCTTACTTATAACACAGCTCCTGCCCAGAACCATGGTGCCTGAAAACCAAAGTGGTCCTGGAGAAAAAACAGTGTTTAAGGGGGTAACATTCTGTTTGGGTACATTATAGCCATTGGACACCCCTGGTCTGGGGAAAGCAGCTGGGTTTGTGCTAGGGAGGCTCCCCACTCTAGGAAACGGGACTGAAGTCTTGCTTACAGGGCCATTCATCCTTGGAAAGGAAGCTGGGTTTAGACCCAGGGTCCCAGATGGCCTTGCAAAAGGAGCTGGGTTGATACCCACAGGGCCTGCTGGAGAAGAGCCCAGGGGCCCAGGAGCTGACCTGGGGAAAGTAACCTGACCAGGGCCTAATGGGCCAGTGGACCTTGGGAAGGCAGCGGGACTTGTACCCTACAAGCCACTGGCCCTTGGGAAGTTAGTTGGGTTGGGGCCTGGTGGCCCAGAGGTTCTTGGGAAAATTGCTGGACTTGAGCCCTGGATGCCAGCGGACCTCTGGAAGGTAGATGGTTTTGAAGCCAATGTGCCAGAGGACTGAGGGAAGGCAGCTGGATTCAGGCACCCTGAACCTGTCCCCCTTGGAAAGGGATTAGCATTTACCCCCATGGGCCCAGCTGGCCTTGAAAAATGAGCTGAATTAGGACCTATGGGGCCAGGAGCCCTGGACATGGATGGATTTGGCCCTGGAAGGCCAATTCCCCAAGAGCCAGGACCCGAGTTTGGGCCTATGGGGCCAGATACTCTTGCCACAGAGGATGGGCTTGTGCCCATGTTTCCAGAAGCCTGTGAGAAAGCAGCTGAATTTGCTCCTGAAAGACCTGCTGCTCTTAGAATGGGGGCAAGATCTAGGCCTTGAGGTCTTAAGACCAGATTCTGTGCCCAGGAGGCCACCCACTCTGGTGTCCACATTAGGGCCTTGGGTTGGGTCCAAGGACTGGGCCCAGGCCACCTGCTCTTGGGCTAGGCCCAAGGCCCAGGCCTATAAATATACCTGACCTCGGGGCAGGGTTTGTACCAATGAAGCCTGACCTCAGATTGGGACTTGGTTCTGGTCCCAGGCCAACGGGGCTAGGATTAGGAGGACCATTCCCAGAAGTCAACAGGACACCTGCTCTCAGGTTGGGCCCAGACTCAGGGCCCATAGGGCCGCCACTTCTGGGGTCAGGACATGTTCCCAGGAGACCACCTGACCTTGAGTTGGACAGAGGACCTGGCCCTGGGAGACCCCCTAACCTTCCGTTAGAGGCCCTGGACCTGGAAGAGCCCCTGCTCCAGGGTTTAGAGATGGATGTGGGTCTGGGCCCAAAAGGCCACTGGGCCTTGGGAAAGAAACTGCACCTGTGCCAGTGGGGTTCATTCCTCTTGGAAAAGAAGCCATGCCTGGGTCACGACCACCAGCAGGGAAAGGTGCTGGATTTGAAGCCAATGAACCTGATGAAGTTGGAAAAGGTGATGGGTTCCTTGGAAATGGGGCCAGATTTCCACCAACAGAACCGGTTGCCATGAGGAAGGGATCAGAATTCATGCCTAGCAGGTGGCCTGTGTTCAAAACAGGACCCCCCCGTGGTCCCAGGGAACCGTGGATTCGTCCTCGAGGTGGCAACAGAGCACGAGTCTAAGGAGTTGGCTGCTCTCTAGGGAAAATCCGGGGTTCTTTCATACTTTCTTGGAGACGTTGGTGATAATGGGCTTGGGGTGAGTTTTGAAAAGGATCTTGTTTTTGATGAGTGCTGTCACCAGGTACTGGGTGCCAGTCTTGCAGCCAAGCTCATCACAGTCCTGCTCCCAGGAGTGTGTTTGACAAGAATGGCAAATTCTCCAGATGGATGATTTTTCCATACAGGATAAGATGCCCCACGATCAGCACAGGGATTCCCTCAGTGGTGTAACGTAGGTCTCCCAGGAGGTTTCCAGCTAATCCAGTGCTGTAGCAAGCCTCGATCTCCCCCTGTAGCTCCATCAGCACCCATTCTGCCAGGCCTCCAGCCCCAGCACTGGAAATAACAATTTGTACCATGAGCTTTCCGTCTTTAAAAAGCAACTGAAAGTAAGCTGCAATGGCGGCTACCGATCGCAGCGGCGAACGGCAAACGGGCAACAACCGAACCTGATGCCAACTGATTCTTAAAGTGAGTTCCCGGAAGAAGCTACGTTAATTTATGTTTACATTTCATTGACCAAAAAGTAGTTACATGGCTTCAAACAGCTCCAAGGGAAAATGTAGTATTTACTCTGGGTAGCCATGTGTCCAGCTAAAATTGCCATTACTATGGAAGGGGAGAAGCCAAATGATAATTTGAAGCCAATTATCATTCTGTGGCACAGAGAGCCACTCTCAGGGGCAGCCAGAGTGGGAAGAATCTTTGGACTCTGATGGCTTTTGATGGCACAGGGGAAAATAATTAATAAAGTGGTTGGTGCTGATAAATTGGATTTGCCTTTGATCTTATCAAGAAAATGTGATCTGGAAGTGCTCTGTCCAATGAGTTAGCCACTAGCCATATGTGACTATCGAGCATTTGAAATGTGGCTCGTCCAGCTGGAGATGTGCTATAATATATACACTGAATTTTGAAGACTTAGTATAAGAATGTAAAAAAACCTCAATTTTTTTTTTACAGTGCCTACATGTTGAAATAATATTTTGCATGTACTGGATGAAATAAAATATTATTGAAATTAATTGCACCAGCTTAGTTTTACTTCTTAAATTTAACAGTATGTATGTGGCTTGCATTATTTTTCCACTGTCCCAAATCTAAAAGAGCCTGTCTCCTCAGGCAGGAGATTCTATATTAATACAGAGAGGGATCACATGATTAAATAAATGACTAAACGAATGATAAATTCTCTAACATGGGACTCAGAGAGCAAGATTCTGGTACCATACCCGGAACTGTTGTCCAAAGGAGGTGGTTCTGTGTTCCTTGCCCTTGACAGGCTTGTCCCCACAAGGGACAGATGATAATGTCACCAGTCCCTAAGAGCAGCCGAGTCAACTTCACCTCATGTTATGGCTCTACTTCAGTGACCCACTCTACAATTCCATTTTCAGGTTATCCTTAGCTTTTCTATGAATATTTCCACACAGTGAGAAACTATTAAGCCAAGTGATCTGCTTGGATGAAATGACATTTCTGAACTTCAACTTTAAAAGATGGAATGCTAATAATGAGAAAATGTATTTGCCATCAGAGAGTCTTGGCATTTTTTCCCTTCTTCCTGTCAAAGATCCCTAATTATCTAGGGCATTGGTACTTAAAGTATGGTCTGTGGACCAGCAGCATCAGTATGACCTGGGAGCTTGTTAGAAATACAAATTCTCTGGCCTCACCCCAGACCTAATGAATCAGAAACTGGGGGTACATCCCAGCACTCGGTGTTTTAACAAGCCTTCCAAATGATTACTGCTGTTAGCTCAAGTTTGAGACCCATTAGTTTAAAGTGATAGTTTTCTTAAAAAATAGATCACCTCCCTAAGATGTACCTAGTAGTTTTTTTTTTTTTAAGGCTTACCCTGTTTAATGTAATATGTCATGAAAGGGAAATTATGCAGGAATTATTACCTTTTGGTTATAAATAAATGTGATGTCACATTTCTTGCTGGCTTCTGAGTACAGTTTGGTAAGAAAAAGAGAGCTTTGAGAAATACCTAAAAAATATAAGGTATTGGAGGCTATTTTGGGGTATGATTTTCCTTAGCCTACCTCTTCTTCTTTTTAAAAAGATTTTATTTATTTGACAGAGAGAGAGAGAGTGCACGAGCACAAGCCGAGGGAATGGCAGGCAGAGGGAGAGGGCGAAGCAAGCTTCCTGCTGAGCAAGGAGCCCAATGTGGGGCTCAATACCAGGACCCCGGGTGCATGACCTGAGCTGAAGGCAGATGCTTAACTGACTGAGCCACCCAGGCGCCCCTCTAAGTGACATTCTTTATTTTCTCAGACAGCTGTTCTCACTTCCCCACTTTTGATCATGTGAACAGTTTTATCCTGTAAAGTCTTTCCCCACTCCTAATCCCTTAATAAGTCTGTGCTTGACTCTGCAGATATCCAAACCCAGTTTTTCCAAGGCACTGGGTCTACAATTCCACTCTTGAAATATGATGCATGATGACAGTTGCAGCTAGCAGCAGTAGGAAGAATGTAGGGCACCATCCATCACTAAACTTGGGAACCTGCAGAGATGCCAGGCACACAGACGGTGGGCCAACCACTTTGCTTGCTGAGCAGTAACCCCTCAACTCCACTCCAGGGGACTGGCATTTGCCCCAGAAACTCTGAGTACTCTTGCCTTTCTTGAACTGCTGATGGAGTCATACCTCAGACTCCAGCACTCCTGTCAGCAGATCGTACCTTTTGGGGTAGGGATTAGGTGGGGTTGGGGTGGGAATATTACTGGATCTGAAAACTGATGCCTTGCCCTTTCCAGCTCTTGCACAGGCAGGCATCAACAATGTGTATGGAGTTTTATAGTTTCCAAGACACTTTCAGATTTCATCATTTATGAAGCAACTTCACCTCCCTGAGAGGGGAGCAAGGAGTTACCATCATCAGTTTTATAGATGAGGTAACAGTTCTGGAAGGTTGCCATCTTTTCCTGGGTACCTCAAACAAGAAAAGGCAAAGCTGAGCTTACAGCAAGGCTTTATGTAAACCTGACCTTTGGTTTACCAACTCTTCCTTGCTAAATGGTTAGAATCTCACCCTAAAAATCCCCAAGTGGCATCTTAATGGTTTTGTTCTATGAAGATTTGACACAATGAATGCATTTATGGAAAACACATTTGTATTCAGATTACAAGTGGCCATCACATCCATTACTTTATCTAGTTTCTATAACAACCTTACGTAGATGCTTTTGTTATTCTTGGTTTACAGCTGACAAAAAACTCAGGCTGGAGTAGGATGGGTAGCTTGCTCTACTCACAACAGAACCTCTGCCCACCACATTCAGCTAACTCCTCTCTGCTATAAATTCTAAACTGCAAAGAAAGGAGATGAATGCAGTAAGGCAGGTATCTCAAACCATTTCTATTTTTTATTTTTTTTTAAAGATTTTTATTTATTTGTGAGAGAGAGAGAGCACAAGCAGGGGAAGGGGCAGAGGAAGAGGGAGAAGCAGATGCCCTACTCAGCAGGGAGCCCAATGCGGGGCTCGACCCCAGGACCCTGGGATCATGAGCTGAGCTGAAGGCAGATGCTTAACCAACTGAGCCACCCAGACACCCCAAACTATTTTTGTTTTAGAAATAACAGATGCGGGTGCCTGGGTGGCTCAGTCGTTAAGCCTCTGCCTTCGGCTCAGGTCATGATCCCAGGGTCCTGGGGTCGAGCCCCGCATTGGGCTCCCTGTTCTCCCTCTCCCCCTGCTTGTGTTCCCTCTCTCGCTGTGTCTCTCTCTGTCAAATAAATAAATAAAATCTTAAAAAAAAAAATAACAAATGCTTGGGAGACTCCCACCTGCTTTCATGAACTCTGTGAAGCTCTAGGGGTGGGAACAAATGCCCCAGGTGATGCTTCTGATTGGCTGAGGCTGGGAAACACTGCATCAGGGGAAAGATACATGCAGAGTACTACAATTTGTTTCCTTTAAACGCCTTGATTTTTTTCATAGGAGGTGTTTCTTTCTGATGGGTGTTTTGGGTGGGCCTTTGGAAAGGAGGTCAGTGAGAGGACTTCACCACTAGATCTTTTATTTTCTTCTTTATGTACAATTTTCTTTTTTTTTTAAAGGTTTTATTTATTTAGGGGCGCCAGGGTCCTGGGTTTGAGCCCCGCATCAGGCTCCCTGCTCTGCGGGAAGCCTGCTTCTCCCTCTCCCACTCCCCCTGCTTGTGTTCCCTCTCTCAAATAAATAAAATCTTAAAAAAAAAAAAAAGACCCTGGGATCACGACTCAAGCCGAAGGCAGACGCTTAATGACTAAGCCACCCAGGCGCCCCTTTATGCACAATTTCTATCCATCTAAGGTTTGGCTTCCCTGGATAGCAACCGCGACTGTAATTAAATTTCATCTGGTGAAATACTGACCTGGTTCAGATAATTTTAGATTCAAGTTTCGTACTCTAACGGATAGCTACCTCTTCCATCTTGCAATTCTGTGTAGTTCTGAGTTACAATTCTTCTGAAAATAGACATCAGTTGTTAAATTGATTCTTAAATATTCCCTGTCAAGGTTTTCCACTGTCGAAAGACTCTAGAACCTTCAACCAGCATCAGCATCACCTGGGAGCTTGTTAGAAATACCAAGCTCAGATTCTGCCTCAGGTGTACTGAATCAGAATCTGCATCCAGCAAGATGTCCCAGTGATTCATTTGTACATTAACATTTGAGAAGCCCTGGTTTAGGACACCTTTCCTTTCAGTAATAGTTACAACGTATTAGGTACCCACTATCTCTCAGGGGAGGTATTTTACACTTTTAAAATCTGGTCCTCACAATGACCCTAGAGGGAAAGAATTATTATCCTCATCCTATGAAGGAGGAAACTGGTTCTGAGAGATTTAACCACTTGCCCACTTAGTAGGTAATGAATGAGGTGGAATTAAAGCAGGTCTACTCTTTCTTAGAACACTTGGCTTAAACCTTTTTCTTCCTTCCCTTCCTTAAGCTCTCCACTCAACTGAGTTTCCCCCACCCATCTCACATTTGATGCAATTGATGAACCAATATTGATATATTATTAGTAACTAAAATCCAGTTTGCATTACAGTCCACTCTTTGTGTTGTACATTCTATATGTTTTGCCAAATGATAATGTAATTCACTGCCCTAAAAATCCCGTGTTACAATTATTCATCCCTCCCCCTCCCCTCCCAACCCTTGGCAACTGCTATCTTTTTATTCTCTTCATAGTTTCGCCTTTCTTTTATAATAAAAAAATGATTCTTGTACCTGGGAAACAAGTAAATAACCAAAGGATGTTGGTTGGCATTTTGTCCATCTAATTCTTCATTGTTGGGTGCCTGGGTGGCTCAGTTGGTTGAGCATCTGCCTTCGGCTCAGATCATGATCCCAGGGTCCTGGGATCAAGTCCCACATCAGGCTCCCTGCTCAGCGGAGAACCTGCTTCTCCCTCTCCCTCTGCCTGCCTCTCTTTCTGTCAAATAAATAAATTAAAAAAAAAATCTTAAAAAAAAATAATTCTTCATTGTGTCTCCTAAATCCAGAATAGTGATAATAATGGGAATAACTAGGGGAAACCTCTTTACATTCTGATTTAAATCTTTCCATATATGTGATTATATATGTACGTATGGTTACATATATACTTATATGTACAGTCTCCTATGTTTGAAAGGATAATTCATTTATGTGAAGATTTATTAAATGTTTAATATGCTCCAGACATCCCACAAGGCACTTCATAGATCTTTTAATCTTTATCACACAAAAGATTGTGTGATAAAGGCGGTTCCTAACTTGCTGTAGGGATTTATAATCTAATAACAATGATATTTAATAATGGATATTTGTTGTTTGCAAAACAGTTTTTTTCACATGAGCGATCTTACCTTCAAAATAATCTTTTGAATTATTATTGGCTTTATTTTGCTGTGAGTTTAAGAGACTTGTCTTGGAAGCAGATCTAGTTTTTTTCATGCCAAATCCTGCACTACTGCAGTGCTGATTCACACTGAGCTTGTGGCAAACCAGACCTTTTCCCCTACTTGTCTCAGTGTTTAACCCTGTCATCTTCATTCTAAACTTGTGCACTTGTTGCAGTTCAGTAATATATTTTTCTTTCAATAGATATTCAGAAATATTTACTAAGAAGCTACAGTTCTGCTGGGAGCTTTATGTACATGGATGAACAAAAATATTTGGTCTTTGCTCTTGTGGGGCCTACAATCTGTTCAATTTATACCTGTGTTCTTAACTAGGATGCAGTGGAGAAGATTTCTTGAATTCTGTTTCACCATTAAGCTAGCAGATGCATTTTGGCATCATTTGCAAATTTAGGAACCACATTTTATGTTCTGCTCAAGTCTTTGGCAAAGAGTTGTCAAGCCCTTTATTTTCTTTCTTGATGGATTTAAAAAGGAAAGCTAAAGATGGAGGACTGTCTTTGGGTAAGGTTGTTTGGTAAGATACGTAGCTAACATTTTTTCATCTTCCCTAAGGATATCATGAAAGACTTCATCAGATGATTTACAGAACCTAAACATCACTCTGTATCAGTATTCCCTGATTTCTAATGATTAAGTGCAGGGACTCTGGAGCTTGGATGCCTTGGGTTCAAATTCTGGCGCTACTACTTATTAGCTGTGTGATCTTGGGCATATTACTTGATCTCTCTGTACCATAGTTTCCTACGTTTATAAGTACATTCATAAGTTCAAAGGATATTAATAAATAATAAATTGATAAATTTCAGCAAATCTGAAAGTCTAAACAGTATGAATGATTTTTCTGGTAAGATATAAATGAGTAAAATTGGTGCAAAAAGAGACAGAAAGCCAAAAATGATAGAAGAAATGAAAAAAGTTATTAAATTCTTCCTTAAGGGAAAAAAACCTGAAATTGGTTTGCAACTGAATCTAATCTTCAAGAAGAGTTAATTCATTATCTTTAATCAGTTAACCAAATTACTTCATACTCTAGAAAGGTCTGGAAAGTTCCTCAATATCATGAAACAAGCATAACTTTAATACTAAAATCTGATAAACACAGCACCAAATGCTTCTGTAGTTCAACTTATGCATATATATGAAAGGTTTCTGTTTTTTTTTTTTTAAAGATTTTATTTATTTATTTGAGGCAGAATGAGAGAGAGAGAGAGCACATGAGAGGGGGGAGGGTCAGAGGGAGAAGCAGACTCCCCGCCGAGCAGGGAGCCCGATGCGGGACTCGATCCCGGGACTCCAGGATCATGACCTGAGCCGAAGGCAGTCGCCTAACCAACCGAGCCACCCAGGCGCCCTATATGAAAGGTTTCTAGATAAAACTTTAGCATACCCATTTGAAAAATAAGAACAAAGTTGGGGACTCACAGTACCGGATTTTAGATTTACCACCTACCAAGAAAGGGTGATAAAGGCATAAGAATAGTCTTATAGAAGAATGGAATAGAATAGAGACTCCAGAAATAGACCCAAACACATTTATGATCAATTGAATTTTGAAACAGGTGCAAAGGAAATTCAATGGAGAAAGAACAGCCTTTTAAACAAATGGGGCTGAAGCACCTGGAAGCCTATATGTGAAAGCAAAAATAAAAAGAGTAATGACAGTAACAACAACAACAAAACCTTGACCCTTACCTTACAACTTTAAAGATACTAAACTGAAATGCATTATAGACATAAATATAAGAGCTAAAACTATACAACCTCTAGAAGAAAGCATAGAAAAAGAGAGGAAAATCTTTGTAATCTTGGGTTAAGCAAAGATTTCTAAATAGGACATAAAAAATGAACCATAAAAGAAAAAATTAAAATA
Organism: Eumetopias jubatus; assembly: GCF_037043125.1. Classification (NCBI taxonomy): domain Eukaryota; kingdom Metazoa; phylum Chordata; class Mammalia; order Carnivora; family Otariidae; genus Eumetopias; species Eumetopias jubatus. Next base: position 36,368,706 of record NW_028274823.1, read on the forward strand.
AAATGCATTGAAAAATTAAAATGTGTTTTGTCAAAATAGATAATTTCTGCCCTTTGAAAGACAACATTAAAGTAGATGATAGGTAGGGCATACACTGGGAGAAAAAAATATTTGCAACATATATATCTAATAATGGACCTGTATCCAGAATATGTCAATAATTCTTACGGTTCAGTGAAAAGTCAAACAGCCCATTGACAATACCAAATACTGGCAAAGATGTAGAGGAACTGGAACTCTGATAGCTTTCTGTGGGGAATGCAAAATAGTGCAGCAACTTTGGGAAAGAGTTTGGCAGTTTTAGAGTGTTAAACATATATTTGTCATATGACCCAGCAATCTCACACATATGCATTTACTCAAGGGAATCAAAGTATTTGTTTACACAAAGGCATACTTAAATTTTTATAGCAAATATATTCATAGTAGTCAAAAACTGGGAACAAAATTCTGAAAGTCCATCGACTGGTGAATGGATAAATAAATTGTGTACACATATAGGATGGAATACTATTCCACAATAACAAAGGAACAAACTACTGATGCATGCAGCAAGATGGATGAATTTCAAAAACATTATGTAGAGTGATAAAAACATTCACAAAAGCCTAATACTGTATGACTTTATTTATAACATAACATTCTGGAAAAGATGAGACTAGAAGGACAGAAATCAGACCAGTGGTTCCCAGGGATTTGGGGTGGGACAAACTGACTGCAAAAGAGCTTAAAGAAATACTCTGGTGTGATGGAAATGTTTCTATCTTGATTGTGGTAGATGTTACATGCCTGAAAATAGTTGTCAAATTCATCAAATTGTGTACTTCAGGAGGATGAATTTTACTATCTCTAAATTATACCGCAATAAACTGGACTCACAAAATGTAGTAAGTTTGGGCACCTGGGTGGCTCAGTTGGTTAAGCGACTGCCTTCGGCACAGGTCATGATCCTGGAGTCCCGGGATTGAGTCCCGCATCGGGCTCCCTGCTTAGCGGGGAGTCTGCTTCTCCCTCTGACCCTCTTCCCTCTCGTGCTCTCTATCTCTTATTCTCTCTCTCTCAAATAAATAAATAAAATCTTTAAAAAAAATGTAGTAAGTTTAGTAATGGTGTTGAAAGATTAATAGACCCTAAGTAAGTATGTTTTAGGAATGCCAGAAAGGTTTGCCATTAGGAAATCCAACAATATAATTCCCTACAGCAACAAATTAAGGAAAAAATATGAAGTCATCAGTAAATGCCAAGAAAGGTTTTGATACAATCAGCAGTCATTTCTAATTAAAACTTTAATTAAAATATTGAGTGTACAAAAGAAACTCTTAACAAAAATATATCAGGAAACACATATAAGAATATTCATAACAGAAAGCTGGAAACAACCCAAATGTCCATCAACAGGAGAATGAATACATAACTTATGGTTTATTCACATAACGTACTATTATATGGCATTCAAAAGAATGACTCACAGCTACACATAAGAATACGGATGAATCAGCAATAGAATATGGAGGGAAAAATGTAGGTCCCCAAAGGTTACGAAAGAGTAGCATGATCGGTGGGAGTTAAGACAGTGGCATAGAAGGACCCTAGGCTAGCCTCTCTCGTCCCTCCAAAACAACTAGATAACTATCAGATCATTCTGAATATCCAAGACCTGAGGACCGACAGAACAAACTGCACAACTAGAGGGAAAGAAGAGCCACATTGAGCAAGGTAGGAAGTGTGGAGATGTGGTTTGGGGGTGAAATGGATCACGGGTGCTATGGAGGGAAGGGAGCCTTGGTCATGGAGAAAGGTGAGAGACAGAGAAAGAGAGAGAGGAACACACAGGGGAACGCACAAGGAGAACACTTTCTCAAAACCATTGGCTGGGAAAAAGAGAGGGACTGATTTTCGTGGGTCTTTGTAACCGGTGGGGCTTAAAGACTGGAGTTTTAAAGGTCGGCAGGCTTGGTTGGGATAGAGCCCTGAGGCCACTGCCCTACCCCTGGAGAGAAGGCAGGCAAGCAACCAGGGTCAGATGGCATGGAGGCAGAGATCTGAGGATTACCTGGGGTACATGAGGGAGATTGTTCACTCTTCTTGGAGCACATCTGTGAGAGGTGGTGTTTGCAGAGATGCCTCTCTGGGGACAAAAGAGCCAGGTGGCACCATTGGCCCCCCGCCCCTCAGCATAGATGTAGAACTCCTTGCTGAGGGTGGCTCACCCCAACACTGGTTGCCTAGGCTGCTTTCTGCAAGTCCCATGCCCCTGCACTCTGGTATGACTGCCCTTATTGGTCAAACCCGCATTAGTCCCAGTGCAGGGAGACCCTCCCTAAGAAGACCAGCACAGGCCCCTGCCCATACCATGTCCCTAAAGTTTGGAGTTTTAAAAGTCAGCAGGCTTGGCTGGAACAGAGCCCTAAGTACACTGCCCTGCTCCTGGAGAGAAGGCAAGCAAACAACCCGGAGATACACAGAGTGAAAACAGCAGTCTGAAAAACACCTGGGATGCACAGGGGGGCAGATTATTTGCTCTTCTGGGAGTGCTTCCCTGAGAGCAGCAAGCACAGAGTCCGCTCTCTGTGGACAAAGGAGCTGGCTGGAGCCATTTCCCTCCCTGGCCCCTCAACATAAACCAACTTCAGTGAACAGCACAGCGTCAACACTGGCTGCCTAACCTGCTTACACCAGGCCCCCTGCGCTCTGCCAGTACTGCCCTTTTTGGGCAAGTATGCCTCAGTCCCAGTGCAATGGGATCTTTCCCCAGAAACCCAGCAGAAACCCATACATGAACATCTCCCAACCAGAGAGTTCTGCAAGGCTTCAGTTCTAGTGGAAGTAGCATCAGGTCTTATTTAACAAGTAGACCAGAGCAGACCTAGTTAAAACTCGCCACACTCTGGCCAAGGTCCAAGCACTACCCACTGCGGGCAAGGAGAGTCTCTGGAGATGACTGGCCTGAAGGACAGAACAGCCAAAACACAGCAGCAGAGTGCATGCAGCACACACCAGAGATACTCCTTAAAGTGCCAGGTCCTGGACACTATATGACCTCATCATTAAGCCATTACTCTCAGGAGCAGGAAACATAACAGGCTTTTCCAACACACAGAAAGAGACAGACACCTAGACAAATGCCAAGATGGAGGAATTCATCCCAAATGAAATAACAAGAAAAGGTAATGGCCAGAGATATAATCAAAACAGATATAGGTGACATGCCTGAAGAATTTAAAGCAACAACCCTAAGGATACTCACTGGGCTTGAGAAAAGTATGGAAGACTTTAGAGAGGCCCTTACCACAGAGGAAAAATGAGTTAAAAAATAGAAATGAAAAATACAATAACTGATTTTAAAATAGAGTGGATGTCCACATCCTTGCCAATATTTGTTGTTTCCTGACTTGTTAATTTTAGCCATTCTGACTGGTGTGAGATGGTATCTCATTGTGGTTTTGATTTGTATTTCCCCGATGCCAAGTGATGTGGAGCATTTTTTCATGTGTCTGTTAGCGATTTGTATGTCTTCTCTGGAGAAATGTCTGTTCATGTCTTCTGCCCATTTCTTGACTGGATTTTTTGCTTTATTGGGTGTTGAGTTTGATAAGTTCTTTATCGATCTTGGATACTAGCCTTTATCTGATATGTCATTTGCAAATATCTTCTCCCATTCCATAGATTGCCTTTTAGTTTTGTTGACTATTTCCTTTGTTGTGCAAAAGCTTTTTATCTTGATGAAGTCCCAATAGTTCATTTTTGCTTTTGTTTCCCCTCCCTTTGGAGACATGTCTAGGAAGAAGTTGCTGTGGCTGAGGTTGAAGAGGTTGCTGCCTGTGTTCTCCTCTAGGATTTTGATGGATTCCTGCCTCACATTTTGGTATTTCATCCATTTTCAATTTATCTTTGTGTATGGTGTAAGAAAATGGTCTAGTTTCATTCTTCTACATGTGGCTGTCCAAATTATTGATGGATGGATGAATGGCTAAAAAAAGATGTGGTGTATATATACAATGAAATATTACTCAGCCATCAGAAAGGATGAAATCTTACCATTTACATCGATGTGGATGGAACTGGAGGGTATTATGCTGAGCAAAATAAGTCAATCAGAGAAAGACAATTATCATATGGTTTTACTCATATGAGGAATATAAGAAACAGCACAGAAGATCATAGGGGAAGGGAGGGAAACACAGGATGGGAAGAAATCAGACAGGGAGACAAACCATGAGGGACTCTTAACTATGGGAAAGAAACTGAGGTTTGCTGGAGGGGAGGTAGGTGGGGGGATGGGTAACTGGGTGACAGGCATTAAGGAGGGCACGTAATGTGATGAGCACTGGATATTATATGCAATTGATGATGAATTACTGAACTCTACATCTGAAACTAATGATATTCTATATGTTGGCTAACTGAATTTAAATAAATAAGAAAAGAAACAGAGTGGATGTAATGAACACAAGGATGGAAGAAGCAGGGGAGTGGATAGGTGATACAGAAGATAAAATAATGGAAAATAAGCTGAATAAAAGAGAGAAAGAAGAATTATGCAACATGAGAATAGACTTAGGGAACTCAGTGACTTAATCAAACATAACATTCATATCATAGGATATCCCATAATAACATTCATATCATAGGAGTCCTAGAAGAAGAGACAGAAAAGGGGACAGCAAATTTATTTGAGGAAATAATAGCTGAAGACTTCCCTTATCTGGGTAAGGAAACAGACATCCAAATCCAGGAGCACTCTAGAGAACTACCATCAGAATCGACAAAAACAGGTCAACACCAAGACATATTGTAATTAAATTTGCAAAATATAGTGATAAAGAAAAAAATCCTAGAAGCAGAAAGACAAAAGAAGTCCCTAACTTACAAGGGAAGACCCATAAGGCTAGCTGCAGATGTCTCCACAGAAGGAGAATGGCATGATATATTCAATGTGCTGAATGGGAAAAATCTACAGCCAAGAATACTCTATCCAGCAAGGCTATCATTCAGAATAGGAGAGATAAATATTATGAAAAATTATTTGTCAACAAATTGGACAACCTGAAAGAAATGGATAAATTCCTAGAAACATATAAACTACCAAAACTGAAACAGGAAGAAATAGAAAACTTGAATAGACCAATAACCAGCCAAGAAATTGAATCAGTAATCAAAAAACTCCCAACAAACAAAAGTCCAGGGCCAGATGGCTTCACAGCTGAATTCTACCAAACACTTAAAGAAAAGTTAATGCCTATTCTTCTCAAACTATTCCAAAAAATAGAAAAGGAAGGAAAACTTCCAAATTCATTCTATGAGGCCAGCATTACCCTAACCCCAAAACCAAAGACTCCACTAAAAAAGAGAACTACAGGCCAATATCCCTGATGAACATGCAAAAATTCTCAATAAAATACTAGCAAATCTAATCCAACAGTACATTAAAAGAATCATTCACCGAGATCAACTGGGATTTATTCCTGGGCTGTAAGGGTGGTTCAATATTTGCAAATCAATCAACTTGATACACCACATTAATAAAGGAAAGGATATGATCCTTTCAACAGATGGCCAGAAAAATCATCTGATAAAGTACAACATCCATTCATGATAAAACCCGTCAACAAAGTAGGGTTAAAGGGAACATACCTCAGCATAATAAAGGCCCTATATGAAAATCCCATAGCTAATATCATCCTCAGTGGGGAAAAACTGAGAGCTTTTCCTCTGTGGTCAGGAATAAGACAGGGATGTCCACTCTCACCACTATTAGTTAACATAGTACTGGAAGCCCTAGCCACAGCAATCAGACAACACAAAGAAATAAAGGGCATCAAAACTGGCAAGGAAGAAGTCAAACTTTCACTTTTGCAGATGACATACTCTATGTAGAAAAACCCAAAAGACTCCAGCAAAAAAACTGTTAGAACTGATCAACGAATTCAGCAAAGTTATAGGATACAAAATCAACATACAGAAATCTGTTGCATTTCTATACACCAATAATGAAGCAGCAGAAAGAGAAATCAAGGAATCAATCCCATTTACAATTACACCAAAACCAATAAGATACCAAGGAATAAACCTAACCAAAAAGGTAAAAGATTTGTACTCTGAAAACTATAAAACACTGATGAAAGAAATTGAGGAAGACACAAAGAAATGGAAAGACAATCCATGCTCATGGACTGGAAGAACAAATATTATTAAAATGTCTGTACTACCCAAAGCAATCTACACATTTACTGCAATCCCTATCAAAATACCAACAGCATTTTTCCGCAGAGCTAGAACAAACAATCCTAAAATGGGTATGGAACCACAAAAGCCTCTGAATAGCCAAAGTAATCTTGAAAAAGAAAAGCAAAGCTGGAGGCATCACAATTCTGGACTTCATGTTATATTACAAACCTGTAGTGGTCAAGACACTATGCTACTGACACAAAAATAGACACATAGATCAATAGAACAGAATAGAAAACCCAGAAATGAACGCACAGCTATATGGTCAATTAATCTTTGACAAAGCAGGAAAGAATATCTAATGGAAAAAAGTCTCTTCAACAAATGGTTTTGGGAAAACTGGACAGCAACACTCAAAAGAATGAAACTGAACCACTTTCTTATACCATACGCAAAAAGTAAATTCAAAATCTATTAAAGACCTAAATGTGAGACAGGAAACCATTAAAATCCTAGAAGAGAACACAGGCACTAACCTCTTTGACGTTGACCATAGCAACTTCTTATGAGATATGTCTCCTGAGGCAAGGGAAACAAAAGCAAAAATAAACTATTGGGACTTAATCAAAATAAAAAGCTTCTGCACAGCAAAGGAAACAATCAACAAAACTAAAAGTCAACCTATGGAATGGGAGAAGATATTTGCAAATGACATATTTGATAAAGGGTTAGTATTCAAAATATATAAAGAACACTTAACACCCAAAAAACAAATAATCCAGTTAAAAAATGGGCAAAAGACACAAATATACATTTTCCCTACAGATGGCCAACAGACACATGAAAAGATGGTCAACATCACTCATCATCAGGGAAATATAAATCAAACCCACAGTGAGATATCACCCCACACCAGTCAGAATGGCTAAAATTAACAACACAGAAAACAACAGGTGTTGGCAGGGATGTGGAAGAAGGGGGAACCCTCTTATGCTATTGGGAGTGCAAACTGGTACAGCCACTCTGGAAAACAGTATGGAGGTTCCTCAAAAAGCTAAAAATAGAACTACTCAATGACCTAGCAATTGTACTATTAGGTATTTACCCAAAGGACACAAAAATACTGATTTGAAGGGACACATGCACCCCAATGTTTATAACAGCATTATCAACAATAGCCAAATTATGGAAAGCCGAAATGTTCATCAGATGATGAATGGATAAAGAAGATGTGGTGTGTGTGTATATATATATATATATACAATGCAATATTACTCAGCCATCAAAAAGAATGAAATCTTGCCATTTGTGATGATGTGGATGGAGCTAGAGAGTATTATGCTAAGTGAAATAAATCAGTCAGAGAAAGACAAATACCACATGATTTTACTCATATGTGGAGTTTTAGAGACAAATGAACATTGGGGGGGAAAAGAGCGGCAAACCAAGAAACAGACTCTTGACTGCAGAGAACAGACCGATGGTCACCAGAGGGGAGGTGGGTTAAATAGGTGATGGGGATTAAGGAGTGCACTTGTGATGAGCACTGAGTGTTGTATGTTAGTGAATCACTAAATTCTACACCTGAAACTAATATCATACTGTATGTTAGCTAACTGGAATTTAAATAAAAACTTGGAAAGAAAAAAAAAAAAACAACTAGAAGGACTTTTGTTTCTGGCCATCAAGGATTTACTCATCTACCTTAAATGGACCAAAAATGTTTTTAGACATTAGCAACAGGTATCACAGGACTATGATCCTTCAGAAAAGAAGACAAATGAGGCAACCCTGTGAGTGCCCTGGTTTTCTGCCTGGAGGCACATTCTGGATCACAGAACAGGAGGAATCTCAAACAGAACATAGGGGACTCACAGAGTTGTGGAGACAGAAACTGCAATTCAAGGGTTCTAACATGGCTAGAAATTGTAGGACAGAGTTCTAAAGAGAAGGGAGCTAGAAAAAGGCTTCCAGAAATCTGCATGGTGGATCTTTGAATTTTTGCTAAGAAGATTCAAATATGTAGAATGAAACCCTATGAGGTATGGGCAAATAGTGACGGGAGAGCTGTGATCTGAAAGGTCCCAGAGCTCAAACAGGACAGGGATCACTGAGTTCCCACAGGCCAGAGTGGAGAGTTTTGTTGATTGGGGCATTTAGTAGAGACTGGAGAATGGCCATGGCTTAGTAACGGGGTTAAATTAACAACAGAGTAAAGTCTACTACAAACCTGCTCTAATAAATTTAAAAAACAATCAAGTTGAACTGTAAGTAAATTATCTGTTTACTAAGCCTAACACTTTTTAAAGGAAGACAGTGAAATCCAGTCACTTGACAACCTAAAATTACAATATCTAGTGTCCAGTAAAAAACAACGAGACATGCCAAGAAGAAGGAAAACAGAATCTATAACCAGGAAAAAAAAGTCAGCCAATAGCAATAGACCAGAGATGATAGGGATAATGGAATCAGCAGACAAGGATATTAAAACAGCTAATATGACTACATTCAAGTATTTAAAGGAAAACATGAAGACAGTGAGAAGAGAAATTGAAGTGATACATAAAAGAACCAAATGGAACTTCTAAAGATGAAAAATATGATATGTGAAATGAAAAATCACTAGATGGGATTAACAGCATGTTAAATACTAAAGAAACATTATAGGCTTTATAATACATGTAGAAGTAAAATGTATGACAACATTAGCATAAAGATTGGGAGAGGGAAATAAAAAGACGTTGTTGAAATATTCTTATATCATATAGGAAGTGGTTAACATTATTTGAAAGTATATTGCAGGGATGCCTGGGTGGCTCAGTTGGTTGAGCGCCCACTCTTGGCTTCAGGTTAGGTCATGATCTCAGGGTCGAGGGATCGAGCCTTGACTGGGGTCCATGCTCAGTGTGGAGTTTGCTGGAAGTTCCCTCCCCCCCTGCTCCTCCCCCTGCTGGTGTTCATGCTCTGTCTCTCAAATAAATAAAATCTTAAAAAAAAAGGTATATTGCAATAAGAGAAAGATGCATATTCTAAACTCCAGAGCAAACCCTAAGAAATAAAAAAAAGTATAAGAAATAAGCCTTTAGTTGAGATAAAATAAAATTCTCAAAAATACTCAATTAATCCCAAGGAAGGCAAAAAAAAAAAAAAGATGCCAAAAAAAGGAATAAAGAACATATTAGACAAATTGAAAACAAAGAGCAAGATAGTAGGTGTAAACCCAACCATATTGATAACTACATTAATGCAAATGACTAAACACTCCAGTTAAAAGGAAATGATTGTCAGGCATGATAAAAGAGCCACAACCAAATATATGCTTTCTGCAAGTAGCCCACATTAAATATGAAAACACAGGTTAAAAGTAAAATGATGGAAAAAGATACACTATGAGAAAAATGAGTGCCAAGAAAGCTTGAGTGGCCATATCAGTATCAATATCAGACAAAGTAGACTTCAGAACAAAAGTATGCTGTTATAAAAGCACAGCAAACTGCATAACTAATGGTACGTAGGGACAAATAGGGTCACCTGCTCTTGTTCTGGTGGGTACGAATAAGGTTACCGATTTCTGCCTCTCAACTACTTTTGTGATTCCCTCTCCTTTCTAGAAGCTTGGAAAATTACAAGGGTGTCTCACGGCATTCACAGGGGTGTCTCACTGGATCACAGTACTATCCAGTTCATACAGCCTGTGTATGGTGTTTGTGTCATGCACACTTGGGCTGTTTTTGTCTGCCCCAGGCCTGCTTCATGCTTTCCTAGAGCTACTGCCTCTCTGCCCTGTTGTACCTGAAAACCATTTCTTCTCTCTCAGCTCAAGTCCTGTTGCCAAGTCCAACACATGAAGCCAGTCTTTTTTTTTTTTTTTTGGTGGATTTTCTCCTGAGGGCACCACAATTCCCCTCCCCTGTTGTAATTTGGCCCTGTGGGTCCCTCACACTCATCATCCTACTTACCATGATGTCCACTGTCCATGCCTGCATCTGCCTAAATTCTATTCATTGACACCAATGGACTTCATTTTCTGGGAGCCCCATTTAATTCAGTTGATGAAAGCCACTCACTCAATTTTCATTTAGGTTCCAGCAGAGTCTCTGGTTATAGAAATCTGAACTAAGCACATACCCATGGGCTGTGGCATGAGACCATCTAGACATGAATTCTGCACTTGATCTTAGCCAAAAGGCCAAGAAGTGATTCTAGACATGAATTCCGAATGGCTCAGGAGATTGGTCTCTATTTAAAATTCCCTGAGGTAATTCACAAATGTGTTAAAATATTAAATGTGAACACTTGGTTAACATGCTTCTTATTGATTATATACCTAAAAATAGATGGTCAGAAGGTAAAATTCAGGCTATTAGCTTGAGTCTCTTACAAAATATGGTTGTGAAAACCATTAATGACCAATTTTACTCTTGGAACTGATATCAAACAAGACTTTGGCTGGTCTGTCCATTTGATCTTTTAGCTGAAATGGGAGAGGACACTGGAGGGTAATACTGATCCCTTGCTCATTTAATCTGGACCACCTTAGAATAGGGACATGGGGACACTAGGAGGTGTTGAAGTAAGATGTCTGTCCCAAGAAGAACTACTCAAGGGCTATGGTCTCCTTTTCAGGTATGCCAACCCCACGGTAGTTGAATTATGTGCGCCATGATCTTTTACCTAACCTAGATCTCAAACATATGGTCAAGAAATTGTTCTCTATGAAGTAATTCTGCTTTTTAATTTGGGATTTGACTTAATGGATTTGGTATGTTTTCAAGTCATCATGATAAATACTTGACATGAGGATAAGTGTGAGCTTTATCCATAAAATGGGGTTATTGTAACTCCTGCTCATAGGGTTCTTGTAAGGATTAAATAAGTAATATAGACATGAGTTATGTATATGTGCTCCCTGCTCAAGGCCTTCAAAGGCATTCTATTGTCCACAGTAGAAAGTTCAGGCTTCTTAATGCAGCTTTCAAGGATCCTTGGTGATCTGATTTCACTCCCACTTTCCTCTCTTAACTGAACTACTTAATAGAAACACATACATTTCTCCACCTCTGTGCCTTTATTCCCTTTGGTCCCTCTTCCTGAAATATCCTCCTTCCCATCTTTGTCAAGTCCTACCATTCCTTCATGACCTGATTCACACACTTCAGAAAGGCTCCTCCCATCACCTAAGCTGAAGGGAGCTATTTTCCCTCCATACTCTCGGATCATTCTATCTGGATCACTCTTAACAGCAACTCCTACTTTACACTTCTGAGTTTACTAATTTATGTACATATCTCATCTCCATGAAATTCTAAAGGGCAGGATCTGAACATACTTCATTTTGAATATCCAGTCATACCTGGCCCTTGGTCCTGCTCAGAACAGGGATTAAATAAGTGTTTTATGAATGAATGGGTTAAAGACAGTTTGTACTTGGTGTGGTGCCTGAAGTTTGGGTGTTCACGAGAATCAGCTTATGTATTTATTTCCAATGTTTAGGATTGTTTTTCTTTGTGTACTGCTAATCGACTAAGGAATGGGAGATTACTCTCCTGATCAAGGGTATTTGATCGGAAATTGGATCAGAATACCTCACAGATCCCACCTAACTTTAGGAAACTATGAGTCTATTGTCTGGAGAGATTCCAAGATGACAGCCCTCACTCATCTTTGTAGGTATTTCAGGGATAGGAGCCTACATGAATGTGGGTAGAACTAAATCACTGCAGCTGATAGATTAATTTGTGCCACTCCAGAATTAACAATCTAGTGGATGGAATCCTTAGATCTTTCCTTACCCAATTTTCCAAAGTGTATTTGAATTTCTGGATAATAGAATAACAGAATTTTATTTATTTATTTATTTTTAAAGGTTTTATTTATTTATTTGAGAGAGAGAGAGAGAATGAGAGATAGAAAGCACGAGAGGGAAGAGGGTCAGAGGGAGAAGCAGACTGAAGCCCGATGTGGGACTCGATCCTGGGACTCCAGGATCATGACCTGAGCCGAAGGCAGTCGCTTAACCAACTGAGCCACCCAGGCGCCCTAGAATAACAGAATTTTAGCACTGGAAAGAAAGTCTCTTGCCACTGAGGCCATTCTCCCATATAAAGGCATACTGCCTTTAGCATCTCTGACACACCTTCTAGGCTTTGCCTGAGCATGTCCAATGAGGAAACTCTCATTAGTTTTCTGGTCTACTGTTGGATAACCCAGCTGTCAGAAAGGTTTCCCTTATATTAAACTATAATGATAAAGTCACTATTGTCCTATTTCAGCTTTGGAACAACAGAAAAGTCTGTTCTCTCTTCCATATGTAAACTTAACAGATTTTAAAAAATGTATCTTGTGTATTCTCTGTCTTCCCAGGTCAAACTCCTTTAGCTCCTTAGGCAGATGTGGGACAATCTTCTTGTCCTCTCTTAAATTTTCTGTTTGGCAATGACCCTCCTAAAATGTAGTGAGTGGAATACACTAACTTCCGTACTTAATTATAACTACCATTTACCACTCAGTCACCTAACTATAGCTGCTTTGCTTACATGTTTCATCTAATTTAACTGTCTTCTCCATAGTCCCATGTAGATAGTTCTTAACGACTGTTATTTTATAGATAAGGAGGTTGTAGCTCAAATAAGTTAAGCCATTAATGGATTCAGCATTAAGAGTGGTAGACAACAGAGCTGAATGTGATGGCTTGCAAAGCTCATAGCCCTCCAACACTATAATTATTACTACCCAACAAGCCAGTTATAATAAACAGAAACCTAATTCCTTTCTTTCTGCTCTGCAGTGTACATAGTCACTGTTTTTAAGTCAAATGTGATCCAGAAAGTCTGGTGGCTGATAGATAACTGGCAGTACCCTGGCTGAAGGGTCCAGCGTTGTGTTCTGGACTAATGCCAACAAATACTCCGTCATTCCCCAGCACTGCCTGAGTTCCTCGTTGGTATTCTGTAAGCATTCTGGTGTTCATTTGTTAAATATTTTTACAAGGGCTTGCTTGGAGTGAGGAACTGTTAGGAAATGGTGGAACTATGGGTAGGTGCTTTGGGGGAATTGACAGTGAATCAGACCTGGGTTGCCCTAATAGTTCATTATAAAAAAGATGACACATGCTAACCAATAATAAATGAAGCAGAGGGTGGTGAAAGTATTATGGTGCCTCAAATTTCAGAGAATGGAGGAACAATTTTCAAGAGTGTGGGGAATCTGGCAAACTTTTGTGGAGAAAGTTGCATTTGAGCAAGTTTCTTATTTCCTGTGCTTTAGTTTCATACTCTAAAGATGATATTAAAATTGGTTCTGGACTGTTAAAATAGGACTGTTATCAGGATCAAATAAAACAATTCAAGGGAGTGCTTAGCATACTGCCTGTCATTTAGTAAGTCATCAATAAAGTTAATTATTTTTATTTGAGAAACATTTTTAGATTGGAATCGACACAGGGATTTTGAAGTCATCTAGGCCTGGGTTCAAGTCCAACATGGTGTCACTGTGGGCACTTAATTTCTCTTGAGCCTCAGACTCCTTATCTGTAAAATGGGGTGAATGGCAGCCCCACTTCATAGGTAGGTGAATTATATGAGCTAATGCTGGTAACACAGTGCCTGAAAAGGAGTAAGTTCTTAGAGACTGTTCGCTGTAATTACTTATTATCTTTTGAGCTGGGCCTTGCCTTGGAGGATGGGTAGGATCTGGGTGAGAGCAAGAACATTCCAGAAAGAGTATACCAGGTGAAAGGTACATGGTGATTGGTAAGGAGGTCACTTCATCTGGGCCATAGAATGTGCATAAGGGGAAAAGGGGGTTCAGTGATCAGCGCTAGGTGGTCTTGGAAGCCAGAATGAGGAGTCTGGGGTCTATTCTCTAGTCAATGAGGCCATGCAGTCACATATACTATGTTAAAAATCTTGCTGGACTTTTGTTGTTCCTTATTTCTTCCTACTTCTGTGTCATAATCTCTGTAGCCAGTCTCAATTTATTCCACCATGGCCCATCATTTGCCATCTTCAGGCCTGCAACTGCCTCTTAACTAGCCTCCTTGCCTGTACTCTTGCAACTCTTCCTATCTGTTCTCTACACAGTAGTTGTTAGAATTTTTTAAAAATGCAAGCTTGATCACCTACCTCATCTGCTTAACTCCCCTGATGACTTTCCATGGCACTTAGGGTAAAACCTAAGGCCCTATCATAATTAAAAACCCTCTGTGTGATCTAGCCTCTCATTTGCCCTTTCTATCAGTCAGCATTCTGGTAGGAAACTAGCATAAATCAAAATGGGTAATTTGATGAGTATCTAATAAGGAGGCTATTTACATGGGTGTGTGGGGGGATTTGAAGAAACTAACAAGGGATAAACAAGAGATAGTAAAGTCCTTTGGGGGCAATAACTCTGGGAATTGTTCCCCACCTCTAGCTCTGAAGGACAAGCAGATGGAGGCACTGCAGAGTCAATGGAATAGATCCATGGAGAGCATTGTCTGACAGAAATCATGGCTGTAGGTATAGAGGGTTGAAGCCAACCAACCACAGCCACCTATCAGGTGGAAGCTGGGGGAATACTTTGATTCATTCTCCTTCCACCCTCTACTTCTCTGCTAGTGCCTCTTGTTGACCAACCCAACCAAAAGTCAGAGGACGTGGGAGCCCACTGGTGCAGTCCATACAGGTAAGCTTTCCCAGGCAAAAAATAGGTTGTAAGAGTGTGGCAAGTGCCTCTGGAGGGCCCTTATATTTTTTCTAAAGTACAGTGTACCTTATATGCTGTTTTTTTCTGTCTCCTTGTGCCTGCCCCTTCACCTGGCCAATGCCCGCTCTTCCCTCTGCTCTCAGCCTGAGTATCAGTTGCCCAGGGAAGAATCTTCCCTTGACTTGTCTCAGGTTAAGTCATCTCCCTTTACCATATGCTTTCATGGCATCCTCCAGTTATCTTTTGATATTTATATTAAAATTGCATAATAGTTAATTGTACAATTATTTGATTAATAATAGTTTTTCTGATAGACTGAGAACATAGGACCCAGCTGGTCTTTTTTTCTTATAGTATCTTCAGTCCTGAGTAAGTGAGCTCCATAGAAACCCCAACATTAATGAGCTAATGAGAACACAGAATATTTCAACAAATATCTTTGGAGTGTCCACAGTGTTCTAGACATTGATAAGTGCGAGGGATACAGAGATGGATAACATTTGGTACCTGCCCTCCGGAGTTCATAGTCTACTAGGGGAACCAGTAATGTAAACAAATAAATAACCACCCAGGCACCTCCAGGGTTCAAAATTTCTTACTTAAAAGGTAAGTCTCTTATGTTACAAAAGCTATTCTAGCTGTCTAAAAAAATTTGTCTCTGGAACACAGAGCAGAGAACAAGGAATTCTGTTTCTGTCTCTAGGGTTGGGGGAAGTTTAACATTGGACATCTGATCTGGATCTTGAAGGATGGATAAGGTTTGGTCAGGTGAAGAGCTTCTGGGCAGAGGAAACAGAAAGAACAAACAGAGAATGTGGCACATTAAGGCAGAGACTTATGTGGCCTGTGTACTTCCCACAGTTATGTGAGTACAACAGTCAGAAGAATTTTCCAGGAGGTTTTAAAGTCAATGGTAACCTTATATAAGTAACATAGTGAAGGACAAAAGCAGGAGACACTGGAATGCAAAGGAGGAAGGAGACGTTTGGAACCCCATGAAGAAAAGGGCAAGTTGGACAACAGCCAGCAGTAGCAAGAGAATCAAAGGATGACAAATGGTTTTACAGATATTAAAAGAATTCCTGATGAGTTACTGCCTTAAAAAACTCAAGTGTACGTCTGTCCTGGTCCTGGTGGCTGACTTGTGATCTGAAAATTAATCTGCCCTGTCCAAGGATAATGTGTGCTTTCACTGAGGTTCCTGAGTCTGGGACATTGGGTGGTTTGGTTGGTACTGCTGTGTGGTACTTATGAAATAACTTTTCCCCGAGTGCCAACTTAATGGCACACCATCTTTCTTTCTTTTTTTGGTCAGCACTCCTCTCTAGGCTGTGTCTGAAAGCATCTGAGAGACATCTTCTGAAAGACAATTCATATTCTTGCCACCTGCTAATTCACCAAATTCACATTGTTTCAGTGTTATCTTCTTATTCTGTCTGTGGAGGATTCTGAAGCCAGCAACCATTTTTATTAATTAACATACTCAATTCACATAATGGGCATGTGGTGTTAGTGAGAAGTAGCAAGTGTTGGAGATACGCAGATGAGTAAGATGTTGTCCTTGCTCTCTAGAAGCTTACATCTAGCAGAGGAGACAAATGCAAAACAGATTTTTGTGTTACCAAGAGACTAGATTTTAATCATTCCCACCACAAAAAAGAAATAACAATTAGGTAATGTAATGTGATGTGGTAGCTAATGTTACTGTGGTAATTAATCATATTGCAATATATGAATGTATCAAATCAAAACACTGTATACCTTAAACTTATACAACTGACACTCATATGTCAATTATATCTCAATATAAGTAAATTAAAAAAGGAGAAAATTAATTACAAGCAAAAGAAAAAAGAAAAGAAAAACTTGGTCAGCTTTATCAGATATTTTGCTATAGGGTTCAGAATTTCTTTTTTTTTTTAAGATTTTATTTATTTGAGAGAGAGAGAGCATGAGCTGGGGGAGAGGCAAATGGAGAGGGAGAGGTGGACTCCCCGATGAGCAGGGAGCCTGACCTGGGGCTCAATCCCAGGACTCTGGGATAATGACCTGAGCCGAAGGCAGACACTTATCTGACTGAGCCACCCAGGCACCTCCAGGGTTCAAAATTTCTTACCTTTTAAAAGTCTCCAAGCAAATATTCCTCTTTTTAAAAAATAATTGTGAGATCTGGAACTTTTCTCCTTCTCAAAATAACCACCAGAGTTCTCATTAGATAATTCTTCCTTATTCTTCTACAGACTTATTTGTGATAGGCAACATTTGTCATCTTAGATGAATAAAAAAAAATTGAGAAATGTTATTACTCCACTACCTTTTTAAAAAGAATGAAATCCATCTTCTCTTTTTGATTTTTACACGATAGGCAACTGTTAATATTCTAAGGATAATACCACTTAAAAAATAAAACACTGTCAAAATAATGAAGACAATTTAGAGATCTCTTTCCATAGCATATTGCAGAACAAAAACAAAAACAAACAACCAAACAGATTTTTATAAAAGAAGACAGGAAGTGAAATGCTGAAGATAACCCCAGGGTCTTAAAAAACACAAGGTTAGAGAGGAGGGCATGGAAGGTACTGCTGGGAAATGACATCTGAGCTGGACCTCAGAAGAGGAATCGACATTTGTCAAGCAAAGGTGAATGGAACAAGAGCACTCCAGGCAGAGGGACAGTGTAAGAGCACACATAGGTTTAGGGAATGACAAATGGGGGCTGTGAATGTCAGCAGTTTGTTTATTTTGGTAGATTTAGATTATAGGCAGCCACTGCAGGATTTTGTGATTAGAGCTACATTTTAGATAGCCTGTTGGATGTGAGAAAGATGTGTCTGAATGACACAATACAGGGTGGGAAAGGCAGGTGAGAAGGCTAATTATGATGACCCAGGTAAGAAATGGTGAGTGGCTAAGGAGTGAAGAAGAAGGCATCCAAAAGAGTACTCAAGTTCAGATCCTAGTTGAATGTGAACAAACCAGCTAATTACTCAGATGAGGTGTTGGCACATGAGGTCAGACCTTGGCATCAATGCCTGCATCCACCACTTAATAGTTGCAAACCCTGTTAGAGTCATTCAGCCTTAGTGAGTCTCAGTTTCTATCTGTAAGATGGAATAATGAGAGTGGCTTCACAGGGTTTTACTGAGAATTAAATAAATAAAAGATATGAGGCATTTATAAAGTTAAAGGACTAGTCACATGTAAATGTTATTGCTCAAATGCTGCCCCTGTGATCTTTACCAATCAAATCTTGCACTTCTGTTTGTAGTTTGCAAAATAAGAACCTCTTTCAATATTAACCATGGAGAAAACTAACTCCATGAATAGTGTAAAAACTTTGGATTTGGGGGTGAAGCAGGATAGAAGACATGAGAAAATGATACTTAATCATTGTCCTGTTTTAAGCAATAGTCCTCAGTTCTTTTTAATTTAATAGCACTTGATTTAAAAGAAGCATTCTAATAATATTGTAGCTGGTGACTGTCATAAAATATGGGGAAGGACTTAATAGTGCTGGATACATGGTTTGTTCTTATACTATTAATTTTATTTCTTCAATCTTTTCTTCAGAAAGAAAAAGAAAACCTCTTCTAATCACTAATGGAGCTCTAAAACTCTGTAACAGTGAAAGCTCAATGTATACAAGAAAGCAAGACCTAATGCTTTTTTGCTCAACGTTAGCACTTTCCACTACACGAGAGGGTTTTTGATAGGAAAAGTGAAGGAATTTTGAAGTATTTTGTCTTCCTATTGGTGGTGTCAAATAACTGTCAATTCTACCATGTGACTTAAAAGTTTAACAGTTGTTCATTTTAAAAAATTTAATACCTTACTCATAGAGTAAACAAGGCTTGGAGAAAGTGGGCTTTGAAATGTATTTTTAAAGTTGTGGCTGACATTCTAGAGGATTTACTATATTTCAGACAAAATATTAAAGCCCCAGTGAGAACAGCTGACTCATTGGGATCTGGGAAATTGTTTGCTCTTCCCAACTCCTCCTCCCTCCCCAGTTGGAACTTTTCACTACTTCCTAGGCATGTAGCAGCTAAACAAAAATAAGTCTTGGATACACACAAAGCCATAGCTTAGGCCAGATCTACTTTGACTCTACATGGGTAAGGGAGATGCTACAGCATTCTAGTTTAATAAAAGGGTATAAAGAGTTTTGAACATCTACTGGAGCCAGTAGTTATTAAGAGTTATGTCCAGAGTTGGCGGGGGTGGGGTACTGTGATGTGTTTGTGTGTATGTCTTGGGGGGTGGATGGCAAGAGGAGATGTTTTATTTTGTCACGTAAGAAAGGAAGTATTGTGGTATCTTATAAATCAGGGATCTGTTCTCAGTTTGAATTCCTTCTGTCAAAGGTACTTTTAAACTCCAATAACCACAATTCATAGCTGAATCCAGACACTAGATGACAGAGCAGAAAAATATCTGTCCCTAGACAAAATGAACCTGGTGAGTAAAGTGTGGTTAGACAGAGAGCTGCTGCATCCCACAGGCTTTTGAGTTTGCAAGCAAAGAATTAGAACGCAATGTCACAATGATTCAGAATGCTAAGATTTTGCAAAATATGGAACTGAAACTGGAGGTTGCACACCCCAGCCCAGACAGAGCAATGAGAACATGTACAGAGCATCAGACCCACCCACCACAGATGAACCCAGTCAGCCATGACCATGAAGGGACTTCTTCAGCTTTTTAGAAAGGAGGAACTAGAGATAGGGAAGAATAGAACTTAGGAGTATACATTGTATCAGTTCCCTCATACTCAAGGGATTGAGTCCTTGCCCCCGCGCTTTCCTATAAGCCCCGAGTCCTACAAGCCCCGAGTTAAAAAGAAAATTCTCCAAGTCACAAAAATGACAGTGCCCAGAGCAAGTTAGTCCCCTTGCAAAATTCCCTTTGCCGCTGCCTTATTTGCGCATGTTGCTGTGTTGTCAAAGCACTCAGTCCTCCTCCATAGAGGCATGAACTAAATAAATTTCTAGTATACATCCTTCCATTTTGCCCCCAAAATCCAGCTGCCCATTTATTGAATAATCAATTCTTCCTCTCTCTTTATTAGATATGCCCACCTGTATCATATATTAAATTCTCATATATAAGTAGGTCTATCATGGACTCTTTAATCTCACTGATCTGAAACTTTTTTTCCATGTGCCCAATGATTTACTTTTTATTTTCTTATTGAAGTGTAATTGACATAAAACATTATATTAGTTTCAGGTGTACAACATAATGATTTGATATTTGTATATATTGTAAAATGATCACAGTAAGTCTAGTTAACATCCATCACCATGCATAGTTACAGATATTTTTTTCTTCTGATGAGAACTTTTAATATTTACTCTCAGAAACTTCAAAAATACACAATAGAGTATTATTAACTATAGTTACCATATGTACACTACAACCCCATGACTTATTTTTGTAACTGGAAGCTTGTAGCTTTTGACCATCTTCACCTATTTCTCCCATCCCCCATGCCTCACTTTGGTAACCACCAATTTGTTCTTTGTATCTATGAGCTTCATTTTTCCCTCTTTTGTTCTTTTGATTCAACATATAAGCAAGATCATCCAGTATTTGTCTTTCTTTGTCTGACTTACTGACTTATTTCACTTAACGTAACACCCTCAAGGTCCATCCATGTTGTCACAAATGACAGGATTTCCTTCTTTTTTAATGGCTCAATAATACTGCATTGTGTGTGTGTGTGTGTGTGTGTGTGTGTGTGTGTGTGTGTGTGTGTGTACAACTTAGCCATCTTTATTTATCTGCACCTTGGTTGTTCCCTTATCTTGGCTATTGTAAATACTGCTGCAATGAACATGGGGTTGGGGTGCAGATATCTTTTCGAGTTAGTGTTTTCATTTTCTTCATATAAATACACAGAAGCAGAATTGCTGGATTATATGGTAGTTCTATTTTTAATTTTTTTTAAAGATTTTATATTTTATTTGAGAGAGAGAGAGAACGAGTGGGGAGAAGAGGGAGAAGCAGGCTCCCTGCTGAGCAAGGAGCCCGATGCGGGGCTTGATCCCAGGACCCTGGGATCATGACGTAGGCCGAAGGCAGCAGCCTAACCGACTGAGCCACCCAGGCACCCCTCTATTTTTAAATTTTTGAGGAACTTCCACACTGTTTTCTGGAGTGGCTGCATCAATTTACATTCCCATCAACAGTGCACAAGAGTTCCCTTTTCTTCCCATCCTCAGCAGTATGTGTGAGCTGGTATCTCATTGTGGTTTTGATTTGCATTTCCCTGATGATGAGTGATAGTGAACACTTTCTCACGTACCTTTTGGCCATTTGTATGTCCTCTGTGCAAAAATGTCTCTTCATATCCTCAGCCCATTTTTAAGTGTTTTTGTTGTTTTGTTTCGTTTTTAACAATTGATTTGTATGAGTTTTCATGCATTTTGGATATTAACCCCTTATATATATCACACTTGCAAATATTTCCTCTCATTTGGTAGGTTGCCTTTTCATTGTGCTGGTTTCCTTTGCTGTGCGGAAGCTTTTTAGTTTGATGTCATCTCACTTGTTTATTTTCGTTTCTTGCCTTTGCTTTTTCTATCAAATCCAAAACCAAAAATCATTTCCAAGACTGATGTCAGGAGGCTTACTACGTTTCCTTTGGTTTTATGGTTTCAGGTCTTACATTCACAGCTTTAATCAATTTTGAGTTAATTTTTGTCCATGGTGTAAGGTAGTGGTCCAGTTCATTCTTTTACACGTGACTGTTCAGTTTTCCCAACACCATTTATTATAGACACTGTCCTTTCTCCATTATGTATTCTTGGCTTGTCATAAATTAATTGGCTATATATATATATATATATATATGCCTTTATTTCTTGTCTCTCTATTCTGTACTGTTGATCCATGTGTCTGTTTTTATGCCAGTACCATACTGTTTTGATTACTATATTATAATGTAGTTTGAAATCAGTGAGTGTGATGCCTCCAGCTTTGTTCTCCTTTTTTAAAAGATTTTACTTATTTATTTGTCAGAGAGAGAGCGCACACAGGGGAACAGCAGGCAGAGGGAGAAGCAGGCTCCCCGCGGAGCAGGGAGCCCCATGAGGGGCTCGATCCCAGAACCCTGGGATCATGACCTGAGCTGAAGGCAGATGCTTAACTGACTGAGCCACTCAGGTGTCCTGTTCTTCTTTCTCAAGATTACTTTGGCTATTTGCTTTTTTTTTTTTTTTTTTTTTTGTGGTTTAACACTAATTTTAGAAGTATCCTATTTCTGTGAGAAATACCATTGGAATTTTGATAGGGGTTGTATTGAATCTGTAGGTTGCTTTGGGTAGTATGAACATTTTAACAAAATTAATTCTTCCAGTCCATGAGCACAGGATATCTTTCCACTTTTTTGTGTCTTCTTCAATTTCTTTCATCAATGTCTTAGAGTTTTCACTGAACAGGTCTTTCATTCCTCTGGTTAAAGTTATTCTCAGGTATTTTATTCTTATTATTCTTTTTATTCTTGTAATTATAAATGGGATTGCTTTCTTAATTTCTTTTTCTTATAGTTTATTAGTGTATAGAAATGCAATGGATTTTTGAATATTGATTTTGTGCCCCGCAACTTTACTGAATTCATTTATTAGTTCTAGCAGTTTTTTTTTGATCTTTAGGGCTTTCTACATATAATATCATGTCATCTGCAAATAGTGACAGCTTTATTTCTTCCTTTTTTGATCTGGATAGCCTCTATTTTGATCTAATTATTCATGCACCGATATCAAATTTAAAAAACACCGTATATTTATAATAAATTTTTAGCTGATAGAGCTAGTACATCCTCATTATTATGATTTTTTTCAGAATATTCCTTTCCATTTTGGTGTTTTTTATGTTGATGTTTCCTATTTATTTTTAAAAAATTTTTATTGTTATGTTAATCACCATACATTACATCATTAGTTTTTGATGTAGTGTTCCATGATTCATTGTTTGCGTATAACACCCAGTGCTCCACGCAGAACGTGCCCTCTTTAATACCCATCACTAGGCTAACCCATCCTCCCACCCCCCCTCCCCTCTAGAACCCTCAGTTTGTTTTTCAGAGTCCATCGTTTCTCATGGTTGGTCTCCCCCTCCGATTTCCCCCCCTTCATTCTTTCCCTCCTGCTACCTTCTTTTTTTTTTTTTTTAACATATGTTGTATTATTTGTTTCAGAGGTACAGATCTGCGATTCAACAGTCCTGCACAATTCACAGCGCTCACCATAGCACATACCTTCCCCAATGTCTATCACCCAGCCACCCCATCCCTCCCACCCCCCACCACTCCAGCAACCCTCAGTTTGTTTCCTGAGATTAAGAATTCTTCATATCAGTGAGGTCATATGATACTGATGTTTCCTATTTAGTACATTTTGGCTAGTTCCTATCCACCCCCTGCACAACTATCCCCTCTCTCATCTTCCATAATATCCATATTCAAGCCTTTTAAAATACCCTTCAGTGGTGGCTTAAAGATTTTTTCCCCATAGGTCCTTTCTAACATATTTTCCTTCACCGTAATCCTTCAGTGAATATGGAGAACCTGAAGCAACCTGGAGATGTAACTACCTACAAAAGAGCATGATT
Source organism: Eumetopias jubatus (assembly GCF_037043125.1). NCBI lineage: Eukaryota > Metazoa > Chordata > Mammalia > Carnivora > Otariidae > Eumetopias > Eumetopias jubatus. The sequence continues at coordinate 36,392,175 of NW_028274823.1, forward strand.
TCTTCTTTATGGCCAGATTTCATTCTTTGCTCATTTCCTTGTTCTGCACTCAGATCTCTAATTTTTTTTTCAAGACAGTTCAGGGGATTTTCTTTTTCTTATAACAGTTAAGGTTCTCTTTCCTTTGGCCCTTCCCCCAATACCCTCCTCCCCCGCCCCTCCCTGCAGCTAGAATCCTCACTTCTAGCCAGATTGCTCTCCCTGCAGTCACCCTACATGTCCTGGTCCTCTTTGGCTATCCTAGCTCCCAGAGGGCTCTCCTTTCTCTCAAGTTCTGATGGACATATAGCAAAAGTATATAATGTTCATATAACCCCTTTTCCACTTAGCCAACCTGGTATGGTTACTGGTCTTTTTTACCTCTATGTCTTTCTTCCCAACAGATTACTAGAGAGGCCAAGTGTATTATCTTTTATTTGTTCCCCTCTTCTTCTTCACCCCACCAGAGATACCACACAAGTCTGAGGTGGTGTTCTGCACTTTAACCATTTTAACCACTGTTTCTTTAATCACCGTTACTGTTGGCAACAATTATGCCTTCACACCTGCACCCAGATTGTTCTCTCACAGGGATGTTTTAAACGTGGGGTATGAGGTGAACCCAGTTTAGAGGTTTATTGAGTGTTGACTCCTCTTTGGAGAGAGCCTGTTTTCCTGATTTCTATTTTAAAACTTTAGAGAGATGGCTTTCATGGCATCAGTCAGCACCAGGGGGCAGGAGAGAAAGCAGCATGAATGGAAACAAGCACAAACTCAAAAGGACTGTGTGAGTAAACGGCGTAAGTATGTGAAAGCCTCCAACATAGTTCTTGGTACCTAGTAGGTAGGCTATATATGCTAGTTGAATCTGAAAGTTTTTTTTCTTTTTAAAGATTTTATTTATTTATTTGTCAGAGCACAAGCAGGGGAAGCCACAGGCAGAGCAGGCGGAGGGAGAAGCAGGCTCCCTGCTGAGCAGGGAGCCTGATGCGGGGCTCCATCCCAGGACCCTGGTACCATGACCTGAGCCGAAGGCAGATGCTTAACTGACTGAGCCACCCAGGTGTCCCAAATCTGAAAGTTTTAAAATCCTTTAAAAATGATTTCTTAGTAAAGAAAAGGAATGGCCTTGGGTGTCCTAACCCAGGCCCCGGGGGGCCAACTCAACAGCCAGTAGGAAGCTGCAAAACTAACTCTGGGACAGGATCTTACTGTCTACACCCCTCATAATATCCAAGGCCTCCTATCAACTGATAGTAGTCACTGGCTCACGGATGGCCACCTTCTGTGGTACCAGGTACTCTTCCTGGAAGGCCCAGTTATGCAAATAAAAACTTGCTCTACTTTAAATACCTCCATCTTCCTTCAGGAAGAAGGCACAGGGCCAGAGCATGACTGTCAACAAATCATAACCCAAACCTATGCTGCCCAGGAGGATCCAGAACGGACTTTATTTTCTGATAGGAGCTCGTTTGTTGAACAGGGCACCAGAAAGACTGGATATGCTGTGGTCTCTTTATATGAAACAATAGAGAGTAACCCCTCCCACCTGGGTCAAGCACCAAAGTGGCCGAGCTGAGGGTCCTCACCTGAGCTTTAGAGCTCAGTAAGGGCAAAAGAATCAATATATATACTGACTCCAAATATGCCTTCCTGGTTTTACATGCCCATGGTACAATATGGAAAGAGACATTTTCTAACTGCTTCAGGTTCTCCAATCAAGTATAAATCACGTGGCATCTACAAGCCATACATCAACCCCCAGAAGTAGCAGTTATACATTGCAAGAGGCACCAAAAAGGAACGGATGAAGTATCTGAAGGGAATAGATTGGGAGATTCTGCAACAAAATCAGCCACCAGGTCAACTACCCCTATGGTTGCCCCCCTAGTCTGGGATGGCTCCATAACCCAGGAAAGATCCCACTCTTCAGCTGAGGAAAGACAATGGGCAACAGAACAGGGATATACTAGTCTTGAAGCACCTTTCGCCTGCCCTCTCCTCACAGTATGTGGAGAGTTCACTCAAACATCCTCTGTCTCTTGCTGGACTCCTGGCTGTACTCGGGCTTGTACTGTGCTTTGGGCCTTGCCTCCTAAATACCCTAACCCACTTTATATCTTCCAGAATAAAGGTCATCAAACTCCAAATGGTGGTGGTTCAGATGGAGCCTCACGTGGAAGTGAAACCAGACATCTACAGGGGACCCCTTGATAGAACAGGATGAGAGGAACCCTGACTGCTGCCCCATCCAACACCTCTGACCAGCAGGAAGTAGCTACGATTGGTTGTCACCCTTTTCCTCTAACAGCAGTTAGGGTTACCTCTTCAGAGGGGGGAATGATGAAAGATAGTTGGAAGGCAGGCAGGGAGGGACAAGCCCCCCCTCAAGGGGAAACCACCCTTAAGAGGATTTTATACCACCCTAGAAGGAGTCCTCCACCCTTTCCCGTATGATAGATAGGTGACAAATCTGATTGGATGACACGCGCAGGGACGGTTAGTCAGATTAAAACAGCCCACCAACAAGTCCATAAAACCCCCTAGTCTTAGAAACTCCAGTTGGAACCCCTTCGGGTCCCCTCTCTCCTCAGGAGCTTTGTACTATCACTTTGCTATTGCTCAATGAACCTTGCTTTGCTGCCCACCAAAAAGAAAAGAAAAAGATTTCTCGGTTACAGAGGAAGTCCCTGTTCGTTGTAGAAAAATTAAAAAATACAAAGAAGTAAAATGGCAAACAAATTTTTAGTTACTCATAATCTCACCATCCAAAAATAAGCACTATTAACATTTTGGTAGAGCTTATTCTATTTTCTATGCATGCACATTTTTCCTCTAAAATGGGATCACAATACAATCTTATTATTTTATGTTTCTCCATAACTTGAATTGGTAATATCCACTTTTTTAGTTCAACATGTGATCATGAATAGAGTCAAAAACTCCACCCAGTGTTCTTTCTAGTTTTGGCTCTGACCTAACCAGTCCCTGGCAAGCAGCTCAGCTTCTCTGAGTTTTAGATTCTTTGTGAAAAAAAAGACTTTGAAGCCAGTGATACCTAAGGCACCTTCCACCCCTATCATTCTAATTGTTGATGGGTAATTAAAGGAAGACAATATGGTACAATGGTTGTCGCTCTGGCATCAGCCAGGTTTTAATCCCAGCTCCTTTTATGAGATCCTGAGCAGATTTCTTGACCTCTCAGTGCCTCAGTTTCCTTATCTCTAAAATGGGATTAATAATAGTACACACCACCTAGGGTTGTTCTGAAAAACAAATAGGTAAGACACATACAACTCTTAGAATAGTGTTTGGCACATAGTAAAGGCCCAATAAGCAGTAGCTATTTATCAGTATAATAGCTCAGGCACTGGCCACCTGTGGTAAAGGAATAATAACTAAAACTGAGGGACAGAGTACTGATTTGAGAACCACCAGGGGTTGAACACATGCACTGGACACCGTGCTAAGTTTTCTCATCAGCACAGTTTTATGTAATCCTCAGAACAACTTCACTTTCTCCACTTTAACTGTGAGGACGTTGAGGCTACAACTTGCTTAGATTCATGTAGCTTGTTTAAGTGTCAAACCCAGAGACTATGTCACTTTCAGCCAGTTTTGGTTGGGCTGAGGGGCTAGAAGATCTACTACTAGTTGGATCTTTCCTTTCAAAAATCAAACCCAAGCATTAAGTACCTTCCCTGGTGATACTCAGCATGGGTGTCTTTCTCTTTAGTAACTGTATTTTAAAAATTCCAGTGTTTGAGAGTAACTTAAAAGACATAGGGATTTTTTTTTTTACATTTTACATTGTACATTTTGTACATTTTAATTGACTAGTGGATACCGAAGTTAACAGAGGAGAGCTAGGACGTGGGTTTTAGAAAAATAATTTATACTCGACTTAGAAATTTATGGTTGTAACTGATGGTCTAAAAACTCCCCAAACTAAACAAAGTAAGGAGACCTCAGCAAAAGTAACTGGTTTGGGAGAGTCATTAAATTTACAGGGAGATATTTTAACATTTTGGTTTCCACCTTACTGCCAAAGGACGTCAGAACTGAGCTGAGGGATTTGGATTGACCACTGGCTCTATGACTGACCATCCACGTGAGCAAAAAAGGCCATTTCATTTCTGGCTTTAGTTTTCTCTTCCAAGGAGAAAAACTGAAAAATAGATCGAAATACAAAGCGTCTTTTAATCAAATGCCACATCACCCGTCTAAGGGTCTAGCATGCTTTATTAACATGTTAGAGAACTTGGTAACTCTGTGATGCATTTTTGGATTCACCCTAATTAAAAAATATGCAGCCAGAGGCACCTGGGTGGCTCAGTGGTTAAGCGTCTGCCCTCGGCTCAGGTCCTGATCCCAGAGTCCTGGAATCGAGCCCCGCATTGGGCTCCGAGTTCAGAGGGAAGTCTGCTTCTCCCTCTTCCATTCCCTTGCTTGTGTTCCTTCTCTGCTGTCTCTCTGTCAAATAAATAAATAAATAAATAAATCTTTAAAAAAAATATGCAGCCAACCTCTGATTGCTTAGGCTAAGGCGATGGAGAAGATGAGTGGATGCATCAAGCAGTGAACGATATAAACATTTCGAATATGATATACATTTGGAAGGACCCACAACTCTCTGCTCTTCGGTTTAACTGTGTACAGACGCCTCAAGACGCAAAAGGCATCTCCTTTCCTGTAGCCCCACTGAGCTGGCACCCAGCCCGGGCGAGCTCTGCTGCTCTCTCTCCTGGCCTGCAGCCGCTACGTGCTTCGCGATGCGGCCTCCACGCCCCCGTCGCCCAGGGTTCGCGTTACGAAGCTCCGACCAGCTGCTGGCCGAGTCTGGGAGCACTCCCCGGCGCACCACCGAGGTCACGTTCCCCGGGCGAGGGCTCGCGCCCTAGCCGGGCGCTGGTTGGTCGCGCCGCGGGGCCAGCAGCCCGGTGATTGGTCCGAGAGACTGGTTCACGTGGTCCGGGGCAGATAACCGGCCTCTCCCGCACGTCACCAGCAATCGGCTGGAGCTCCAGCCGAACCAGGCCGGCGGGAATCCCGGTGCGAACTCGCGCAAACAACCGAGAGCCGGCTCTCAACGGTCCGCCGCCGCCTCTCTGCCTAATGAGCTGCACCAGGTAGGTTCACCGCAGACTCCCCGCCCCAGAGCAGAGGGGAGCGCACAACTGCAGGGAGATTGGGTGGCGTGGTCCTTCGGGCATCACTGCAAATGGAGACCCCGGAGGACGGTAAGCTGGCTGACTGCAGAATTGAATCTGGTCCCGGGGAAGCCTCGGATTGTGGAGATTTGCTCTGCGCTTCTTAGCCACAGTTTATTTTGGTAATTAGCATCCCAAACCAGAAACTCTTGAACGTGAGTCAGCTTTAGTTCTGATTCCCTCTTGGATTCCGACTGTTTTCTCTTGATCCACACAAATGTCCCAAGAACTGGGGCAGCTTGTGGGAACAGCACCTTGACCTTGCTGGTTGGGTAGTTTAGCCTGGGGGAAAAACTGCAGTACGGTGTTCTGCATTCTTTCGCCCTCCTGCACCTTTCTTATCACGGTTTGCCATAGTAAACTCAGTCGTGAAGTTTGAGCAAATGATTTTTTAACTCTTGGCCAGGACTTAAAATTCCAGGGAAACTGCCAGATCCTTAAACTGTCTTTCTGTAAGTGCAAAAAGTAAAAATGCAAAACAAAACCACAAAACAAAAAAACCTTCCATAAAACTACTTTAAATAGCTTCTCCAGACATGACTTACTTAGCAGAAGACTTCTCTAAAAATCCTGCCTGTTAACTATTATTAGATTCACAAATATAGCTGTAGCTTTCATTTGTTTGTTCTAAGTTTGTAGGCCTCCCAGAAAAATCCCAGGACTAATAAAGTAAATTCTGTGAACGTTCTTGTATTACCTGTTTTGTGTGGTGATGACCATTTATTTGCCTATGTGCTTAGAGCTGCTGTGAAGTTACTGAAGACAGATTGAAAAATGTCATGTACAGTATACACATACCTCCTATCTGCACGGAGAGGATGGGAGAAAAATCCATAAGCTTGGGAATATGTATAGAGGGCTAAAGGCCAGGAAAAAAACCTGATGGACACTTCTGAATTTAATACTGCTGAGCATAGTTATATTTAAATTTTTAAATAGTTATTACTATCTTCCTAGTTATAAATATCCATTGCCAAACATTAGAAAATACCAAAAAAGTACAAAGACAAAAATAGATCATGAATGATCCTACTGCCCAGAGATAAGTAACTTTTTGGTGTATTTCCTATTAAGTGTTTCATAAATTCATATATACAATATATATTAAAAACAATTTTCAGGTAATCAGCTTTTTCCACCTAAATGTGTGTCATGAATATTTTTCTGTAAGTGCATGAACTGGTGACATGCATTTCAGTTGGTTATTTGTGAAAAATGAGGACGAACACAATAAAGTGCAAAGCTAATCCTCTGACTTCATTCTTTCCAGCTCTCTCACTCTCAAAACTGTTCCATGAGAGTTTTATTGATATTTTTTTTCTTTTTCAAGTGGATTACCTTTCCAGAGAAGTGTAATCAATTTAACAGCAAAATCAGCAGAGCATCCAGAGGGAGCACAGAGTCTGGAATCATGGTTCTGGAACCTGTCTGGTCATTAGAATCACCTGGGAAGCCCCTGTCCCCAGCCCCCAGAGGTTCTGCCTCAGTGGCTTTAAGTCCCAGGAATTGGCTTTAAAGAAGAATAAAGAAAACCAACTCTCCAGGTCATTGTGACTAGACAGGTGTGAGAACCACTGGCTCAGAACAGAGCAAATGGTTCTTAGAGCTGTATTAGAGATGATCACATCCAGCCCTTTTATTTCTCAGATGGGGATACTGAGACCCCCAAGTGTCTTAAGCAGTTAACCCATGGCCTTGTAGTCTGTTAAGGGCATAGCGAGACACAGGATGCAAATCTGATCGTCTAATACTGCTTTCTTTTACTATATATGAAAACACATCCCTGGTGCTTACTGTGCTAGTTATAGTTAAGTCAATACAAAAATAGTACATGTATATTTGGAACCTGGGGAAGAGCATTCCAGGTCCAGGTGATAACCCCTCTTCTTTTGTATTCCAGAATGATCCAGGTTTTAGATCCGAGGCCTTTGACAAGTTCAGTCATGCCAGTGGATGTGGCCATGAGGCTCTGCTTGGCTCATTCGCCACCTCTGAAGAGTTTCCTGGGCCCTTATGATGACCTCCAACGAAGAAATTTTGTGAACAAATTAAAGCCTCTGAAACCGTGTCTCAATAGAAAACAGGAAGCCAAATCACCGAATGAGTGGAAGCATTCACACGACCAAGCCAAGAAGCGGGTTGTGTTTGCTGACTCCAAGGGGCTGTCTCTCACCGCCATCCACGTCTTCTCGGACCTCCCAGAAGAACCAGTGTGGGATCTCCAGTTTGACCTCTTGGACCTTAATGATATCTCCTCTGGCTTAAAACTCCATGAGGAGAAAAACTTGATTTTAGATTTTCCCCAGCCTTCAACTGATTACTTAAGTTTTCGGAACCACTTTCAGAAGAATTTTGTCTGTCTGGAGAACTGCTCTTTGCAAGAGCGAACATTGACTGGAACTGTGAAAGTGAAAAACATGAGCTTTGAGAAGAAGGTTCAGATTCGTATCACTTTTGATACCTGGAAAAGCTACACTGATGTGGACTGTGTCTATATGAAAAATGTGTATGGTGGCTCAGATAGTGACACCTTCTCATTTGCCATTGACTTACCCTCTGTCATTCCAACAGAGGAGAAAATTGAGTTTTGCATTTCTTACCATGCTAATGGGCAGGTCTTCTGGGACAACAACGAGGGTCAGAATTACAGAATTGTCCATGTGCAATGGAAACCTGATGGAGTGCAGACACAGACAGCATCTCAGGACTGTGCATTCTACCAGGTGCCCCCCAAGACTGAGTCAGAGTCATCCATCTTTGGCAGTCCAAGGCTGGCCAGTGGGCTTTTCCCAGAATGGCAGAGTTGGGGGAGAATGGAGAACTTGGCCTCTTATCGATGATTAAGTAACCTAGGGACTGGTTTTGATCTGCCATATTTCCAATGTAATTCTAGGTCTGTATTGCTCAATATTAGGAAGTTTTTGCTACTTTCCTTCATTAAGTGTAGTTTTGAGCTTTTGAGACCTGGCTACAAAAAGATAGCCACTTGAGAATTTATTGTTGAGGTCTATACGATGATACTGCCCAATTTTGCTTTGGAGGATCAAGTAACAGCCTGGAACCCTCTTTTTGTAAAAAAAAAATAATAATAATAATACTGTTTCAAGGCCCTTTCTCCTTCCCTCTCAATTCACTAGCTTTCACGTTGGGCAAGGAAAGGTTGAGAAAGGACAGTTGATGGTGATGGCAAGCTGTTTTAATGGTATGAGGAATGTCTGACAAGTGCACACAAAGGGCTCCGCAGCTCAAGTTAGAGTAGGAGCAGTCTGATACTTCGCTGTTGGTGAGAAAATGTAAGGTTACTTTGTGTTTTTAAGTTGGTTTTACAGTTCTCTCCTAAGGAAATCATTTGTGTGGGGGGGAGGGAAGATTCCATTTTATATATTCTTGTGGAGAGAACCCAAACTTTAGAGGTGTTGGGTGGTATTGGGGAAAGGTGAATTATAACTCTGGAGAATCAAGATTTTAAATGAGGCCTTTCTTTTCAAACATTTATGAAAAAGCATGATTTGGGGATAGTTTAAGCAAATCTGGCTTTGCAGTCCTCCTAAGTGATCTTGTTTGTGATCAAGGCGTCATGCTCAGGGACTCAGTACAAAGATTGCTCTTTGCAAGTGCCTTGATTAAGCCAGAATATCGTGTTGTTCCCAAATATCTGAAGGGTCATATGGTAACTCATGAGTGTTTGACTTTATAAGAAGGTCCACTCTGTATACTGGCATCCCTTTTGTAATACTGTTGTATCTTTGAGAGTGTTGCCAGTGTACACAACTTGCATCCTTCATATTGAAGGTGACTTATTTTTCTGCCATACTTTTTTAGATGTGATGTTGGAAGTGAGGACTGACACGGATTCTCAATTCAAGAATCCAGTACCTTGCACATAGAGGCAGCAATCTATTTTGTGCCTGTATTTGTCTTGTTTTAAGTCTTTCTACCAACTTCTTTGAAGTAAAAATATTTTTTTAATAGATGTGAATTGTTTGGATGTATTGTAATATAATATTTTGGGTTGTGCATAAATCCACTCTATAAGATATTAAGAACAGGAATCCTTGAATGTTTGCTTCTATCATCGTGCACATCCATTGAGAAGTGTTCAGAGAATGCAGTTAATTCTAACAAGTGTGATCTGCCATGCTGGAAAAGTACTATTGGAATAACTATGACAGTGTTTGAGCTTTAGCTATAGCACCAACAATTTTTCTACTCTAAATATTTCACTCTCCTATAGCTATCCTTTGTGAACTTCTCACTTTAAGAATAAAAGTGTTTGGTACAAGACCTGAGTTATGTTTCCTTTCTCAAAGCCACAGTCAAATAAACCATCAACTGAGATTCTCCTGTTTTAAGAACAACTGAGCAAAGATAGTTTGGACCAGGAACTGGATTCACCTGAGGGTATTCACATGGTTCCAGTCTCAATAGTGAGGACACTTCCTACTGCCTGACCACTAGGGCTAGGGTCCAGGAACAGTGACTTGAGCTGCTGTGACTGTCCCCCTGATTATCCCCATTTGTACTTAATGCTCATCATGTATACTCTCTGCTGGGTCAGGGTTCTCTTGGGGGCCACTCATCAGCTTTAAAATCGGGGAGGAGATTGTGTGGGAAGAGCTGGAATGGGCTTCTACCCCAGCACCTTCCTGAAGGGGCAAAGATTGGAGCCGCACAGAGGGCATAAGGAGGGGGCAATGGGCACCAGTCCTGGACTGAAAGGAGAGAGTAGGCTCCCTGTAGTGAGAGGCAGCAGGTCTATGAAACTTAGTTGTAGTTCCAGTTCTTGTGTAAAATTCCAGAAAGGTGTAAAATTCCAGAAAGGGCTTCTGCATGGGTTATCTTAAACTTAAGGTGAAACGAATGACCAACCTACTGAAAAGGCCCAATTATAAAAAACAAATTTTGTATCATAAAATCCTTTTTATCAGAAGTTGTAAACTACAGGCCTGTAGGCTGTATCTGGCTACAGATGTATTTTGTTTGACACACAGTGTCTACAACCAGGATCTTAGCCTGGATAGGAAGAATTCTAGGGGTGGTTCTAGTACCTAAAGAAGTACTGCATAGCACACCCAAAATTACATCCTGTACAACCTGATCAAGATGAGTATGGCCTTGAAAATGTAAAAATTAAAGTCTTAGATTACTCCCCACCCAAATTCCTCCACGACAAAACACCTGAAAATGCTAGATAAAATATTTTTGAATTATATTTTAATATAATAATAATATATTTTAAAAGCATTGCTGAGCTGGGAAGAAAGGAAGGATGGCCTTAAAGGCCTCCTCTGCCCCCTAAATAAAAAGCAAAAGCAGGACCCCAGAAAGTAAATGTATACTGAAGCTGGCAGCTGTCCTGAAGTCACTTGCTAATCTGGTGGTGACCAACTGGTCCTGGTGACCAACATTAGTCCTTAACATCTATGGCTGCTAAGGGGCCAGAAATGAAGGTTAGTGTCCATTAAGCTGGGAAGTGGTCACAGTGAATATCTAGCATGGCTAGGACCAAGAAGGACACAACCTCATTAAGAAAAAAATATAACCCTTCTTACAAAGAAATTCAAGTAGGAAAGATGCCTGTACCTCTGGGTAGAAGGAAAAAACAAACTCCTCTTAAAATTCATAACCACAATTTGGCCCTCACATGGATTTGCAATCTGAATTCACGTTCCTTGTATTCTGAAAAATCTCAAACCAAAAATTCATTAAAAATGATCCCTGGTTGGGCGCCTGGGTGGCTCAGTTGGTTAAGCGACTGCCTTCAGCTCGGATCATGATCCTGGAGTCCTGGGATCGAGTCCCGCATCGGGCTCCCTGCTCGGCAGGGGGGTCTGCTTCTCCCTCTGACCCTTTTCCCTCTCGTGCTCTCTCTCTTTCTCTCTCTCTCAAATAAATAAATAAAATCTTAAAAAAAAAAAATCCCTGGTTGCAGTACCCACAGGTGCTCAGTAGAAGCAAACACAAGTACGCTCTAAAAATGTGCCTTTAATCTAAGCCCCAAAGAATTTTCATCAAACACGAATTCACAAAGAAATAAAAAGACAAGTCTTTGACAAGATGCATGAAAAAAAAGCTAAAAAAAAGAGAATTAAAGAATGTCATAATTATAGGTAATGCATAAATAAATATTAGGGCATTATGGACAACTTCATGCTAATAACTCGGAAAACTTAGATAAAGTGGAGAATTTCTAGACAAATGTGTTGTATCAAAATGGTTTCAAGAAGAAACAAAACCTGGCTAGTCCTATAAACATTTAAGATCAGTAATTAAAAATTGGTGGCTTAAAATTTACTCACAAACAAAATACCTGGTCCAGATATTTTTACAGGTGAGTTGTATCAAACATTTAAGGATCAAATATTTTTTTCAAAAGATTTATTTATTTGAGAGGGAGAGAGAGTGGGGGAGGGCCAGAGGGTGAGGACGAGGAGAGAGCACCTCCAGCAGATTCCCTGATAAGCACAGAGCCCGAGGTGGGCCTCGATCTCATGACCCTGAGATCATGACCCTGAGATCACGACCGGATGCTCAACTGACTGAGTCACCCAGGCACCCCTAGGATCAAATATATATATATTTTTAAAAGATTTTACTATTAGAGAGAGAGTGCAAAAGTGGCGGAAGGGGCAGAGGGACAACCAGACTCCCCGCTGGGTCTGACCTGGGGCTCAATCCCAGGACCCTAAGTTCATGACCTGAGCTAAAGTCAGATGTTTAACTGAGTAAGCCACCCAGGTGCCCCAGGATCAAATATTTCTAATTTTATATAAAATATTCCAGAATATAGGGGCACCTGGGTGGCTCAGTCGTTAAGCGTCTGCCTTCAGCTCAGATCATGATCCGAGTCCTGGGATCGAGCCCCGCATCAGGCTCCCAGCTCGTCAGGAAGCCTACTTCTCCCTCTCCCACTCCCCCTGCTTGTGTTCCCTCTCTCACTATGTTTCTCTCTGTCAAATAAATAAATAAAATCTTTAAAAAAATATTCCAGAATATATAAAAAAGAGGGAATATTCCTCAACTTATTAATGAGTTAGCATGACCTTGATACTGAAACCTACTGGGGACAGTAAAGTACAGCTGTAAGCCAATCTCACTTATTAACAGATACAAAAATTTACAAACAATAAATTATTAAAATGTATAAAAGATAATGTATTATGATCAAGTTGGGTTTATTCTAAGAATGAAAAATTGGTTTAATACTAGAACATCAATTACTATAGCCTGACACATAAATAGATTAAGGGAATAAAAATATACAGTCAGCCCAATAGATGTCAAAGAATGTTTATGAAATTTTACACCCTTAATGGAAAAAAGAGCCCTGAAACAAGGAATAAGGGAAATTTGGAAAAGGGTATCTACTGAAAATAAAAACAAAACCTACACACATCATATTATGGTTAATGTTGAAACTTCTTTTAAGATAAGTTCTTCTATCACGACCTCTCTTAAACATTGTGCTGGAAATCTGAGCCAGTGAAGTAAAGCAAGAAAGAAATAAATACAGGATTGGTAGGAAACAAAGAAAATTATCATTATTTACAGATAATATGTTTGCCTGCATAGAAAATCCAAAAGAATCTACTACTATTATTAGAATAAATATGAGAATCAGCAAGGTTGTTGGATATAAATTGTTGACAGTTAGCTTACAAAATGGCCCCAATGGTGCTGACCTTCTGAGATTCATACCCTTGCATAGTTTCCTCCCATGCTGTGCCAGAGTTGCTCTTGTGTAACCCATAGAATACAGCAGAAATTATGGCATGTTACGTCCAAGATTAGGCTATAAAAGACACTGTGGCATTCATTTTAGTTGCTTTCTCTCTCTCTCTCAGATTTGCTTGCACTAAGGGAAGTCAGTTACCTTGCAGCCCTATTGGGGTTGCCCATGTGGTGAGGAGCTGAGATCTCTTAAGAGCCTGGAAATGGATCCTCCATTCCCAGTCAAGCTTTCAGATGATTGCACTCTTGGCTGATACCTTGATTACAACCTAATGAGAAACCTTGAGCCAAAACTTCCCAGCTAAGTTGCTTCTGAATTTTTAACTTAAAGAAACTATGAGGGGCGCCTAAGGGGCTCAGTCGTTAAGCATCTGCCTAAGGCTCAGGTCATGATCCCAGGGTCCTGGGATTGAGCCCTGCATTGGGCTCCCTGCTCTGCAGGAAGCCTGCTTCTCCCTCTCCCACTCCCCCTGCTTGTGTTTCCTCTCTCGCAGTCTCTCTCTGTCAAATAAATAAATAAAATCTTAAAAAAAAAAAAAAGAAACTATGAGATAATAAATGTTTGTGGTTTTTAAAAAAGATTTTATTTATTTGAGAGAGAGAGCAAGAGCACAAGCAGGGGGAAGGGAGAGGAGAAGCAGACTCCCTGCTCACACGGGGCTTGATGTTGGGCTTCACACAGGGCTCTATCCCAGGACCCTGGGATCATGACCTGAGCTGAAGGCAGATGCTTAACCAAATGAGCCACCCAGGTGCCCCTAAATGTTTGTGGCTTTAAGCCACTAAGTTCGGGGTAATTTGTTACTCAGCAACAGATGACTAATACAAGGATCAATATCCAAAAGTGAACTGAGTATCAATCTATATATAAATGCAATAAACAGAAAAGGTAATTTTTGAAAAAAGAGAATATTTTACAATAGCAGGAATTATATAAAAAGTCTTTGGAATAAATATAACAGAAATTTAACAAGATGTTTAAGGAAAAATTATAAGTATATATTGAAAGGCAATGAAGAAATTTACAAATAAAAAGCTATTCCTTATTTGTGGCTAGGAACATTTAATATCATGAAGATGTTTATTATTTTATGCAAAGCCAGTCAAGACCAAGACATCAATAGTTTTTTTTTTTTAAAGGAATTTGACAAATTGCTTCTAAAATGTGTGTGGTGGGGCGCCTGGGTGGTTCAGTCGTTAAGCGTCTGCCTTCGGCTCAGGTCATGATCTCAGGGTCCTGGGATCAAGCCCCGCATCGGGCTCCCTGCTCCATGGGAAGCCTGCTTCTCCCTCTCCCGTTCCCCCTTCTTGTGTTCCCTCCCTCGCTGTGTCTCTCTCTCTCTCTCTCTGTCAAATAAATAAATGAAATCTTAAAAAAAAATAAAAAATAAAATGTGTGTGGAAGTAGAAAGAGCCCCAAGAAGAGTCAAGAATTTCCTGAAGATGGAGGTTGGGGTGGGGGGGGGACTTGCTGTAGCAAATACCAAGATGTCTTATAAAATTGCAGTGACTGTTACAATGGGATATAAGTTCAAGGTTAGACAAATTTCCGATGAAACAAATTAGAGTGCCCAGAAATCAGCCCACACAGAGATGAAGGCTTGGCTTGTGACTGAGCTGGGAATGGTTATTAATGGGAAAAGCAGGGACTTTACAATAATTGACACAGGAACAAATGGTTTTCCACATGTAAAACCATGAAACCAGGACCCTCCCAGGTGCTTTGCTCTAAAAACAGTTCCAGGGGCTTGAATAACTAAAGGGAGAAAGGGAAAGCTTTTAAAACTTTTTGAAGAAAATAGAGAAGGCTTTTGGGACTTTGGAATTGGAAAGGATTTCTAAGATAAAGGAATACAAACCAATAGGAGACAACTGATAAATTTAACCACATTAAAACTTTGAATTTTTTTAAAAATCAAAAGATAAGATAAAGAAAGTGAAAAGATTAGCTACAAACTGGGAGAAGCTATAATTGACAAAGGATTAGTACCCAGAATATGTAAAGAACTCTGATACTTAATAAGAAAAAAATCTATAGAAAAATAGGCAAAAAGACTTGTGGCAATAAACATATGAAAAGATTCTCCACTTCATTAATAAACAGGGCAATGCAAATTGAAACTACAATGAGATACTATTTCATATCCATCTGAATGGCAAAAGTTAAAACATCTGTAAACAACAAGTGTTGGTGAGCTTGTAGACAGTGGGTCTCAAACCTTGCTGGTGAGTGTATCAACTGGCATGACCACTTGGGAGACAATTTAGCATTGCAAAGTTGAAGATGCGTAGCAATTCCACTTCCATGTGTGTATCCTACAGAGAAACTCCAGAGGGTGCATATCAGGAGATACAGAAGTATGTTTTAACAGTTTTATTTGTAAAAGCAAAAGCTGAAACCAACACAAATGTCTACTGACAGTAGATTGAATAGATAAATCCTATTATTTCAACAGAATACAAAGCATAAGTGAAAATGAATGGCAGCTAATCCTGCCAACAGAAATGAATCTTACAAACATAAAGCTGAGCAAGAAGCAGGTTACAGAAAATACATCAGTACGATTATTTTACATAGGGTTCAAAACCGCACAAATTTCTGAATATATAGATGTTTTACAAATCTATCTAGATCTATAACTATACCTAATAAGCGAAAACAAAGGAATAATAAGTAAAATGTGGTATAGTGGTTACTTCTGGGGAGGAAGACGGAAAGAATTGCGGACGGGTTCAAAGAACATTTAAAAACAATACTAACATTTTCTTCCTTAAGCAAAATTCTTGCATATACATATATCTCACATGTATATGATACTTTATAATAAAAAATTTAAGACAGGTTTTATTGATACCTATAAGCACAGTAGAAACTTTCCCATTCACATCCTATACAGAACTTTTCAATATTTTTGGAGAGGAGGTTGGGATGATCTTTTTCCTATGTAACCCTTAAGAATAATAAATTGTTGGGCGCCTGGGTGGCTCAGTCATTAAGCGTCTGCCTTCGGCTCAGGTTATGATCCCAGGGTCCTGGGATCGAGTCCCGCATTGGGCTCCCTGCTTGGCGTGAAGCCTGCTTCTCCCTCTCCCACTCCCCTTGCTTGTGTTCTCTCTCTCGCTGCCCTCTGCCTGTCAAATAAATAAATAAAATCTTAAAAAAAAAAAGAATAATAAATTGTTTTGGAACACCTGGGTTTTGAAACCATTGTACTGCCAGCCTTTAGGATGTGGTTTGAATTCACCACAATGGACCATTTTTATGTTTTTCCTAACCTTTCAAGGTGCCAGATTGCATGAAGTTGAGGAGAAGTTTCCTTTGTGTTCTCATTGCTGCTGCAGAAATAAAAACAGAAGCCATAGCCTGGGGCACATGGGTGGCTCAGCTGGTTAGGCACCTGACTCTTGATTTCAGCTCAGGTCATAATCTTGGGGTCGTGAGACTGAGCCCTGCATTTGGGCTCTGCACTGAGCGTGGGGCCTGCTTAAGATACTCTCTCTCCCTCTGCCCTTCCCTCTCCCCCTTAAAAAAAAAAACAAAAAAAAACCAGTGTCTATATCCTTAGGTATTTCTATTCAGGACCAGCTATTCTCTAGCTTCTTGGTGCTTACACCTGGGTTTCTAGATGACAGAAAGGGCAATCCTATCTAACATGGCAACCACCCTCCATTAACATTCTAAATGGAGTAAAAGACCCTTGCTGGTCCTAATACCTATAACTACATACCATCCTTCCTTTCTGCATCTGAGCACAGTCTTTCAGCCCTTATTTATCTACACTAAGGGTGGGTCAGATTTTGGTAGAGAGAGGCACCCTTCCATCTTGGGATCAGTTCCAACTGCATTATATCATCATCTACTTTCACTGTGCTTGGAAACAATGATCAGGCCACATCTGTGCCCGAAACTTGCCACTATAGCAGATGCTACATATCACAAAAGGATATAGTCATAAAGACAGCCAGTGGGGGCTCCTGGATATTTGCTAGTACAGGTTCAGGTAGTCTCTCTGCCCCACTCATGTTCTGTTAAAGGTATTAATAGCTCATGACAGGCATGGATCTACTGAGTCAGAGGAGCTGGTGAATCACATGCTAATACCTAGTCCTCCGCAAATATTTTATCCCAATCATTTATAATGCTCACCAGATTCACAGTAACTAAAAATGACTAATACCAGAGACACACACAGATTCAAATGTCCAGTAAGGTACACTGTTGGATGATGCAACTTAAAAAATTAATCTTTGGATATATCCTAGTTAATAGTCTATAAATTACTTGTTCATATATCCATTTCTGGATTTATGATACACTCCCTTCCTTGTGGAAGCTGACACTCCAGCTCTGACTGTTTAGGTCATGTGGAATCAAACCCAACAACCAGCCAGAATCTTGATTTAGTTGCTATTAAAGTGCTTGGCTGGAAACTTTAAAAAATTGAAACAAACCCTCAAAGCAGACACCCTGGTAGTAAACAACACTTAATAAATGTGTGTATTTACACTATTTTCATGACAACTGTCGTCATAAAGTTGTTTTTGAATCTTAGAACTTTATGTTGGAAGTATTTACTTGAAATGCCATTTGATCTGTCATGCTTTTAAGGCTGCTGCAGGTGGATGCAGCCACTGGATGCCTGTGACTTAAGATATGATGGAAAGTAGATTCTCTTTTTTTATTCAAGATTTTTATTTATTTATCTGTGAGAGAGACAAAGATAACTACAGAAAGCACGAGTGAGACGAGCAAGCACAAGCGGGGGAGGAGAGGGAGAAGCAGGCTCCTCGCTGAGCAGGGAGCCTGATGCGGTGCTCAATCCCTGGGATCATGACCTGAGCTGAAAGCAGGTGCTTAACCGACTGAGCCACCCAGGCGCCCCGATGGTAGATTCTCTTATTTCTCAAAGGTGGAGACGGCCCTGAAATGTTCTTTTTGTTTCTCCAATTTCCAAAGTCTCATTTCTCATCAAAAACAGGTTTTGTTTTTACTTTTATATATATATCTACTTTAATATATGTTAGTATGTTTAATATCAAATTTAATATTTAATATATATTTAAAAGTAATAGCATACTAAAATAAAAATTATATTTAGTATTAATATTAAATTAATATACTTTATATTATATATATAAATTTCATTAAATTTTAGCTAAGGGAGCTCAGCAGATAAACTGGGTATTGGGGAAGGTGGAGAGAGCAGAGTAGAAGATCATGCCACTGTTTTAGCTTGGGACATGGGAAAATGATGTCCCACCACCTGAAGCCCATACATCTATCTCCTTCTAGACTTGTTCATGGTACCCCTGGACCCCTGCTCCCCAGCTAAGCCCACCTCCAGGGCCTGTGCCCGCCTCTGCTCTGAGTGTGTCCTCCTGAGGGTGGGCTACACCAGCAGTGACTACACCCTTGGTCCTGAGGGGTAGTTATCTGGAGAATGGCATGGGAGAGTTCACCTGTCCAGGGCATAAGAGTGAGGGGGTGCAGGATGAAGCCAGGGTGGGAGACAGAAGGGGACTGGCCAGGCTGGGCCTCCCTTGGCATTCTTGCACTGGGCTCTGTGAATCTTGGAAGGCTTTAAATCCGCTTCTTGTTTCACATCTCAGCCATTTAGTTCCTGGAGGACTGTCAGCATCCTTCTGTTGATCTTTATTCACTGTTCTTTTTGTGCATGCCAGGTGCAGAGAGAATTCGCAGCTGGTATGCTCCGGGCCAGGGCAAACCCAGCCATGTTTTTCTCACCCGTTTTTGCTCCCACACCCTTCCTCACCCTGGTTCCTGGTCTAGCTGCCCTCCAATTTGTCTCTTAGAAGGTGGTGGCAGGGGCAGTGTGCTGTCACTTACAGGGGACCATAGAGGGGCAATGGGTCAAGGCCAATCTCTGTAGAGTTTTATAGGTTTGCCTTGGGTGAGGAGCAGGGACCCTGTTCTGGGTGGTATTGCAGAGAAAGTGAAGAGCTTTGGTCTCTGAGTCCTTTGTAGACAAGCAATGCGACCTGGAGAAGCCAGGGGCTTCCAGAAGACTCCTGACCAGCTCACCAGCAGAGAAAATGGTGGCATTCCTGACTGTGCTGTCAGAGCTTCTGTGATAGGGACAGAGGCACTTGGAGGACCTCCGCTCCCAGGAGTTACACCCTCTGGTCTCAAGAAAATTAGCATCTTATAACTGTATTTACACATTGTATTAAAATGTCCAAGGCACATTTTCTAGGTCTATTATGTAATGTGACACAAGTACAATCTGCCTAAATTGGAGTTGGAAGAAATTTTATCATCAGGAGGATAATGTAACTAATTCCATTGTTCTTTTGCCTTCCCTTTGCTCTTTGGCTTATGTCTCCCTCATCCTTCATGTCAAAGCTTTAGTGTCACCTCCTCAGAGTGGTCTTCTCTGACTACCCAATCTCAAATAGGTAGTCCCAGATACTCTCTTTTAGTCACTATGTCATCAAATGTTATTGAGTGCCTATGAAGTGCCTGTATTCCTCAATCCATGTCTTCATGGAACTAAGATTTACTGAGCATTTATTAATGTACCAGGTACCATGTTAAGTGTGTTACGTATATTTTCTTATTTAATTTTATGAGGTGGGTACTATAATCATCATCATTTTACATGTAAGAAAGCTGAGGCACAGAGAGGTTAAGTAACCTACCCAAGGGCACACAGTAAGGGGCAGAGCTGGGATTTGAACCCAAGAAGTTTGATTCCAGTGCATCTCCTCTCATAGTAGCCCATTCTTTTCCTTCATCATATGTCTTGAATTGCAGTTTTATCTGAAATAGGATGTTGGGTGAGATCTTTTCTGTTGTCTTGGAATGGCTGCCAAGACCCAAAGGTGACATGACAGTGCTAAGCACTCCATATTTCTAAGAGAGCTCCCACAATTGAATTGGCAGAACCAGCCCTAATACCTCACCCCTGCCCCTAGCCCATGGAGAAGGCTGAGCTGGAGAACAGGGTAGGGTTTGCTCCTCAGAATCAACTTGGGGGAGGAGCAGAGCTCTTGGCGAGGGAAAGGGGTACATCCTCCCTCCTCTAAGCTAAGAACGGGAGGTGTGCTTTGGGAATGACTAGTGTCATATTTCCTGGCTGGACATCTGCTTGGGCAGCAGTACTACCGTCTGCACTCTATTTTTGTCCCAGGGTGGAAACTTTGAAGAGAGAAGGCAGGGCTAAAAGAAAGGACAACAATGGGGCAGGGTCTCTCCCAGGGCTTGGCATGGCAGGGAGCTTGAAATTTCCATGGGTCCAAAGGACACTGAGGAAGGTACTGGCCCCACCCAAGATGGCCATCCTCTGGATGAGGGGGTTTCCAGCAACAATGATCTGTGAGGTGGGCTATAGGTGGCAAGGGCTAGAGGATGGGGAGAAAGAGCTCAAGGACCCCTCAGCAGCAAAGTCCTCTGGGAGGACAGAGGGCTTTGGATCAGATATGAGATGAGAGTTTAAATTGGCCTAGACTAAATCTCAATAACTGAAAGTGACAGGAAGTAATGGAATCTGAGATATTTTAAGGGGAGCAAACAGGAAGGGAGATAATTTGACACAGCACAGTTGAGAACAGTGTTTGGAAAAAATTAAAACTATGTCATGTTTACTCTCTGTTGATTTGGAACTTCTTGGTGAACTGGTATATGTATTTAATTGTGTGTTCCTTTATGGACCTTCTCTCCTAAATAGACTGTAAACTCTATGAAGGCCGGACCTGTCTAATTTACTGCTCTGTCCATAATACCTAGTACAGAGTCTAACAAAATGAACATTCGTTGAAGTGAAAAGTAAAGATGTCACTGCAGGCCCATGTGGGCAAGTTTAATTGGATATTAATCTTGGCATTCCAGATGTCTGACTAGACCTCTCAGTACATGCTCCTGAAGCAGGGATGCCGAAGGCCTCTTTCTTAGTAAGAGGACCGCCAGGAAGTGGTTGAGAACGTGTGTTACAGTCATACAGGCTTGGGTTCAAAACTCAGTATCCATGCTCTCCACTTAGGACTGCAGTCATATAACAGAACATCAGAGCTCGGGCAGGAGTACTTCCCTTATTTACAAAATGCCTCCATCATATCGATAACTCGGGATTGTTGTGGAACTTAAATGAGATCATATATGTAAGGCACGTAGCATAGAAGCTCTGATCATCATAGGCATGCAAAAATAAATGCTTTAAGAAAAATGTGGCCTGGGGCGCCTGGGTGGCTCAGATGGTTAAGCGTCTGCCTTTGGCTCAGGTCACGATCCCAGGGTCCTGGGATCGAGTCCCGCATTGGGCTCCCTGCTCTGCGGGGAGCCTGCTTCTCCCTCTGCCTCTCTCTCTCTCTCTCTGACTCTCATGGATAAATAAATAAAACATTAAAAAAAAAAGAAAAAGAAAAATGTGGCCTGAACTGTAGGTGATTTATTTATTTGTTTATTTATTTGAGCAGCAGGACCAAGCTTAGTTTCAAGGCTAAGAACTTTTAAGAGTGTGGGTGTGGGGTGCCCACGATTCTGTGTATGGGACTGGTGAGGAGGAGCTTACAGGATCCTTAAGGTTGGGGGGTAGGAATCAGGTGAAGAAAATGATGTGTTGGAAAAGGCTTTGCAGCCATGAAGTGAGGAACAGTGTGAGGATTTATGCACTTACAGCCAGAACACTGCACGAGTTAACAGTGGGCCACCAGCAGGCTCAAGTCTTAATTGTTTATTTATAGAAATGCCTTAGGGAGTTAGAGAAGGGGAGGGAAAGTGAAGAACGTGTTTCTGTGCAGGAGTGTGTGTGTGTATGACAGACAGATTGACAGATACAGCAGAGGGGGTTGGGGGCAGAAATTTCCAGGTTCCGTTTTCCCCCGGACTTCCATTTAACACACACACCCTGCCTTCTCCCTCCTCCCCTTCTCTCCCCTTATCTCCCAGCTGTCTTAGTACCATCTCCTCTGGTTGGTCCTGTCTGGACACCTTGTCTGACCTTGAACCATCACTCAATCCTTCCGGGTATTGCCTCAGCCAGGGAGTCCTGGCAGAGGCCACACTGAAAATTCAGTATGAAAGCTGGGCTTCTTCTCTTCAAAGGGGGAATTAGGCTAACAAGAAAGGATGAGAAAGTTCCCCCACCCCACCTCCATTCCCTCCAAGTCCTTTCTTGGAAACTACCCTTCCTCTTCCGGGGATGACCTCTGTCCTGAATGAAATGAGAGAAACAGAACATCAGGACTTGTTTCCTTTTCAAATGAAAAGACTGACCATACTGAAGCGCATTTTAAATGCTGTCTGGCAAGTGTGGTGGTTGGGGGAGGGGAGGAGGCCAACTTGCCTTTTCTTTGCTAGTTATCTGGGAACCTAACCCACCCACACTTTCTCCATAAAACTGGAAAGGCAATGTATCATTGTGGGAGAGATACTGCAGTTTCTCCAAATAGAAACCTAGCTCTTCTTAGGGTCTTCTTCACTTACAAGGTCAGCTGTGTTCTTTGAACATGTTAGAATTTAGAGGGATGGAAATTGGGCAGGAGCCACCAAAGAGGTTTCGGGTAAGATCTCTGCTCTACTCCAGGGCTTATGCCAAGGACAGCTGGAAGAGAAAAGGAAGGCTTAAAACTTTGGGAGCTGTAAGGAGCTGGATGGAAGGAGCAACCATGGAGGAGCAGAGTAGTTACCAATGGCTTCTTGAGAGAGACCCAGATGGGTGGATTTGGACAGACAGAGGAAAAGAGATGGTGTTCTGGAAGGGCACAAGACCAAGGGCAAAGGCAGGAAGTGGCAACGACTATAGTGTAGTAGGAAAGCAAAGCGATAAATGTGCCTGGTTATAAGGCTGGGGGCTGCAGTAAGGTAAGGTTCAAGTGAATGATGGGGATTGAAGAAAGTAGACTTTCTTTTTTTCTCTAGCTCATAGGGAGACAGATCGAAGTTTGTCTTTACCTAGAAGCAATGCAATGAGAACAGGGGGTTAGAAAGTCTGACCAGGATGGCTCAGGGAGAGAGAGATAAGAAGCAGAAATTCAGAGGGGGTGGTCACATCAGGTGAGGGGAGACAAAAACCTAGGCTGGGCTGGGCAGTGGGCCTGACTGGATGAGAGGGGAGCAAGGCGGTCCAGCCCCTCTGCGTGAGCTGCTCTTGCGGCCTGAGTGCAGAATGAGAAGAGGTTCTTGGCTGGGCCAGCTTGGCCACAGTTGCCCAGTTAAGGAAAAATGGCTTTCATAAACATGAATGACTCATACTATAGTGCTGGGTGCACAGATGCTGTTGATGCCTCCTACTCAAGGAAAAGTACAACATCTGTGGCTATTGGTTTCTAGTTGTTTGGTTTGTAGTTGGCCGTGATGGCCAAGAATTGGAAGGTCAGTGGGCATGCTTTTTATTTGGCTTAATGAGTGAGCTTTTGGTTCTTCGTGGGAAATCCAATGCTCAGAGTTTCAATTGCTAACTCTTATTAGACAGAAGTCATGTATTTATCAACCTGTTTTTAAGACCCTGTAATTGAACAATGAAGCTATCTGGACAGTCAAAATGGTTAATTAAGAACTTGACTAAAGTTTATTATAAAGAGGTATCTTCCTTAAGGACTTCCTAACTCAGAGCCTATTTTTACTATTCCTTTGCACACAATTCTAATTAAATCACCTTCTTGTTTCCTAGCCCACAGAGCAGTCAAGGGTTAGAAAGGGTTTGTGTGTGTCAAAAGAGGTATGTGTATTTGTGTATGTGTATTTGTGTGTGTGAGGAGGGTGGCAGTGGTGGTAGTCACACTGGCAACAGTGAAATGGAGTGGTTAATAATAAGACAGGAAGGGACAACATAAAACAGTTTAAAAAACTCAAGAGGCATAGCAGCCCAGGACTACTGAGTGTCCAAAAACCTGCATAATCCATGAGAGCATTTCCACATGGTATAATCACTGAGCTTCACAATGATAATTGCTTATTATTAAGAGAAGAGTAAGTTCTATTCCACATATTCTGTTTAAGGAGACTGGGAAGGACATCACACTTTTCAGAAAGACTTCCTTTTTTATGAGGGGTAATAAATTCAAATGCCTCCAAGAGCCAATGGTAATGTAAATTAGTGAAATGGACCAGGTGTACCCAGTTGAAGGTGTGGTCCATCGAAAGACATGGACATTCAATAAAAAACAAACTACTGTTGGTGCCAATGAAAACACATATGCCAGCTGAGTGAGCCAGGAGGCTCTCCGGGTGAGACTCCTGTGCGGAGTGGTTAAATTTCACTTTTAGTGCTCATAGGTTTTTGGAAAGTCCTGAACGAGGAAGAATTTGCCTACCAGATACACGTAAATGAGTGGCTGGTTTACGTATACATCAAATGCTTTTGTACTTTCCCCTAAATTCAGGTGGCATGTCTAATGACGGTGA
Organism: Eumetopias jubatus; assembly: GCF_037043125.1. Lineage (NCBI taxonomy): Eukaryota > Metazoa > Chordata > Mammalia > Carnivora > Otariidae > Eumetopias > Eumetopias jubatus. The sequence goes on from NW_028274823.1 coordinate 36,416,457, forward strand.
CAAAATTAAGTCGGCTTCTGGAGTAAGGGTGGCAGACTAAAACAGGCTGCAACTGCCTTTGAGAATTTTTCCTTTACGTAATTAATGAGATGTTTCTAAGTTTTAAGAAATATAAAACTGGCATAATTCTTTATAAGAATCCTTGAAGAATTGTAGAACGTTCAGGAACAATGAGATCCAAAAGACCAAGACCAAAGTGAAACTTGATGATGAAGACAGAGACCACTGGAGAAAAAAAATGATTGAAAACAAGAAGATGAAAATATTGTCAGATGATTCAATGAGAAGTACAGATATGAATAATCAACTGGTAGGACGCCAGGTGGAAGAGCATGCTATGGGAGGTTCAAACTGCAGCCCCGTACACAGCCCTGGAGCAGCACCCGGCACCGTTTCCATTGAATAAATGCTTCTCACCCGCTCTGTGCAAAGATATCTTTTAGCCTCAAAAGAAGATAGATCCTTATACCTTTTGCTTTTTTAATGACCATTATTAGCGCATCACAGGGATGGACTTTTGATAGAATTTGCTTCTATTTCCCCAAAGCTGTTGTCACTAATTATATGTAAGAATCAAGAATTCGCTCATCTGGACTTAATGTATTGTATCTGAACATGAAATGAATTGCTTTTATAATAAAGCAATATGTGAATAAATATATTAATATATGAATAAATAAAATATGCTCATATTTTCTTAAGTACTAAAAGCTGCCAAAAAAAGTATGTTATGCCATATGTAATTATTTTGTTCCTCTTAAGTGGCAATTATTTTCTGTTTCAGTTTTTAAAAAATTGTCTGTAGGTAAGAGTAATGACATTGTTCTTGCTTTCCCTATGCCCCTTTCCCCAACCCCAAGGAATATGAGATTAGAAACCGAGAAGTGCTAGCAGACAATGCAAGGAAGGAAGTCCAAAGGTGAAAATGTATAGAAGTGTATTTCAACCTGTTTCCATGCTAGAATCACCCCAGGAGCTTTACAAATATAGATGCCCAGGCCTTTCTACAGAGATTCTATTTTCATTTTTTTTTTTTGAAGATTTTTTATTTATTTACTTGAGACAGAAAGAGAGAACACGAGCAGGAGAAGAGCAGAGGGAGAGGGAGACACGGGGCTCTATCCAGGGTCTCTGGGATCATGTCCTGAGCTGAAGGCAGATGCTTAACTGACTGAGCCACCCCGGTGCCCCTCTAATACAGATTCTAAATCAATTGAGTTGAGGCCCAGGCACCAGCATTTTTAAAGCTTTCCAAGTGATTTTCATGGCCAGTCAATCCCAATTAGGATTGGGAATTACTGGTCTACAGGAACAAGGGAAGGGCTTTGTTAAGATGCCCCAAAGGTGAGTGACTAAAGTGTTAAGAAAGATCCAGAGTATTAAGGGAACCATTGTTTGCTTTCCCAGGAAGGTGGGGCCTAGAAAAGAGTCAGTTTCTACTCTCCCAGTTTCTATTGCCTTTATTCTACTTCCCAGGGAGAACAAAAGCCCAAGCATGCTGGATATAATCACCAGAAGTAGCTGGAAAGCACAAGTGGAGAATGGAGGCAGCATGGGACAGAATTTATTTATAACCTGCAATGAAGGAGAGAGGGATCCTGAAGTACTAGGCTGAACTCTGACATGCTTCATTTGGCTTATGAGGGATCCAGGTAGTGACTTCAGCTGCATCTAATCTGGTATCATAACTGTGTATTATAATTAATCTTATCATATCTATTATTCTAAGTCACCTCTAAATCTTTTTGTAATGAGTAAGATTTGAATAAACGCAATAAAAAAAACCTGCATATGGTTTGTATTTGAGGATTTCTTCACGTTAGAGTAGATACAGCATCCAAACTGGGGACTATGCTGTGGGGAGAGGCCAAACCGAGAGCGCTGCTGGAGAGGAGTGAAAAGGGGAAGACCAAGGACTTGGAAAGAGAAAACTTGGATCTCTTAGGTTCAAGAGGTGGCATTCACTGACCACAAATAAATGCTGCAGACCCACTGACTGATGAAACTGAACAGAAGTTGGCCAACCATCTGACTAAACCATCTCAATTTATAGGGGAGGAAAATGAAAAGAGGAAGATTAAGAGACAGTGCAAGGCAAACAGAGCTGAGTTCCTGACCCCAAGTCTATCTGTGGTGAAGCTGAAAAGCTACCTAGGTGCTTTCCCTGTGGCCATTCATATTTCAGTGAGAATTACTTTCAACCAGAGACTCAGTTGCTTGTCTCTCAAGTCTGTTTGGTTAAATGAAAGAACAGAATCTTGCGGGGGCGGGGCGGGGGGGCGGGTAAAGGAGGAGGGTAGGTCAATAGTAAGAAGTAATAGGTATACCACGATCTTTGTGTAGGCAAACTTTTGTGACTTGCCCAGAAGAGCTTCGGATATTCAGCAAACTTCAGGAGGGCAATGGCCACCTACAGTATGTTCATGAGGCACTTATCTCAGAACGTGGCCCGCAATAATCAACATCTGGCCAGAACTCGTCTAGCAGAGAAAAGTTGACCTTTCTGTTTTCCTTAATGCATGAGGCTAGAAAGCAGAAGACTGAGCAGAGGCATAAACAAATCATTTCTCTTTAGAGGTCTCAGTAGGGAGATTGACAATCAGCACTGAAGAAATTCTCCCTCTAGTTTCCTAAAATTTCTGCCTTCTTATGAACAAACCAGCAAGCAAAACTCAAATGTCTCAAAGTGCAACTATAAACATGATCACTCCTTTGTCCAGAGAAGACCTTCATTTTGAAATAAATTATTTCAATCCACATAATTGTGCTGGGTTCTGGGATATCTTTGCTTCAAATTATATTTGCTTTGGGCAAGCCAGAATTATAGGAAAATTGAATGTTTCTTAGCAGATTCTTTGCTGTGTTTGGAAAGTAAAAGAAACCTCTGCCAGTAGAGCTCACTACTATATTTATGATTTGTTTTCACTGTCACTGGTCCCAAAAGTTGGGCTACCTACTGGTTTTCAAGTGAGTTTATTTTCACAAAATCAATATGTGTGTGATGGGGTCTGACTTATCAGACCCCTTCCTCCATCACACAGACCCCTTCCTCCAACATTCTGAAGTCTGACTTGCTTTTAGAAATCCTTGGCCCTAAATCAAAGTTGGAGACACATTTACATTTGGGGGTAAAAAAAGACCAACTGAGACTTGGTAAACAAGCAAATGAACACAGAACTGGACCCTAAGGAGAAGAATCGCAGCTTTGATAAATGGCAACCTGATTTTGAAAAGAGATGCTTTTATTTAAACCCATCGTAGCCAAGTGGCCTGGGATGAAGGTTTTGCAATAGTTCTCCCAGCAGACCATACAAAGTAAGGCTCTGAATTGCAATGAATCCTTTCATTTACCCCTAAATTAGTCCCTTATCAAAACAATGCTGGCCTCTGAAAGAAGGTTTTCATATTGAAAAAAGAATTTGCTTGTAAGAACTTGTTGAACCTATTATATAGTTCTGAAGAATTTGCCCCTTTAGGTCAATGTTACTGGTGTTTGAATTAATATCACAGCGCCCTAAATATAGACGGATTCAACTTAGTTTCATGCTTTTTGATCCGGAGTTTTTGAGAAGCCACAGTATTGTTGAAACATGTTCTACATTTTCAACTTAAATACATGATTTATCTTCTGTGCTTTGGAGGTAACAGTACCACTTTGTACAAGTTACAGTCCTTAGGATCATAAATAAGTATTTGACAGCCTTTTTGTCATTTATTAATCAGGGGGAGGTTGGTTTCTTCCTGTGGGCTGCAGCTCATTCTCCAACTTCTGCGGGGGAGGGGACGGGTGGTGATGCCTGAGAGCCGCAGATGATCATCACATCTAACTGCTACTGAGTGCCGACTGTGTTTTAGGCACTGGAGGCCCTAGAGATTCACAAGTGAGTAGGACCAGGTACATTTCAGGAGAGATCCCAGAAATAAATCCACACATATATGGTTAACTGATCTTTGACAATGAAACCAAGAATACACAATGGAGAAAGGATAGTCACTTCAATAAATGGTGCTGGAAAAACTGGATATCCACCCACATAAGAGTGAAATTGCACCCTTATCTTACACTGTACACAAAAGTTAATTCTAAATGGATTAAGGACTTAAATGTAAGACCTGAAACCATAAAACTCCCAGAATAACATAGGAAAAAAGCTCCTTAACGTTGGTTTTAGCAATTTTTTGGATATGGCACCAAAAACGCAGGTAACAAAAGCAAAAACAAACAGGTGGGACTACATCGAACTAAAAAGCTTCTGCATAGCAAAGGAAACAGTCAACAAAATGAAAAGGTAATCTATGGAATGGGATAAATACCACTGCAAACCATTTATCTAAGAAGAAGTTAATATCCAAAAAATATAAGGAATTCATACAACTCAATAGCAAAATGGAAAAAAAAAACCCCAAAAAACAAAACAAAAAAAACAAATAACCTGATTTTAAAATGGGTAGAAATTTTTTCCAAAGACCTACAAACTGCCAACAGTGCTATGAAAAGATGTTTAACGTCATTAATCATTAGGGAAATGCAAATCAAAAAAACAATGTGATATCACCTCATACCTGTCAGGATGGCTGTCACCAAAATATAAGAAACAAGTGTCGGCAAGGGTGCAGAAAAAAGGGAACCCTTGCACACTGTTGGTGAGAATGTAAACTGGCATAGCCACTATGGAAAACAATATAGGGATTCCTCAAAAAATTAAAAATAGAACTATCATATGATTCAGCAATCCTACTTCTGGGTATATAGCTAACGGAAATGAAATCCTGTCTTGAATAATTTCTGCACGCCCAGAAATGTTTACTGCATGTTTACTGCAGCATTATTCACAATAGCCAAACACAGAAACAACCTGTCAGTGGATGAATGGATAAAGGAAATGTGGCATATATACACAATGGAATATTATTCAGCCATAAAAAAGAAGAACATCCTCCATTCGTGACAATGTGGATGAATCCAGAGGATATCCTACTTTAAGATTCCACAGAATCTTAAAAAGCTGATCTCACAGAACCAGAGAGTGGAATGGTGGTTGCCTCGGGTTGGGGGAAGGCAAGGGAAATGGGGAGATGTTGGTCAAAAGATACAAACTTTCAGTTATAAGATGAGTAAGTTCTGGGGATCTTATGTACAGTAGGGTGACTATAGTTAATACCACTGATTTTATGGTATACTTGAAATTTTCTAAGAGAATAGGTCTTAAGTATTTTTGCCACACACAAAGCATGGCAACTGTAGGGTGACAGATGTGTTAATTAACTTGACTGTGGTAATTATTTCACAATGTATACATATGTCAAATCATCATGTTGCACATTCTAAAAAAAAAAAAAGAACTATGTACAGTTTTTGCCCTCAAAAGTCTCACAGAATCTCACATTGATCAGACATACTGTCATGGTTAGCTGTTTAATTATAAGCTGGCATTAAATGTCATGAGGGAAAAGCAACTGGAGAGTTCCGATGGAAAACCTGACTTACTCTGGGAGTTTTGGAAAGCTGATGACACTCATCAAGTGAAACCAGGTGACCAAGTAAGTGTGGGGAGTGATAGTGTTGGAATGCTCCGAGCAGAGGGAACAGCATGGATACAAGAGTATACTTGGCTACATGGAAACTCTAAGATGGTTACAGGAACAACCTTCTTATGCATGGAAGGCACCCAATTTATAACTCCCATCAAACTCTTACCTTGTCATTCAAAGACCATTTTAAAAGTTGCCTCTTTATGAAGCTTTTTCAAACCCTATAGTCAGATTGAATTAGTCCATGCTTGAGCTTCTATTGTACGTGTGATAGAACACTATGAAGACTCTGCTTTGAATCCGAGAGGCAGTACACAGCTATGGAGTCAGGCTTTCTGAATTCAAATCCTGACTCATCTATTTATTTTCTGTGGGACCTTAGAAAAGTTGTTTAACATCTCTGCATTTCAGTTTCGCCACTTGAGAAATGGAAACAGTAAGAGTACCTTGCTCACAGTTTGATGGGAGGATTGGGAGAGTTAAGACAAGCAAAGTGCCTAGTTCAGTGCCTGGCACAGAGGGAAACCTCATCAATGAAACCTATTCTTGTTTGTTAGTTCTGAGCATGTCTGTTGCCTTATTAGTTGTGCCCAAGTGCTCAGAGCTGCCTAGAATCTAATCAGGAACTCTACCCATTTCTCCTAACACCTAACATATCTCTTAACATTCCACTGTTCATCCTGGAATTTCAGGCTGCCTTCAATCACAGTGCCTCTTGAACTTTGTGTATATTTGGGTAACTGAGGAATGTTGTTAAAATGCAGATTCTGATTCATGGGTCAGTGGTGGGGCATGACCATCTGCATTTCTAGTAAGTTCCTGGTGATGCCCATACAGCTAGTCTGTGGACCACACCTGAGTAGTGGGGCTCTATACCAACCTCAGTGAGCTCTCAGAGGCTACCTGAGTCTGGGGGAGAGACAGAGCCTATGGAAGGAGAAGGGACTCAGTCTACAACACCTGCACCTGGCCACTGAACATCATTATCTGCTTCCCTTAGTCAGGGCTGCTGCCTGACCTGCTGCAGTTACTCAGTGTGAGGGAATATCATCAGGCCACTACCAGCAGTTCTTAAGGCTAGAATTAGGGTTTGAGAGAGAGAGAGGGAGAGACAAGGGAAGAGGAAGAGAGTTATTATTTCAGGCCAGCAATCTGGAAATTCAGGTAAGAGTCCCTATAAAAGTCTTGAGTTTAAAATCTGTAGGGCAGGTCAGCAGGCTGGAAACTCAGGTAGGATTTCTTGAGGTAGAATTCCTTCTTTCCTGGAAAAGCTTAGTTTTTGCTTTTAAGGCCTTCAATTGGTTAGATAAGGGCCACTGACATTTTAGAGGGTAATCTGCTTCACAAGTCAACTGATTGTGAATGTTAATCACATCCGCAAAAATATTATCACAGCAACAACTAATGTTTGCCCAAACAACTGGGCACCAGAACCTAGCCAAGTGATACATAAAGTGAAACTTCACAAGGGCCAAAAGGAATGGACTGTTCCATGGCTTCAGATGTTCCTCACCATGTCAGAGTGTGAATGAGTCTCTGAAACCCTCCTCCCTTCTGGGACAAAAACTCCACGGGCCTGACTCCTATCTTGGGGTTTAAAGGGTGACATTACAGTTGACAGTTGCCTCTGTGTCTGTGGTTTGTGTTCTGTTGTACCCAAACTGAGCCTGACTAACCAACTTTTTGGCATTGGAGGCTAAATTTCTTGGTGAAAAACAAGATAGTTACTTCAATTCAAACAGCATTTGCCTTGGAGTGCCAAGCTCCAGATTAAGAATTCAGATCCTGTTTATGTGGGGGTCATACCACCAGGTTGTAAGCAGTGGGTGGTTCCTCCCAGGGGGTCTTGGACTGCTGCTAAGACCCCTGCTGTGGCTATGACCCATTCCGGCCTCAGAGCAGCAGTGAGTAAAGGCTCTGCAGCCCTCAGGGAAACATCCAGTAAGCCAATACCACCACACTGTGGGACACTGAAAGCAGGCACGTTCAAGACTTCACATTTATCTTTGTACTGCTTTCTCAATGCACTTTTCAGTTGGTGCTTTCATTTTATTATCAATATCATCACACATATAGGCAGGGAGAGATTGTTAACCTCTATTTTTCTCCTGAGATGATGAAATGGTACCATCTCCTGGCCCAATGCTCTTAGGCTAGATGACAAAAAGGAAAATGCCCTGCTGTGGAAGCTGGTGGACTTGAGTTGAAGTTCCTGTTCAACCCTGTACTAGCTGAGTGACCTTAGGTAAGTAACCTCAGCTCTGTGAGCCTCAGTTTCTGTATCTGTAATAACTACCTTGAATGTCTGAAGTAAGGATTATATGTATTAACGTGGCTCAGTGTCCGTCATCTAGCAGGTACTTAAAACGTGGTGGTGACTTTTTGGTATTACTGTAGTAGCCATGTCTTGGGGTGCCACCCACTCATAGCACCTGGCTCTGGTGCTGCTTCTGTCTACAGCCCTTGGTGAGCGGCCTGGGGTTGTGCTATGTGGTCCACCACTCAGTCGTAGCTAACTGGGTGAAGGAAGGTTGCTTGACCCAGAATGGGCTCACATTCCTCCAGGAATTTGGAACCGGAACATTGAGCAACTGAGCCATTGAGCTATGGGGAACTGAGCTGAAAGGCCATGTAGCCTTGCGGACTGAGGCAACCAGGATGACTACTGTGCACGCTGAGGTAGTGGCAGAGGGAGCCCTTCAATGGAGACAAAGGAGGAAGTGCGCACAGGCACAGGGTAGAAGAGATAGACCACACAGCCCTTGAAGACAGACCTACAGTTCTGAATATCTTCCTGGTTCCCATGAAGGCAGCTAGGTTCTTTTCTGCCTTTGGATTCCATGGGATCTATATCCTTTTAAGTCCTCCTCTCTTCTCCTGAGCTGGCTTGAGTGTGTATCTGTTCCTTATCACAAGAAGATGAATGATGAGAACTAAATGGATAAGAAATGGAGGTTCTGAGAGGTACAATAAGTAGGTGAGTCCAGACACCCAGTCCAGGGCTCATTCTACTGCTTTCTGCTGCCTTATAATCCTCCCTATCTAGCAAGGACTGCTATTACAGCCATGATGCCCTTGTCTCGCCTCCTAAATGGGAGTCTGAGGTGGGCTGGGGAAGGAAGATGTGGCCTGTCACAGAAGATGTGGTGCTAACCTTGCCCTGACACTTTCCCTTGCTGACTTCTGCTTCTCCTCCATGTTCCATGCAGCTGCTTTCCCAGGCTCAGCTTGGAGTACTGAAAGTGCCTCTGATGTCTTCCTCCTTGAGGTGGGCACCAGCTCTCAGTGGCCTCCCTGTCTCTATTTCTCTAAAGGGGAGAAGTTACTGGGTTAGTGGCGCTGGATCCCAGGGGATCTGGGTTCAACCTGACTCTTATTCAATGAAATCATCTGTAGTAGAAGTCAGGTTTCTCTGACCTTTCAGTGCTGTGGACCAAAGCAGATAACCTGGGACCTGAATGTAAAGAAAAATCTAGAGAAGTCCTAGGGTATCTCTCTCTCTCAAGTGTTCCAGAGGTGACTGGTCTGAACTTAAAACTCACTATGAGCATCACAGGGGCTGGAGTGTCGAGGGAGTCTGGTAGCACCTCAGAGGTGCTTGACTGTCACATGGGCCAGAATGTTGAACACCCCATGTGGATTGGCTAGAATTGTGCTTCCCAAGTTTGAGTACATTGAAGGCTGCCTACATCAAAATCACAGAGGTGCCTATTAACACACAAATCACTGAATTTCCTTCTAATTTAGGATGTCTAGGATGAGGCTTGGGAAGCTGTAATTTCAACAGGTACCAGACGGTTCTGATCATCAGCCACGATGGAAATTACCCTCAGGTAGAGGGCCTTGTTGATGTCAGCCTGAGTCTTTAAAAAGGTCCTGCAGCAAACACCACACATGAAAACTTCTGTAGTCCATTCTCTCACCATCATAAATAGATGTTATGGTTGAATTACGTTCCTCCCAAATTCATGTTGAAGTTCTAACCCCCAGGACCTCAGAATGTGACCTCACTTGGAAATAGGATTGCTGTAGATGTAATTAATTAAGATGAGGTCATAGTGGAGAAGGGCAGGCCCTTAATCCAGTATGACTGATGTCCTTACTAAGAGGTGAAATATGGACACAGACACATATAGAGGGAAGATGATGTGAAGACATACACGGAGAAAGCCATGTGAATTATGCTGTCATGAGCCAAAGAACACCTGGGGCTACCAGAAGCTGGAAGAGGCAGGGAAAGATCTTTTTTCTACTGGCTTAAGAGGGAGCTTGGCCCTGACAACACCTTGGTTTCAGACTTCTAGCCCCAGAACTGTGTAACAATAGATTTTCATGGTTCTAAGCCCCGCCTCCAGTTTGTGGTACGTTATTACGGCAGCCCTTGGAAATTAATACAGAATGCTTTGAACTTTTTAGTTTTTAAGGTCAGTTGCTCTCCATTCCTCTAAGTTGCTCTATCTGCTATTTTGGATGTGAAATGAAGATTCAATAAGGCCAGGGTGTAGCCTATGTGGCTAGGGTGGGGTGAGGTGTTTAGAGGGCAGAAAATCTTCATTCCTGTGAGGAATGTGATAGTGCCCCATGAAGTCAGAGAGAAGCCTTAATGTAGAGAAGGAAGGTTGCCTCTCTTCTTTTATTCCCCTGACGAATCTGACCAGACATTTCAGCAGCCAAGCAGCTATTCACAATTGCCAATTCTGTGAACATGGAGTTTGTGATTGTAGGTAGGAGAGGTGTGCTGACATTAGGATCCTACTGGCTGTGTGGGTTTACATAAGCTGTCCAGTCCCGGAGTCCTCACATGTTAGAGTGCACCAGAATCACTTGCAGTTGAAATTCACTGCTCGGTTGCCCCCAGTTTCTGATTCAGTAGGTCAGGGACGGAACCTTCGAGAATGCTCATTTCTAACAAGTTCCCAGGTGATGTCAATGTTGCTGGTCCAGGGACCACACTGAGAGCTGCTAACCTAGTTTCTCTAAGCCTCTGTTTTCCCATCAGTAAAATGGGGTTCATGATGTTCCTAAATTATAGAGTTCTTATGAAGATTAGGTGAGGTAATGGCCATAAAGTGTGTAGCACGTTGCTATGTGGAGAGCTCAGTACATTTTAGTGATCATCTGCTCTTACTAACACAAACTGAAGCCCTCTTCTGTGCTTAGCTTGCTAAGTCACTCCAAGATGTTTCAGAGGCAGGAAACACTCAAAGGCAATTCTGGGTGGGATGCAGAGAAACATCACGTCCTGTTGGCGTTTTCAGAGAAGGAAACTATCCTCTTGAAACTAAGGGACACTTATTGCTACGCTGAGGTTGCATCTTCCACCTGTGCCAGCACATGAGCCCTAGATGAGGCCTTTGGTAGAAGTGGGATTAGGAGAGGAGAAAGGGCTGGGTCTCACCCTCAGGCTCATCGAACACAGAGCCCTGTGCTGAGGAGGTTGGGAGCACTACACTGCCCGGGCCTGCAGCTGGGAGCCTCTGCTATTCTATATGCAGGGCACTGGCCATCCATTAAGAAAACATTCCATGGTCTGTGCCCTTTCCCACACTCCCAGCTAAGCAGTGATTGTCTTGGTGTTCAAGCGTCAAGTGTTGGGGCTTTTCAGAAGCCACTGCATATGTTTGCCCTGCGTCTCCTCCAGTTTGGGGCTTTTCAGAAGCCACTGTATATGTTTGTTTGCCCTGTGTCTCTGAGCACAGAGAAATGGACTGTTAATGGGTTGGCCTTCCTAACTCAATATGACATCCTGGCACTGAGTCTTCTCATTAGCTTGGTTCTTGGGATTCTAGCTTCAGAAGCAAGACAGTTTATGTCGATATAAATAATGCTTTGTCTCTGGGATTCTGGCCCCATCAGAGGACTGGGGGCTCTCGTTAGAAGCTGCTGGCTTGTTGCTAAGGTGCTTGGAGCTTATCCAAGTTCACATTTCCTAGGATGGTGGAGAAGAGTTAATGATTACAAAGCTCTGAAAAATGTACATGCTGGTTTCATTCCAACACCATTTAAAAACACTTCATTACCAAAAGCGGGATATTTCTGGTTTTGTTTGACTTTTGCAGTAGTCAAAACTTTGAGGGTAAAATTGGGAGTCCTTTTTTCATGTGTGTATTGGTGAAAACTTCCCCTTTCAGTATAATAGTGAGCTCTTCTTGAGTACCTACTATGTGCAAAGCGGCAATATGAGGGACATTAGGAAAAGATAAGACTTGTCCAGTAGTTGAAGAGGAGGTACCAGGTGAAGAGGTTGTGATGTAAAGGTACAGAGAAAGGTGGCTGACATCGTAGTATTTCTTTGAAGCTAAATTGTCTCTGAATTACTGTCCCCTTCTCCCCCCAAATACTAGTTTGGCTGCACATGCAGATTCACCATGTAAGTTAATGGAAAAACTCATTTCTTTTCTTGTCTGCATATGTGTGGTCTTTTCCTATCCAGTACTTCCACCTGAACAGGTTTTAGTTGAGTATTTATTTATTGTCTCTTTCACTAGAATGTTTAAGTCTGGTGGGTAGGGATCTTCTCAAACTAGTCTATCTTGGCAGCCAAATTGAAAAGGCCAAAATGAAATCATGAGGGCAATTATATAACATATTATTCACCAAATCCAAGCATACTAGAACTTAAATATACACTTAGAAGCTAAACAATTGGTTTAGTATACATAAAATCAGGGCCATTTTATAGTTCTATACCTTGAAGTCAACTCATAATTTACCACCCTCTTCCCTATTTTATAAGATAATGCTAGCTAGAAACAGCTTTTAAAAACCAGGCTTGATAAAGCTAAACATGGTTATTTACCATACAATCCGACAACTGTGCTCCGAGGAACTTACCCAAATGACCTGAAAACTTATGTCCACACAAAAAGCTGCACACAAATATTTATAGCAGCTTTACTCATTAGATCCCCAAATTGGAAGCAACCATGATGTCCTTCAATAAATGAACAGATAAACTGGCACATCCATACAGTGGAAAATTATTCAGGATTAAAAAGAAATGCGTTATCAAGGCATAAAAAGACATAAAGGAAACTTAAATACATATTACTAGTGAAAGAAGTCATATGAAAAGGCTACCCAGTGTATAATTTCAACTATATGACATTCTGGAAAAGGCAAAGCAGTAAAAGATCACGGCTGCCAGGAGTTATGGGGGAAGGAAAGAAGGGTGAAAAGGCAGAGCACAGGGGCTTTTTAGGGTGGTGTACTACAAACACTGTAATAGTGGATACAAAACATGCTATTTGTCAAAACCCATAGAACCATCTATATAACACACACTATTGTAAACTATGGACTTTAATTAATAATTAATAATCATGCAACAATACTGTATGGCAAATTGTAACAGATGTGCCACACAATGCAAGATGTTAAAAATAGGGGAAAGTGTGTATGTGGTGGGGGAGGGGAGGGACTGTATAGGAACTCTGGACTTTCTATTCAGTTTTTCTGTAAACCCAAAACTGCTCAATGAAATAGTCTTTAAAAAAATTCAGCTAATGAAATTAATCAAATAATTTATTCACTTACTTATTTTTTTATTTTGACATTTATCGAGCACCTAGTATGTGTCAGTTACCTTGGTCATCACATGGCCATAGGTGTGAGGTTATCTAGTGGTACTTGTTCAGAGAGGAAGTTTCAATTATAGTAGTTAAAGAAACTCAGTTCTCTAAAAGGTTGAGATAGATAGATAATGGCAAGTGTCTGTAAAGCACCGAAGGGTGTTATGAAAGAGGTCCCTACTTTTGAGGATGAAATCAAAGACCATGAGTCCTTTTTATAATCCCACACCCCAGAGGATAATAATATCCAGAGCTCAGGAACTTTTGCATGTGAAAGTGTAAATGGAAAAACTCTGCTAATGTTAGGTATTATTATTATAGTAATAATGATATTCAGGAAGAAATTATGGAGTGGAACTCAGGCTCAAGAAACAATACATTCATTCATTTTTTTAAAATTTATTTAATTGACAGAGAGAGAGAGACAGCATGAGAGGGAACACAAGCAGGGGGAGTGGGAGAGGGAGAAGCAGGCTTCCTGCTGAGCAGGGACCTCGATGCGGGGCTCAATCCCAGGACCCTGGGATCATGACCTGAGCTGAAGGCAGTTGCTTAACCAACTGAGCCACCCAGGTGCCCCCATTCATTCATTTTTTTTAAATTAAAAATAAGACGGCTTGAGTACCCTCTCCCCCACTCCTCACGCAGAAGAGAAATTCAACATCAGTCATTAGTGGGGCTCCTCCCCTCCCCTGCACTGGATTGTGTAAGATCCCTGGCTCCAGGAAAACGTGAGAGGCTCTGGGCTGTAACTCCTGGTAGCTCCATTGCTGCTTCCCCGTGCTGGGGTCTGGCGCTATGGGCTGCTATCTGCCCAAGACTGCCTCCTGGAAGGCTTCCAGCCGTCCTGGCCTTGCTCTCCCTTGCAAACCTTAAGCCTTCCACTGACTACAGGCTTGGCCACAGGGGCCCTCCTCACAGCTCAAGGCCACTGTGCTTAGTGTCCAGCCTCCAGAGGCCTCTGGCAGTCATCCCCCATCTGAGGTCAAGCTTCTGTGGGACACTAAATGGGAGCAAGGTCCGTGTCCCTGCCTCTCAGCTACTCCTCACCCCTCTGCCCAAAGTTCTCCTCCTTCCAGGAACCCTACCTGCTTTTGCACCCTGAATCAGCATTTTCTATATCTCAACAGGGCTAAGCTTTCAAAAACAAAGGCTGCTAAATTCTCCCTTGGTGCAAGAGAACCTCAGATCTCCTGGAGGACAGGGATATGGCCAGGGGTTGGGGGGCTGGTGGGTGGGGGAGACAATAGGGGGAAAAAAAGCTTTTCTTTCCTTCCTGAAGAGCCTCCATCAGACACTTCCCAGTAGAGCTCTCCTGCCATGTGATAATTGTTAGTGGTAAGGAATTCATTTTATTTTATTTTATTTTTTTTTTTTAAAGATTTTATTTATTTATTTGAGAGAGAGAATGAGAGAGAGAGAGAGAGCATGAGAGTGGGGAGGGTCAGAGGGAGAAGAAGACTCCCTGCTGAGCAGGGAGCCCGATGCGGGACTCGATCCCGGGACTCCAGGATCATGACCTGAGCCGAAGGCAGTCACTTAACCAACTGAGCCACCCAGGTGCCCAATAAGGAATTCATTTTAAAAACAAAACCACTCACTGAATTCTACTCCTGAAGCCAATATTGCACTGTATGTTAACTAAAATTTAAATAAAAAAATTAAAAACAAAACAAAGCAAAACCAAAAAAACCACTTTTCGTGAGCCAAATATTAGGTCATGTCAGACCTCAAGCTCTGGGTCCTGGGCTTCCGAAGATGCCTCACCACATCGGGCATCCATCAACAGTGAAGTCTCATTGACCTGGGGATAATTCTATAGTCAGCACAAAAGGTTAAAAGTTTATCCAGTCAAAATTCCCCATGAGTCTGCATTAGGGAAGTAACCCTTTGCAGGATTTTCACGTAGTCTGTCACAGAGCTTTTACTCTCCAGTATTTGGACATAACTCATTCTTTGGACAAACACCAGATGAATTGGTTAGAGTACATCTAGAGGTGAGAATGTGTAAAGAATACTTACCTTTAAACACAACAATCACCTTAGTGTCATTTGATGCTCTTGCTAA
Source organism: Eumetopias jubatus (assembly GCF_037043125.1). NCBI lineage: Eukaryota > Metazoa > Chordata > Mammalia > Carnivora > Otariidae > Eumetopias > Eumetopias jubatus. Next base: position 36,431,628 of record NW_028274823.1, read on the forward strand.
GAGAGGCTTGAGGGGACCTACTCTTCTGTGGGACAGCGATCTCCCCACCTCACATTCACTCAGGGTAGTGTTTATGGAGTACAATGACTGGTGTAGACCTCACTGTTTTGATTGCTCTCTTTCTTCTTCTCTCTCTCCTCTCTCTCTCTCCACCTCCACTCTCCCAAATGCATTTAGTTGGCTTTGGATGTGAAGGGACTCCACTGTGCTATAAATACCTACTGGCTCTGTGCCAGGCCCTGGGTGGTCAAACAATCCTCACCCTGTCAGACTGCTTCCTGGTCTCTCTAAACTTTCCATTGGTACTCTTTGTAGCCTGCCATCTTGGATTGTTCCTTGGTGGCTCTTGCTGTGTTTTGATTCCTAAACTTAACTCTATACCTTTTATTCAATCTAGAGTGGGTCTGGTGATCAATTATGCCTTTGGGTAATCTGACTTTGGCCCAGGCCCTGTTTGGAGCCAGGCTGTTTCCAGGCTGGTAATGGTAGCTGGAAGGGTCCCACTCTGCAGTAATGTAACAGAAATTCTGTCTATTTCAGTCTCCTGGGCCCATTCTCACTGGTCTTTTTAGAGGCCGAAAGTTCCATATACTCCCTGCAAGTTCCTGCCTCAGCCCTTCATTGCTCAGCACAATTTCTGCAGTCCTTTCTCAGTGATCTTCCTAGAGTCACAAGTAGTAAACCCTATGGTGGGATGCTCATTGTCTCTTCTAAGCTGGGAGCAGTGTGAAAAAAAAACAACTTTGCATCAAGACAGAGTTAGAATATTGGCTCTGCCTCTATGTGACCTAGCACAAATTCTTTAGCCTCTCTGAGCATCTCTTAAGCCCCACTGTAAGATGGAGTTGCATTCCGAACCCTGCTGCTATGGGATTGCATTACTTCGCCGAAGGTTATTGTGAGGAACAGTCATGCCAAAGTGCACTGCACGCGCAGATGGTCAACAACTGTTAGCTCTTACTATTACCTCATTCACTGGAGGCAGGGATGGGCTAGGGCCTCTATGGGACGGTTTCTCCAACTCAGAATGGTTGAAGCAATTTCTTCTCTTCCTTTGTATAGCTAATCCTGTTTTGCTTTAGACTGAGATAAAGCACACATCTGGGCTCAGAGTCCCACACGGACACTCACTTGGTGTGAGACAAGTGTCTTTGGTTTCTCTCACCCACAGTTTTCTCCCTTATAAAATGAAGACAATAATAGCTATCCCTTAGGATTACTGGGAGAGGAAGAAGGAAAGGATATAAGGTGGTCAGTGCAGTGCCTGGCTCAAATCTCTCATCTGATACTGGTACACATCTCTTTCCTCTCAGATCATAAAGACCTTATGTAAGCAGGCCCACATCAGTCACTCCTGGCCCTGTGCTGGCATGAAGAGGAGCCTCATCAACTAGTGATAGAAAAACAAATAATTCTTCTTTCCTTGGTTCTCAGGAGACCTGGTTTGAAGTCTGTACCACTAAGGTTCCATAGCAATTTAAAAGATAAACAACTCCAGAACAGGTTCCTACAGTATTAAATAGGGCAAACTTTCAAATCGGTCATGATGGAAAAAAAAAAAAAAAATCTCAACTGTGTTATATAAAGGCAGACTCATGGAACTTGATTCACATAGGAAAAAAATCTGGAAAATTGTACCAGGAATTTCAAACTGAAGGCAAATAAATTTGTAGTAAAAATATTACACATGATTTGTTAAAAACAATTTTTAAACAAAAGAGTTTTATTTTATTTTAAACATTTATTTATTTTGGAGAGAGAGTGAGCACCCGGGGGAAGGGCAGAGGGAAAGGGAGAGAGAGTTTTAAGCAGACTCTGTGCTGAGCATGAAGCCCAACGCCGGGCTTGCTCTCATAACCATGAGATGGTGACCTGAGCCAAAACGAAGAGTCGACGCTTAAGCAACTGCGCCACCCAGGCGCCCCTAAACAAAAGTGTTTTAAATAAAAACACCATGATCATGGAATCCCTATAAATGTCACTCTGGGCCTCAGTTTCCCTTTGAGACCTGGATTAGATTCATGGGGCCTCACAGCTTTTGATAAAGACATTTAGATTTTTTCCAAAATACAGGAAGAAGCTATTGTATTTTAAGTAGGAGTAGGCCATGATCTGATTTACATTTTTTAAAGCCCAGACTTTTTCTCACTTTTCTCGTTACCCTCTGGCCATTCTCCATCCGGCCTTTTGTGCTTTATCTCATGTCAACTTCTCTTTCTACAGTTACCTCCCCTCCTGCTCCATCCCACAGCATCACTTCTTCTGAGCTCATGGCATTTGCTGGGATCTTAATGACACTCTGTCCCATGATATGGCATGCTATTATTATCTTCTGCATGTTAATTAATTCAACAAGCATGTATTGAACAGCTGCTGCATGTCAGGCACTGTGGTAAGTCTTAAAGACACAGACATGATTAGAACAGGTTCTCTGCTCCCAAGTAGCCTGGAGTTGGGGTGGGGGGCAGGGAGAGCTATATAAACAAATCACTAGAGGCCTTGTGGTAAGCCCAGTGATAAGCACAGCAGGGTTTTTATGAGATCCAAGATAAGGGGTCCCTAACCAATGGGGAGGGGAGACTAGTTGGGGCTAGGGGAAACTTTCTGGATGGGCAGAGGTTGGGTCAGACTCTCCAAGGCAGACTGGGAGTGAGGGGTGAAGGGGTGGGGTGCAGAAGGGTCAGGGTCAGTAAAGGCATGGGGGCAGAAACAGAATGGTGAGATACTACAAACAGTTCATTCTTGATGACATTTAGTGGGAGACTGAGAAGAACAGGAGATGAGGCTAGGAAAAACAGGAACGAAATACAGCACAAAACAAACAATACAACAACACCCAGGATGCCTGTCTTCTACTGGAAGGAATTCTTGGAACTGAATTGGGAAAAAGTTCCACAGTGGGACATAGGAAGCCAGAGGTGGTCTTCATTTCTTTCTTCACTGAAATACCACACGGGGGATACCGCAGTGAGCAAAACTGACCAGGTCTCTGCTGTCAAGGAGCCTGTGGAAGACTAGCTGGTGGTCAGCTCAACAACACAGTGTGATAAATACTAGGTGCTGTGGGAGCCCTTAGGGAAGAGCTGTGACCCAGCCTCAGGGCCCAAGTAAGGCTTCCTAGAGGCAGTATCCTCTGGTCGGTTGGGCTTCATGGGGTTGAAGGGGTAGGGTGTGAGACAGGTATGTGCAGAAAGGGATCGCCGTGGCCCACCTTTCCTCTGAAACCCCCTAGCCTCCTAGGCTCACGAAACCAAGGCACAGGCCCAGATGGGAGCAAGGGGATGGAAAGTGGGCTTTGGAAACCTGCAGAGACATCCCGGCTGTTCTGTGGTCTTCCAGCCGTCTCCTGGAACACGGGCCTGTTTTGCAAACACAGCAAGCTAGGCCAAATATGTGGGGTTTAGCCCTGGCTTGGCCAACCCAGCTCATTACGCAAATAGCAGGAGATTTTTTTTTTCCTTTTTCTTTCTAAACGAAATCTTCTCTGGGTGCATAATTTATACAACTCCAACGAACTGAAGTTTGGCTTTCTTCCCAAGAAAGAAAAACATCTCCTTAGATTTTCCACACACCCACCCCGTCCTACTGGCCACATGCCAAGACTTCCCAGCAAGGCTGGGGCAGGCCTTGCTGCTGCCCTGGAGAAGGGCAGGGATGTACCACCGCTGTGAGGGCCACAGGGGCAGTACTTTCAGGGGTAGCTGCAGGGGTGGTGCAGGCGGGTGTTCTGTACAGGAGTGGGAGGCTGGGAAGCAGGTGTGTGGTCAGGGGCGGGCAGGAAGCTGCACAGACAGCAGCACCATTGGGAATTGCACTGGGACCAGTGGACCTAGGAGTAGCTTGTCCGTGTTTACAAAGCACCTTCTCGTCTCGTCTGAGTCTCCCAGCGAGTACATGAGGACAGTAGGACACACGTAATTACTATTCCCATGTAACCGATGAATTGCTAAGAGAATGGAACAGGCAACTTAAAATTAGCCTGACCCAAGTTAGAATCCCACCTCTGCCACTGAGTGTCCTCAGGCAGGTTGCAAAACTTCTTGCAGCCTCGCCTATTAGACATAATGCTAGCACTTTCCCCAAGGGGTTGTGCAGAGGGTTAAATGAGATCCCATATGCGAGGAGCCCACTCCACGCCTGGCCCCTAGCAGATGCTCCCTTGTTCCCGTATAATGGCTGGAGAGATTTCCTGACTCATGTGGGTGCTGCTGGGCCTGGACCCAGGTGTTCTGACTCCCAGCACAGCCCTTCATGTAGCCTCAGTCCCCCATGTGCCCACCAGGCCAGTCTGTCCCCACGTAGAGGCTGCACGCTCTGTGAGGCTGCCTGTACATGGCTGGCTCTGAGATCTTGGCTGATAGCTGTGTGGTCCTTACATCCAAATGCCTGCCATGCTCTGTAGGAGCAAGCGGCTCTAGAAACTGCATAGCTGGTGAAACTTAAGCTTCGGAACATGAACCCTAGCCCACAATCTGCCTGTTTCCTCTTATAGTCAAGGGCAAGCATCCAAATCCCCTGTCATTTATCATTGTCACTGCTGCTCAGAAAGGTCAGTGTGCATTCTTCTCGGTTGCCTCCAGCCCCTTGGTCTGGAGCAGTGATTCCAACTTAGAGGCACTGAGCCTTGCACACGTAGGCACTTAGGAATGTTTGCAGAGCAGACATCAGGTCATGCCCCCCTGTGTAGACTGGCTGGAGGTCCATGCCCTCACAGCCTGCATGAAAAGAGCATTTCCTCCTCTGGGCTAGCTCAGTAGCTCCTGTGTTATACACCCAGATTGTTTTCTCAGTGAATACTTCACAACTATTATAACTATTCCCTCTTCTTGGCAGCCTCTTCCTCCATGGCTGGTTCCTTCTCACTCAATTCTTAGCCTAAGCGTGGCTTCCTCAGGGGCCTTGTCTGCCTAACCCAATGGAAGTTGTCCCCCTCTACCCCACCCAAGGCACTGTCTATCTCATCATTGTTCATTATTTTTTTCATGGTACTCTTCACTGTCTGAAGTTATTTATTGATTGTTTTTGTGACTAGAACAGAAGGTCCATGAGAGCAGGACTTAGTCTGTCTTGGTCTTGTGGTATCCCAAGTGCTTGGCAATATAGCAGGAGTTCAATAGTTACTTGTTTTGTTTTTAAAGATTTTATTTATTTGAGAGAGAGTGAGAGAGTGCATGAGCAGTGGTGGGGGGGAGCAGAGGGAGAGGGAGAAGCAGGCTCCCCGCTGAGCAGGGAGCCCGATGTGGGACTCGATCCCAGGACCCTGAGAACATGACCTGAGCGGAAGGCAGACACTTAACCAACTGAGCCAGCCAGGTGCCCCTCAACAGTGCTTGTTTAATGGGTAAATGAAGCAAGCTTAAGATCATGCGGTCCAATGTCTTCATTTTGCAGAAGAGAAAACTGAAGCCCAGAAGGGTTAAGATGCCCAGTGTCAGTTCACTTGTGTCAGACACCCGCCAGGAGCTTTTCTCCAGTAGCTTCTTCCTCAATTCTCAAGGGTCTTTGGAACTAACATATGTTAATGGTCTGCCTTTCTATTTAGGAAGAAGGACTATTTCCTGTCTCTGATGAGTTACAGCACCAAAAATATCTGATGTGCACTCTCATGAGCTAAAAGACATTTTGCTCACTTGGGCTGAAAATGGAAAACACACAGATGCACATATAAACACTCTGAAAATAAATTAAAATGGGCTAACATGTGGGTAAGGAATGATCATATAAAATGATGTCATCCTGTTGGGTGTCAGCTCTCCAGGGAAACACCATAACTGGGTTATTATCTATTGATGTCAGAGGAGAAATTTTCCCCTTTAGATTCTGAAGGAAGAATATGGGGGCCAGGAAGAGTCACTGTGGAGTTGTGGGCTGGAGAGCCTCCTCACAGAATAATCTGAGGGTTAAGCCTGAAAAGGTGTGTGAAGGATCCAGCAGAATACCTGCTTAGTCAGGGGTAGTTCTGTCACCATCCCCAAAGATGGACCATTCTAGCTGAGGACTCACTCACTTCCGTGTTTCACTGACTCCCACTGGTTTCCTCATATTTATCCCATGGGAGATGACTCATACCAAGTAGCAAAATGAACCAGCATGCTAGCTCTGGTAAAAGGTTATGTAGAGCAGTAAGGAGCTAATAATAATTGTTATAACAGCCACTCCCTCACTTATTTTACATGTTCCATGTCCCAGGCCATGTGCTAAGGGCTCAGATGTATTACCTCATACAATTGTATAAGGTTGGAACTATTTTTGTCCTGCTTACCACATAGGGAAGCAACCACTTGATCCTATGAGGAAGAACTATTTTCAATCCTATTTTACAAATGACAAAATGAAATTTGGAGAGGTCAAGAGGTTTGCCCAAGGTTGCTCAGCTGGTGAAGGAACACAGCCAGAATTTCAGCTATGGCATATGGTCTGAATGCAAATGTGGTGTAAAGTAAAGCGCCAAAAGTGATAGAATGATCCAGGAGGCTGGAACTGATGGCTAAAGTAAATTAGAGTGGATAGGTTTTTGGTGGCTGGCAGTTGCCCACATTGTCTCTAGCTCTCTGCTTTTGATAAGTGACTATAACAAATATGTACTCATAATTAACAGGGTGTATTGGTATAAATTAAAGGGAGTGGGCCTTAAGAGAAGACACCTGGGAAAGTACAAATTACTGTCAGGGCCATGATGATCCTATGAAGTAAAGTTCCAAGCACTGAGAATTCTGTGCTCTCGGCACACTGCCTTGCATCTAAAAGACAGGGACTGCATTATTTATCTTTCATTAAATGAAAAAGTGTATATAAAAGATCCCGGTTTAGACCATGCCCAGGACCTGGCACAAAGTAGGCACTTAATTACAAAATACTCCCTTCTGTACCTTTATTTCCCAATACCTCCCATAATGCTTGGCATATAGTAGATGCTAAACGCATATTAGCAGTTTGTTATTTTTTGACTAGTAAGCACTTATTATTTAATAAAAGCTAATATTTATTGGGGCTCCATGCTAAGCATTTCCAGGCAATATCACTTCTGCCCATTACACTTACTTAGTGAAGTATAGTTACCATCTCTGCTTAACAATGGGAATTCCTTTAACTGAAGAGAAAACAGACTTCCAGAGATTAAATACCTCCCCCAAGGACACTAAGCTATCAAGCAGGGAAGTGGCAGAACCAGGGGTTGGAATAAATGGGTTCTCAGAATCTCTTCCCCAGGTTCCTATCCAACCAAGGAGGATGGTGTCTGTCACTCTCTAAGGGATCTGTGGGCCATGGCTTGAAGCTTGACACTTGTTAGAAATCTTATTTCTTTAAAAAAATTCATACCGGGCGCCTGGGTGGCTCAGTCGTTAAGCGTCTGCCTTCGGCTCGGGTCATGATCCCAGGGTCCTGCGACTGAGCCCCACACTGGGCTCCCTGCTCAGCGGGAAGCCTGCTTCTCCCTCTCCCATTCCCCCTGCTTGTGTTCCTGCTCTCGCTGTGTCTCTCTGTCAAATAAATAAAAACAAAATCTTTAAAAAAAAAAAATTCATACCATTTTTGCTTTCTAACATGTCCACAGTAATTCAATCTAAGAGAATGTTTTAAATCACTGACCAGTTTCATTATCTAACTCACTGTCTCTCCCAATCTTCACATTACCTGGTGCTTCAGAAAGATGCATCATAATTTGTTTTGTGACTTCTTATTCTCCTGGCAGACCATAGCATGCCTCTGGGAGTATACATGCTCCAGGTTGAGCAGGAAGCTAGAGGAATCTGGTAAACTTCCTGGGAGAAGAGTTGTGAAGTAGCATTTAACTGACTGGCAGAGGGAAAACTGGGACCTGGGTTTTACAGCTCTTCTTCCGTCTGTCCCCAACCTCCTACCCCTAAATCCTTTCTCATTTTATCCCCTAGCAGAGCAGAGTGGAGATCCAACACAGAGTTGAGAATATAGCAGATCCTCAGTGGCAAATAAATGAATGAATGACTGGGCAGATGGGTGAGGTCTGGTTAGTGATGGGCATCAGCATCACCTTGGAAAGGCCAATGGCCTGAAAGAGACTAAGGAGGGCTTTTATATTATAAAGGGGCTCCCTGGAGAAGGAGGCTACAGCCAAGGACACCAAAGCCTTAACACTTCCATGAGTCCTTTCTAGACCTTCTTAAGCTATTATTGATACTGCTGTGATCCCTAAATGTCAGTCAGTTTGGGAGCATCTTCTACCACCAGCAATAGGCACTCATAATCAGCTGGGAAGATAACTGGGAGGCCCTAGAGATTGTCTAGTCATTCTTCCCATTTTACAGGTAAGAAAACTGAGGCACAGAGAGGGAAAATGAATGACCCATGGTCACATGGTTTGATAGATCGGTTATTCACTGCATATCCAACATATCCATTTCCTGCTCCTTGTTCCTTCAGAGCAGAACTCCAGTTTTGTTTGATATTGGGCAGCTATGGTGGTAGGGAAGACCTTACCTACCCCTCTCCATTCGCAGAGAATGATTCTTCATGAGTTTGAGCCAACCACAACAATTCTACCCTTTCTGCCAGTGTCTGGTTTGGGGATGAGCCCTGATACAACACTAACCAATATAACATGAAGGGAAAGTTGTTGGTAGGGGCTTTTGGGAAAGTTTTGCTTCCTCTTAAGGAGCCATGATAGTGAAGGCTACAATCTTAGTCTCTATGGCTTTGGAGTTTGCTGGATGAAGACAGAATGCCTGGAGTAACTGCAGCCAAGAAGGGTCATGCTGAAGACAAATGCCAATACACTGTGGCTGGCAAACTGGATGGTATAAAGAGCGCAAGCTCTTCAATTATGGCATTGCTGAGGCAATGGATTAGCCAGCCCTGAAACTCCTCTACCTCTGCACTTCTCGTCAATTGAGGTAACAAAATGTCCTTATTGTTTAAAACAGTTGACTTGGGTTTTCTGTTATCTGTCTCCCAAAGCATCCACATGGCCAGGTAAGATCAGATTCCCAATGCAGTGTTTAGGTGGCTTCTTGGAATGGCTGGAGTGATCCCTGTGACTACCAGGAGGTAGGGGAGTAAAGAAGTGTTTGGGATTGTCAATGGAGTAGCAGCTGGATTGAGCTCCTACAGAAAATTGGGGGCTCCAAGGAAGATCTCACAGGCAGGCCTTGAATCCTGTAATCAGTAGGATTAAGGTTGGATTCATGGGCCCTGCATACTTCCGCTGCACTACTCTGCTGGATTAAGGTTGGATTCATAAAACAAAATAATAGTTTCCACCCCCAGGGCGTTATTCTCTCCATAATACTTGTGGTGGCACTTCCATGAAGTCATCAGGGACTCAAACTCCCTCCGCATCTCTGATCCATCATTCTTAGGGTGTAGCTCTCACCCGTATGTCAAAGATGGATGTTAGAGATCCACCATCGTATCTAAATCCCAGACAGACAAACAGAGCAGGCAAGAGTGTTATTCTCCTCCTTTTAAAGGATGAAACAGAATTTTGTTCTTTATATTGCTCTTCCTCATCTCTTCTCTCTTCTCTCTCTCTCTTTCCAAATACCAACACTCAGGCTCAAAGTAGATTTTAGTATATTTCAAATTTAGTCTTCTTATATACAAATGCTCAAAAAATATTTTTTTCTGATGATGGGAACATGTGACCCCCCCTTTGCAGCTTAGCTTTTAGGGCAGGTGTCACCATCCCTAATGAACTACAGGACCAGGGAGGAAATAATGGGAATGGAAAAAGTACTTTGGTGTAAAGAAAATGAATGGTAACAACTGTCATGAAATGGAGAACACAACCCCCTTGAAAGGAAGCATTGTTATCTAGTTCCAGTAGATTGTTGTCAGGTAGGAATGCAAGTTTCATGTTGCCAACTCTTTCATTATTCACTAGAGCTGTATTTTAAACCTAAATATGATTTTAAAATATTAGGTCAATATTGTGTCTTTGTTGGGTTTAAGAGCACCTTGAGGTCAAATTTTGTAGACAATTAATCCTGCAGAATATGGAATATAATGGGAACTCAATATTTGTTGAATGGATCAGTTCAAAATTTTCCAATTACTTCCTCTTAAAGACTGAATAGAACATCTAGTCAACTAGGGGGTGCCTGGGTGGCTCAGTCGTTAAGTGTCTGCCTTCGGCTCAGGTCATGATCCCAGGGTCCTGGGATCAAGCCCTGCAACGGGCTCTCTGCTCAGCTGGAAGCCTGCTTCTCATTCCCCCACTCCCCCTGCTTGTGTTCCTGCTCTCGCGCTCTCTCTCTCTCTGTCACATAAATAAATAAAATCTTAAAAAAAAAAAAAAGGGCGCCTGGGTGGCTCAGTCAGTTAAGCGACTGCCTTCGGCTCAGGTCATGATCCTGGAGTCCTGGGATCGAGTCCCACATCAGGCTCGAGTCTGCTTCTCCCTCTGACCCTTCCCCCTCTCACGTGCTCTCTCTCTCTCTCTCATTCTCGCTCTCTCAAATAAATAAATAAAATCTTTAAAAAAAAAAAGAACATCTAGTCAACTGGTTAAAGACAAAGGCATGTATGTCTTTGTCATGTATATGTCAATTGTTGCAGTGTTTTATTTCTCTCTCTCAAAACAGAGTCTAATCATCTCTAAGGCAGAGACTGTCTCCATCACACCAGCCTCTTCCTCTTAAAGGAGAGTTCCCCCAAATTCTACATAACACTTCCACTTATATCTCATTAGATAGAACATAGTTACCTTGCTGGGATTGTAGGAAATTAAGTCTTTTAGCTAAGTGAAACTGCTTGGTTAACAACTGGAGTTCTTTTACTAATGAAGAAAGGGGAAAGGATACTGGGAAGTTACTAGCAGTCCCTTCCATGCAACCCTGAAGAGAAAACTAAGGGGCAATGCAGTTAACTGAATTCCATAAATAATATTTATTAATATAGGATTACAGGATGTATTATATTGTATGTATTACAGGATGTCCAAGCTAGAAGTGGTCATAAAATCTTCTTGTCCAACTCACTCATTTTATAGTTAGGACATTTGAGGACCAGACTAGGGAAGGAATATACCTGGGGTCATATGATAAAAGATGCAGTCCTGATACTGTCTTATACCCAAGGTCTCCATCAACTCTTATTAATGTCCAAATCCCAGTATTCAGCCCTCACTGATTCCTCCTTGCCATAGTAATGCACCCAGGCTCCTTCACCTTACCACCACCCTCAGAATTCAGTATAACCTCACCATGTTTCCTAGTCAAGTTTCCTCTACTGTTTTTCTCAGTACCTCCAGCAAAGGATGGCTCATAGTTTTCATCATAGGGAGGAATAGTACTGGTTGGTAGAGGCTTCCAGAGGTGATCTCCCAAGGATAATTTTGAGGGCTCAGTGAGAAAGATTACTGGGATTGATTAATAAGGTCACAGTGGTTGCTGCTCAAGAAATGGAGACTCTTGGGGCAAAAGTTTGTTATGAGGCCTGGTTTCTTTTCCTTTAGGGGTGAGGAAAAAGCCTTCTTCATGGGCATATTAATAAGGTGTCTGGCACTCACAGGTGACAGCCATGTTCCTACAAGCTGGGTGAACCTCCTGCCACATTGTAGCCATCTGGGAGGAGAGTGGGCAGTGGTGTGACTTCTCACATATCAGAAGCTCAAGGCCATCCATCACCCCATGCAGACTGCAACAGGCCACCGGGGCAGGCCAATCTGATTCTGTCTTGCATCAGAAAGATAACTCTTATCATCACTCCACAAAGTGAGCATGTAAAAATAGACAGGATTAGGTTGCGATCAGTGCCCTGGAATTACCAAGGCAGTGAGGTTCTAGTAACAGTTCTGTCACAGGTCAGATCCTAAATATATCTTCTCCACAGTGACAAGGAGTGTCAGGGAGCACACCAGCCGCATGATCCTTCCCAATCACAAGGGAGGAACCCCAGCCACTCTCCTCTCAGCGTCTATTCCTGAACCAGTCCGTGGTCCAGACTAAAAATAGATTCCCTGTGTCCTGTCCAAATGTCCTACTTGTGGTCTCCAGATAGGACACCACGTGTCAAGTATGTGAGCAGCTGTGGAGCGAGTGGCAGGACTCCTGGGTATTCGTGTAAGAATTCTTTGGGTCAGGGAGGGAGCACATCTTCTACCTGTCTCATGGATGGTAGGAAAGGGAGGAAGCCCAAGGCTGGAGGGGAAAAGTGGGGGAGTGCTCCCTCTCCCCTCTGCAAATCCACCACACGTGCCAATCTGATTCACTCCTAAGCAAATCCATGGCTAATGACTTATATTTGGTCAGATGTGCCCATTCTTTCCCTAACACTTCATTTCTTTGAATAGTGTACATCTATTAGCCAGCTCATTTAAATTTTTAATTATGCAAATATTACATTAATATACTCCTGTTGTAAAAACCTTTAAACAATACAGAAGTTGGTTGAGAAAAAAATGAAAATTTCCCTTTTCCCTTATCTCTTTCTAATTCTATCTGTCCCCAGAAGTAGCTGTGATCAACAATTTGATATGTATCTTCCATACTTTTTCTATGTACACAAATCATACCAAAACACCTGCAACGCGCATGCACGCATGTGCGCATGCACGCACACACACACAAAATATAGTATAGTATGGGAGGTTACAAGTAATCACTCTAAGATTGTTTGGGTTCCAATAGCTATATGTCCCTGGGCAAATTACTTTGCTTCTCTGTGCCTTGGTTTCTTCCTCTGTAAAATAAGGATAATATTGGTCTCTACTTCATAGGGTTGTTGTGAAGATTAAATGTTGGTACTTATAAAACAGTGACTGACGCAGAGTAAGAGCTTGAGTCTTACTACATATGCAAATAAGGAGGTCATATTAGTTATCCATTGTTGCATAACAACTCACACCAAAATTTAGTGGCTTATGTAGTAAGCCATTTATTATCTGTGGGTCAGGAATTCAGGAGCAGCTTAGCTGGGTGGTTCTAACTCAGTGTCTCTCATATGGTTGGATGTTGGCAGGGGCTGCAACCATCTGAAGACTTGACTGGATGTGTAGAACCTTATTCCAAGATGGCTCACTCATGCGGCTGTCAGCAGGAAGCTTAATTTCTTGCCACATGGATACTGCCACACACTGCTTAAGTGTCCTTGCGGCATAGCAACTAACTTCCACCAGAGTGAGCAATCTAAGAGAGAGTGAGGAGGAAATCACAGCATTTTTATAACTTTGTTCTGAAATTGCGTACTACTACTTCTGCTTCATTCTATTTATTAGAAGTGAATCACTATATGTAGCCCACACTCCAGGAGAGAGGGATCAAAAGCAGTTTTAACAGAATTTATGGACATATTTTACAACCACCACAAAGCTTATCCTAGACATACATGGTATTATGCTCCGTGTGTTGTCTTGCAATTTGCTTTTTATCATTTAACAAACAACTTAAGAGATCTTTCCCTACTAACACATGCAGAATTACACCAATCTCTTTAATTGCCAAATGGTATTTCATACTTTCTTTAGCCATTCTCAGTTTGGTGGGCATTTAGGCATATTTTTCTTTCTTTGCAGAAAGCAAGAGCTTAAGTAAGGAAGGGGCACTTCTTAGAGATCCATAGTCCAAAGAAAAGTTTAGGGATGCCTGGGTGGCTCAGTCGTTGAAGTGGCCAACTCGATTTCAGCTCAGGTCATGATCTCAGGGTTGTCTCATGGAGATAGAACCCCACCTTAGGCTTTGAGTTGGGCTTGGAGCCTGCTTAAGATTCTCTCTCCCTCTGTGCTCACCCCACCCACCCACCCCCCCCCCCAAAAAAGAAAAGTTTGTAAGTATCTAATTCCAAGAAGTTAGCAGGGGTAGAGGGAGCAAAGAGACCTCGAGATTCCAAAAGACCAGACAGATTATAATCTCAGGACGCATCAACAATTGTTCACATAAGAACACTAACATACAACATTGTCACCACTGATTCCAGAGCAGCTGCTGCTGCCTCTGGTGCTAGTTCTGCATTCCCTCCTAAGTGAGGCATGCCTGGAATCACAAGGTATGTCTTCAGCCTGATGTGTAGCTGGGAGAGCCAAGTGTTCATAGCATTAGACATTAAAACTCCAACGGGGTCTCTTCATAATGGTCTGAATCTTACTCGTTGTGACAGACAATTTTAGCCAGCTATCTGCCTTCTCCCCACAATACCATGATTTTGTTTAGCTCTTCTGATTACCCTGGTTTTGTTTAGGATGGCAATGGCCTAGTATCAGAGGTTGAATCTGATTAGTCAAAGTCATTCACTGTAATTCCATTCACCAGATACTTATATTTCCAGCCTCCCTTACACTGAGGGCTGGTTCATGTAACGATTTTGGGCAATGGAATCTAAGTAAAAAATCAGTTGAGGAACTTCTTAGAAAGACTTTGTATTTTGAATGAAATCATTGGCCATGGCTAGCAATACTCTCTTTTGCCTTAAACATAGATATAATACCTGCAGCTCTGGCTGCCACTTTGAGACATGTGACAAAATTAAAAAGCCACCATGCTGAAGATTTGGGGTAGAAAACAGGAAACACACAGAGAATCTGATGATATTGTTGAGCTGCTGAAACAACTATGGATTATCTACCCATAGACTTTTTGTTATGGAGAAAAATAACTCTACTTTTTAAAAAGGTACTCCTTGTTGGTTTTCTGTTACTTGCAGCTGAAAACATTCCTGATGCACTTCCTGCTTCTCTCTAATCTGTAAGTATAGGGACTCTATCTAATATTCTTCCATGGACTCACCAGTGCCTTTGGGAGACACCTCTTTCCTGATACCCAGGCAGTCCCCGCATTTCTGGCTTAGCAGAAGGCTGGGGGTTCCCTAGACAGGCAGATGGGTTGATGATACCTAGGCAACTGCAGAAATGTCCCTCTGCTATATAATGTCCTTCAGTTCAGTTTCATCACTGGCAAAAATAAGACACCAAATCACTCTATAAAAGCTGAGAAATAAAGTTTCTTTTCATCTTTTTCTAACTAACTACTCTTGGGTAGGACCAGAGTGCACCAGTCTTATATTAAATTCTGCTCATCAGCAAACAGTGTTCTAGCAGGGGAGAGACCAGGGAAAGCCTCCCACTAGTGATAGCCAAATCAGGGAATGTTGGCTGGTACATTATCCAGGCGGAAGATAACTATCTCCTAGAATGTGAAGTGGTTCTTTAGTAAAGTGGAGAGGAAAGTATTTTAAGAGTCTCATAACTGTTGACATAAGAAGAGACTGAACTTCAAAAAAAGGCATCTTGAGTTTGTTGAATGTAATCTGACTCCTGTAGACAATTCTAGAACCAACTTCAGGCCATGTGTGGGGGGTAAAACAAGGGCTGAATTAGCCTATAATCATCAAGCTTTTGATAAATATAACTGGGACTGGTAGCATCTTAATTTTCTAGTGTGTTATAGTAGAAAGAAAGGTTTTTAGAGTTCACAAACCTAACTAGAATCCAGCTTCCAGCTCCTACTCTGTGACTCTGGGCCAGTTACTTTCCCCAAGCTTTGGCTTCCTCCTTTATAATACTCCCAACCGCAAAGGGTTTTTATGAAGATTTAAATAAAATTCTTATGGGCAAATAGCTGGCACATATTACTACTGCTACTTCCTCTATTATCACTACCAGTATTACCACTAATTACCATCACCGTCACCATCACTACTATTTGCTAGGAAAAGACAAAGCAGGCTTTGCATCACTGTTAGTTCTGTTCTAGATGGAAGTGTTTACTTTTTTAAGATTCTATTTATTTGAGAGAGAGAGAAAAAAAAAAAAAACACGAGTGGGAGGAGGGGCAGAGGGCTCTCCCTACTGAGCGCAGAGTCCTATGCTGGTGGGGGAAGTCCACCCAGGGCCAGATGCAGGGCCCCACCCAGGGGCTTGATCACAAGACCCTGAGATCATGACCTGAGCCAAAGTCAGACACTAAACCGACTGAGCCACCCAGGCACCCCTAGACCGAGGTATTTAAAATAAAGAAGACAAACCTACCTTTCAATGAATGAAGAGGGAAGATCACAGAATCAAATTCCTCTACCCTTCCTTTGGGTTTTAGAAAGACCATCTGGCAGGTGAATTGTCCTTGCTGCTTTTAGTCAAAGAGACAGGAGAACTGCTGTCTGCATGCCCCCAGTCTAGCTTTGAAGTAGTGTTTTGACAGCCTTTCAGGAAGCATGCCACCTACTTCTGCCTTTTTGTTTGCAGGGCTGTGAGTTTCCATTTCTGTCCTCTGGGAAGAAGTTATGATTTCCTACCTAGGACCCCCTCTCCTCTGAGCCCCTGAATGCAAAAGATAGCTCTCCTTACCTCCTGCAGACACTGCGGGGGGGCGGGGGGTGTAATTATTTAAAGTCTGCTCTCCCCCAGCCAGAGGGAGCTTTCTCCACTGATGAATACAATGATGATAAAAACAGTGCTTCTATTTTGTTAGGAATGGTTTATCTTTCTTTCAAAAAAACAAAACAAAAATTTTTCCTTTTGAAAATTGTAATGCACTTGCACTACGGAAAATGCAGATAAGCAAAATGAGGAACCATAAAACTGCCCATAATCGAGTGTATCAGTATTCACAAACAACATGCATGCTTTCAGTCTTTTTCCTGTACATATTTATACACTTTATTTTCAAATTGGAATCTAATCATATATTTTCATTAATCGAGAAATCATCAACAGCTTTCTACATCTTGCAATACTTGTTTTTAGCACTTTATTTCCATGGAATTCGATTATGTGGGTACCATAATTTACTATTTATTTTTGGTTTATTATTTAACCAATTCCTGTTGTTGGGCATTTAAGTTGTTTACAATTTTTAACTATTATTAACAATGCTATAGTTATTAACAGCCTTCTTACTCATTCATTTTCTCCCTGGGGTCTATGCCTAGCAGATGATTTGCTGGGAGGGCTTTGCACATTTTAAAGGTTTTAAAAATTCATATTACCAAATGGCATTCCCCAAAAGGCTCTGTCAGTCTGCAGTGGGTGTGGCAGTACCTCATACTTTTCAAGGCGCTTCTCAGCAGACCCTCACACAGCCCTGTATGATAGGCAGATGTGACTGTACACATTTTGGAAGCTGACAGAGCTCAAGTGCAAAGAGGTTACAAAAAAGTACCCCCAGGTAAATGAATGAAGTGAGTTGCCACTGAGAGATCTGTGTTTGATAAAATAAATTCTGAAGGACACTTAACAAAGTGACTATGGTAACTGCTCTGAAGCTCTTCTTTTTGAAAGTAATCAGAGGAACAACTGGGGACAATTGTCTTAAGTGTTTGGCCATAAAACCATGTCATCAGCATATAGGAGAGCGCTTACCTTTCTGTTTTCTGTCCTCAGAGCAGGCACTTGGGAGAGTCAGGAGTTCAGCTCAATCCAAGATTCCAGAATGGTTAAGTGACTTGGCAAAGACCACTCAGTGAGTTAGTGGCCGAGTCAGGACTGGAAGCCAGGTCTCCCCAATCCTGGATGACTGCTTTTTGTGACAATGTCCTTCTCTGAGACAGTTGGGCTGTCACCATTGACAATGTCGCTCAAGCTTTTACAGTTTTATAAACTAGAGCAAAGACCTGGGATCCTGTTGAAAAGGCAAATTCTGACCCAGTGGTCTGAGACAGGGCCTAAGGTCCTGCATTTCTACCAAATTCCCAGCTGATGTCTAGGGTCCAGACCACTCTGAGTCACAAGCAGCTAGAGAACGGCTCAGATAAAGACAAAGCAAATGACCTAAAGACCGGGCTTACTGACAAAGAGCGTATCATTTAAATGTCGGTGACTGGAAAGGGAGTTTCTGGTATTTCTGAGTCTTAAAGTAAAGGTCTTGTCCTTTTTCCATCAGAAAACACTATGCCAGGAGACCAAGTCAACATGCCAAAGAAAGGCCTGCGGCTGTGGTGGCCAAGTGGTGTTCAGACACACCCATCAAGAGCACAGTAAGTCCCTTTGTTGTGAGGAAGCAGCAGCCTGCAAGACAGCCAGAATAAAAGCCACTTTGTTTAACATTCCAGAGGCATTCCCAGTGTCTCCTGGAGTCCTCATTAACTACCTGGAGAACTACCAACTTCTCGAATTCTCGGATGGGATGAGCGCCTCCTTCCACTGCCTTTCACCAAACGTTACGACACCTGGATGACAGAAAAGCTGCCCTTGAGAGAAGAGGAAACAGAGACTGGGCACAGAAACAGAAGAGCTTTGGCTTGTGAGATTTCAAAATGACAGGCATGGCTTACCCTCTTGCAAGTAGAGGCAAAAGATGTCAGCGTTATTGGCAGTCCTAGGCACAGAGCTTTGGGATTGCAATAATAACGGGTTTCAAGGCATGGGGCGTAGGCGAGAGAGGGCCTTTTGGTTGCATGGAGGGGTGAGGGGCTGTGTCCAGCCTGTGCCAACTACGGGGCCGGAGAAGGAGGGCTGTGAATGCTGGCTGTTTCTTTATTTTTTCTTCCACAGAAACTGCTCACATATTAGCATTGGTACTGCAACACAACAGTTTCCAGCAAATACGCTGAGCTGCATGGAGGTGGCAGAACAAGGTGAGGCTCAGATACGGGAGGGTTCTTATTTCTTCTATTTGTTCTTGTCGTAGTCCCACTTGGCTGAGAAGCCCTGGATCGGCCTGACCTTCCTGTTGAGCATCCTCTGGGTCCTGCCTGGCCACCCACTCCTCTTCAAAGGTGTGCGGGAAGGGGCCCGTACACACAGTGCTTCTCCCAGCTCAGCACCGTAGCGGGACACCCCGGAAGAACATGGCGGCGCCCACCACTGTCTTGCACTTGTGCGTGCTCCTGTTTATGTCAGCAAAGCTCTCGCTGAACTTAATGCGGCACAATTCAACATTTTTCAGCAGTGGAGAGGCTACTCCAGGGGGGCCTCCTCCTTTTCTTTCAAGGCCTTGCGGCTGGCAGAAAAAATCCTGACGTGTGCCGCATCAGGCAAGGGCCAGTTGCACCGGTCGACATAACTGGGCAGAGCATTGTCTTCACTCTTCACATTTCCATGTGCTCGCATACACACGGAGGTGGAAATGGCTTGCTCGCCAGTTAGGCTAAATACTCTGGTAACCAACATCCTGGCCGCTGCGGCGAGAACGGCCAGCCAAGCCGCCTTCTTGGTCCCCTGTGTGCAGCCGCAACCGGAAGAGCGCTGTTTCTTTAGACTTGGAACCAGGAAGTGCTGGCGTTAAAACTAGAGTGACAGGATCACGGGGAAGCATCTCAGAGGTTAATAATAGCGTTTAAGTCATGTTCCCTGGAGTTCTAAAGATTCTATGTGAACATGTTTCAAGGACTGCTGTTTTCTGTGAGATATAATGGGATGTGGGGCTGGTCCTTCCCCCTCATTTTAGTATCACTTTGTATCTATTTTATACACTGGGATTCTGAATATTATTTATTTTTGTAGAGGGTTGTGTACTTAAAATTTGTTCTTTTTTAACTTCTTCACGTGACAGGAAAGGAAGGTGACTCTCTGAGACTCAAAGCCAGTTCATGACATAACACTATGGTCTTCACCACCACCCCCACTCCCTCACTGTGGTGGTGCCATGTTACTGTAAATCAAACAGGACTCACAAAACCTGCCTGGATTCTTTTCTCTCCGAGAGGCCCATTTATTTTTCTCCAGTTCCCAAAACCCAAACTAGTACCCAGATTTATAATATTTCATGAACACCATGGTCTGGAAATAGGACTGACTAAGTTGTGGTGAACAGGGTTGTCTGTGTGGTGTGATACCTGCCCATCTAACTGGAATTCCCACCATGGGTTGGGCCAGCAGTTTTCAAACGAATTCACGTGTCAGTGCACCTGTGGAGCACCAGAAATTATTGACTTACTTAATTCCATCAGACAAACGAGAAGCCACTCTGCCAGCAGAAAAGCCAACTGGTAAAGCACACAGAATAACTTTGTAAACGCACACGTTGCATTAGTCATTAAGACTAGTCACACATATTTTGGTTCTCCTGGGCACATGGTGAGCTTGCACTTCCCCCATTTTCTTTCATAGGCATTGCCATATAACATGGTTTGGTGAGAGAAATGTGAATGGAAGCTTTTAAAGTCAGTGCATGATTCTTCTAATTCCCTTCCCTATAGTACAGTTTTCGTGGAAGTCTATGTTGAGATGGAGCCCTTGTTCATCAGAGTCACAGAGTTGCTATGATAAGTTGAGCTCTTTTGCCAACATACATCAAACGTGGTATGAACAAGAAATACATCTTTGTCTGTTTAAGCCATTAATAGTTTGGAGTTTTGTTACCATAGCAAAACCTAGCCAACTCTGATATATTCATTAAAAATAAAGTAATAAGCTGTTAAATGGAGCACTGCTGATTTCCTCCTAACTTGTCTGTTAATTCACTTGTTCATCTCCAACTTTAGAGATCCACTACCTAATAGGCACATGATTGAAAAATTCATGTTAAAAAGATTTAAAACTGTATGGGAAAAATTATACTAAATGAATAATAACTGTGATCTGATGAAAGCTTATGAATTCCTTACGTGCATTAAAAAAGACCACAAAGGCAGCAAATAATGACAAAATCATGATATATGATATTTAACGATATCAAATACCAAAATCAATGATATTTAATGCACCTTAAATTAGTATCAATGGCATCTGAACCATTAATTTCCATTTATCATCCCTTATTCAAGAGGACTTCTTCAGGATTACTCTGCTTAATATGCTGAGAGATTTTTTTTTTTCCTGAATCTGGATCTCTATTTCAGGCTCTATGCCTTTCTGATTTAATGACAAAAAGTAGTTGCCATTCATTTCCCCTTGTCCTGCTATGGTACCAGATAACTAAAATAATTTGGATTTCCGAGACTGAAATTATTTCGTGCAATCCATATTTAATTTTGCTCTCAAGCTCTCTTGTAGGTATATACTCCTAAGCTCTGCTTATGCCAATGTCACATCAGCTTTTATGTGGCTTTCAAGTAATTTGGTACCAATTTTGGTTCCAATTTCACATAACTGTATGGCCCTAAATAATTTACTCAGCCTTTAAGTCCTAATTCCTAATTGCTGAAAGCGGATCTGATTGGATCAACTTGAGCCCGGTGTTTACTCTTGATGCAATCAGTTGTAGGCAGAAGAGGATCATGTGGTACATAGGGCTGCCTTTTCCTAGCTGTAAGGAAGAAGGAATCCCAGAGAGGAGAATGAAGGACATTAAGGGCCTCTTCAGCACAGAGAAACGGGTATGCTTAGCAGGAAATGCTTGTGGTTACAACAACAACAAAACATTTATAGAAACGGGCGCCTGGGTGGCTCAGTTGGTTAGGCGACTGCCTTCGGTTCAGGTCATGATCCTGGAGTCCCGGGATCGAGTCCCGCATCGGGCTCCCCGCTCAGCGGGGAGTCTGCTTCTCCCTCTGACCCTCTCCCCTCTCATGCTCTATCTCATTCTCTCTCTCTCAAATAAATAAATAAAATCTTTAAAAAAAAAAAAACATTTATAGAAACAAATTGCATATTCTAGAATTCCATGTGAGGGTTTGGAAGAGGTTATTGTTTCATTTCTTACCTATTTTGTTGACTACTAGCATTCACTGGTGGAAAGCAACAGTGAGTGCCAAAAATATAAGTAAAATTTCCCAGAGAACTTTAAGTAAAATTTTTAAACACCAATTTATTTTTTGTATAAATTAGGAAAATCTCCTGAAAATTTTTATTTTAGTGGTCTAACACTTTGAGTTGGCTTGTAGGATATTGTAGAAGCATTGAGTCAGACAATAAAAGCAAGAGCATTATTTTCGTAAGCCTCAAGTGGTCATGAGGGTAGGGACAAAGCAGAGGTTCTGATCCTTTTCTGTCCATAGAGTCATTAGGGGACCTTAAAAACAATGTAATATCCTCACATACACACCCCAGAATGACAACCCAAGAAAACTGATGATACCAAGTTTGGGTGAAGATGTGGAATAACTGAAACTTTCACACATTTCAGGTAGGAGATATAAATTGCTATAGTCACTTGAAGTAATTGTTTCACAGTGTCTATTAAAGCTGAACACAGGTATACACAAATGACCCAGCAATTCCATTCCTAAGTATACACTCAAAAGAAATGCTTGCATGTGTTCACTAAAAGATACATGCTACAACATACACGATTTATAATATCCTTAAACAGGAAACTACCCAAATGTCCATCAACAGTAGAATGGATCACAAATCGTGGTATATACACACAATGAAATACTCTTCTGCAATGGGAATGAATAAACTATAACCATAGCAAACAATATGGATGAATCTTAAAAGCATAATTCTGAGCAAAAGAAGTGAGACATAAAAGAGGACATTCTGTGTTTCCATTTACATAAAATACAAAAACAGGCAAAAGCAACCTATGTTTTGGAAATCAGGATAGCAGTTATCTTTGGCGGGAGCTTTAGGTGCTGGAGATCTTCTGTTTCTTGGTCTGGGTTCATGGGTGTCTGAAAATTCATTAACATCTACATTTATAATCTATTCACTTTTACATATATATGTTACATTTGGATAAAAAGTCTTTTTAAAAAATCAGTGATGCTTGGACCCCACTCTAGACTAATTCTGACTTTCTGGAGGTGGAGACTGAGCACACAGCATTTTACAAAGCCCTCCGGGCGATCTTCATTTATAGTCAGGGGTGTGAGCTACTTACTGATCTGAGAACTGGGAAACCTGGAGTTTGCTTCTGGCCTTGGGTAAATCACTCTCCTGATCTGGGCCTTGGTTACCAAGTGACTTAGCAGGTGACTGTAAGATCCCTTCCAGACCTGTTGATCCTAAGGCATTAGCCTGACTCTGTTAATCCAATAGATTAGTTGACATAATAGGTTCCGAGGGGGATATAATGGAAAATAGATTTGGTGTGGAGGCACATGCCAGGATTGTGCTCCAGCTGTTTATTGGCCCAGCACAATCGTGTGTCCAAGGGTGGGTGGTGTCCAGATGAAGATGTATAGAGGACATGGGAGCCTACCTTAGGCTCTTTCACAATTTTACCTGTAGATGGAACCAAGTAGAATTTTTTTAAAAAAAAATTTAATTTCAGTATAGTTAACATCCAGTGTTATATTAGTTTCAGGTGTATAATCCCAAGTGGAAATTGAATTCACTTTTTTCAGTTTGATCTCATCATCTCTTTGGAATATGCTATGAATAGTCTGGGAAATAAAGTTGCAAAAAATATCAACACTTGATGGAATCCTATAGATCATTTGGTTTAGTAGTTTGCAACCATTTAAATATAAACTGTCCCCCCGCCCAAAAAATAAGCTCTCCCCTACTGTTTTTCAAATTAAATGTATGCAGAATCCAAAATTATACCCAAATAACAAAAATGAATGGGTTCCTAGGGAGTTAAAACGTTCATTTTTTTTAGTGAACAATATTTCATTTCTTGAGGAATAACTTACATGACCAACTTTCTAATTTTATAATTGGGTGAATGGTATCCAAATGAGAAATGAGTTGTCCTAAGTCACACATTAATTAGGGACAGAGCCAGAGCCAATCCTGTCTCCTGAGGTAGTGATTCTATTGCACATTCAGCAAGCATCTGCTGAGCATCTACATGTGCCAAGTACTGTGCCAGGCTTGTGAGATCTGATGGTGAACAAGCCATAGTGAGCATGGGATTGCCAGTCCTTCATATGGGCCTTGTCACTGAGGTCTAAGCTGGTGTCTGTCCCCTTCATCTCTGATTATTCCAGGAGTAGGGTTGGGCTCTTTACAGTCAACCTTGGGATGGCACTGATGGCACTTGGAAAAACAGGACTCTGAAGAGGCTCTCCTCTCTGAGGATGCTTTGGGGGTGGTTCAAGATGGGCTTGTCTGCAGGTCTTAATGTGTGGGAGTGGTGCCACTCCAGTTTGCCCATCACTGACGGGTGTTTCGTAGGCTGGGAACTGATGCCAAGAAATGGCTGTGCCTTGGAACACTGACCATCAGCTGACTGTCTGAGGAATGCCTACAGTAGACTTGTGACCCATTACTTTAGTTGGGCCATTGATCTTGGCTGAGGACAGGACCCTCTCTGTTCTAGAAGCAGCTGTGGTTCAAGAACCTGTGTTACAAGTAAAGATTCATGAGAAATGAGGGACTATGACTTAGGGTCTGTGTTGCCAGATCTCCCACCATAGCATTTTTTTATACCGTGTGTTACAAAGCCCCTGGTACTCCTAGCAGGCCTCCCAGGGCTGCTGGAGCAGAGGCAGGGGGATACATGGAAGGTCTTGGTATCCATGGCTCAGTGGATCTTTGCCATGGGTTCCCTCCAAACTGCTCATATTTCTCTAGTTTAAATATTGAGATTCTGTATAAGATTTTATTCTAATAAAGATTTCTGTGACGAAAAATGTTTGCCAGCCACTGCCCTACCCAAAAGCTTTCCTGATGACCAGTGAGAATCAGTCTATTATTGTTTTATCTTCATGAATACAATCTCATAACCTTTCTAGATTATGTGTTGGGAGAGTCTGCCTTATATAAAAAATTAAGTCCTTGTACGGCAGTTTAAGTCTGTTCTAAATATCTCTATAATCTTGGAAGTGGCAGGTGGGGACTAGCTGATGGCCGGAGCAGCTGTAAACATGGCCATAGTGTGTCTTCCCTGGCAGCAGCCTGCCTTCCCACCCTTTACTGCTACCCTGATGGAGCTCCTTATCCTGGGCTCTCAGGCTCCTCTCTCTTCCTACCAGTCACCTGCCTTATTGCTGCAGGGTGTTGCTTGGAGATGTCTTTGCTTATTTCTGGGAAACTATAACCACATCAACAGGTTGAAATACAAATATGGTCACATTTCAATCTCTTTTTTCCCCCAGTTTGTTGCTATAGCTCCTCTTCTCTTAGGAACAAAAAGACTGATATCCATGTTTGAAGCTTATCTCCTTCAGAATTAGCCAAAAATCACAAGTGGCTATCAATACTGTTTCCAAATCTAGACAGAGAGAGTACTGGAATGCTCTTTCATTCCAATAGTGACACTATTCTGGTTATGGCATTCCATCCCTCACTCTGCGGACATTTGTCTAACAATGCAGAGAGGTGTGAGTGATCACAGCAGGGCTGTGACTCAGGATGGTGGCTTTCAGCTCTCTCATGTGCTCAGTGGATGCTTCCAAAGCATGATACTGGTCAGGGTGGTTGGGGTCCAAGGACCCTGTGCCCTGTGTCCTCACCCTGTGCCACACCAGTTGCCTTAACTTTGTGTTGGACTCAGGACACCAGTCTAGGGCTTTTACCTTGGGGCAAGTTCCTTCTGGGCCATTAGTGTCCTTTCCTTCGAGCTGGGCCATAGTCAGGGCTAATTGCTTCTACACTTCTGCTCTGGGAAGGGAAGTGTGGTTGTGGTCCCTTCCCTTCCAGAAGCACTACTTTGCATATAGCTTCATCTTCTCCTGGCTCCACTGCCCTGGGGCTCTATATACAGAGGTGCGGGGAGGGGGCAGCCTTGACCAGACCACAGGACATATTCCCCATTCCTCCCCTTTCCCGGACAAGGGGTCACTCAAGTGATTTTTCCCATTAAGACAAAAGTCTGCTCCAAGGTGACTAACCGTCTCCACCTCTGGACACAGAAAGGCTGGCATTGCATAATTTCCCTCAGCAGTCACCCCTTTACAAATAATGCATTAATAGCAGTGACTCAATATGTCACACCCTGGGGCATTCATATCCTAGTCAGACAATTTGTTTTTTCTCAAACAGGTTCAGAGCTTTCCTGTTTTTAGGCCTGTGCTCTAGTTCTTCCTTCTCTCTCTTCCAGAAATGTTTTCTCCTCAATTTCTCTTTTTTTAAAAGATTTTATTTATTTATTTGACAGAGAGCATGAGAACACAAACAGGGGGAGCAGCAGAGGGAGAAGCAGGCTCCCCACTGAGCAGGGAGCCTGACTCGGGCTCAGTCTCAGGACCCTGAGATCATGACCTGAGCCAAAGGCAGACACTTAATTGACTGAGCCACCCAGGCGCCCCTCTCCTCAATCTCTATGCATAAATGCTGCCCATCCTTCAGACCCACTCAGAAACCCTGTCCAGATCCACTCAGCTTTTCCTGGAGACCTAAATTGAAGGCCACAAAACAACCAATTCTTCCTCTTCCTGCCCTTTGCTTTTGCCTCATTGACTGCACTCCCGTGGCCTTCCTGACTTTCAAGCCAGGTGGTATAGCAGGGTGGAGCCACGTGGCCTGAATCCTGGCTCACCACGTTTCCACTATGTGGACTTAGGGAATGTACTTAGTCTTTCTGAATCTTATCTGTAAAATGAGGATGATGATAGTTCTTGCTTTGTGGAGTTATTGTGATAACCATGGATAAACCATGCCTGGTACAAAGAAAGTTATTCATTTAGTGAGTATTTATTGTGGGGCTACTACGGGCTGGGTCCTGAGAATGTCATGGTGGACAGACCACATTCCTGCCTTCCTGGAGCTTACATTTTAGTGGGAAAGAAACACAAGAAACAAACAAATTAATAACAGCAAGACCTGTCCTATATTAAGCAGTTTCTATATGCTAGTCATTGCTCTAGGTATTTTCATTAATTATTCTCTTTTGTCCTCACAAAACACTCTGCACTCCATACAATTATTATATACCAACAGACAGGAAATGGAAGCTCAGGGAGTTTCTAATTTGCCCAAATTTGCCCCGAATCTTACAGCTTGAAAGTGGTGAAGCTAGGACTGGAGCCTAGACAGTAAGACTTCAAAGCCTGTCCTTGTTAGGAAGAAAATAAAGCCAGGAGGGAGGAAAGAGAGTGAAGGCGTGTGTATAGGGGGCAAGGGAGATGCGTAAGGACTCTTGAGAAAGTGACACTGAGCTGGGGAAGGTCAGGAGAGGTAGGGGGAAGGGCAAATGCAGAAACTCTGAGGCAGGAACGAGCTAGTCTTGTGCGGACTGGGAAGATGGCCAGTCTAGTCAGACCTAGTGACTGAAGGGGGAGCGTGCAAGGTGAGGTTGAGGAGCTATTAATATTGATGATTTTATCTGCTATCAGTTTCCAGCCTTTCTGATTACAGTTCTTTTTTTTTTTTTTTAAAGATTTTATTTATTTATTTGAGAGAGAGAGAATGAGAGATAGAGAGCACGAGAGGGAAGAGGGTCAGAGGGAGAAGCAGGCTCCCTGCTGAGCAGGGAGCCCAATGTGGGACTCGATCCGGGACTCCAGGATCATGACCTGAGCTGAAGGCAGTCGCTTAGCCAACTGAGCCATCCAGGCACCCTGATTACAGTTCTTGTGTCTCCTGGTAGCCTGTAAGGCAGAGACAGTGTGTCTTGTTCATATTTGTATATGCCCACAGGGCCCAGCTCTATGCCTTATTAAATGATACACTTTAATATTTTGTTGTTATTGAATTAGATTTTCAATCTAATTAGATTTTCAATCTAATTGGGAAAACATAGGCTCTGCCAAAAATGAGAACTGGCTTCACATCCTGACCCAGCCACTTCCTAGCATCCATGGGCAGCTCACTCTCTGAATCTGTTTTCTCATTTGCCACATGCGGAGAGGTCACATTTCCTTTATGGAATTTTTTGCAGGATTAAGAGATAGAATGCAAATAAATCAGCTGGTGCACGGTAGATATTCAATAATTCCTACTTCTTAACCCTTCCCCTTCTCCTAATACTCCGTTCTCTTATCCTTAGAAACATCTCCCAATCACCCCCTAAGAAAAAAAATTTTTTTTAATTCCTTGAATGCCTTAGAAAACTGGCCTATTCTATACCCCAGATGATGTCCATGGGCAAAAATGGCCCCTTCCTATTGTCTGAGCTCTATGGAAGCTTGAGGCATAACCCTGGATCGACTTGTCCTGGCCAATCCTTGCTCCAAATGTTCCTGGTGGGGATCACCTTGACAACAAGCTAAGATTTCAGAACTGTGCATTGCCTCGAAGCTCACCCAACTGGGGTCTAACTCTCGGCCCACCGATGCCAGCCAATCGGGGATCACACGGGCATCTGTGGGACCTACCACTTAGTGGAGAACCACACTGCAGCTGGGACCCGGGCCAAGTGTGCAGTGTGACTGCCTTATCTTTGCCAGCAAGGCCTTTTAGGAGACCTTGTGGTCCCTCCTGTAGATGAATGATTCTTATCTTATCTTGTGGCCAGTTCCTGGATGACACCCTCAAATGGGAGGCTACCCTTTTATTGTTGGTCCCTTCCAGCTCCCCAAGGAACTGGAGCCTTTCCCTTCTCTTGCCTGTGACCTAAGACCCAAAACTTGATTCCTTTGTTTCTCCTTCTGCCTTAAACTTGTTTTGTGAATCATCTAAAGCATATGACCCTTCCAGAGCTAAATTTGACTCCCCTGCTAGGAATTTCAGGGCCTATGTGATATGTCAGAAACAATTTACTTGCGGTGCCTGGGTGGCTCAGTCATTAAGCGTCGTCTTAGATCATGATCTCAGGGTCCTGGGATCGAGCCCCGCATTGGGCTCCCTGCTCAGCGGGAAGCCTGCTTCTCCCTCTCCCACTCCCCCTGCTTGTCTTCCTTCTCTTGCTGTGTCTCCCTCTGTCAGATAAATAAAATCTTTAGAAAAAACAAAAGAAAGCAATTTACAGGTGTGCTCCAAAGTCTCGGAGTCCAGTGTGGCCTGGCTATATGCATTCCAATGATTGCCTGGGTTGTTCAGTGAGTTTGCTCAGCCCCAGCTTTTAGTGCAATCACCTCCTTTCTGGCTGGACCTCAAGTCCCGCTTTTCTGCAGCCACTAGCTGCTATTAGTTCCTTCTCTTGGATTCCACACTCACTCAGAAACATGTAATGTTTTCTCGACCTGGGCCCCTGAGCCTGGGGAAGGTTTAATCAATGTCCATCATCTCCCTCAACTTCAAATGGTTATCTTTTTTGTAGGCAGGTAGGCACTTATTCTGAGGCCTTCCTTTTCCTTTCCCCTTTCCTTTCCCTTCACTCAAAGAAGAATTTATATTTACAAAACAACTCTATGTACATTAGGATTATTGTTCGTCTCAACAAAAACAAAGAAGGTCCAAAAGGGTGATTGAAACTGACTACTCATCAGGCCATACAGCAGTTGCCATATAAATATTTGTATATTTGTTTTCAAATATATTCAATTCATTGGAATAGAATTAGTTTCTGATGAATCTACCAGGTTATATGCTTTTCAGAAACCCAACTGAATGCTAAGATGCTTTCTGCCTTATCACTTACAAATACTTCTGTAGGAGGGTAGGAGATCCTTTTTCACAGTCCTTTCAAATGGAGCAGGTGCTGATGGGCTGGGGGGTAGAAAGAAGTAATAGTCATGATCATGGGAAGGCAGAAGCTGGGCTGCAATCTGATCGAAGCTGCAACCTTATAATCCACCAGATTAACTGTGACAGAGCGAGGGGGCCTTCTGGTATTACAGCTTTGGCAACCATCACAATGACCAACACAGCTCAATATAGAATCCACGTGCTCAGTAGGCTCTGGAGGCAGAGGCTGTGGCCTGTTTAATTTTGCAAAACCAGTGCCTGGGCCTGGTACATCATCGGTACTCGGTATTTGTTCAATAAATGAATTAATCAAGATATGGACTCTATATAAACACTATAAGAATTTTGGAAGAAAGATATTTTACCCTTTCTCAGGGCTTTGAAGGATGAGACATGAGATGGTTGTATAATACGTTATGAGGTGGAGAACAACCTAGAAAAACAACTGAGAAACTACAAGCATACCTCTGAAAAGATGGACATAGCTGTTCAGCTTGGGGCCTGAAGAGTCACAAATGGTGTCTCTTCGTTAAGCAAATATAAGCAGACACCTATTGGCCTGGGAGAAAGGTATAATGGAGACTTGTTTAGTGGCTTCTCCCTCTTGTTTGCAGCACTCTGAAGGTTGGGTCAATTTGCATACAAGGCCCTTCTGAGAAGGGAAGGGACAGGAGCAGAGTTTGGAAGTGAGGGGAATCTGATGGGCATGGACCAGGGTGGTCAGGACTTCGAACTGACTAGCAGAATATCACTCCAGAGAGGGACTTACCCTGAGGAAAAGAGGAGTCTGGCTTTGTGACTTGGGCTTTATACAGCTTAATGATGGCTGTGGAAGTCACTGGAATAAAGCCCTGAGGGCATGGCTCAGCAGATAGCTGTGATTTTAAGAGCTATAACTGGCAACCTGGATTAGGACCTGGAGCAGGGCATAATCACAGGGCAGACAAGTATCCCAAGATGGTGCAGGGCAATCCTTAACTGCATGAGGCAACAAGAAGTGAACAGATTTTTTCTTTTCTTTCTTTTGTTTTGTTTTGTTTTGTTTTGTTTTTCCTTTCCTTTCCCCCTTTCTCTTCTCTCCTTTTCTCCCCTCCCCTCTTCTTTTCTTTTCTTTTCTTTTTCTTTTCTTTCCTTTTTAAAAAGATTTATTTATTTGAGTGGGGGGTAGAGAAGAGGCAGAGGGAGGGAGAGAGAGAATCTTAAGCAGACTCTGTGCTGAGCCCAGAGCCCAGTGCAGGGCTCAATCTCACAACCCTGAGATTATGACCTGAACCAAGACCAAAAGTCGGAGGCTTAACCAACTGCACACTACCCAGGCACCCCCAGATTAGATTTTCTAGTTGGTGTTTTATTTGTACTTAAAAATCCCCTTGTATGCTTGTACAAATTTTAGGAGAACATAGAGAGGCAAATACAATTCTAATAGGAGGTCTAATAAGACCTCCAGGGGATTAATTGGAAAAAAAAAAAGTGACTATGTTTGTATTCCAAGCTAATAAAGTAGGTCACACCATTTACAGGTTGAGAAGCAGAGGATGTTAGGTGGGAGGCACCAAATGAGCAAAGGTATGGAAATGGAAACAAGGCCTGGAGTGTGAACATTATTCCTAGGAGGTCATGGCATGTAGATCCAGGAAGTCATTCTGATGATGCCATGAGGGACAGGCGGGGGGCGGGGGGGGGGCAGAAGGCTGGATGCAGGGAGGCTAGCTGGAGGCTTGCGTCCCGGGGAAGGCTATTTGATGCCTTGCGGACAGACTGTGTTTTCTTCATCATGGATCCCTAGCAGAGTGTCTGACACATAATAGATGTTCAATAAAGGTTTGTTGAATTCAGTAACAGGAATGTTGTCACATGGTGGGAAGCAATCTCTAGGTGTCATGCAGAGTCCCTGAAATTAGGAGACCCAGATTCCAAGTTCTGGTACTACTGTGTGGCTCACTTCACCTTGTTGGAATTTTAGTTTCCTTAGGTATGAAGATCATTCGTTGAGCATTAGTTGATACTACATATTGTGCTAAGTCTCAAAGAAGAACAACAAGGAGCTCCTGCCTTTGAAGAGTTCATGATTTAATTGGGAAGACAGATGTGGAAGCAAATAACTTATTACTGTGTGGAGTGTGCTTTCATTGACGGATGAATGAAGTGTGGTTCTAGAATGATTGTTAGGGATTCCAGAATGAACTCTAACATTTAATGAGCACTTACTGTGCGTCAGGCACTGTTAAGAACACTTTCAGGTATTGGCTTATCTAATTCTAAAAACAACGCTGGGAGGCAGGTAGTTACGTGACCCCCATTTTCTGGAAAGGGAATTGAGGCACAGGGTTTGAGCAACTTGCCCAAGTTTCTGATAGTTAGTAAAAAGCAGAGCCAGGACTCAGTCTGATTGCTCTTAAACCAGTCTGAGGATGATTGTGAGCATGGAGGTTGAGGTTCATTGAAGGATGTGATGTTTGAATAGTGCTTGAGAACTAAGTGGGCACTTGATGGATGGGAAAGGGGCAACTAGCAGAGGGAATGGAACCTACAAAAGCACGGGAGTCTGAAAGAGCACCTTGTGTGCTGGAAGAGGAGAATGGTGGGCTCAGAATGCTCTATGAGAGAATTTGAACTCTCTCTAGGAAAGCTTTCTAAGCATTTCCCAAAGTATGGAGGAGCCCAAGTTCTGAGGACACTATAGGTGTATATTAGTAGGAGTCCCTGGGTAGCTCAGTCAGTTAAGCATCTGCCTTCAACTCAGGTCATGATCCTGGGGTCCTGGGATTCAGTCCCACACCCAGCTCCACGTCCAGCCCCAAGTTGAGCTCTGCGTGGAACTCCCTGCTCAGTGGGGAGCCTGGTTTTCCCTCTCCCTCTGCCCCCTGTTCCTGCTCTCTCTCTTAAATAAATAAAATCTTTTTAAAAAGTAGGCATATATTAGTTAAGATTTTCCAGAGAAACAGAACCAACAGTAGATGCGTGTGTGTGTATCTGTATAAAGATATTCATTAAAAGGAATCGGAGGCTGAGAAGTTGCGAGATGTGCGGTCAGCTAGCTAGAGAACCAGAAGAGTGGCTGAAAGACCCAAGAAGAGTTGATGTTTCATTCTGAGTCCAAAGTCTGGGAAAGACCAGTGTCACAGCTCAGGCCATCAGGCAGGAGTTCACTTTTACTCAGCCTTTTCAGTGCTACTCAGGTCTTCAATGAATTGGATTTTACCCACGTCAGGTGGGGCAATCTGCCTTACTCAGTCTCCCAATTCAGAGGTTAATCTCATCGAGCAACACCCTCACAGACACACCTAGAATGTTTCACCAAATTTCTGGGGACCCTGTGGACCAGTCAAGTTGACACTTCAAATTAGCCAACACAGGGTGTTAAGTGTAAAGGGGTCTGTGGTTGTAGTGAACACTGTCGGCTGCCTACCCTTTCTCCTCAGCCTTCCTACTAGAGCTCCAGTTTTGTTCAGCAATATATTTCTGCCCCATACAGCTACGTGCTTCAGGGAAGCTGACAAATCTCCAGCTTGAAAGGAATTGATCAGAAGGAAATGCCATGCCTTCTGCCAGTGACTGATTCAGGAGTGGCTACGTGACCTGATTCCGGCCAGGGTCCTTGCAGAGAAGTTTCTTCTCACGAAGAAATGGTCTTTCCTCTTTCTCTCCCATGTCTCAGGCCTGAGTCTGATGCCTGGAATGGCCATCTCACGATGGGTCTCATGAGGAAGCGGTAACTGAGAGTGCCAGAATAGAACAACGTGAGGAAAAATCTCCCAAGCCTATTTACCTGCTGAACATCTGTTTTGTAAAATGTCAACTTCCTTATTGTTCATCCTAGTTTTGAGTCAGAATTTCTGTCACTTGCAGCTGGATCCTACCTGTTAGAATCGTGAGATAAGACTGGAGGCTTGGCTTAAACCCAGCATATGAGGTTTTCTTTATTCTGGGACTTCTCAGTGCAACAGGCTTTATTATGTGGGCGGACATCACAAATATCCAAGAGTAGCTGGTGATGGGCAGCATCTCCCAAACAAGCCTGACCATGCAAACCTGCGTAGAGAAGGATCCCGTGAGCCTGATCTTCTCCAGAAACACCAGTACAGGCAATGCGGAAACTTGTGGGACTTGAAGCAGGCAGATGATAGCTCAGTAAACCCCACCTTTCATTCTCCAACCACACCAAGGATTATGTCTCTTAGGCTCATAAAATTTAAGGAAACTCAGAAGTAGCTCTTCAGAAAAAGGTGACAAGCCGTGACTTACTCAACTAACTCATCTCTTAGTCTCCTTCTGGTTCTCAAATTCAGTGGGGCTTGCATGATTTGGTACATTCATCTCTGAGCTTTGAACAAAATTTCCCTTTTTTTTGGCACTTGCCAACATCTGTGAATGAAGTTGAAGTTGGCGAGATATATATACACACACGTGTCTTTGACCCATCTTTTTCTGGAGTTAGTCATTTTAAAAAGCCAGTTGAATGAATCCTTGCTCAGTGGATCTCTAACATTCAAGTTTTACTCAGATTCTGACTATGTATTTTATTTCTCTGTTTTTTTGTTTTTTGTTTTGTTTTTTGTTTTTTGTTTTTTTTTGTCCACAAACCTCAGGGAAGTGTCAGAATGTTATCTGTTAGTGACAGGGTAGCCATAATGGCATAAAATAGAAGAACCTACTGCATCGCAGATGGGAAAAATTGCTTCTGCGGCTTTTCTTGATCTATCTTAAATTCAACATGGTTTTCAAACTGAAACCACTTTGGCCCCAAAAAGCAGAAAGAAAAGAGGAAGAGGAAACTGAGGCAGAGCTCTACATGAAGTGACTGGACCCCGTATGGTATTGAAGAACGGTGTAACTTTGGTGGGCCAGTTATCCTCAGTTTCCCTCTCCGTGCTGTGGAGCGCTGTCGATGCGAACTAGGGGATGTGGCAAACGGCAGGGTCCCTGTGAGGATGAGGTGAGTGTCGCCGGTGTTTTCCGCCCTCATGGTGCGCGCCGCAGGCTGTCCGGTAGGTGGTAACTTGTGAACCGGAGGCCATGGAAAGAGATACTTGCTCTGTCACAATCTCTCCTTTGTTAGAAGAAAAGCCCTATCCCTACCCCAAAGCCCAAACCTCAAAGACCTCCCCTAGGAATTCCTCTTTCATTCTTGGAGGACCATGCTGCTCAGCCTGGGCCTCTCATTGATCCTGGGTTACCCAACTCAGAAGTCCTTTACTTCTCTGCTAATTGAGGCAAATCAATATGGGAGTTGCTTTAAACAGCCCAGCTAGGGTCAGGAAGACCAGACAAGTGGACTTTCATTGCAGGGCAAGGCTTGCATGTTTCCTCTGACCGGGTCATTATCGGTTATGGGTCGAAGAGAAAGTCTGATCGCCAATCAACAGAGTGAAATTAAAAATTAACATGCTCCTGTTTGCTCAACTATAATCTTTGAATCAGTCAATACCCAGAGGCTGTGCCAGTTGCCTGATTTGAGGGTGGCCACAGATTCTGCTCAGAGACCAGCCCAGATGTATAGTTAAGGCTGAGACCAGTTGGGCAGGAAGGGCATTTCCTGCCCAGGGAGGAGGCGGTAGGGCTTTGCCCAGGCCTAGGAAATTCTAGTCTCTTCTGGCCTCCAGGGCAGCTTCCCTGCCAGCCTCCCTCAGCAGGCCCAACCTCTGCCCTGGCCTCCCCGGCAACCCCTCAGGGGCCCTCAGTCCTGAGGGTGCAGGGAGCAGAGCCCCAGGGGAGGACCATGTAAGAGGGAGCTCCCAGCACAGAGGGAGAAGCAAGACTCACCAACCAAACCCAGTATTTGTACTGGAAGGGCCTTAGGAACATCAACGCCGACACTTCATTTTATGGAAGAGGAAACAGAGGCCCAGACAGGGTATAGGCTTGCCTGAGGTCACACAGCAGGTTAATGTCAGGGTTGTGGTGAGAACCCAGTTTCCGATCCGTAGGCTTGGGAGTCTCTTGCTGCTCCAGGACACCCCTAGCTTCTCGCTGGGCCCTGCCAGTTTCCTCTCTCCCCTCCCATCGCCATAGCAGCCCCCGGATGTGTTTGCCTGGCCCTGAGCATGGTCCACACTCCCAGGATAAAGTTTTTACCTCTGGAAGTCCAGTGGGGGCTGGAGAGATGCAAGAGCAGCCTGCTCTCTGATGCTCAGGCTGGGCCAGGTGGAACGCCTTTATCCACCTGCTAGAGTCAAGCCAGTGAGGTCTGCAAAGTGGTTGTGAGGGGAAACCACACAGCAGTGACTCATATTTGGTTCAGTATCAGCATGAATAGCCTTGGGGATGGATGGATGGATGGATGGATGGATGGATGGATGGATGGATGGATGTGTGTGTGTGTGTGTGTGTGTGTAATTATACATGCATGTGTGCTAACAAAAGTAGATGCGAATTAAGTGTGTATGTGTGCAGCTATTATAAAGAGTTAGATCCATATTGAGTTGAAGGAATGCCCCCCAAAAAACAGTGTTAAAGATTAAGTTGCTGAAAAACAAGTTTAGTAACGATCCTGTTTTTAGATCTAAAAGTCCCTGATGAGTGCTTATATGTGTTTGTATCAGGTCAGAGAACGATACAGGAGCACATATCCCAAACTGTTAATACTGATAATATCAAAGGATTGAGATTATTAAAGTATTATCTCTGCAATATCTGGCCTATTGTAATTATAAAAACCTTGTAATTAGGGGCACCTGGATGACTCAGTTGGTTAAGCGTCTGCCTTCAGCTCAGGGCATGATCCCGGGGTCCTGGGATCGAGCCCCACATCGGGGTCCCTGCTCAGCGGAGAACTTACTTCTCCCTCTCCCTCTGCTGCTGTCCCTGCTTGGGCTCTCTCTCTCTCTTAAATGAATAAATAAAATCCTTTTAAAAAATAAATAAAAACCTTGTAATTATAAAATTATTTGAGAGAGGGAGAGAGCATTGGGGGGAGGGGCAGAGGGAGTGAGACAATCAGACTCCCCACTCAGCAGGGAGCCCTATGAGGGCTCCATCCCAGGACAGCGGGACCAGGACCTGAACCTAAGGCAGACACTTAACAACTGAGCCC
The DNA here is from genome assembly GCF_037043125.1 of Eumetopias jubatus. NCBI lineage: Eukaryota > Metazoa > Chordata > Mammalia > Carnivora > Otariidae > Eumetopias > Eumetopias jubatus. The sequence continues at coordinate 36,467,849 of NW_028274823.1, forward strand.
CTCAGGCGCCCCTTTACCTGAAACTTTTGACATAAACCTTACCTGCCTGCAGTTGTGGGCTGTTCCGGAGGTCCTTGCTTAACTGGATGGCCCTGAATAAATCACAAGCAGTAGAGGCTGGGGGAGAGGCTGCCTCCTTGCAGCCAAGACCACCGGCGGTTTAAAGGCTTCCTGGGAAAATCCACATCCTCCTGCACAGTGTTTGTGGGACACCTCCAGTGTGCAGAGTGCTGTGTGACGTAGGAAATGGTTTCCTCGGGAGGACGGCTGCACAAAGGAGAGGGAGCGCTGACAAGGCTCAGCCTATGGAGGTCCGCAGGGCTTCCCAAGCACCAGGATTTAGTAGTTGAGTTGACTATGGCTCAATGAAACAGTGAAAGCTGGTTTCCTGCTGACCTGGGCTTTCAAATTCCCATCTGGAGCTGCAAGAGTCCATTTTTACTAACTAGGGGTGAGAATTACTTTTTCCTAATATTGGGTGGGTTACTGTGCCTGTGTGGATGTGTGCGTGCGTACGTGTGTGCTTGCGCGCACTTGCACACACTTAAGAAAAGGTAGTCCTGCCCCCTTGAGGACACATGCCAAGACTGACCTAGGGTGTGCTGGCTGTACCTGGCCACAGCCCTCTGAGCACAAGGTCCCTTTGCGATAGAAGCCAGCCTTTCTAGGATGCTGATTCCTTCCTGCTCTAAACGCCACTACATCCCCTCTCCCCACAAGCTGGTTAGCAGCAGCTTGGGGAGTTTTGAGAGAAGAAGGGGCTTCCTGTGCCGTTGGACTTTCTCCTTTGGACAGGTTTCTGGGGCAGGCTGGTGGGAGCAATAGGCAGAGGTGTTCTGGCATCTTCCTGATCTTCTGGGTCCAGCAAGTGAGGGGGTCTGTCCTCTAAGAATTGGGGACACAGCTGGGGGGAACTTTCCCCCCCAGAAGCCAGAAAGTTGGAAGAGGAGAGAGAAAAAGAGAAGGGGGTGGGGGAGGAAAAAGGGAAGCGGGGGAGGGGAAATGAACATTCCCTCAGAGGGATTTCCAAAACCCCAGGAGGGATCTTGCCAAGCCATTTCCTAACCAACACAGGGTGTCAGTGTGAGGCTTAACGCAGATGGGCAGCAGCTGTGTGTGTCCTCAAGCCTGTGCGAAGGGAAATTTTGGTCTCCGGGTCTCTGGGTCTATTCTCTGTGCTTAATCCCGGAGCTCTGCCATTTCGGCCTTCATTTGTGCTTCTCCAATCTGCTCATCTTTTTAGTTCTGGATGCCTTTGCCCTCTCTAGCTTCCAAAACTTGGGCCTCTGTTTCTGGGGGACTGGGGGTTTCCTAGTGATTCTCCTTGTCTCCAGTTCCCCCTGCATACCTTGGCTGGACCCCTGCCACACCGCTACCCAAGAGCCTGTGCCATATGATGAGATAGTAATGAGGCATTAATGGTAAATGAAGATAGGACATCTGGTGACACAGGAGAAGAGAGCAGAGGCCTCCATGGGGAGGTCCCAGAGAAGGAGTAGAGGCAGAGAGAAGACAAAGACCATATATCCCTGGATTATAGATAAACCAGGCTCTTTTCTGTGTCACTCGGTCCCAGACCATAGCAGGTTATGGGCTTTCTCCAGAGACAAGGGGGCTTAGGTGGGAAACAAGTGAATGTAGTTATCACTGTGTGGCCTCTGACTTGTTACCAGGGAAGGTGGTAGTTTCGTGTTGGATGCCTGGGATATGTCCTTCTGGTCAGACTTCATTTGGTATATGTGCTGCCGAAGCGAGCCCTGGTCAGACTTCATTTGGCCCTTCTCCTTTGAGGCCTTTTGAGGATACCGCATAGCCCAAGATTATTGGCTAAGGGATGAGTGAGTCAGAGTAGCCACAAGCCCACTCAGATTAACTTAAGCAAAAAAGAGGAATTTATTGGCTTATGTAACTGGAAGGTCCAGAGCAGCAAGTAACGTTAGGTACCCTGGATTAAGGGGCTAATCAGGGTTGGTTTATCTTTATCTCTTTGTTCATCTCATCTCTCTAAGGCTTCATTCCTCTGACTGGCTCTCCCTACATCATTGTCGGGAAAGCTGCTGGTACTCCTGCCAAAAGTGAATCCACCCAGGAGGAAGCAGTCAGACAAACCCAAATTCAGGAATATTCTACAAAACAGCTGGCCTGTATATTTTTTAAAATGCCAATGTCATGAAAAACGAAAGGCTAAGAGTCTCATTTTCATTCATGGAAACTAAATGCAAAGTGCCATCCTGGATCCTCAATTAGGTCTTGGGTGGGGAAAAAGTTGTTATAAAGGAATTTACTGTATATTAGATAATAGTATTGATTCAATGTTAAATTTCCTGAATTTGATCATTGTATTATGGTTACATAAAAGAATATTCTTGTTCTTAAGAGATAAATGTATTCAGGGATAAAGAATCATGATGTCTGTAACTTTCTCTCAAATAGTTCAGTAACAATTGCAACCACAACCACAATAAAACTATAATATCACAGAATAAAGTAGAATAGAAGAGAACAAAACAATAGAATAGAACAGAAAAGAATATGTAGAGAAGGGAAAATAGAAAAGGAACGATAAAGCAAATATAGCAAAGTGTCGATCTTGGTGAAGGGCATACTAAGTTCATTATACTATTCTTGCTATTTTTCTGTTAAGTTTGGATTTTTTTTGAAAATATAAATTAGGGCAAATTTTTAAAAAGTTTTGATGGCAGACTTCTATCTCTCAGAGTCTCATGTATCAGTCTCATGGAAGAGTCTAAGCAATTAGCCTGGATCATACGCTCATTTCATTGAGATGAGGGTCAGACACTGTGATTGATAGCCTCACTGGGGAGCTTATGAAATGGGGAGAGATTCCTCAAAGGATGCAAAGGAAAAAATATGGGAAACTGTGTTGGACACACAGAAATAAAAACCAACACATCCATCCCAACCCTCTCTCTAGCTCCTGGTCTCCCAGATCTTCTGCTGGTTTCTCAATGTCCACACACTGCCTGGCCCATCTTCTCAGACCATCCTTCCCCCCAAAATGGCTCTGGAGGCAGATACCTCTCAACAAATTGCTCCACACTTGGGACTTTTGGGGATTTCTCTCTCCTCTCATGATACTCCTTTGGATCTCATTCTTCTTGGTCCTACTTTCTCTTAGTTTGTGGATGAAGGAACCTGTGTTTATGTGAACAAGTGAAGGGTTGTCTGTGTGCTCTTACCCTCAGCTTATAGATTCACATTTTGATTGGTCCTTAATCGAGGCAAGAGATGCCAATGACAGGAATTTCAAGCACAGAAGTCGGTCCAAAGAGATAAGTGCTTTTGGGCGAGTGGGCCTCTGGCTTCTTTTGCACCCCACTGTGTTGGTGGTTTTATCCTTTATCTCAGGCCAGGGTTTCTGACGGGGGGCTGACTGCTATTCCTCTCAGTTCATGGAAGCCAGGGCAGCCAAAAGGAGCCAGGTCAACATCACTTCATTTCCCAAAGGCAATTTTGACAATTGATTTGTTCCCAAGCAGTAAAGCACAGTTAGCAAGGAAGTTGCTGGAATTCAATCAATGTAGTCTTGGCATGGATACCTCTGCATTTAGCCTTCTTGAGAACAAAGAAAGATTTAGGGAACCCATCTACTGAGGGCAAAACTAGTAAGAAGAAACAAAGAGAACTCATTCATGCATCATATATTTATTCTCTCATTTACTCATTTATGAAAGGCTGAATAGCATAGTGATAAAAGTCAGCTCCCATCAACATTCTAAAGGTTGTGCTATTGTCTGCTCAGCTCCAGGGGGGGCTATTCCCAGGGACCATATGTGGTGGCAGCCCTAGGTCTAGGGCACTTGCACTGGGATTGCATGGCTTGGTTTCAAATCTGTCTCCACCACCTCCTCGATTCTTCACATCTCTGATTTAGTGACCTTAATGTAAAGGTGAGGATGCTCTCTTCCTCGTAGGGTCATTAAATGAGAGAATAGGGATTAAATGAGTGAATTTGTCTTCAGTCCCCTGAACAGTTTAAATAGCATTGCAGTGATGTGTTCCTAAAGGTTGGTAGAATATTCTTGGGAAGTTGTCTGGATCTGGGGCTTCTCTCTCTCTCTCTCTCTCTCTCTCTGTGTGTGTGTGTGTGTGTGTGTGTGTGTGTTTGTGGACATTTAAAAGGCAAATACCAGACATTATATTATTTCACCCATAAATACTGTATGTGCCTGTAACAGAAAAGGACTAAAACAGAAACCAGGCAAGAACACCCTACCCATATACAGTGTCATTATCATCTCATAGGTAATAATTCCTAATATCCAGTTCACATGAACATTTCTCTGTCTCAATGACTTTTTCCTTCTCGTATCCAAAATGTGTTCATTAGGATGGGTCCCACTCATCCTGAGGTGGGGTGCTTTTAGTGCTGCTTCTACCCGAGGGAACACCCTTCCTCGCTTTTCCCCCCGCAGCCTGGCAGAGAGAGAGACTCTCCTGTTCATCACTCCATCTCCAGCCCCTGACGGTGTCTGGCCCAAATACTCAGTGAATAATGACAAATTCAGTTGAACATTTAAGAGGATGCTTCTGGTGCCATGGACGTTGGTGATAATGGAAAATTCCCAATAACTCCAAAGTGGAATCATCATTCTTTTAAGAAAATCAGCAGTGCTACATGGCGTTCATATGCAGGTGCCAGGATTTTGCTATTTCAAAGGGGAAAAGGGAAAAAAAAAAAAGTGCATCCGAAGCTGCCCAGCTGGTGCTTACAGAAACACTGCTCTGCGATGTTTCTTTCTTCACCCAGGAGGGAATATTTTTAAAGCCACGATTCCAGAATTATACAGTTGCATGCGAAATGCCTCGGCTCCTGCTGATGAAGTGATTAGTACAGAGGACTGGCTGCCTTCCAAGAGGAAGGAAGGGTTCCTGAGATGCTTCTGAAAAAGATGAAAGAATTTCCAAAATAGCAGCTTAATGTTGTACCACATATGGGATTTTCCAATTCACAGCTGGGTGGAAACCATTTCCGGCTTCAAGCCATTTGACTTACTGTCTCCGTGGCTGTAAGCACTCAGAGCTTTATTTATCTCTGGTTACCAGGGAGTTTCTCTTTCCTTTTTCCTTCCCCAGTCCCTCCTTCCTGTTGTGTCTTTCCAGTTGTGTGAAGCTAGCATTTGACTAAGTGTCCATGTAAAATATAAGCTCCATGGAGATGGTACCACATCTATGCTCTGTCCCTTTGATCCTGTAAATAGCTGTATCTTAATATGTATTGTTGAATAAATGAGCCTCCAATCTAAAGGTTGAATGCCAGTCAAAAAGACATACAGGAGCGAATCACTTATCAATATAAAAGAAAATATTGATACCAACCTAAATCCTCAATTAAATGGGTTCACCCGTGCCCATATTACACACGTGCCCTGCATAACACACTACCCCCAAACTTACTGACTTTAAAACAACAACCATTTTTATTATGCTCACAGATTCTTTGGGTCAGGAATTTAGGGCACAAAGGGGATGGCTTGTCTCTGCTCTATGACATCTGGGACCTCCACTGAGAAGACTAGAAGGCTAGGGGTGACTGCAAAGGTGGGGGCCAAAGTCACCTGGAGGTTCCTTTACTCCCATGTCTGGTGCCTTCCTTGGCTGCTATGACTTGAAGACCAGGACTACTGACCAGAGCACCTACATGTGGCCTCTCCATGTGACTTGGGCTCCATCACAGCATGGCAGCCTTGGGGCAGTTGGAATTCTTATGTGGTTGGGACTATTCCAGTGGGCAAAAGTAGAAGATGCATCACTGTGTATGACTCAGCCCCAGAAGTCAAACAGTGTTACTTCCTGCCCTATTCCAGTGGTCAAAGCAGTCACAAGGCTTTGTGATTGAGATTTCAAGGGAAATTTGCTGTCTCTTAATGGCAGCATGGTAAGATTGCATTGTAAAGAGAAAGCGGGACAGGAATATTTTTGCAGCCATCTTTGCAAAATACAATCTGGCATACTCCCTCCAGCTTCACTGGCTGGTAGGTGGGTAAACAACTTCCAGGCACTGGTGTTGCCGGAAGGACTGGCAGTCAAGGTAATCTCGTGCTCATACTGAATCTTTGTTGGGACTTACTTTTTTCATTTCGAGAATAAGTCCCTCTCTTTATCTTCTGAATCATCATGGATTTTTGGCTTAGGAAATGATTTTTTTAGATGCAAATAGACAAGATAAGACCAACATTTCCCACCTGTGTTAGTTATGAAGCTATTAATAAGTGTTAGTTGGGAAAAAAGGACTTCAAGTTTGGAAAAAGTTTTATAAATGATTTTTCTCTTAGAAATTAATCCACATAGAGGAGAAAGGGGAACCCTCTTACACGGTTGGTGGGAATGCAAACTGGTTCAGCCACTCTGGAAAACAGTATGGAGGTTCCTCAAAAAGTTAAAAATAGAGCTACCCTATGACCCAGCAATTGCACTACTAGGTATTTATCCAAAGGATACAAACAGTGATTCCAAGGGACACATGCACCCCAATGTTTATAGCAGCAATGTCCACAATAGCCAAAATATGGAAAGGGCACAGATGTCCATCGACAGATGAATGGATAAAGAAGAGGTGGTATATATACATAATGGATATTACTCAGCCATCAAAAAGAATGAAGTCTTGCCATTGGCAATGATGTGGATGGAACTAGAGGGTGTTATGCTAAGCGAAATCAGTCAGTCAGAGAAATACAAATACCATATGATTTCACTCATATGTGGAATTTAAGAAACAAAACAGACAAACATAGGGGAAGGGAAGGAAAAATAAAATAAGATGAAAACTGAGAGAGAGGCAAACCATAAAAGACACTGAACTCTAGGAAACAAACTGAGGGTTGCTGGAGGGGCAGTGGGTGGGGAGATGGGGTAACTGGGTGATGGGCATTAAGGAAGGCACTTGATCTAATGAGCACTGGGTGTTATATGCAACTGATGATCACTAAATTCTACCTCTGAAACTAATTTAAAAAAGAAATTAATCCACAGCATTATAATAAAGACTGAGAAGTCCTGCAACAACAACAAAAACCTTTTAAATCTTATTTAATTTGGGCACCTAGTTGGTGGTCAGCAAGTGTTAATTTCTATCTCATGTGATCATTGATGGATGGAAGCTTTCTAGACCTTGATTTCTTCATCTATAAGGTGGTAATTTGAATATCTCCTTTACAATAATGCCCGCATGTAAAAGATGTCCAATAAATGGCAACTATTATTTATTATTATTATTAAGCTTCTCTAGCCTCCTTTTCCAGCAAATCACTTGTCCCCTTATTCTTTTCTATGTCTGTGAAGACATGAACAGAAAACTGCAGTTTCCACCTCAGTAACCTCCCCTCCCCCCACCTCCCTGTCAACTCTCCTCATGTGCCCCTTGACCCAGACATAAGAAACCCAGCCATCCCTTCTACGGAACCACTTGCCAGGACTGAGGCAAGAGCCGTAAAATGCCACTCTTCTTAGAAAAAATTACCTTTGGGAAGTCTCACCAAGTAACTGACCATTGAGTAGAAGGCATATTAGTGATAAGAAATTGTGGAGTGGAAGATACTTAATCCCATCTGCTTCACCATCTCTACCCCTCATCCCCTAGCCAGTGAAATACTTTCCTTTCCCCTTGAATTTCGGGGCAGGCACTGCCACAGCCCTAATGTTCTATCACATTCCATCATATTCAGCCCCATCAAGGGGGCATTGGCTTTCCCAGGAAACAAAAGCATGTCCATTCCCCAAACCACGTAGGCTTCAGTTTTGTGCTTCAACAATCAGGGAGAGAGCCGAATGTGCCAGAAGCCAGCGGGGTTAAGAGGAAGGTCTGTCAGGCACTAGAGGAGCTGAGCCGAAGCCTCAGGCTGGGACATCCACATTTATGTTTGAGGGTGGGACCAGTGGGGCAGGGGAAATAGCAAGGAAACCTGTTCAACTTTGCCACTTCCTGGCTGTGTGACCTGCAGCAAGTCACTTGCCCTTTTGGGGCCCCAGTTTTCCTCAACTGAAAATAGTGCTGGGGCAGAATTCTGATACACAGTTGGTGTCTTTATGCAATGTGAATTGAAGCCATGAACATAAGACCTGAAACCATAAAATTCCTAGAAGAAAACACAGGCAGTAAGCTCCTTGACATAGGCCTTGGTGAGGATTTTTTAAATCTGGCACCAAAAAGCAAAAGGAACGAAAGCAAAAATAAACAAGTGGGACTACATCAAACTAAAAAGCTTCTGCACAACAAAGGAAACCATCAATAAAGTGAAAGGCAACCTACTGAATGGTAGGGAGAAAATATTTGCAAATCATATATCTGATAAGGGTTAGTATCCAAAATATACGAAGAACTCACACAACTCAAAAAAAAAAAAAAAAAAAAACCCAACCCTCATAATACAACTCACTAGCAAAAAACCAATCCAATTAAAAAATGAACAGAAGATCTGAACATTTTTCTTTCTTTCTTTCTTTTTTTTAAAGATTTTATTATTTGACAGAGAGAGAACACAAGTAGAGGGAGAGGCAGACTCCCACGGAGCAGAGAGCCCGATGTGGGACTCGATCCCAGGACCCTGGGATCACGACCCGAGCCGAAGTCAGACACTTAACCAACTGAGCCACCCAGGCATCCCTGAACAGACATTTTTCCAGAGAAGACATACAAATGGCCAACGGATAAATGAAAAGATGCTCAACATCATTAATCATCAGGGAAATACAAATCAAAACTACAATGAGATACCACCTCACACTTGTCAGAATGACAAGTATCAAAAAGACAAGAGATAATAAGTGTTGGCGAGGATGTGGAGAAAATGGAAAACTCCAGCACTATAGGTGGGAATACAGATTGGTGCAGCCACTGCAGAAAAGAGTATGGAGATTCCTCAAAAATTTCAAAATCTACTGTATAATCCAGCAACTCCACTTCCGGGTATTTATCTGAGGAAAACAAAAACACTAATTTGAAAAGGTGTCTGTGCCATGTTTGTTGCAGTATTATTTACACTAGCCAAGATACAGAGACAATCTACGTGCCCACTGATGGATGACTGGACAAAGAAATCGTGGTGTATATACACATCATGGGATATCATTCAGCCACGAGAAAGAAGGAAACCTTGCCACTTGTGACAACATGGATGGACCTTGAGGGCATTATGCTAAGTGAAATAAGTCAGACAGAGAAAGACAAATATCATATGATTTTACTTATATGTGGAATCAAATTAAAAGGCAAAAAATAAGTTCCTAGATGCAGAAAATAGATTGGTGGCTGTAATAGGTGGCGGGCAGGGGTGGGAGGAAAGGGTAAACTGTTTTTTTGTTTTTTGTTTTTTTAGTTTAAATAAATTGAGTTATAAAGTTTGAAAAGATTATTTTTCTACTATACTACTTCAAAAGTAAAAATGATTTTTTCTAACCAAAAAAATTGCCAAACAAAAATGTGCTGGGCAGTGTGGTGGTTTAGTAGAAAAATTGCAAAAGTGGGAACTGGGAGACCGGAATCCTGTTCCCATCTCGTGACCTTGGGTAAGTTGCTTCCCTTGTTTGGGCCTCAACTTTCTCCATTTGTAAAATAAGAAAGTTGAATTAGATTATCTTGAAGGTCTAGTGGTCCCCAGGGATGGCTGTCCATTCCCCAAGCCACCAACATATCAACCCACAGCAGGTGCTTCCATGCACCTGAAGTTTGAAGAGAATCCCCCTCCAGATCGCTGACAATTAGAGAACCTAGAGCGGCCGCTGGAGGTCCATTTCCTCCTAAACTGCTGAGACACCCTGGCCCCATCAGACTCACAGGCAGTCATGAGGAGTGAGTGTGAGAGTGTGTAGCAGAGATGTTGCATGATCTGGACAGACATTGTTTACTATTGTGTTGTCATACCAGTTCAGAGGAAGGATCAAAGTCCAACCTGCCTCATCTTCAGAGTAACTGAACTGAGGAGTGGGTGGACTGTTGACGATACCATTGAGTACTTCAGGTTGAACTTGTACACTGTCTATCAGGAAGAAAGTTTCAGACAAACAGGTTGGAATTCATGGATGGAGGAAGGACCAACAGGCAGGGTGTTGAAATCCATTGAGCAAACAGGTGTTTCCACAAAGCCTTGGTGACTCGAAGCTTGTGGTCGTGGCTGCTCTCTCTGTGGCCCCTGAGAGAGCCTCACCCCTGTCCCCACGGTAGGCCACTGGGATTTGGGCCAAGGAGTGATGTGAACCAGTCAGCCCAGGCTGCATGAGTCTGGAAACTGAAAGCAGCCAGCATCTATTATGTGCTTAATAAGTGCCAGGCCCTGCACTAATTGTCTTACAGGCTTGTTCTATTTAGTCCCCCAGTGGTCCTCTGAGTTGGGTCCTATTATCATTCCCATTTTATAGATAAGGAAACTGAAGTTCAGGTAGACCACATACTTTCACAGGATTTGAACCCAGGTCTTCTGATTGCACAGTCCATGACCTAAACTGCTACAGCCTTTGGCCTCAGATAGTTTCCTCCTCCTTGGAAATAATGTGTACTGAACATGCACAAGGCAGCAAGCACCAAGTACACAATGTTCAATAGCCTCCAATAGCCTGGTGAGATGAGTATTATTATCCCCACCTTCCAGGTGACACTGGTCTCAGGGACGTTAACGTCCAGAGTCACAGCAGGAAGTGGAGGAATTACATCCGGTCTGCCCAGCCGGAGTCCTTGTTCTTTACCCTTCTCCTCTGCTGGCCCTCCCCTAGCCATCCCAGATCTACTCGCTTAGAATTGAGGGCTCCCTTCTTGGGATTCCGTGGCTCTTTGAGGATTCTTTCCTACAGCACACACCACCTCGTGGTGACCTTTATGAGACCGGGGCACCTAGATCCCATCTCTCTACCAGGTGGAGAGCTTAGCAAGGGTGGGGATGGTGTCTCGTTCCATCTCTGTGTTTTCTGTGCCTGGCAGAGAACAGCAGAGAAGGCAGCCCAGGGCTGCATTACAGAGAACCTTAGCTGTAGAGTCCTTGGGTGGAATTGTAGGGGCTGAGACTAGCTGGATGTATTCTGAGATCTTATGGGTGAAGGCTAGTAAATTGAGACAAAGGTCTTTTTGTGGGGGCTAGGGGATGGAGATCCTAATGCTTTGGAGATTAAATGCCTGGACAAAGATTTTGGGAGGAATTCCGGGACACTCATCATTCCCATGTTCTTGTTGGACTGCTCTTTCAGAGATGCCAGGAAGACCATCCCATCACCCCCCTGTCCACACAGTGTTTCATCAGTGCCCTGCCATGGCTTGGTTCCAGGCAATAGGCAGGGTGACTGGGAGACAGGAAGGGCAGCCTCCATCTCCACCACGTGCCTCAGGGCTGGGCCACACCACAGGGAGGAGCCTAAATGTAAACTCTAGGGTCAGGAATGATGCAACCACAAGCTTTGTTGCAAGTTGACATGGCTGTCAGAGCTCCAAGAAACCCTGAAAAGAGGAAGAGCCACCCAGGGGAGCCAAGGTGGAGCCTGGAGGGCCCAGCCAGGAATGTGTTTGGTGTGGGGCAGGTCCTCCTCTCCTCCCCCTGGACTCTTCCCGCAGCTGTGCCCTGGGGAGGCCAGATCGGATGGATGACTTTTTCTACCTAGGGTTTTGGAAGGCCTGAGGTTCTTGCAGAGGCCTTGGGGGAATTGCATGACAGAAGCCAGGTGGCCAGAGCCCTGTGTCCCTTGGGGCCAATGTCAAACAAAGCAGCTCCTCTCTTAGCTGATTTCCGTGCTTGATTCTCTGGGCTCCCTCCTCTCTTCTCACCACCTTTCTCTGCTCCTACCCTGAGCCCTGACCTGTTTCAACTCCTTCCATAGCCCACCCCTAGACGGGAAATCATCAGGCCTTGGGGAGGGAAGGAAGGTGTTGTGATGAGTCATTTCACTCCTTAGAGTGGAGGAGGGAGGGAAGACTGCCAAGGTGGTTGGGGCACCGCAGGGCCATCTGCCTTTTCTTGCTTTCTGGCACACTCTGGATAGTGAGACTGAAATCTGATGTGCCCTCTCCTGAGTGACCCAGAGCTCTGGGGCCCTATATGCTGTAAGATCATCCATTTCCTTTGCAATCTTGCATTCAAAGCTCCTGATGGGATGGCTGTGTTCCTCCCTAGCTGGCCTCCGAGTTCTGACCCGGCTTAGAAGATTTCTGGTTCTGTGGCCTCATCTTCCCTTGTAGTCAGGCTATGATACTGTCCATAGTGAGGAGGCGAGATAGAAGCAGGTCTTCAACAAATCAACCTTCAGTGGTAAACAGTGACTTCCTCATAGTCCCTAGGCATTTGGACATAGGAACTCAGAAGGAACAGGATGCCTCTGTCGGAAGATAGAGCTTCCTGATGTCTGAGATCTGGTCTCACATCCTCCCTACGCTCCAAAACTTGCCATCCTGGATAGAATTCTAGGTGGAAAACCTAAGGTAGGATACTCTTGGCTTCCAAATACAGGCTCATAAGCAGCAGAGGGGAGGCGAGAGGGTGCTCCTTTCCCAAGGCCTCCTCCCAAGGACTACCCTGCTGACACAGAGAATAGATGGTGGTGTTTCCCCACTGGTGAATCCTTGACAATTGGGACTGATGGAGCCTAGAAGGCTCCAGAGGAGATGCTTCAGAATTCTGAGTTGGAGTAGATGCTCCAGTCCTTATTCATCCCACCCCCATAGAACAAAGCTCATGTTTCCAGCTTTCAAGGGAAAGTGACTGTGTAGTAGCTGGATCTATATGGTGCAGCACCAGGATCCTACTTCCTTGGAAATGAAGCTCAGTGACTTTCTGGGGTCAGGATTTGCTTATGGGTAGTGACACACCACACTGGAGGTGTCAAACAGAAGCAGCTCTGCCCTGTTCACCAATGCTATGTGTCCCCAGCAGCTTCCACATTATGCCTTGTCCTGACTGGGGGGGGATGTATTGTGGCCATACAAACAGCAGCGAAGAGTCTGGTAAGAAAACACCAAGCAGCATTTCCAGGCCGGCTACCAGTTGAGCCTCCTTTCTTCATAGACTCCTGCATACTGCTGAGTCTTGGGACAAATGCTGCTATATCCTGGGACCTCCTGTCCTCACCCTCTGGGTGGATCTCAGGCTTTTCTGCCTGTGAATCTTCCAGCTCACCTGATGCTTGGTGGGTGATGTAAACATCCCCAGTGATCTTCAAAAGCTGCCCCCATTTGTCTGCACTGATATTCTCACTGGCCAGAGCCATTCTGGAGTCCATGAGTCATATCGTATCCAGTTCACTCAAGAAAATGGCCTTGAAAAACTATACATTTAAGGAGGCAAAGGCTACCTAGGAAATTATCAATCAAGACTGCCGAGTTAACACAGATGGTGCTGCTTTGCTGCAGGAGCAGCCCAGCCCCTCCTGCCCACCACCCAACCTTTGATCCGTTTGCAACATGTGCATCTCTGGGCTGTTTGGGTGACCAATGCTTCCAATCATTCCCCATGGTCACCAGTGTCCCAGCCCAAGGTGAAGGGGGTGGGAGGGGAGCCATTATTGCACATGTGGGCCCTGCCAGCTCTCTGGAACCCAGGTTGGAATCCCAGGAAGGCCCATGTTCAGTCGCTGACCAGGGGCAGTCAAGGGGCAAGAACAAGGCTTCCAGAAACCCAGAGACCCGGCTTAAATCCCAGCACTGATGCTTACTAGCTGGTGACCTAGTTCTGGGCCTCAGGGTACGAGGGGCTGGCCTTCAGTGACTTCAGGGCCTCTCTTCTCTCAACAGCCTAGGATTCTGTCCTGAGGAGTGGGAAATGGCCTATTTTGTCTGAGTGTATGGAGTGTTTTCCAAAGTAAACAAACCCTATTTACTAATTACCTGACCTACATTCCATGTGACTGCAATGGTGGGGGACACATCTTAACTTTCTAAGGAGGAATTGGAAAGGTGATAATAGGAAGCACCCAGAGGTGAGGCCTAAGGTTCTCATTGACTGGGCAGAATCCTGAAGTTTTGGTTCATGCTATTCTCCAGCAAAACCTACATTTTAGAAAAGCCCCTTAGTCTTTAAACACAAACAAGCACTGTCCTATTTTCTCCTAGTTATAAAAAATAATGTGAATTTATTATATATATATTATGTGTATTATACATAATATTATATATATATACACATATACACAATAGAACATTCTTGAAATTATAATTTAGAAAGTGAAAATCTGGAATCCCATAGCTGCTTCCCCCTGTGGCCCCCAGTCCCTAAGATAACACAGTTAATATGTTGGTGTATATACTTGTAGGTATTTTCTTTGTGGAAACCAAACACAAATCTACTATTTTATGGAAATAAAATTAACATGCTGCTCTGAAGGTCGCTTTTCACACTTAACCACATATTTTGGACATCAGTCCATGTTAGTACAAGAAGAGGCCTTCTTAATGCTTTGGGGACTTCAGAAAAAGGAGGAAACCATGAAGTATATAAAGCTTGTTTTCTTTCATTTTCAATATTATTTCTGCTGTATTTAAGAACAGCAGAATATCTAAAATTAGTTTTCAAATACTTTAGATATTTAGTTAAGTAAAAAAACCATCATAAGAAGGATACTTGGATTGCTGCAGGAAATCAGTGATAATAATGAATGAATGAATGAATGAATGAAAAAGACCCACTTTACCATTCTGACCATTCCTTATTCTTATGTCCATTTTGTCTTCAGTTGGACCGGTTGAGCAATGGAAAGCTTTTTGTGGTAGCAGAACAATGGCCCCCAAGGATGTCCATGTCTTAATCCCGGGAACTTGTGAATATGTTGTCTTAGCTGGAGTGGGACTTTGCAGCTGTGACTAAGTTAAGGATTTTGAGATGGGGAGATTACCCTGGATCATCTAGGTGGGCTCAATGTAATCACAGGGCCCTTTATAAATGAAAGGAGGCAGAAGGGTCAGAGTGAGAGATTAGACGATACAACACTGCTGGCTTTGAGGATGAAGGAAGTGGTCACAAGCCAAGGAATGCTGGCAGCCTCTAGAAGTTTGAAAAGGCAAGGAAACAGACTCTCCCCTAGAGCCTCCAGAAGAAATGCAGTCCTTCTGACACCTTGATTATAGCTTGATAAGACCCATTTCACACTTCTGATTTCCAGAACTATAAGAAAATAACTCTGCATTGTTTTAAGCCTCTAAGCTTGTGGTAATTTGTTATAGCATCCATAAGAAACTAATACATCTTCATTCATTTGTCTTGCATGCTGAGATGCATGTGGTCTCCCTTGGATTCAAACACAAAACATTGTATCTGAAATCATGACACGTCTGTGGTTCTAGATGACAGGAAATAACCAAGTACTCAGTATAACATGGCCCTCAGGTAAGCCAGAGTCATTTTGTGGAAATCATTTTCGGTTATCAAAATCAAAAAGAAAAATGACAAAGGAGAGCCCATTGGCCTGGAGGAGGATGTGCATAGAGTCTGGAGGTCTACAAATCCAAGGTTTAAAAAGCCACCAGAGAGGTAGGTAGATTTGATATTCTCGCCCCATTTAATGGTTGCATCATGAAGGCCCTGTGAGGTTACTTGCTCAAGGTCACAGAGCAGGTGAGGGCCTGAACAGGGCTGAGATGGTCTCTTTTTCTCAGTTCTGTGATGGTTTCTTTTCTCTTTAAAGGGAACACCAGGCTTAGGGTACCACTGAGGGGTGACAGGAGGAGGAAGGGTGGACCCGGGTTTGCCCATCCCACCAGGCCCTCCTTTGCAACCTTACCGCTCTCACCCACCTTGGCTGGCAGCCTGTCAGGGAGCTGGGTCCTGATGCTGGTTTCCCGTGGTTCCAGATGACTAGGAGTTAACCCAGGCAGCCTCCCTGGCTAGCCAGGACTTGTGTTTGGCTTGAATTTCCCAATGTTCTCATGTGACAGATCAAAGAGGAGAGCTTGGCAGCTGTGTGCTCAGCTGTGACCAGCACAGACAACTTCCCAACTTTTCTTTGACCATTGGAACCTCAGAAATGCCAGCAGAAGAGAAAAGTAGGTCATTTGGTTTAAAGTGGGGGATTTATATCTAGGTTTCCAGATTTCTCTCTTGGACCTAGAAAGTGATTGTAGGCCCTCAGCAGCTTGGAGATCAAGGCTGATGGGCCCACACATAAACTAGGGCAGTTGTGTAATTCAGAGGGCATTTTCATCTCCCCCCTTTTATTTAATAAATCACTCCTAATGCTGGATAAGCTGGGCTCCTGATGGGGCTGTTCATATTCTCAAAGAAGTCCAATTCAGCAGGAAAAGCTGGAGATGGAAGCCACATTGATCAGGCACTTCCTGCTCAGGTACTTTACAGCCATTATCGCCAGGGTTAGGTTCCTGTGCCCACCACCCCGCTCCCCTCAGGGTTGTAGCAGGTGGAGTAAGCACACGTGGTTAAATGGAGATGAGACTATCTATTGTGCCATCTAACTCCCAGGTGCAGGCCCCTGTTGGGTTTGGAGAGCATGCGGAGAACTTGCTGGACTGCTAGCTGTCAGCACAGCCTGCTTTCCCCTCTTCTTGGGCCTAGAGCTGGCTCACATTTTTCAGACTCTCTTGCAGTTAGGTGTGTCCACGTACGGCAGGCGGAACTCCAGACACGCCTCCCAGGAAGGGCCTGCGGCCCACGGGCGGGAGGTGTAGTCACTAGATAGTCTTCAGCTGTCAGCTCCCTCAGGGTCACCGTAAGCTACAGAGAGCCTCCTCCCCCAGTGTCGCACCCTTCCCAGGACCCGCCTGACTGCCTGAGGCATGACAGAGAGGCCTGGCCATTTTGACTCAGAGAGGACAATCCTGACAGACAATATGCACTCCAGAGCTCCCCACCAGGTTGGCCATTGTGTTGTCTGATTGTGCTGTTAGAGCCTGGCTTCTCCCTCTGCCCAGTTCTGCTTCTCTCCTTTTCCTTTCATAGGCACTGCTTTCCAACGACTTCCATGTACCTCTGAACTTCAACGTCAGCACCTGCTTCTTCAGAATCCAGCCTGTGACTCTGTGTCACTGAGTTCTCTCCAAAGCAGTGTGAGCAGACACAGTGTGTGCTATTTTTAGGCCTGGCCCATGAAAATCTTCTGGGCGGATCTGCCATGCTTTCTCCTTCAGGCCCCTGGATACAGATATCAGTGATGCCCTAGGGGCTGGTGGAGCCACAAGGTGGAAATGGCTTGGGCATGATGACAGGGACAGCCGCCCAGCTGACCTGAATATCCTCCCAGAACTGTTAAGTGAGTTAGAAACTAACTAATACTCTACAAAACCATGAGTTTGGGGCATCTACCTGTTACTCTAGCTGATCTTGGCTGACTTATCTCTCCCCCGCTCCTACTTCTCCAGATCAGAATGGAGGAGCTAGAGAATGGTGGGTCTCACGAGCGTGGCCGTTGACTGAGGAGACGGGAAGCTCAGGTGCCCACTGCGGCTAGGCCAGAGAGTCCCAGAGCACTAGACGGAAGAACAAGGCCCAGGGCAGCTTCTCTGTGAATTACAGAGCCACACTCCAGTGAAACACGGCCCAGGGGGACCGGGCTCTCATCAATCAAAAAGCAGCTGCTCTCCCCTGGGGGCAACAGGCAGAGAGGGAGAGAAAGCAAGTCCTCATTCTAACAGCCCCGAGCGGACACAAGCATCAGAGGCCTTTTGCGTGTGTGTTTGTGTGTACGGTGTGTGTCGGGGTTGGTATGCAGGAAAAGAAGCAGGATTTCCCCAACAATGGAATAATTCAACTGTCTCTGTAATTCCAAGAGAGCTCGGGGATAGGTGACAGATGATAGGTGGAGAGGTCGATGATGGGTGGTATACAGATAGGTACTAGATAGGTAACGAATAGATCCAGTAGGTAGGGGGTGATGGGCAGGTAAGTAGGTAGATAGGCAGGAAATCGAGGTGCAGAGGCGTTGAGGTATGTCTCCATGGTCCCGTAACGGGATGGGGTAGAGGAGGATTCACATCCAGCTCTAGTCTGACTCAGAGGTGGGACTTAAAACCTGGGTCCATATCCTTTTCTCTGCTGAATATGGCAAATAACATGTCTTATTTGCCCCATACACAGGGTTTCACTTGCCCATAAAACGATGTTTGCTTTTGTTTTGTTTTGAAGTTTTATTTATTTATTTGACAAAGAGAGAGAGACAGCAAGAGCAGGCACGTGGCAGGCAGAGGCAGAGGGAGAAGCAGGCTCCCCGAAGAGCAGGGAGCCCGATGTGGGGCTCGATCCCAGGACCCTGGGATCGTGACCTGAGCTGAAGGCAGTTGCTTAACCAACTGAGCCACCCAGGTACTCTGCTTTTGTTTTCTTACTTTTAGGATTTATCTACTTGTAGCCTGCATTTTGTCATCTAGTAGTTTTTTGTTTGGTTGGTTGGTTAAGATGGGCATTTAAAAGGCTGCATTCCCTAAATTCTTGCATGCTCAAAAATGTTTATTGTGGGGCACCTGGGTGGCTCAGTCAGTTAAGCATCCGACCCTTGATCTCAGCTCAGGTCTTGATCTCAGGGCCATGAGTTCAAGCCCCGAGTTGGGCTCCACACTGGGCGTGGAGCCTACTTAAAAAAAAGTGTTTCTTCCTTTTTTGTTCAAAGAATAACTTGGATGTCTACACGATTTCTTAGTAACACTCTCTCAGAACTTTTTTTTTATACTTAAAAAAATATTTTATTTATTTGAGAGAGAGAGACAGGGAGGGCACAAGCAGGGGGAGGGGCAGAAGGAGATGGAGAAGCGGACTCCCTGCTGAGTGGGGAGCCCAATGAGGGGCTCCATTCCAGGAGCCCAGGATCATGACCTGAGCAGAAGTCAGACACTTAACTGACTGAGGCACCCAAGAGCCCCTCAGAACTCTTGTTACGGCTTTCCGACAGGCCTGTGTGCTGTTTGGGAGGATTATGGCATATCTGAAGGACAGGCATAGTTGCTAAGGTTGATTAAATTGGGTTGAACAATGGAAAGCCTCCAATCTGCTGCCGTGTTTTGACCTCATGTTGTGGGCAACAGAGAGCCACTGAGGGTTTCTGAGCAATGTGGTGGTGGTAGCTTGGGCATAGACGGATTTGGGAAGAAAGAGGCCACAGAAAGACCAGATTGGAGCCCACAACATGAGTAAGTAGTCAAGGCCTAGACCAGTAAACATACACTGTGGAGACAGAATTGACGGGGTTTGGCAACCGCTTGGACAAGGGAGACCTGGGGCGACCAGGTAGGTGGTGTCATTTTTAAAACCAGAGAAAAAAGGTGGAGGAGGAAGAGAGATGAAGGACAATGGGAGGATAAGCGGAGAAGGGGAGGATCTGAGGTCTGAGATCTAAGTGGCCACGTTTTGGAGGAGTTGTATCGATAGGACCCTGAGGGGGGTAGTTGGGCTGCTGCTGAGATTTGGGAGCAGAGTTCAGAGGAGAGGTTAGGGTGAGGGACAGAGCAGAACAGGAAGGAGTCCCAGGTGTGATGAGTATGTCCAATACAGTTTCTTTCTCCTTAGCCATGTTTCTGGAGGGTGCTGTGAGAACAGCCTCTGACATCTGTCCCGTCGACACTGTTTTCTTCCAGATAGTGACAGTGATGGACTTGCAGGCCCTGCTGAGCAGGATAAACGTGGGCTCCGTGACACACCCCGCTACTTGCAACAGTTTCTCCTTTCTAATCTGGTGTGGTTTCCCCCCTTTCCTGATTAATATTTGCTAGAAGTTTTGATTGATTTTATCAGCCTCTTTAAGGGACCTGGGTTAATGTCTCAATTATACTGCTTTTATGCTTTTTAATTTATTTATTGATGCTTTTATATTTTTCTCTTTATTTTTCTTTGTTCCCCACCCCCCTCACTGAAATTTTATTTGTCAAATTAATGAATTTATCTTTTTTAAAAAATGATATTTTATTTATTTATTTATTTGAAAGAGAGACAGCAAGAGCGAGAGAGGGAACACAAGCAGGGGGAATGGGAGAGGGAGAAGCAGGCTCCCCACCGAGCAGGGAGCCCGATGCGGGGTTCGATCCAGGACCCTGGGATCATGACCTGAGCCGAAGGCAGATGCCTAACGACTCAGCCACCCAGGCGCCCCTAATGAATTTGTCTTGTGGCAATAAAAATATTTAGAGCTGGAAGTTTCCCTACAATATTCTGTCTATATTCCACGTGATCAGATGTAGAGTGTTTCACTATCATGGTTTCCTAAGGCATTATTATAGACAAAATATCTTTCTTGACCCAGAGGAAATTATTATTCTGTACTATATTTTAAAATTCCAAGAATATTTGTCTTTTTTTCTTTTTTTGAAGACAAAAGAGAGGTGAATAAAGAAATCATCTAAGGTTACACAGCCATTAAGTGTCAGGTTTAGGATGAGAACACAGATTGACTGACTCCTGGGCCAATCAATGAGAAAATATTTTGTCCACTTCTAGCAGCATAGTTTAAGCTTCGGCACTTCTGGAAAGCCTCACTGGTTTGGGGAAGCATTTGACATGGGAAATCATGATGTTTAGAGTCAGACAGACATGAGTTCAAATTCTGCCTTGGTTCCTGTGTGGGCCTTGGGCAAAAGTCTAGACTTCTCTGAGTTTCAATTTTCTTATCAATTTTATACTGTTGTTGTAAAGATTAAATGAAATGTGAAATGGTATACATAAAATGTCTCATACACCATAGGTGATCAATGAATATACATCTTTTTGTATAGATGCTTAGAGTATTGGATAACTGCTTTAAAAAATTAAGAGTTTTTTCCTTATTACAAAGTAGTGTTCATTGCAAAGAAATTAAACACACACAAGCAAAAAGACAAAAGTAATATCATGCATAATCCCAGAGATAACTACTATCAACAAAGTGCAATATTATCTTTCAGAACATACACACACATCTCTATACATTTATGTACACACACAGCCACACACACACACACACATTCACATTCACAAATATACATACACACATAACCAAAATTTGGATTATACCACAGAACTATTTTGCGAGCATTTTGTTTCCCTTTCACAGTTAATGTACGTTGACCGCCACTGCTCATCGATTTTGTTTCGTTTGGTGAATGAGCCACTTGGTAATTGGAGGCAGGCAAGCTCAGGCTCCATGTAGTTTGGAGTGGAAAGGTAGGCTCAGGCTGATGGGAGCATGGTGGTAGGTGGGGGTTCGGAAGGTGTTTCCCCAAGGCTGACACACTGGAGTCTTGACAGCCAGGGTGCGAAATGGTTTGTGTAAGTCAGGACAATAGGCTATGATTAACGATGAACTACTTACCCCTGTTTGGGTAAGTAGTTCTCTGGTTCACTCCACTGATTGGATGACTCTTCCACCTGCCCAGTCAAGTCAAGTCAGGTAGGATTTTATCTGAGTTTACTGACCCAGCACTGTGCTAGGTGTAGGTGGGGACACAGGAAATAACTTCTGTTCTCAAGCTGCTGATACCCATATATCGAATCATACACCAGTTTGAAAACACTAAGCGCCACCTAGGATGGTGTGAAGAAGAGTGCGGTTTGCCTTCCAGCTAGCTTTTTTGTTTGGGGGCTAGTAATGGTTCAGGGCAAGGTTTAGCAGGAGAGAGAAAGTTCTAGTCTGGGATGCTATGGACGGCAGGAGATGTGAGCTGATTTGGGGTGGAGCCGAGGGAGGAGTTGGTTGGTGGGAGAGGGGCCGCTGAAGAGGACCTCAGAAGCACTAGGCCGAGCAGGGATGGGACTGAGGAGGGGCATTCAGTAAAGGAGCTATCCTCTTGGAAGTTGGTGTTGGGGAAAATGCAAAATAGAAGCGGAACCCGTGTTAGGCTCTGGAGTTGGAAGGTGGTCAGGTCAGCACCAGATATACCTTAGACACTTGATAGTGAGGCACATGAAAAGAACAGAATTTTATAAAGATTAACTGAGGAGCCTTCAGATAAATGGGGGAAGAGTGAGTCTACAGTCAGGGAGGCCAGTTAGTTATTAAGGGTTGAGTGACTAAACCAAGGAGGAGGCTGCAGGAATGGAGTAGAAAGAAGGGTCAGATCGGACAAACATCATAAAGGTGAAGCTTGCTGATAGGAGGTTGAAGAGAAGGAAAATTTGAAATGAGACCACCATTTACAAGCCAAGTCAATCAGGAGAGTAAGATTGCCAGTGACAGAGACAAGTAAGGAAGGCCTATTGAGAGGTGGCCTATATATGAGTGGAAACACAGCACAAGACTGCGCTCCTTGAGAAATTCTGAAATAATTCTAGATTTTTTCTATTGTGATTTGCATGTGTGTGTGTGTGTGTGGGTATGTGTGGGTGTGTGTGCACATGGAAAAAACCAAGTTGTGTTCCTCGAAAAGTTGAAGATAGAGCTACCATACGATCCAGCAATTGCACTTGCTGGGGAAATTGCACTGGGAAAACCCAGCAGCTAAACTCAATGGGGATTAATGCTCCTATTAATTGCTCATATTAACCCTGTCTACCCATGGGTTCAGTTATAATATCTAAATGGCATGAAAACATTGAGTTGTATAATTGCTGTGAAAACCCTGGATGTGTTTCCTTGTTATAATACACATACACATTTTAATGCTTCAAAAGTATTCAGAATCAGATCTGCTTCTTATGTTTGTAAAGAATAAACAAGTGGTGTATGGAGCTAAACGTCAGCCTCTAGCTGATACAATAGTCAATTACTAAAAAAGCGTTAAATTATCAGGGCACCTGAGTGGCTCAGTCGGTTAAGCATCTGACTCTTCATCTCAGCTGAGGTCTTTATGTTGGGGTCCTGAGTTCAAGCCCTGTGTTGCGCTCCATGCTGGGCATGGAGCCTACTTAAAAAAAAAAAGTATTAAGTTAATAAATTAATAAGCCTTGGTGCAAATAATCTACAGGAAGCAATATATTTCGAAGTTTCACAAATTGGATGGGGTAAAAAGAACCAAGGGCCATGCTTGTATAGGCCGAGCTGAAATGGAAGAAGCCATTGACTACACTAGAATTTTATAAATTTTGGAACATATCTACAGAAATCTTAAAATATAAATGTCAAAGATTGAAAGCAAGGGAAATTATAGGAAACGAGGAAGAAATGAAAAGCTGAAAGTAGTAAGCAGGATTAGGTGACTCATGGGGGTGATGAGACCTGTAAGGGATTTCAGTGAACATGAGTTCAGCAGACATGGCTCAGGCCACTTCATAAAGCCTAGAGTTTAAAAGGGTTGCTATGGGAATGCCTGAGTAGCTCAGTCAGTTAAGCATCTGCCTTCGGCTCAGGTCGTGATCCCAGGGTCCTGGGACTGAGTCACACATCAGGCTCCCTGCTTGGCGGGGAGTCTGCTCCTCCCTCAGCCTGCTACTCCCCCTGCCTGTGCGCTCTCTCTCTGACAAATAGAAATAAAATCTTTAAAAAAATAAAAATAAAAGGGTTGCTATGTCTATGAAAAAGGGATAGAAAAATTCTACTCATAAACCCACTACAGGTGAGGGGGTCCACATTTACACAAGTGGAAAAGAAGTCCAAGAAGTTAATATAAAAATTGGTGTGGGAAACCTGGAGGGCCTTGGCTGAGAACAACATGGAACTACTCTGCTAGGGCACTTGCACGATTCAGAACCTGAAAGTAAACAGAACATACAAAAATACAAAATCACAAATCGCACAAGGAAACAAATCACTATGAGATCCAGCAGATGAAGAAATACAAGCATTAGGGGCACCCGAGTGGCTCAGTTGGTTAAGCGTCTGCCTTCGGCTCAGGTCATAATCCCAGGGTCCTGGGATCGAGTCCTGCATTGGGGTCCCTGCTCCTCAGGGAGCCTGCTTCTCCCACTGCCTCTGCCTCTCGCTCTCTGTCTCTCATGGATAAATAAAATCTTAAAAAAATTTAAATCTTTATAAAAAAAGAGAGAAATACAAGAATTAGTACTTCAAGAACTGAAGACTAGAACCATCTAAAAGAGAGTATCAAAGAGGGGACCTTCTTACACTGTTGGTGGGAATGCAAGCTGGTGCGGCCACTCTGGAAAACAGTATGGAGGTTCCTCGAAAAGTTGAAGATAGAGTTACCATACGATCCAGCAATTGCACTACTATTTACCCCAAAGATATAAATGTAGGGATCCAAAGGGGAACCTGCACTCCAATGTTTACAGCAGCAAGGTCCACAATAGCCAAACTGTGGCAAGAGCCGAGATGTCCAACGACAGATGAATGGATAAGGAAGATGTGGTGGTATACATTCAATGGAGTATTACTCATCAAAAATGAAATCTTGCCATTTGCAATGACGTGGATGGAACTAGAGGGTATTATGCTAAGCGAAATAACTCAATCACAGAAAGACAATTATCATATGATCTCACTCATGTGGAATTTAAGAAACAAGGCAGGAGGTCATAGGAGATGGGAGGGAAAAATAAAACAAGACGAAATCAGAGAGGGAGAAAAACTGTAAGAGACTTAATCAACTGGGGGTTGCTGGAGGGGGGGAGGTGGGCATTAAAGAGGACACGTAAGGTAGTGAGCACTGGGTATTATACAAGACTGATGAATCACTGACCTCTACCTCTGAAACGAATAATACACTATATGTTAATTGAATTTAAATGAAAAAATAGAATACAGAGAAACTGATGCAAAAAAAAAAATACCCCTTGCCTAGTGAGACATCTACAAGGATCAATTCTAAAGCACTGTTTCTAGAAGAAGAAATATTCTCCTAACACAATTTTAATGCCTCAGAAACACTTTGAGTTCTTTACCTGTGGTTGTCCCCAGTGTCTGATAGTCAAAAACCTCCAGAAGGCTGCAGAAGCCATGGTTTTAAGACGTCATCACAATAGCACATGCTGCCTCTTGCACCCATCATATTGTTTGCCATATGCCACGTGAGTGAGTGCTTTACATACATCGACTCATTTAATTCTCCTACAAGCCCACCTACAAGATAGGGAGCTTTGTTATTGCCATTTACAAATTATTTTCACGTGGTAATTGAGGCCGGGGGAGAATAAGTAACTGGCCAAACACAACTAGTGAAGAGCAGACCCAAACCCAGGCAGTCTGGCTCCAAAGCGCTGTTCGTAACCACCACACCGGACCAAAGGCTGTGTGGCCATCTGGGTGAATTTGCCATCTGATCGTGTATTTGCCACTGGGAAAACCCACCCTGGTCTTCTTCCCTCCCTCCTAGCTGCCTATCTTCCATGAAATCAGTCAGCTCTCTTCTTCCATGAATCACTCATGACATTCTCCCCTACATTCTCATAATCTCCTCTTTCTTTTCCTTAAGCATAGGAGATGTGGGCAAGGGGAGGAAGGCCAAACTAATGGTTTTGGGGAGGAATACTTAAGATCTGAAGTTGGCCAATGAAATGTCATACTTGGTTCCTTTCTGGGTGGCTTCCATGACGTTCTAACGTTCATTTGACAGAATGGTTTGTGACCATCCAGACACTGGATAGACATTATTTCATACAGAAAAGAATGTGAAAGAAGTTGATTTTATTTGGTGTCAACATCAACACATATCTTTTGAAGCTCTATGTATTTTTTCCTAAGCACTAGTTTAAGAGACAGTGTAAAGAAGAGAACAGTTTGCTTTCATAAGATATTTTAAACTTACGGTTTTAATGAATTGCCTAATGTTAAAAAATTGAGCTGAAGCCTGACTGATTGTATAACTTTAATATTTGAAAAATTTTATCCAGAAATGAACTTAATACAATACAGATTTGTACAAAAAAGACAGACTGTTAAAAACTTTTGATCATACAGACAAAAATATGATTAAGCAAAGATTTAAAAAGGACAGGACATTTTGTAAATACTGATAAATACTGCACAATGCTTTAATTTACTGTGGCAGATATAAAAATCAAGACTTCCTTAACAGATTATATTAAAAAAAGCAACTACATGAATTTTCTAGCTATTTAACGAAATAGGACAATAGTGGTTTTGTTTGTTTTTTTTTTTAGAAAATGAGGTATTATTACACTGTAAACCAAAACCAACATAAATAAATAAAGGCAATGTGTAATTAAGTGATAAATGGTTATAAATTTCAACTTAATAACAACAGACAACAATAATTTTCTAGTTCCTTATGGACTTTGTCATTTAAAAATTTGGCTTGCTTGTGTACTTATTTAAAAGTGACAGAGCTATCGATAAACAAGCACATCATTAAACATGCAGACCAAGCCAACACAATTTTTCCATCTCTACCAAATAAAACTCTGTTTTATTTAAAACACTTAAATCTGATTTCTTATACGTGATTCTTTTGTGCTTATTAGTAAGTAGAAACCTACGTTCTAGTCCAAGCAGTCTAACAGAGAAGCAGTTTTATTTGCAGATGGATAAGAAACAGAGCAAACCAAACAAAACCAACATGCCTTTAACTCTCTTAGGCTTTTCCAAGATTTTTAAGAAGAAAAATCCTTTACATAGTACACCCAGTGGAAAAGCAGAGTCACTTCCTTCGCAAGAGGAACAGTAAACGAAGGAGATTCGCAAATTGGCCCCAGCCCTACAGGAGAACGAGTTGATTCGTTCCTCCACCCGAAAAGTATTCTGCTGGTTGGGTGTAGGAAGCATAGCAGTAAGAAAACAGTGTAACTAAGAAAAAACTGGGGGACAGTATTATTTGCCTGTGAACCATATGCTGGTACTAAATGCTGGCTTCATTATTATTGCAAATGTATCTTCAGAGTTTCCTGAAGGAAAGCTATCAAAGTATAATAGAGAAGTCTTGATTTGGAAATATTTGTAACATGCCAATAAAACTGCTTCATTTGCTGTAAATAAAAAGAAAACCATTTACAGTCTGACTTAAAATGTAGTTTCTTTTTACATGCTACTTGTTGAAACTCCAAAAAGGGTACTTTTGAATTTACTACATTCAGAATCCAGTGAAATACAAACATTTTGGCCAAAATGTTGAACTTTATTTTTACACCAAGCCACATCATTTTGACACAGATGTTATTATTGTATTCACTTTTGTCAAATATCTTATCCTAGCCTTTCCCCAAAATTAGTGTGTCAGTACAACTGGTAATCAAAAAATATTAGAAATAAGCCTTGTACATCAATCAAATTATATATAAAAACAGTTCTTTTGTGCTTGTAATTGACTTAATTTATTAACAATTAGTTAGATCTGATTTCCCCTCTAATGTCCTGACCCTTAAGAAGAAATGATCATTATACAAATATTACAGAATACTCAAAGTAACTAGTTTACTGCCAATGTGCATGCAGACTAACATTACTTAAAAGAACAGAACCTCAAATCCAATTAGTCTGAAAATAGTTAACACTCTTGTACAATCATCTTTATTGATTTGTAAAAGCTGTATACACATCTAAAACCCTGAATTTACTTTGTAAAAATAAATCTTTTAGCAATAAATGGCACTATCAAAATCCCATTATTCTCAGGCTATTATGTAGTTATTTACATGCTTTTCAGCAACAGTTGAAAAGAATCTTAGAGGACCAAAGCCAGTATATCAAAAAACAAACAAACAAACCCTGTAAACAGCATTTATACTGTTGTTGTTTACCTCTATATGAAAATATGGCTACATGCCTTACATGAACGAGAATGGAGCTGTGCATGTGTCTGCCCCCGGGGCCCCACCGGGCCCCACCGGGCGCCACTACGCGGTCGGCGCTTTCTTCACTGCGCTTTGCTTTCCCAGTGGAGTACTGGTGAGAAAGGACCTATGGAGAATCATAAAGTGCTATAAAAAGGAATGGCTGGACCCACATCTGTCTCTGCCATCTGGTCTTTTCCTCAAGCAATTTCTGTGTTTTTAGAAAATCATGCCTCCCCCACTGAACATATTTCATATTTGATTTAAAAAAAATCAGTATTTTAAAGTTAGTGAGCTTTGTCAAGGTGCTGTGAGACAGAGACATGAAAAGGTTAAAGGCACAATAAGAGGGAAGTAAATGCTACATATAAAATATATTTCAAGTCTTCTAGGTTACTCAAGTCCAAAACCTTCTGAATTTGAAATTCCAATGATCAATTTCTGTTTTAGGTCCTTTTTGCTCTTGTAGGGGGGAAGGCAAAGTTGATTGAAGCAGGTGTGGGCCACAGGCAACCTAGGGGAAAAAATTTCTTTTTAGAGATACTAAGTCTCAAAATACATACTGGATCAGTGCAAAGCTACTATCAAACATGGCCAACTCAAATCTAGTTCGCTATGCCAAGAGGCGACTCCTTAATTCCTTCACTGGACAGATACTTACAGAGCACCTACTACTATGTATCGGCACCGTTGTTCTAGACACCGGGGCTGGGTTTACAGACCAGCCGGTCAATGTCCCTGTGCTCTTGTGAAACCTGCATCCTAGAGGCATTACTGTTGGAGGCAGATCTGAATTTGAATCCTGGCTCCCCAACTTACTGGCCGTGGGATCTTGTTCGACTGGCTTCATGTCTCCACGTCTCAGTGTCCTTGTCACCACAGCAGGGTGAACTATCCAAGTGGGTTGTTTAAAAGATTTAAAGAGCTATGTGCATAAAACATCCGGCAGAATAGTGGATAATACAACTGTTATTATTATTTCAGTCTTGACTGTCCAAAAATAATAAAAAGAACATTCCTGGATATTTGACGCCCGTGCTCTCAGTGCCACTGCCCTCAGGCACACGCGGCATCCATCCTCTGCACCTTTTGGACCAGCCCGAGCCTCTCCCTGATGACACTGTCTATCTGCACTCTAGATTGCTGCCCTTTTCCTAGGCCCTTCCTTCATCCTGCAGACTTGAGGACCTCTGCAGCATCAAAACAGCCATCGGAAAAGTCAGTGAATAAAAATGGGGAATGTGCCAGAGAAAAGAACATTTTCAAACAAGTTTGTAGGATCAGAAACTAAACTTTGACAGCCCTCTGTTTTAAAAGATTTAAAATCATTACAATCAGTTTGCATTTACTGAGTGCTTGGTCTACGATAAGCACTGTGCTAAGTGTTTTTATATGCAGTGTTTAATTTAAGCCTCAAAGCAACTTAAAGAGTGGTTTTTGTTATCCTCATTTTACTGATGAGGGAAACTAAGCATGGGAACATACAGGTTAAGTAATCTGTTCGACGCCACAGAGCTGGTAAAGTTGTAGACCCATTAATCAAACCCACATCAGCCTTACCTCACACCAATACTGTTACCATGTAAAAATTTAACATTCTTATTTAACAAAAATCTAGTGGATCTACAATGGTGATGTACACATCTTTGATGGACAACTATATTTAATCTACGTGAATGTCCTACTGCAAATCCTAGAGTTGTGGAAGATTCATGCCTAAACCACATGTGCTTACAAAATAATCCCTGAAATAACAATAGGAAAAGTTTAGGTGTAATATCACTTTTGTATTAAATTAAATTACTCACATTATCCTTTTTATTTATTTATTTATTTACTTACTTACTTATTCTTAAGGTAGGCTCCACACTGGGTGTGGAGACCAATGTGGGGCTTGAACTCATGACACTGAGATCAAGACCTGAGCCAAAATCAAGAGCTGGGCGTTTAACCAACTGAGCCACTCAGGCACCCCTCAGGTTACTCTTTTTAAGTTGACAGTATTTTTGTTAATCAATATTTTGAAAAACTAATTTCTGTTAAGTAAATAAGACTATAACCTTAAAAAAAAGCTTCTTTTGAATTTTTTTTCATTTTAGGTCTTTCAATGTAAATCTTATTTAGACATTTCTTAATTATATATATACGTATATAAATATTTGTTCTGTATTTTAATATAATGTTGATGTTGACTGAAATATTCATTCAAGAAACATTTACTGAGCACCTAATATGTGTGTGGCTATTTGAAGAATACAAAGATGTATAAGGCATGGCCTCTGCCCTGAGGGGCAAAATGACTAAGATAAAGGTGCAAGATCCTAAGTGACATAGGATTTCTATAAAATATTTGAGGAGTGAATCAAAGGAATGATGATTTTTGGCTTTACAGAAGAAGTTGATGTGAAACTGGGTCTTTGAGGAGGGGTAGAACTTTCTTGAGTAGAGAGACAGCAAGTGAATGTCATGTGTTGGGAGAACCATTTAAAAGTATGAAAAAGGAAAGGACAAAATGTGTCTAAGGAACAGCAAAATAGCCTGCTGACTAAAGCATGACAAGAAAGGAAAACTGCTATGTAATCTTTTTTTTTTTTTAAGATTTTATTTATTTGACACAGAGAGAGAGAAAAAGAGTGAGCACAAAGCAGGGGGGAGTGGCAGGCAGAGGCAGAGGGAGAAGCAGGCTCCCCACAGAGAAGGGGGAGCCCGATGTGGGACTCGATCCCAGGACTCCGGGATCATAACCTGAGCCGGAGGCAGTCGTTTAACCAACTGAGCCACTCAGGCGCCCTGCTATGTAATCTTGGGGAGAGGACTGTAGAGCTTTATTGGACAGGCTCTAGAGTCTAGAACTTAAACTGAAGGAGAGCAGCAGTAAAGCTATTATGGCCCAAGGAAATACCATAAGCAAAGCAGTGTTAAGGAAAATGAATTTAATAAGATAAAATAATTAAAAAGGGAAGAATCTGAGCAAGTAGACCAGGAAGAAGGCTATTTGAATAAGCTAGGAATGAAGCTAAACACAACTACATCAGGGTGGTGGCCGTGGGAAAGGAAAGGACAGAGTCCAGGTCTAAAATGAAAGGAAGAGCTGACAAAGCTCAGGGAATATATTGGGTGGGAGAAAAAAATGATTCTAATAAAAGCAGCATCTACTCAAATCAGCTCTAGATATTATAAGGTGTTTGGGAAAACAAGTAGATCAGCATCAACCCATCAATAATATTAGAAAACAAAGCCATCATTCAAAGCCATCATTATTACTTTCGTATGCAAAGCGCACTAGATTAAAAAGAAAAAGAGGACTACTACTAGAGGATTTCTTGTACTAACTATAATACAAGCCAAAAAACTCACCTTAATATTTTTAATAAAAAACACCTTTAAATAAAAATGAACATTATACAATGTACAACTAAAAGCCAGCTAGATTCTAAAAGAGACTACAAAGCAGTTGACTTAGCAAAGTAAAAAGTTGATAGAAAGGAATTATTGGTATTGGTAAGTCTCAAAAATGAACAGAGAACTTTAATGCATACTCTCTCTCATTTCAAGGTTATATTTACTCCCAAGATTTTTTTTCTACAAAAATGACTTCTGATTGAAAGAATCCTTTAACTCCAAACATATTATTATTAGCAAAACCTACAGATTAAAAATAAAATTACAATCTGGAAATTTACCAGTTAGTAGAAGTTTCATTCTTTGAGATTTTAAAGTTCAAGTCAGCCATTCCTCCTACAGGTACTCTGTCACTTCCTGTAGTAAAATGTAGCAACTTCTTTTGAAGATCAAGAGGAAATCCAAGCACAACATCCCAAAAATATCTAAAGAACACCAAAGGAAATTTATATAAAATGTCTTGTCAAAAATCCTGCAGATCAGAATAAAGTAACATAAAGTAAGCTCTAAGGAAAAAACTTCCCTTAAACATACATAATAGCCCTTAATGTGAAGTTAAGGAACGACAAGCTTCTATATACGAGTTAGATTTTTGACTAACATTATTATGAAAGTAACTTTTTTTTTTTTTTTTTTTAAGTAGGCTCCATGCCCAGCATGGAACCCAATGCGGGGCTTGAGCTCAAGACCCTGAGATCAAGACCTGAGCTGAAATCAAGAGTCAGATGCTTAACCAACTGAGCCACCCAGGCACCCCAAAAGTAACATCTTTATAGAATTATAAAAGTAGTCCAACAGTAGATAGTACAAAAGCCATTTTTCTCCTCTATAATTTACAAGCCTTATTTTTTTTCAGCACAGTGCTAGTAAAATGCTATTTATAAGTATAGCATCCCCGAAATTCTAGAACCCAAGTCATTTTTTTTTAAGATTTTATTTTATTTATTTGACTGAGAGAGATACAGCGAGAGAGGGAACACAAGCAGGGGGAGTGGGAGAGGGAGAAGCAGGCTTCCCGCTGAGCAGGGAGCCCGATGTGGGGCTCGATCCCAGGACCCTGGGATCATGACCTGAGCTGAAGGCAGACCCTTAACGACTGAGCCACCCAGGCGCCCCCCAAGTCATTTTTTAAAAAAGTAAAATCTTGGGGCACCTGGATGGCTCAGTAGGGTAAGTATCTGACTCTTGATTTTGGCTCAGGTCATGATCTCAGGGTCATGAGATCGAGCCCCGTGTTGGGCTCTACACTGGGTGGGGAGCTTGCTTAAGGTTCTCTCTTCTACCACTGCCCCCCGCCCCCCGCCAGCTCACATGCTCTCTCTCTAAAAAAAGATTTAAAAACAAATCTCTATACTTTTGTAGAACCTTATTTATATCACTTTCTCCCAAGGGGACTGCTAAGTGATTTCATATTTAATATTCTCACATTACTTTCTGAAGATAAAATAAGGCAGTGTGGGACTCTACAATATTTCAGCTAACTTACTTGATTCAAAGACTGTAAATGATACAAATAAGTTACACTCTCTTTCATCCCCTCTCCGGCAAGCTGACGCTCAGAAGTAGAATGCGCTAACCTTATAGTTAAGTCTGTTTTTGCGTAGCCCTCATACTGAGTACTTCTCTGCAGAGCATGCATGTCCAGTTCGGGACTTCCACAGACCAGAATTTCAACCTCTTCTGGACGAAGCAGCTGCCAATAGTTATTTTCCAAAAATGATAATAAAAAGTGATGAATAAAAAAATGAAATTGGAACTATCTTCACTGAATCAAATTACAAAACATATGACTTCTTTATAGTAAACCAAGCCATTTTTATTAAGGAAAAATCTCCATTTTTAGTTTTCTACTGAGGTTAAGATATTTTTGCTCCTGAAAATTTATAAATCTTGTCAAACTATTAGGCTCTCCCCTTTGCAAATAGTAATTAGCAGTTTGCCAGAAAAACAAGCAGATGACTAAGCATGAATTCAAATGACAACTCTTCCCCGCCCCCTCAGGCCTGCTTGAAACTCTCTTAGCTTATTCCAGCCTCCTTCCAATAGACCACACACCTCCCAGGGGCACTGTAGAGTTTGGGTACTTGATTATATCTGCCTCGTGTAGTTCACTGGTTTTTTCACCTACATAAGTTGTCCCTCACCTAAAGAGATTAAAACTTAAGAATAGAGACCATGCTGTGCCATTTAATTCTTATTTTCCCTCCCTCCACCCCCACAAGTAGCAGTGTGTCACAGACAAAACCCAGTTAGAGCTCAATTTAAGTGCTCCTCTTTCAGAGGTGCTTTTAACAACAAATACGTGACAGAGGTTACCTTAAAACCAGTTCTCTCCTATAACAATAACTCAAATGGAAGACCTTACTCCAAACACACATACTAAAACTGAGGGGAGATACATGTGGTATGACTAGCGCCCCCTGCGTAGCTGGGGGAGAGCAGGGCTTCTTGAGAAGACTGACTTTTCTCGGACATGGTGTTCTAAATGGCACTGACCCATCTTCACCTGGCTAAGACATGTCAAACCAACCAGAGTTCATCATGACTCTGAGGACAAACTACTTCCTATGGGTAAAAGGTAACTCAGAGTTGCAGCAGGAAGCAGTTAGAAATATGTTCCTTAATCAGAAGTTGTGGCTTCGGCCCTGGAGCTTACCTGTTAACTCTGTTTTCTGTGCTTAGTCCCTCGGTATTAAGACCTTGAGCCTATGGGATCTCTTCATCTACTCTTAAGGAAAATTCTTAAAGCCCCAAAAGACATAGTATAAGACAGAGCCCAAGGAAAGAAAAAGGGAGTTGACTGGTCTTTTCTCCCATTACAGAATTAAGGCTGAAATGAGAAAGCTATTTTTACTTCTAGCTCTACCTTTAAAAAGTAAAAAATATTTTCTATTTTAGAAGCTTATCTATTCAAGGACTTATCTGTCACTATTATAGTATTACAAGATCTAACTGAAAGCATAATTTAGTTTTAAACTCACCATCAGGGCATTTGAAGCACACACACTATGAAATCCATAATAAAATGCAGCAAATTGCTTATAGATGGATTTGTTGAGAAGAAAGTCAATATAAAGCTGCACATATTCTGGAAAGCAATTTTACATCCGTTAAACAGTAAAAGTAAATGGTAAATATTCATGTATTTCAATTAAGAAATGGTGTCTACTTACCTTTCCTATTTTGATTGGTAACTGGAATTTTATCACCACCTGGCTTTAAATTGTAGGATTTAATTATTCCAAATTCTTCTTGAAAAACCTGTTGGGAGATTCCAACACAAGATATTTATTGGTATGGTTAATATAATAATAGGCTTCCATGAACAGGTTTGTAAACCTTTAAGAGCATGCCTCCCCCCCACCCCCACCCCCATATACAAACTACAGGGACTTAACCCTCTCTGTGGAGCACAGCTGAATACCTTACTGCTGTTCATCGACTTGTGTGGCCGTTTAGATAATACTCAGGTCTTTGGAGCTCTGTGGATTACTCTGACTTCCATCTCCCAATTACTGTTAGGGGAGAGGAAATGAGACCATTTTGGTCTGATCCACTAGTTTCTGCTCCTAACTTCTTGTATTGAAGCTACAGGAGAGGCTTATTTTTAGAAGCTGAAAAGCTCTGAGAAAGTAGCTGAATTAAGTCAGTATGCCTGCTGCCTGGCAGAGTACTGCACCCTTGGGGAGCTTCTTTAGGCACTTTCCTTGACTGGCCATCTACACGTGTCTGCTGTACTGTCTCTGCATTATCAGGTTAAGATCCTTTATGATAAGGGATGGTGTGTGTTGATTAATCCTTGTTCCTCTTTTCTAATGATAGATATTGAATAACAAATGGCATTTTTCGTATATGAAATACATGGTTAACAGAAAGCTATTTGCTCTTAACGGTACCTGGAATGTTGAGTAGAAATCTTCTTCAACATTGCCTTCATAGGACAGGAGTTCACTTAACCCATGGGCCAACTCCTGTAAAAAGAAATCTGTTACCTGAGTTTTTAATCAAATATTACCTAAAATAGTTAAGCAGATCTACCATAGTGAACTCACATGTGAGATAGAGTAGATAGACTCTTTCAGATTTTGAACTAAAGATAATATTTGGGATATATTTTTCCAGGGCACAAAATGTTAATGATTTCTATCACATGAAAGTCTTGGAAAAACTCGTTGGGAAAAGTCACATAAGAGGAAAACATCCAGTTCAAATGACAGAGGCATAACTCGGATCTGTTCTTATGCAGTGAGCGAAGAGCACAGTCTCCATCATAATTCACTGCTATCAGCAACATTATTATTTATGAATTCAAAGTATTTTTCAATGTATATTCTTTAAAAATCTGCTGTCTTAGGATTCATCTTTTAAGCATCAAAACACAGTTCATACATGGTTTCTACATTTCGGTTTCTACATTTCGGTTACAGTGCCCTTCTCTTCCCCCCAGAGTTGGGAACAGCAGTAGTAGTATTTTCCTATAACTTATGTTATCCGTGAACAAAGATTTACAAACAGAAAAACTGACCCAATATTTAAAAATATTTTTCAGGTTTTATGAACAAAATTAAAGTTTTATTTTTAATTATTAGAGGAAAAGGTAAACAACAGCATAGAACGATCTTAAATACATAATAAATTTTCTATTCTGTTAAAATCAGAAATTTTTATACAAATCTAGGCTGGCATAGATATGGTATGAATGTCATCATTTGCTTCAATTATTAATAAAAATCATGAGTGCTGAAAATTATAATTGGGAGTTTGCAATTTTTAAGAACTCCACAGACTACCAGGTAAACCCAGGGGAAAGGACTTACCACCATCTTTCAGAGATGAAATTTTTAATGACAAAATACAAAGTCAATAGGTTATGAAGTTATGTATTCAGATCTGTTTTATTTGGGACTATAGACCCTTTATTTCCAGACTTTGTATTTTCAAACCCCTATTTTTGTTGAGAATTTTTTTTTTGTTTACCTATATTGTCAATCTTGGACTTTTAACTGTAATATGCTATTTCTAAAATACCATTAATTACCTGTATAAACTTTTTATGATTTTGTAAACCTATAATTAGATAAAGAGTGTGTGAATATACTGAATACTGTTTTTATACACCATTTGAATACCCTTCCTGGCCTTATTTAATACAACATATTTGGGAGTGACTTAAGCATAAGAGATATCACAGTTGCTGATTCAAGGATATGCTCGAGTCTCCTCTGTTCTGAACTAAAACCCTCAAGTGTAATTTTCACAAAGTTAAGGTTGGGAAGATTTCTTATTGTTGTTGCAGGACAATCCTGGTGGTTCGTCTAAGGAAACAGTGGAATATTACTGCATTTATTAGCACCACGCTGTAGGAATCTTGATTCATTATTAAATCGCCAACATAAGAATATGAAATTAGCACAGTGAAATCTTCAGCTCCATAATATAAAATAATATTTCAATGTCATCATTCATAAAATATCCATTAACTAAAAAAGAAAGTTGGCTCTAAATGAGCCAAATTTGAATAGTTTTAATCATAAAATTAGGCAATTTATTGGCAAAAACTAGTAATAAAATTAGAAAAGTGGTAAAAAATTTGACAGAAATTTAATATGTGCAATTAAAAAAATTACAAAAATCTAAAATGAGATGGTAACTCAGAGATTAGTCTATTCCCAATATTTTACAGGTAAGAAAATTAAGTGAATAATCCAGAGTCATAGCTAGTGTGCTGCAGATACAAGACTATAGAAGGGAGAACTTTGTTGTTGTTTTTTAAAGATTTTATTTATTATTTGAGAGAGAGTGAGAGCACGAGCCAGGGGACAGTGGGAGAGGGAGAAGCAGGCTCCCTACTGAGCAGGGAGCCCAACTGTGGGGCCATCCCAGGACCCTGGGATCATGACCTGAGCCGAAGGCAGATGCTTAACCAACTGAGCCACCCAGGCGCCCCAAACTTTCAGTTTCTTAATCAGAGTCTGCTCTATTAACTTGTGCACTCTCACATCATACTAGTTTTCTAACTATTAAGTCATTTTTGTTGTTTTTTTGTTTCTTTTTGAGAGAGTGTGCATGCTCCAGTCGGGGAGGAGGGGTGGAGGCAGAGGGAGGGAGAGAATCTTAAGCTGGTTCCACACTCAGCACAGAGCCGCACTTGGAGCTTGATCTCATGACCCTGAGATCATGACCTGAGCCAAAATCAAGGGTTGGATGCCCAACCACCTGAGCCACCGAGGCACCCCACTATTAAGTCTTACAAAAATGTGGATTTATGCCCTTAATTGAAAATATCCTAAACCCAACTTCCAAAAATGTGTCTGGTATCAACCCCCTGGGGAGTATGAAGAGTAGTTTTCTAACCAAACATGTTCTGGAGAGATTTCTCAACTTCCACAGGAAGGCACCTCCTACACCAAACTCACTGGATCATTAAAACAGGGATATTTAGATAGGCATACTTAGCAACAGAGATTCTCCACATCTAGGCTATTTGCTAAAGATATTACCAAGAATTTTCTGCTGACCAACAGTTATCAAAAGTCAGCTGTAAAAAATAATATTATTATAGGGGATTATCAGAAGGATATGTATAGTATCCCCTCCTCTACTAAATTTTAACCTTTGATTAAATTTGATGATGAGATATCTAATTTCTGAAGAGAGGAATGTTGCAAGAGGCAGTACCGTGAAATTCATTTGTTGTATTTATTTTAGAAATGTTTTTGCCGACACTGTTACTGATATAGCACAGGATCATCTTAATAAGAATCCACAGAAGTAATCAAGTACTAAGGGCTTTATTATCTCATATAATTGCCCCGTATGTAAGTTTTGCTATCCCATTGATCACATAAGGAAACTAGAGCTCATAAAGTTTAAACAACTTAGCCAAGTCCACAGAGGTAGTAAGTGGCAGAGCCTGGATTCTAATCTCTGTCTCTCTCACTTCAAAGCCTGTTCTGCTATGCTGTAAGAGCTTAGGAGTGCAGCAAAGTGGGTGATTTCCCTCTATGAGGAAGGAGAAAGCTAGATGAAGAAGGAGATGGGTAACATAGGTAGAGGGAAACTATATTTAAAAATAAGAATAGCATTAGGAGAAAGACTTCAGGTGGAAGAGAAGATGATGTAGCATTAAGGAATAAGATGCTAATAACTTTATACTTACAGGCATAATCTGACACAAGTCATCAGTGGTCACATTGCAGATGCCTACTGGTATATTTTGATCACTAGGAATGATGGGAGGGCTCAATAATTTCTTGTAACAGCAGGGGGGGAAACGAATATCCAAGGTAATGCTGTTATAAACAGCTAGTCCCATAAGCTATGCATACTGAATGTTAAGCATTAACATAAAATCCATGACAACAAACGAGTTTTGAATTATGCATCAGTCTATTTCTTGCATACTTAGTTCAGACCTAACACTGATTTTAATTAATCCCACACACTTCTTTTTCTTTATTTTCCCTTTATTTTACATATTATAATTCCTTGACTACCAAAAGTCACGTGAACGGGGGGAGGGGTCGGTTGATAGTATTTGATGATTTCCCCAGGAAAATTTATCTAAGATCACAACAGACAGCAATTTCAGACGTTTCATAAATTATTTGACATACAAGAAAACACTTTCTAAATTTATTCTAAATTTAAATGATGTTGGTGATTTTATAATTAGAAGCAGCAATTTATTCAGAACCCAGTGCAGAATACACTACTAATTTTGGTGATCATTTTAAACTATTTTAAAACTAAATACAGACTATGTAAAGAGAGCTGAACTGAATAAACATATGGACACGGCCAATCACACAACACACACACAGATGTACAGACACGCTGCTGACAGGCTAACCAAACAATTACTCTCCTACAGAAATACTTGAAAGGCTTTTATTACTTGGAGTGTACACAAAGTGTTGAGGTTAAAAGCTACAGATGTTATATATATAAACGCTGCCCAATTACATTTTATTTATTACTTATATGGCAGAATGTAACTTATCCATTTGCTGAAAGAGGGGTTTTAAATGTCATATTTCAGCTGTCAAATAAAGATTATTATATCAAGTTATTAAAGAAGTCATTAATTTTATAGGCTCAAAAGGAAATCTAAACATATGGGCTGGATAAATTACTGAAAATAATTTTTAAAATTGGAAGACAATGAGTATTTCAATTTGCCAAGGCAGAATGAAAGTTAATAGTAACTTAAGGAATAGATATATTATTTTATAGGTAACCGTATCAACAGAGACCAAGCAGTATATTCTAGAGAGAGATACTGAAAATGAAATCTAATATACTTCCATACTTGTGATAATAGCAACAATGATAGTGACCATAATACTATGATGGTTACCAATTATGATCATCTACCACAGGGACAAGTTCTAAGCATTTTTCATTAAAACTTAAAAATTATAACCCTGAAGGCAGGTTTTTAGCAGATGAGGAAGATTTGCCACAGGGCAGTTTCTTTTTTTTTTTTTTTAAAGATTTTATTTATTTATTTGAGAGAGAGAGAATGAGAGATAGAGAGCACAATAGGGAAGAGGGTCAGAGGGTCAGAGGGAGAAGTAGGCTCCCCGCGGAGCAGGGAGCCCCATGCGGGCTCGATCCCGGGACTCCAGGATCATGACCTGAGCCGAAGGCAGTCGCTTAACCAACTGAGCCACCCAGGCGCCCTCTGACAGGGAAGTTTCATATGCAGACTACAGTGTTCCGTTACACACTAGGTCAGCCCGTGCTGGCTGAAGCAAGGACGAGACGAGGGTGGGGGAATTCTGCTGGACCACTAAGACGTCAGGTGGTGCAAACAGGGTAGATTTTAAAGAGCCTGTTTCAATGGCCCTTTTCGTAAAAGCATTTCTAGTTTAAAAAAATTGTTATATTATGGCTCTTCATGCAATCTTCAAAACATTTTATAATTATTATTACAGGTTTCACTATAAAACATTTCCTGTAAACTCCGAAGCCTTACCATATTTAAAACTGAAGTATTAGGAATGCAATGCTGGCAGGACTACTAGAACAACAAATCTCTGGTCCTGAAACTTACAGTGAAAATATGTACAGAACCACCTACACTTTCTCAATATAGAATGTGTGTTCTCAGTTTTTACCTCTCACCTTTGTTAGATCTATCACCTACTTACATGATGATAATCCATTACCATGTCACATTTTTCCTATATATTTCCTACATATTATCATGCTTTTTGGGCATCAATCTCACTTTCTATAGTTTTTTTGTGAGTGTGCATGTGAGATAAATACACATAATAATGAGATAGTAGTGGCTATAATCATTTAATTTTAGATTTAATTAATTAACTGGAAATATGCAGCATATGTAAATATGCTTAATGTGCTCGCTCTTTTGGGTAATGATTCAATAGAAACTAGTGCCTACTGCAAAAGAAGCCAATTAGTAAACTTATGATTTTATGGATAGCACCATTCTAAAAATGTGATTTAAGCTAAGTAAGATCTAATACTACATTATAAATATTAGAAAGTCAAAATATCATCCAAATCTAAGCTGTGAAAGAATGTAAAGTATGACTAACATATATATCAGGGAATTCAAATAGCTCATTGTATAGTGAGTATTGGTGACCCAGGCCTTCAATGAAACTGAAACATTCAATAAATGATTACTGTAGATAACACTATAAATACAGATGTCTAAGAACTGATGAACACTCCAGATTGTGGAACTTGGTGCTGTGGACCTTTGGACATGACAACATATATAAAATTTCAAAGTAGGTTTACCATCTTAATGTGCAGTTTTCTCCCTGCTAACTTTTCTTCCATCCACTTTCCCAATTTCAATATACGTTCCTCAGGATTTATTTCAACAAATGCAACTGAACATTCCAGCCCTAAGATCACTCCTGATTCCTTTGCTCAAGGTGTGCTCTGTAACTCAGGGTGCCCTCTGCTTCAATCAAGGGGCCTGCACACTTCTCTGTAACAAGCCCAGGACAATGCATCCTGGTTTCTAGCCATTCTCCTAGTCTGTGTCCTACTCTCTCCAGCTCTGTGCTCATCAGATAGAACTGTTCCATTTTTAAACCTCTACCTTGTCTGGGAAGAATACACTGACTCCTTTTCCTTCTCAGAACTCCTTAGCACTTAATGTCAAAGAGTCATGAGTCTGATGACCTTGAATTGGTGGTCATCTGCCCAGCTAGATGGTAAACATTTTAAAGCTGGATATTTTCCCCTCTTTTAACATAGGTATCTCCAGTGCTTGCTCATTTATTTACTCTTCCCTCCTTTCTTTCACAGACAATTATATTTCTTAAAATTAAAAAAGTGAATGTGGCAGCTATCTTTTCCAATCCCCTACCCATTGCAGGAATGTCCTCTCCACTACACCTGATAGGGATCAGAGGATGGCACAGGGATTTATATAATTTTAAAAACACTATACAATAATGCCATATACTTCAAATATTCCCATTCCATTCAGTTTTTGTGTGGATGTTTCCAGATTTGAGGGCATATTAAAGACCT
The DNA here is from genome assembly GCF_037043125.1 of Eumetopias jubatus. NCBI lineage: Eukaryota > Metazoa > Chordata > Mammalia > Carnivora > Otariidae > Eumetopias > Eumetopias jubatus. Next base: position 36,509,290 of record NW_028274823.1, read on the forward strand.
AGATTTAATTTCCACAATTTCAATTTATTAAACTAAGCGAAATAAGCACAAAGTAAAAGAACAGAAAAATAGTTCATTATGAATGGAAAGTATACTTTAATTTTAAAAATGTCCTAATTTTCTGATAATTCAGATAATATATGAAATAGGAAATAACTATTTTTATTTTGAGATATTTTCAGAGAAAAATATAAAAAATTCGTAATTCCTTTTAATTAAGTCTGGTGACATACAGCTATGATACTGCAAATAATTGAAAATCTATTAGTAAATTTTTTTTAAATTTCTTCATTTCTCTGAATCTCCATTTCCTCCTTTTTTTAAAAAGATTTTATTTATTTATTTATTTTTTAATTTATTTGACAGAGAGAGACACAGCGAGAGAGGGAACAACACAAGCAGGGGGAGTGGGAGAGGGAGAAGCAGGCTTCCCGCTGAGCAGGGAGCCCGATGCGGGGCTCGATGCGGGGCTCGATCCCAGGACCCTGGGATCATGACCTGAGCCGAAGGCAGACGCTTAACGACTGAGCCACCCAGGCACCCCGCAAAATCTATTAGTAAATTTGACAAGAATGTTAAATCTGAATAAAAGGCTTAATGTGAACAGCTTTCCAAAATTCAAATAAAATTTAAAATCTCTAGTGTACTAGCACCTCCTAGTGGAACGTTTAAAGGATACAATTCCAACCAATCGGAATTCAGAATAGTTATCACATTTAAAACTGCTAAACCAATGGCAGTGTGAATCCTTGTGATATGTAAACATGCCTGAAAAAAAGAAACATAATTTCATTAACATGACTGATTAAAAAAAAAATCAAAGTACTAAAAATGTACATATCTCATCTATTAGAAGCAAGACATTTCAGCAATAGTTCCATTACAGACCATCTTTCATGTTAAAATATATAAAATATATGCACAATGATGTGTAAGAGCATTTTACTGTTTATTGGCATCCTGAACCAAGGGTATAAATGGGTTAAAAAGAGAAAACTAAATCAGTTGATTTTCTTTTATAAAAACAATAGTTTTATAAGTTATCAAAATTAATTTTGAGGATTATCTGGAGATTTTAATTTATCCATGTCATCTCTATTTTCCATTGCCAGAAAGAGGATATATATACATATATACAAAATAAAGGGTAAGAAAAACACTTAAAACTCTCTTTGAAGAAAAATCTTTTATAGACACTAAGGATTATATAGGTGTTTTCTCTAAATAAGATAAAATTTAAATTTCAAAGCTTACTTTTGTCTTAAAAATTAATTAATGAATTCTGATTTATCAAAATGGATCAAATTCTAGTTAAAGAGGCTTCAAATATTAGTGTAGAGCAAACTACAGTCTTGTTTTTAAATTCTGAATATTCTTTATTTCAATGACAAATTTTTATGCATTTAGTTTATTCAGGAAAGATGAGGATGCTGCCTTACAAATATATACTTTCAGTCTTTATTGTGTAGGATTCCCAGTAAGATAATGAACATTTCAATCCTCAGTTTGCTCACTTTTAAATATGTAAATAGCAATCCTTAAATTATTCAACATTTATGGTCGACAAAAATATCTATAAAGTCATAGGGTAGGTTAAAAATAAGAGTGCCTACTTAATCTAACAATTATGAAGAAACACTGTTCATAAAAACTGAATACTCACCATAATCTGGATGAAAAATTTGGCGAATTAGAAGAAGGAACCATTCTTTAGTCAAGCCACCCATGTCCAAACCAGCTTCCCCTACAAATGTAACTTTCAGCTTCTTTTTTAAGTCTGCTCTTTTCCGGGTTAACTATTTGAAAAAATTATATGGTAGAGAAGAACAAAGGGCAGTAAAAAGGAAATTAACTTTTTTAATTCTGGGAAATGCATTAGGCAATCTTTATTTACAATGTCACAAAACACTCCATCCATTCATCCAATAATTTGTCAGTTACTGTGTGAATTAAACATTATTATGTTTGTTGTAGAGATCAAGAGAAAGAATTAGAGGGTCAAGTACCTTGCCCAAAGTTCCTGTCTCCTGGTATCATATTGCCTCCAAGATTTTAATTTAGCAGGTTATATCATAAAATATTTCATTTCCTTGTCTTTAACTTTCCTTCCTGATTTTAAAAATCACATAATGAAATTAGCCATTATCTTGTAATAGCCACATGAAGATCTGGCTGAAGCACTGTACATACATGAAGCTCCATACAAACAAAGCAGGTTTGGGCCTGAGTACACTCAATATCCCCTGGAGGTCAGACCTCTAATTTTAAAGATGAGTAATCTCAGGCCTGGAGAAGTTAAAATGACTTGTTACATACCCAACAAGTAACAAAGGTGGGTCCAGAATCTAAGTTACATATTCAGAAACACAAATTGCTCACTTAAGTGTTCTACATAAAATCCTTTTCTGGGGAGTTAACAACAAACCATTAATAAACATATAAATAATGAACATAAGGCTTATTTGTGAATACACAACTGATTTTAATGATGGTACCAGAGTATGAGAAAGCACACTTACTGGCATACAAAAATGAAAAACAGATTACTAAGACTTTAGTAATACACTATATTGTAGAATTTATTTAAAGCTTTAATCAATTAGTACTATTTTAGAATAAATGATCTATACCTCATCAAGCGAATCACTAACCAGATGTGTCCGTCTTACTTTCATATTTAGAAATAACATGTTCATATCAGGTCTCTGTCTTCGAGATACTTTATCCACCAGACTTTGCTATTTAAAAAAGAAAGCAAACATTTTTACTTTTACTTAAACTATAATTTCATTTAAAATATTTTAGCACTGTAGTAAAAATCACTTATATCCTTCTCTATGCCATCTCTCACATAAATATTTTCATAAACTCAATTATACAAATTATTATATATTTATTGTATATGTCTTTTCATTTTGAAGCAATTGTAAGCAAAGGGGGTTCAAAATATAGGACCAAAAATAATTCACCTTCTATAGTAAAGAATGTTGCATTACAGTTTCTGTATGTCTCATCTCTCAAATAGCAAAGCTTTTTGTTTAATAAGTATAAACATAAAATGGGAACATTTGAAAAAAGGTATATACTATTGATGATAAACCTGGCTTAAGCTTTTTAGATACTGAATTTACTGGAAAATTCTCCCTTAATCTACTTTTAGAAAGTAATTTGTCAACATTTATCAGAAACATTAACAATGTTAATACCCTTTGTCCCAATAATTCCACTTCTGGGATTTCTAAACACAAAAAATATGCAGTGAGATGCTCATCACAGCACTACCTATAAAAGCAAAACTTTAGAAATATATATGTATCTATGTAATGTAATATAATACAATTATTAAAATGGATGGTTATAATTATGTAAATAACGTGGAAAATATTTAAGAAAGGTACAAGTGAAAAAAGCAGGGAACAAAAGTGTGTATACAAAATTGTTTCAACTCTATTGCCTTTTAAAGATAATATAGAGAAGAAATATCAAAAGAAAATTTACTAAAATATTAACAGTTTGGGTATGTTATGTTTGGGTAATGGAAATGTCTGGGTAATGGAAATATGGGTAATTTAAAAAAATCTATGGTTTTTCAAAATATAAGTAATGAGTATGTAAAGAACACATTAAAAATACCTATTAGAAATATTTAAGTATCACAGGAAGTCTACATGCTTGTGTAATTTATTTCACTTTATAGAATTTAATTTAATTAAATAATTCTTATCAGACTACTTCATCTTCTTTGGTAGGAAAGAAAAATTATCGTAGACTAGAGATGACACTTCAGACATTAAGTGAAGTGCTTTAGTAGATAAAATTTTAATACTACAAATCTGTATAAGGCTATGTCCATGATTTTGTAGATTACTATAATAAAACACTCTAATTCAGAGCACTTTATTTCTCTAATTTAAAGGCTTTTAATAGTTTTGCTTTTTTTCTTCTTCTCTGGGTTCGCCCATTGATGCTCAGACAGATCTATATTCCCGGGATGATATCCTATGTCATGGACCTATTATCCTACCCTTTCCTATGTTATGTTCATAGTCTAGCTCCTGGAAAGCCACCACACTGGAAATACCCAGCAAACAAATTTATACTAAGATGCTAATGGTAGACAAGGCTTAGTGGTTACTCCTCCCATCAGGAATATTTAATAGAAAATGCTTCGAAGGAAAGAAGTAATCCCTAAAAGGTAGAATTTAGGCCCAGTCTGATGAGGAAGTTATTTTTGGTTGGGGAATCTCTTTTGCAACTTCAGATACCATATAAGCTCTTGTTTACATTAACTACCTGTAAGGCTGTTTGTCCTTTTGTCAATAGAATCACCAGCCATTAATTCTAAGTGGTGTGGCTGTTTGCAAAAGTTAAAATGTTGGGAAACACCCATAAGAACAGATCATGCCACTTAACTCTTCAATCTCTCCTCACTTGTGTCCATGCTCGGTGGAAGACAGCCTGTGACAGAGTCTACAGTTGCCACTCTCCTTTCAATTAGAAGAAAATTTCCATAAAAGGAGATATTTGGTGTTTTAGGTGTGAGTGACATGGCAGAAAACTGCTCAGAGGAACGGAGATAAACTTCTAGCTCTTCAGATTTTCTTTTTTTTACAAATATAAAAAAGTCATAGCCCAAAGTAAAAAAGTACTAAAAAGGCACATGAAATTGCATAAATGCAGCTAACAGAAACTGCCAAATGACTAGCTGTATAGACTAATCTTTGAGCCAATAATCTACCTGAGATTAAATAATAATTCTGATGCCAAATATACCTGTTTAAATTTACTTTTCAGGGGGGTAGAGTGGCTTTGGAACTCCCTTGGTACACACAGGCAATAACGTTTCTTCTAATATTCTCATAGTCAGTGTGAGCTGACTCTGGGATGTCACCAGTCACTCAACTCTTTTGTCCTGCTCTGTGATAGAAAAAAATACTCACCTTCTGGGAACTGAATTACTGAAGAATAAACATTTCTTATTTTTTAAAGCATTTTAAAGTATTATAATTTATACTTTAGGAATGTTTTTATATTCTTGGACAAGACATGGAAATCATTTCTTTTTATCTTGAGGATCTCTTTAAGACTACTGCCAACCTTCCCTCTAATTTTTAAAGTAGTGAGTGTCCCGAAAGCAGATACTCAAAATATATGGGCATTGAAATGTATAGTCTAGAGCTCTAACAAAAGAAAAACTGCTCACTCAGTCCATCTCTCTTAGATAACATACGTTAAGTTTTCCTGTGCTGTGCTGAGACACGTAAGGACAGGCCGAGAGATAAACTTCATCCTGCTGGGTTGGCTGCCTACAGCCAATCAGGCTGCTATCCCAGTTTCTATGGGTCTCTATGCCTTTTGGTTTCCTAAGAATCCATAAAACATCTTTCACCTCTTTTGGACATATTTCTCAGTTTCCCAAGGTTGTACATCTCCTAATTTTGGGGTTGTTCCTATTTGATTTTCATAAAACCGAGGACACACTGCAGTGGTTTGAGTGGTGTGCTCTTAGGGACACTCCCTGCTCTCGCTGCAGTCTCCGCTGGTGCTGTGCTGGCTACTGTGCAGCTGGAATGTGGTATCCACAGCATGATGTCCAACAAGTTCCCAGTACTTTGGTCTGTGAGAGGTGTTGCGTCTTCCTGCTCTATTTATAATATAATGATGAGGCCTATCTCCTTCCTGTATCGTGAACAGGTTTAAGCACTTTTGGAGGGAGTTATGAAATGAATTTTATTTTTAACATTTCCTGATTATGCTAGAACAATTCACAAGACATTTGATGTATTTATTAAATTATTCACTATATTGATTATAGTCAGCATAAATATGTTTTTGTAGCTGGCTTACCCTTGCGATGCTTATCATCTGTTGTTCTGAGTCTCTTTGAATAATGATTTTTTTTGCAGCTATAGAAATAACGAATGGGTACTGACAGAAGGAAAACCTGCTCAACAAGTGAAAACAGAAAAAGCAAAATGGCGTATTTTTAGCAAAATTATACTAAGGGAATATCTAAGGTACCCCTCCTAACAATATAAAACATTACTTTTGTATTGTGTTTTACCATTTACAAAATGACTTCATGTGCATCACTTCTTTTAATCCCCACAGCCTTGTGAAGTCCGTACCATTACTAGGTGCGCTGTGTGTTCATTCTCTAGAGGAAGCTGCATCTCACATTCTGAAATGTACTAACCACGTATATGGTTTACACAACTCATTTCAGTCTATGCACAGTCACCTGTAGATCATTACCTGTGGAAATATGGCCACAGCAGAACCCGGAGGCAGAATACTCATGAAGGGAGATGAGGACAGAGAGTTCATGGCAGAAATTACAAAAATCCATTATTACATGGATATTTCTCGTGTGCAAGCTTCAGAAATGAGGAAATCTAGCAATAACTACAGTAGTAAAAAGCAAAGTAATAAATTTAAGATCAATAAAAAGAAGTATGTTGCTGCTGGTCTTGTGTTTAAGGGTGTAGTAGTATGAAATGGTATGTATTTGTAAAGACACGACATTATGATCTAAGGTCAAGAAAATAACTAACTTCCTCCCTTCAGAGCTGATCCCGTGTTACATAAAAAAGCCACAAACTACCCAGAGAGAAATGCATTTAGAGAGAACTAGTAGGTGACAGGGACACTTCAGGAGCCAGACTCCATGAGAAGTGGCTGCAATGAATCCATTAGTTACAGCTGGAAGCCATCCACCGACAGTGAAGCCCTGGGTGTGAAGAAGGCACGAGGAGGCAAACGGAGACTACCGCCCTGTGTGAGCCACAGATACACAGCTTTCTCCAGAATGCAACTGGTAATACAAGTCGTTCAGGACTAATGTGTAATAGTTTTGAATCACTAAGGGCTAACTAAAAATCTGGAAATGAAAGAAGTACAATGACCTTAGTAGGATCTATCTTGGTCTTATTATGTATTTTAAAACAGTGTGGCTCAACCCTTCCTTAGGCATGCACATAGAAAAATGATACTATGTGTGTGACACACTGAAATAAACAGACGTGGCTGTTCATTGCCAGAGGTGACTACTGCCCTCAGGCTCCAGGTCCCCCTCTAAGTCCAGGCTGGCTTCCCCCAAACTGAAAGGGTCACAGGATCAAAAGTCCTCTGTAGCTCCTTCTCGGCACACAGCGCTGTGGCACAGTGGTTAGAAGAGCTCTGTATTAAAAGATGTCACTGAAATATGCAGAGTAACTCTTGGAGTTGTTTTGTGGTTTTGTCTACAACACTCTAATTATGTTAAAGTTGGAGAAAAAAGTGTCTTTGTAAAATAAATACACTTTGTCACGAAAATATCTATCCGACAGAACGAAGTCCCCAGAAACAATTCTTGTTTAGTTCTGAGTGTTCAGATGTGGACTGAGATATGTCCAGAAGGCCAGTCAATGGTTTTGACCAATTCTGATAGAAAGGGTCCCTGGCAGATTGAACCAATTTATAAACTAATCTGGGGTTTTGAGGTTACTTATATCCCTACCATATCTCTTAAGTCTCTTTCAGAACAGACACACTCTCCAAGATATCACATGGTCTGGGAAAAAATTATGTTTGGTATAGTCATGCTGGTTTAATCCAAATGAGTGTGGATATAGGTGCAGTATATTAAAGAATTTGGTCAAGTGTTTTGAAAACCTATTACACTATTGTAATAAATAATTTGTGGTGAAGCCCTTTCGCTGTAACTCCCATTCTTTTTATATTGTGTATAAGGAACAACCACTTTTTCTACAGAATGAAGGAGAAAAAGAGTGAACTGTACATGTGTATGTGTGCATGTGTATGATCACTGTGTTACAACAGGCATTGGCAAACTATGGCCCATGGGACAAATATGGTCTACCACCTGTGTACAGGAAGTTTTCTGGGACACAGACACACCTGTTTATTTACATATTTTCTAATGCTGTTTTGGTGTTACAGAGGTATACCAGAGTTCGTACAGTCCAAAGAGTCAACAATATTTACCATCTAGGACTTTACAGAGAAGGTTTGTGACCCCTGTACTGGATGATAGCATACAGAAGAAGATACAAGAAACTTGCATACTAAGATACGACTTTGCCCTTCTTAAAAAGATGCTATTAATCAAACCAAAACCAAATTAACATGTACATAAATTCAAAACGTAAGAAAAAGAAAATGCCCTAAGAAATATAATGATGTTTCAGGGCTGGATATCTAAACTATAAGTTTATATATAAAGATATGTGCATACTTAAATTTATACAAATTTAACATCCAGTCATTATTTTGAATAGTATTTCATTTAGGTAAGTAATCAAAATGAGCTTCTGATTGTACCTGTGAGAGTTTCCAAAGCTCTGCCAGGTGTGGTATTCTTCCATGAGATCAATGTGATCCAATGTCGAATTATAGAAATCAGTATAAGGAATAAGGGGAGGATGAACCAAACTGTTTGCAGTATCTGTAAAGATAAATTCTAACAATGATCTTTTCTAACATGTGCATAATTCATTCTAATAAGAACATTTTCATGTTCACCAGACAGACTTTATCTAGAAATTCCTATTTTAAGCCAACTGTAGCTCCTAATTAAAAAAGTAGTTTTAAAATTGTGGTTCAGGGGACACCTGGGTGGCTCAGTGGGTTAAGTGTCTGCCTTCGGCTCAGGTCATGATCTCAGGGTCTCCGGATTGAGCTTGCAACCCAGGCTCTCTGCTCAGTGCGGGAGTCTGCTTCTCCCTCTGCCCTTCCCATGCTCGTGCTCACTCTCTCTCTCTCTCAAATAAATAAAATCTTTAAAAAAAATTGTGGTTCAGATGCAGCCAATCATTTCTTGCTTTTATAAAAAAACTTGTGGTGAGGATTAGAACAGTATAGTAAAGGGAGTACACAGGTGAGCCCCTCTTTACCCTACTTTCCCATCAGTGTTCTCTCCTAGGAGTTCTCGGGAATCAACGCAAGTGCCTGTTTCTTAGGGGTCTCTACTTAGCAGGTCATATGCAGCAGATGGCCAGAATACAGAATACTGCCCAATAAAATGCATAAAGCTTTTTCATGCTATACATTAAATGTGAAATCCATTATCAAAACAGGAAATAAATCACAACTCTTCACTTCAAAGGAAGGTTTTAAAATTTAAGAATGCCTCTACAGTACTTTGAGATCCTTACAGAAATGTCCTTAATATTTAACAAAAGAGAAGACAGAGTAATAAAACCTACTAAGTAAAGCCAACACTTTGGATGCTGATGGGATCCACCAGGAACACTTTGTTATAGGTGGAAATTCTTCAGGCTTTGCAGGAAACAGGCGCAAAGAAATAAACTGCAGCAATCTCTCTACCAATTGTTTGAACCTCTTCTGGGATAATCTGGTAAAGATTGTGAAATAATTCCAATCAAATCACATTTTCTATTTTGGCAATATGTTAGATATCAAAGTGTATCCTGTACACATAAAATTTTAGAACATCCCCCCAAATTCTATTTCTTAAGTTGCCAAATATTTGAAAAGATACAAATCTTACCTGGAGTATTGTTTCTTAAATAAGAAATAAACACCAAAATTACTATAACGTTAGCATTAGGCATTTCATTTTTAAGGCTTTCAATATTGAGTCAATCCTTGTTACTTAGACTCAGTATTTGCAAATTTGCCTACTTCCTAAAATTTAATTGTAACCCCAAAATCACTATTAGTGGAGCTTTCAGTCATGGTCATTTGCAGATGTGCAGAATGGCAAAAAATGTGAATTGCCAGATGTGCATATTCCCAGCTGAGGTCGAACAAAGAAACACGGCCTTCTTGTTTTAGTTCCCATACTGTAAATGAGTATTCTTTACACAGTTTACTTAGTGTCATGTTTTCCACATTTTTGTGCTTTTTGATTAGTAATTCTGGTGTTTTAAAATGGTTCCCAAAATGTAGTGCTAAAGTTCTGTTTAGTGTTCCTAAAGCACAAGAGCAATGTGAGGTACCTTATGGAGAATAAACTTGTGTTAGATAAAATTTGTTCATACATTAGTCATAGTGCTGTTGGTCGCAAGTTCAATGCTAATGAATCACCAACTTCTATTAAATAAGATGTCTTTACATGCAATGCAGTAAAAATAAGATCATGTACTCATCGGTTGATGGGGATGCTAGACCAGCAGCTCAGGGAACCTAACCCTGTTATGTCCTGTAGGATCAATGATTCAGTATTTGTTAATTCAGTGTTAGCAGTGACTTTATAGAACATAAATACCATGAATAATGACAGTCGATTTTATTTAAAATTAATTCTGAAAATACTTTGCCTCTAACCTTTTATCAATCATGGAGAAAAGTCATTGTTTATGTGAGTATAGCTCTATGAAAAAACAGAGTGTATTTTTTATAAATTGATATTGATGGCTAAACTATATTTTATGATGACGTTACTAGGTAAAGAAAAGGCACTATGTAAGTAATGGTGAGACTGACTGATATAAAGATAGGAAATAAAAAGACACATTGAAATAGTATCTGAGAAAATCCGGTCACCATCTTGAGCTATATGAAAACCACCGACAGGCAGGTGCTGTGTAGTAAGCGAAAGCAGTGGATAGAAACCTCAACAACAGTTTGCGCCAGCAAAATGGTTACTTGCTTTAAAAACATTTTTAATTACCCTCTCTGTGGTACTAAGGTATATGTTTATAATTGGCTTTGAAGTACTGTTAATTAGAAGATCATTTCTAAAGACCTGAAAACATTTAAATATATTTTATTATAAAATCACTAATATCAAACTTGAAACTGTATGATTATAAGAGTTCTTATTAATATGACAGAGTGATTTACTTTTTAAGCCAGTGGACCAGGAAATGATGATCAGCTTCCACTAAGGCAGCTATCTGTCGCAGCAAGTGAGCGTGGATGACATACGTAGACGTATTACTGAACTGAGGATTCTGAAAAAGATAAGACAGATAATCGTGTTAGAATTTTGTTAACATGTGAAAAGAAAAGACACTAAGCTTAATGAACTAAGTGGTACATTAGGAAACTAAATTTGAGATTATGAAATACTGGGTGAAATCCTATAAAACAATAATCTATTTGTTTAATTATTTAATTAACAGAAATTTCGATTTTGGCTGTGGTATAGCAGAAAAAGCACGGGCTTTGAAATTAAGACATCTGGGTCTGAGGGCCGATTCTATCACTTAGGCGTGTTCCTTAAACTTTGATTCTCAATTTCCTCATCTCTAAAATAGGAATGATAGTATCTATCTTACTTGTTCTAAGTAGTAGAAAAGAAAATGTATGTAAGGCTCCTAGCTCCATGCCAATCACTATCATCCAATTAAACAAAAAACCTAGTTCTTCCTCGATTAAAAAAAAAAAAAAGAATCCTAGAAAAATGAAGTAAAAGCTGGTTGTGAAACTTTTGCCACTGTGAAATGAATTAGTTGCATGTCTCACAAAGAACAAGGAGAGAGCCACATCACAGCTTCTGACAACTTTCAAATGTCAAAGGGACACTGAAGGAGTTGCTTGAAGCCTCTAGTTACATCTCTACAACCTAAACTCTTATCACAATGTGCATTTCAGAACTTCATGGAAAAAAATATCATCATTGAAAAATAAACTGAAATTGTGGGAACTAAGAGAGCACCATGTATTTTTCACAAAACTGACTTACTGGCAAGGACAAATTCAAAATCAGAAAGTGCCTCCCGCTGAGAGCCTCACCTAGCGGTGCTCATGAGAAGGTATCATTGGCAGAGCTTACTGCGGACTAACAGACTCACTCCCAAAATCTGAACCTCAGTTGTCATTTCTCTAGCTTTTACTATCTACATACATTTCCTCCCTTTCTTCTAGTTTTGCTTTTGTCCTTCCTACCTTCTACTTTTCCTTCTTCTATCTTTCAACTACCTCTTGTCTACTTAACTTCTTTTTCCCACTTTTACTTTTTTCCTTTCTCCCCCTTCTTTTATTCCTACTGTCCATATTTCCTTTTATTGGACATAATATTTAACTAAACACTGTATCTTTTTTTTTAAGATTTTATTTATTTATTTGACAGAGAGATAGAGAGAGAGCACAAGTAGGCAGAGTGGCAGGCAGAGGGAGAGGGAGAAGTGCGCTCTCCGCTGAGCAGGGAGCCCAACGTGGGGCTCAATCCCAGGACCCTGGGATCATGACCTGAGCCAAAGGCAGCCGCTTAACCGCCTGAGCCCCCCAGGTACCCCAACACTGTATCTTATTTAACATAATTTTTTCTTACCTTTAAATGAGATAATAATATGTACAAACACCTTTTGTAAATTGTAAAGACTAATACAAAAGCAGTATGCTAGCTATGTAATAACATACTTCTTTCTCAAAAAAATAATACAAACTAAAAATTGCTTTTCATTTGTCTGACCTTATTTTTGTGTATCTACGAATCCGTCTCTCTCAAGAGGAAAAAGTTCATCACCTTTGCTTTAGCAAACATAAGCAACCACCTTGATTTTTCCATTTTCCATTAGAATTCTAATGGAAACATTTATTAAAAATACCTAGAGAAGTTAGAAACCTACTAGTTGGGAAATAAAAGAAAGTTTTGGAGCCCATTAAAGCTAGTTATAAGAGGTTGACTGGAGGAAGAAGAGGTGCTTCCATTCTGCTTGTTCCTGAATACCACAGCAGAAAGGCAAGAACTACATTAAAATTTTAATCCCAAAGATAATTTAGCTTCCCATTGTTTATTTGTTATAACTTTAGTGCTCTGAACACTATAATAAAAAAATATCAATAATGTTGCACAAAATAATACTTAGTACTTCATATCATTTCCCTTAACATATGCATAGACTGAGATTTAAATTAGACAACTTGAGTTCTTGCTTTCTTACCTGTAAAAGTATAAAATATGCTCTAAGATCATCTTTTGTTCGTGGACTGTAAAAGAAATAAGCATAATTGATTACAGATTAGTATTTAATCTTATAGCATCTAACAAAAAATGATTAGTACATGTTTTTGTGAGAACTGCGTTCGTAAAAGCCAAAAATGAGACTTAAGTTAGTATGTATGATTACTGAGACAGTAACAGATTCATAATATGCTGGGAATATAGGCTCTTTTGTGCTTAGTCTTGGCTGGTTCTGAAGACACATAAAAGATGAATTAAGTAGAGGCACCTGGGTGGCTCAGTTGGTTAAGCATCTGACTCTTAAATTTCAGCTCAGGTCAGAATCTCAGGGCTGTGAGATAGAGCCCTGTGTCAGGCTCTGCACTCAGCAAGGGGTCTGAGATTCTCTCTCTGTCCCTCCCCCTACTTGTGCTCTCACATGCTTTCTCTCTCTCAAATAAATAAAATCTTAAAAGAGAAAGGTAAATTAAGTAGGCTATAACATTTTATGAGGTAAATATGACTAACTTGGGAAAGAGTTTAGAGCCTGATGAATAATCAACAATTTTAGAATACTTATATTTTTGTTTTAATAAAGGATAGCTGATATCTCATTTAAAAATACTGATGCACTGAAGAAAGAAAATACGCTTGTTTATATATCTATTTCTGAAGTGATAGATATAAAAATATCTGCAAATCAAATCACATGGTAAATGTATCTAGTATGTTTCTAATTAAATTGGAAATTAAATTCATATTTGAATACCTCTGAGATGTAACTAATTTGTAATTTTTTTCCATGTTAATCTGGATTTTCACATTGTCAAATTTGACCAAGAGTTTTTGTTATTCCCAAAGCTGATGAGTGTTTCTTTCTCACCCTCTCAGATTCTATTGAATACACTCTCAAAAATACTCTAAAGTAACTTCTTGAATTAAAAATGGTTCACCTATAAGATTACCAGATTCAATTCATGATCCTTGACTCGGTCCAAAACCCAGATATTAAAGAACACTTTTGAGACAACTGGGGAAATTTAAATGTGGACTGCATTTTCGAGAGTACTATTAGAAAAACATTAAAATTGTTTGGTGTGATACAGTGTTATGGTCATGCAGGAAAAGGTTATTAAGAAATATATGCTGAAATAATTACAGGTTAAGTGTCATGATGTCTTCCATTTACTAAAAAAATAATTATGCACACATGCACAGGGAGAGAAAGCAAAAAGCAAATGAGGGATAAAATTAACAACTGGTAAATCTGGGTGAAAGGTATATGAGTTTTCATTATCTTTAACTTTTCTGTGGTTTGAAATTTTTCAAAATTAAATGCTGGGGGAAAAAAGGTTCATCTCCCAGTATCTCCTTGAATTTCCTTTAAGAAAATAAAATGACCAAATGATTAGTTACTTTTCTGTTATAGTTACAAAACAAATCTGAAAACATAAACCACTGCCCCAAATGTACTAAATGACCTTTACAAAATGTAAAGCTACATAGTCTGAAATATAAATATATAACATACAGGTTAAAATTTGAAATATGTATACACATGTGTATACAGAAATGTTTAGTCAGTAACATTTCTTTGTGGAAGAATTATCTTGACTGAATAATGATTTAAATTGTTTACAAGGTTTCTAAACTATTTCTGTCTATAATAGTCTACATAATTGTCAGACTATTTTCTGAATGGGACTACTGTTATGTTTTAGAAATTACATTTGAAAATATTTTATTTATTTATTTTTAAGATTTGATTTATGAGAGACAGACAGAGACAGAGAGACAGAGGGAGCACAAGCAGGGGGAGAAGCACAGGGAGAGGGAGAAGCAGACTGCCTATTGAGTAGGGAGCCCAACACAGGGCTTTATTCCAGGATCATGACCTGAGCCGAAGGCACCCCAATTTGAAAATATTTTAAAACACTCAGGGCAATTCATAAATATTGAAATTCCTGGTGATAGGCGAGCCCTATTTTTTCCATTTATAGCAATACCATGACAATTTCCAAATTCCTGTCCCATGTACTAGTATTTTAATGCAGTACACAGTTCTGGGCATTGAAGTCGTGGTTGAGATCACAGGCCAGACTGCCTAGGTTCTAATCCTGACTCAGGCACTTACTGTGTTACCTTGGGCAACTTCTTTAACTTTTCTGTAAATTAGTTTCCTCCACTGTGAAATGAAAATAATCATATTAACTATTTCATAAAATTGCAGTGAAGATTCAATGAGAAATACATGGAAGATTGTTAGGTGCCTAGCCCATAATAAACAGTAAACTTTAGATCTTGTTGTTGTTATAAAAAATCCAAAATAAAACAAGACTTTTGGGTAAAGACCACATGCTCCTTTGATAGATAATCACATCAAATCATCATGAGGAGTAGGGTTGGAAAGCGGCGAGAGTGTGCTTATGAGAGGGGACTCAGGCCGGGGAGGGGTCAGGCCACTGGGCTTCCACTTCTCTCAGGAGCTTTCCTACACTCTAAATCTCTCCGTTTTCAGTGAAGCACTACGGGTTCAACCCAAACCATACAATTCAAGGAAAATGCAAATTTACTACCATAATGACAAATTAGGAAAAATGCTATTAAAAATCACATCAAACTATACAGTATGATTTCATTTGTTTCAAAAAGGTGACCAGAAAAAAGATGGCAAAATGTTAACGTTTACTTTTTTTTTATAATACTCGCAGTGCCTTTTCTACATTTACTGTAATAACCATGAATTTCTTTGAAAATCAGAGCAATGTTATTAAAAAATATGGGGTACATTTAACATTTAATAATTTTTTTTAAAGATTTATTTACTTATTTGAGGGAGAGAGAGAGAGCGCGCACACATGAATGGGGAGTGGGCAGAGGGAGACAATCTCAAGCAGATCCTCACTGGGTGCAGAGCCCGATGCAGGGCTGGATCCCAAGACTCATGAGATCATGACCTGAGCCGAAACCAAGAGTCAGGTGTTCAACAGACTGAGCCACCCAGGTGTCCCTTAACATTCAATAATTTTGATATTATTTTTAAATGGGGCTTAATACAAACATTTGAATTATAATTTAATGGTATTCCTTTGCCTTTAGTAGAAGCTATTATTTAAGTTATATGCTACTTAAATAGTATCAATTTAAATAACATGTACTTTTCAAAGTATACTGTTGTGTTCTGCATATCCAGTGATATTTGAACATTATCAATTACATTGCCCATCATTCCTTATATAATGATTCAAGATTTAGTTCCAGGAAAAAATATATTTCAGTAGCCAAACTTACATTTCCTTAAAGAAGAAAAACTGCTCTAGCTACCAAGAAATCCAAAGCTAAATTTAATGTCCATTTAATTTAATTCTAGGTTACTGATGTAACTATGCATCCCATTTTTATACCACACATATATCTGTACATAACAAATTTTATATATAATTTTAAAGGATTCACAGATACTGTGAAGCCCACATATAAACCTTCCTGAGAAGTCACAAATCTCAAGTTAAAAAGCTTTGTCATAAGTGTTTTGTTTGTTATAAATGGTTTATAATTTCTTTCTGATCTCTGTTTTTAAAACAACTAAAATCTTTTCTGAGAGTAAAATACATGCATATACATTAAAGATGTATGTAGAAATTAACTATCTATATTGATTAGCTAAATATTGTTAAAATTACCCTTTCCATTCTCGTAATAGGCTGTTAATGATTCCCTTTAATACTGTCTTCTGAATGTCTTGAGGCTACAGGCAAAAGAAAATCAAAATAATTAGGATTAGGTACTTAGGTGACTTTTATATGTTATTTATATTTACAGATCTGTTTCAATAGTTAAAATCAGACTTGATGACTGAGGATTGCTTATGATAGTATTATTTTCACATCTGAGAGTGCTAGAGCACCAATGACATAAGATTACAACGAGAATGCTCCCTGGGATGTGCCGTGCACGACAAACTGCACAAACATATATGGTGGCCCTTTGATGACCAACATCAGTTTTATATAACCGAAAAAATTTTCACTTTCCCTGGATTGGCAGGATAAAATCATGAACACGAGTCCAAGATTAGCATGTTTAACAATATAAATGACTGCATGTATTTAAATATATTTATTACTACCAGTAAAAAGTTGTAATTAGCAGGTAGATCCACAATTCATTATTAAGTGCAATGAAATTATGTTCAATAAAAAAATAAGATTTTTTTTCATTACTGGATTTGGAAAAGGCAGAAAAGGCATAAAAAACATTCCTATATAGTTTAAGAATTCAAATACTAAAAAAAAAATCTTATTTCCATTTTAGAGAGTTTTCCCCATGTGTTGTAGTTTTAATTTTTTAGTGTCTATAAAACACTGACATCATTCCAAGTCAAAAGAGGTCAGACAAATGTCCTAGGAGTGGAACATTTTGGGTCACAGTAAATGTATATGCTTAGTGTCAGTAAATAATGCCAAGCAATTGTCCAAAGTGGCTGTACTAGTTTCATACCTCATCAGGGTATGAAAGTTCCAGTTGCTGCACAATATTGCCAATTCAGTACTTAAAAACCTTTTTACTCATTTTGAATGGATGTGTATGTTATTTACATTTCTCACATGACAATACATAATAATAATGTACCTTTTCATGTATTTAATAGGAAAGTACTCAGATTAGGAATAAGACAAAGATGTTTGCTATTACTTCTTTTATTCAAAATTTTACAAGAGGTTCTAGCCAGTGCAAGGCAAATACTTACATCTATCCATCCACACATGCAAGATAAAAGGACTGGAGAGGTGAAGTCTCATTTTTCACAAATGACAGGACTGTCTATATAAGGAAATCTAAATAAATCTATTGATGCACTATTCGAATTAATGAGTGAATTTGGCATGGTAAATAAAGATAAATATATGAAAGTATTTTTTTAATTTAATTTTATTATGTTATGTTAATCACCATACATTACATCATTAGTTTTTGATGTAGTGTTCCATGATTGTTTGCACATAGTGAAAGTATTACAATAGCATCAAAAAAAAATCAAGTACTAGAACTAAATGTAACAAGATATGTGTAAGACATTTATCCAGAAAAATACAAAGTATCACCAAGACAAACTAAAGAAGATCCAAGTAATCGGAGGGATATACCATGCTCATGGATTAAAAAAAAATGTCAACTCCTCACAAATTCATCTATAGCACTGTGGTTCTCAAAATGTGGTCCCTGGGAACTTGTTAGAAACACAAATGCTTGAGCTCTACCCCAGACCTATTGAATCTGAAACTCTGTATTTTGAGAAGCCCTTCCTGTGATTCTGATACATAGTAAAATTTGAGAACCACTATAGATTCAGTGCAATGCCAATACAATCAAATAATTTATCTCCTTTTGCTGGCTAAGTGAAGCATGATTTTATTTCAGCAAGCCTTCCTAAAGAAGGACTGGACATAAAAGTATTTTCTGCTTAATTCTCATTTAATTAAAAAAATATAAAAAATACCTAACTTTCTGAGAATTCCAACTAAATTTACTGTACAATTATATGTTACAAGGTGATTATTACAATATTTGTGTGGCTGCTTTTGAAATACAAAAGAGACAAAGAATTATACTGTTTGCATCTGTTCATAAATAATACTTACAGTATTAAGTAAGGCATCATATACAGCATTCACAAATTTAGCGTTAATCCCAGAGTCTTCAATGGTATTAAAGGAGGCAGTGGCATCTTTCTGCAAATTCAATTAATGAATTAAGTGTATATAACATTTAAGGACTGTTCTTAGTAATTTTGAACCATAACTATTCCTTCATAATTTCTACTATTTTTTAGTAGGATGATGAAAAAGAACTTTTAGGCAAAGTTGCTAGAAATAAAAATGAATGTATAAGAATTATTTTAATCATTTTTTAATATTTATTTCTTATCATGTTCAATTAGCCAGTATAATCACTTTGTTTTTTAAAACTGAAAGAATGGAGTCAAACGTCATCATTAGTAGAAATGCAAACAATCTTTAAGATATTACTTAAGTAATATTTATTTCTGATATGTATACTTTTTGAAATTAATACATATATATGTTTAATCAGCTGCTTAAGTCAATATTAGGTAGAAAAAGAGCTAAGTTATTGTATCTTTTTTGGAAAATTTAAAATTAAAAGTGAAAAATGTGTTTTTTGTGTTATTACCTTAAATGCAGCATTTAGTTCTGGGAAAGAATCAAATGTTGTTAGATAAAAATCATGTACTGCTTTCCAATCTCCCGATGACTTAACTTTTTCTATATCTTCCCTAAAATGAAAACAAACGTTAACAGATAGAAATATTATTCAGATAAAATAGCATTACTCCTTTAAAAGTAAATGTCACCAAGCATGTAATTTGAAATATTGAAGCTGAATACAATATATTCCAGTTAATATAAATATAGTTTATGAACTTATAATTCTTAAATGGATCATAATATTTATTCAGCTTTCCATTTACTTGCTTTTTAAAAAGGTCATCCTTGACATGCTCCTCACAATTAACAATTTCTTTCCTTACTTCATAGCCAAACTTGAGAGATTTTGTTTACTTTTTCTGTCTACTTTCTCATTATCACTTAGTCCTTCAGTATTCATTGGATTATTTTCAGTAGTGACATAGGTTTTATGCTTTATGTGTCACATAGTAGATGAAATCATATTTTTTAAAAAGGAAACATTTTATTATTTTATCATCATCTTTATCTCCTTTTGTCCGTTTTAACTCATATTCTCTTATTTAGTGTTGTTTCTTTTGTTGCAACATTATCTACCCCTTACCTGTTATTTATACATTTGTTTTCACATTCAACTTGCGACATCTAGTCTTTTGTGTCTTCACTCTTGAACAATGCCTTATAACAAGCCACAAGTTCAATCAATTTCTCACACAAAAATATTAAATTATGTAGAGTACTGTCATTAGATGACTATACGTCTACATATTAACAGTGAGCTGAAACTTACTGAAAGTCTTTCATAGTTTTGGACTGGTTAGGAAGGACAGATTCTGAAAGAACTGGGGCCTTCATTTCAGATGGTAATGCATCTACGGAAACACGCTGTTTTTGTCTAACATCAAGGCAAATTGGTGGTAGGTCTCTCACTGTAAAGTATAAAAAAAATTCAATGTAATTAATAGTAAAAATTTTCCGAATTATAAAATGTCAGGCTAACATGAACAGAAAACAAGTGAATTATTTTGTATCGCATTCACCTTGGGGTCATATAACAGAAATCTTACCACAGTAAAGGGCACCTCCTGAAGGCTCTATTACCACCAGTCCCTCCCAACCCCAACTTCACCCACAACAGATATTAGGCCATATCTTAAATTAAAAGTTATTCACAGATGTGGAGAACCAAGAGGGCCTCTAACTGTAACAATGTTCATGGTTGTGATGTTTTTTTTTGTTTTTTTTTTGTTTTGTTTTTTAAATAAAATTCCAAATGTTTATAAAAAAAAAAAAAAGTTATCCACAGATGAAATATAAATAAAGTTTCTTTCCTTTGTTCCTTTCCCAAAAGTTGTCTTCCAGGAAGTATTTCAGTGAGGTTCAATGTTTTTAGTGTTTATTACCTTTTTGAATATATGCAAACCATTTATTCACATCCTCTGTAATTCTTTATTATAGTTTTAGCTTTTTAAAAAAATCAATTTGCATGACATTTTTCTATTTTTTTCTTTGCAAATATTTGCCCATTTACTGTTTGCCTTTTTGTTGCATTTCATAATCTTTTAATTGTAAAACAAAACAAATACAGAAGAATCTCACAAAAGGAATGGATGGCTTAATGAGTTGTTATAAGATAAACACCTCTGAAACGATTAATCCGTTGAGGAATGGAGTCTTATCAAGTCCCTCCTTGCTCCAATTACCCAGATGTTAGACTCTGCCTATTTCAATTTTAATTTCTTTTTTTAGCTCTTTTTCATTTCTTTTTAAAGATTTTATTTATTTATTTGACAGAGAGAGAGACAGCGAGAGAGGGAACACAAGCAGGGGGAGTGGGAGAGGGAGAAGCAGGCTTCCCGCCGAGCAGGGAGCCCGATGCGGGGCTCGATCCCAGGACCCTGGGATCATGACCTGAGCTGAAGTCAGTCGCTTAACCAACTGAGCCACCCAGGCGCCCCTCATTTCTTTTTAAATTTTAAACATTTCCTTCTTTTCATCTTCTAGTTCTCTTAAGGCATTATCTGGTATGCACGTTTGCTTTTGTGTTCCTTCTGTTTTATTTCTAAAATTTAAAAAAATATTTCTAATTGTTTCCTTGTAAGTCCAATTTTATCACTATATAATGTCCCCCTCTCTCTCTCCAGTAATTTAAGTCTACTTTATCTGATACTAATATAGCCACTACTATATATCTTTTCCCATCCTTTTACTTTCAACCTGCCTATATTGTTACATTTGAATTGAGTTTCTTATAGACAGCATACAGTTAGGTCATGTTTTTAATCTACCCTGCCAATCTCTTTTAATTGATGTATTTTAGACCATTTACATTTAATGTAATTGTTGACCTATTAGGGCTTAAGTTTGTCATTTTATTTTATTTTTTTAATATTTTTAAAGTTTTTCCTATCTTCTTGTGGGTTACTTGAACATTTTTTAGAATTCCATTTTGATTCATCTGTAGTGTTTCTGAAAGGTTGCTCTAAATATTATGTTATATACACATAACTTATCATAGTCTACTGGTGTTATCATTTTACCAGTTGGAGCGAAGTGTAGAAACTGTACCTTTTATATCTCTTCACTGTTCTCGGTTTATGATTATCTTATCCTACAGGTAAGGTGTTATGTTTCTCTGGCTGCTTTTCAGAGGTCTTTAGTTTTCAGAGGGTTAATTATCATATGTCTTGACACAGATTTCTTTGGGTTTATCCTGTATGTGGTTTGCTCAGTTTCTTGAACCTGTAGGTTTATATCTCTTGCCAAATATAGGAAGCTTTCAGTCATTTGAGAGTACTTTTTCAGCCTACCCCCTTTCTCCTGTCCTTCCAAGACACCAATGACAAGAAGGTATCCTCTTTTGTTACAGTCCCATAGGTCTCTGAGATAATTCATGTTTTCTTTCTAGTCTATTTTCTGTCTATTGCTCAGATTGGGTAATTTCTATTGTTCTACATTCCAGCTCATTTATTCCTGTCTCCTCCACTCTGCTGTTGAGCCCATCTACTAAGCCTTTTATTTTGGTCATTGTATTTTTTCAAAATTGTTAATACTTCCAACCCAACCAAACAGGTGAATATTTTACATACTCTAAATTCCACAATGTGAAATGTACATATGTAGAATTTAATTCTACTCTTATGTAATCAGGATATATTTTCAACTAAGCAAACATAGCTATTATCAATCATCATGGTAGGAACATAGCTATAAGGTCTTTCCTTCCTTATCCACTCTCCCAATCAAACATCTATTCTTGGATCTATAACTTCAATAAACTAAGATAAATTTCATTAGTGTTAGGGTATATTTTATAGTAAAATATCTTTCCTATTAGAAGATACTACAGAGATGCCAATTTCTTATAATCAAAAGCAATGATTTTCGACCTTTACTGTATATCAGAATCACATGGAGAGCTTGTTAAAACACAGATTACTAGATCTTTCCCCAGAGTTTGTGATTCAGTAGGTCTGGGGTGAGGCCCAAGAATTTGTATTTCTAACCTGTTACCAGATGATGTTGATGCTGCCAGTCTGAGGGTCACACTGAGAAACACTGTTCGGTATTAGGAGAGAACAATGGTGCTGACAGTACAAAACATTAAATTTCTTTAACTCACTTCTATAACTGATTTTTATACCCTTTATTAATATGGAAATATCCAATTTCTAGTAATTTTTACTTTAGGCACATATTGGACAGAGGTTCACTTCATTAGCAAGTAAAATTAGATATCTCTACAAATGATGTCTTATGTTTGGAAATCTTTATTAGTAAGAAAGAAATGGGCATCTCAGCAGGAAAGAAAGAGACGATAGTCTCCTCTCTCCAACACTAGTCTTGTTACTAGTGAGGCTCCTCTACAGTTTCTCTTCCTCTTCACCAGGCTTACCCTTTCCTATCCCTTCCCACACACCTTTCCCAACCTGGCTATAAACACCCACTATTAGATACACACAGACTCATTCAAATATAAATTAACTTATTCACTCATAGAGCATATATACACATTTTTATACCCACTCATTTTTATTAATATCATGCTGAGGTGGAAGAAGAGTGAAATTTTAGTTAGTAAGAGAACTGGATTTTGGCAAAGCCTGAGAGTGGGAAGATCTTATATAAGAGAAATAGTAACGCTAAGGCCAAGAGGATTACAGGGTGAAATTAGAACCAGAGGCCCAGACAGGATTTATTTTTAGGTCACAAGGTAACTCAGACTGAAGAATAATACAGAATGTTAACGTACTATGTAAATGGAACTTGAGTCAGAAAGAAAGGCAGGTCGTTTGCTCACATTAGTGAATGAAAGCCAAACTACAGAATGTGACATTCAGCTATTAAGAAAGGAAGAACAACAGCTCACAGCTGTTCTCCTGTCCCTATTTATCAAGGCATTGCTTCCAGAGACAGGCTTTCAGTCTGTTCTCACAGATGGTTATTAAAATCTAATTCAAAAGAGAAAATCAATAAATGTGGTAATGAGAGATTAAATCTCAAACTGATATTATAAATAGAACAGGCAATTCTTTGTTCTATCACATGCAGGTTTTTCTGCAATATAGAATACCATAAATACACTGAAAAAAAGCCAAAATACATTTATCAATGAAAACCTGTCATTTTGGTTTCATTCAGCCAATACTTGGGAACACTGAGTGCTAAATTGATAAGCAGTAATCATTTCCCTTGCTTTGAATATAGTGCTGCCAATTTTAGTTGGTTGCTTAGAAACATTAAGTAAAACACTTGAAGCCAGGGCAAGAAGAATAAGAGTTCTGGTGGGGGCTGGAAGTATACTGAAAAAAACGTGAAGATCATAATACAACTATGTATAACGGTGTGAGATTATCAGCCAAATTTTGCCAGCTCACTCACTGTTTTCAAGAAGCTATCATAAGCTGACTCTGGTTGGAAACTAGTAATATGTAGTTTTCCACAACTGTAGCCACCAAAATGAAGACTGACATTTTAAATTGGCCACATGATTAGGACGCGGAAGGTTGCTCCTGGCCATGGAGCGCAGATGGCAACAACAGCATGAGAGGTAAACAAGAGGCCCGATGGAGGCTGGGTGTTCAGTAGGGGGACCCTGGGCCTGTTCCTTCTCCCTCTATTGCTAGAAAGGGATTACTGTTTTAAAAGGTTTGCTGGTGACACACCATTGCAAAATGCTATACTCTAAGCTTTATCCCAAATAATTTGTAATTAAGTAAATAAATAAGTAACAACAACAAAAAGCATCAGCCTTGGAAGTAAGGGACTTGGTCCTGTTGTTGGCTCAGTTACTAATTTTCATAACCTTAGACATGTGACTGAAACTCCTTAGGCCTTAATTTTGCCATTATAAAATAAAAGAAATTACCTAAGTCAGCTGTTCCCAAGGTTCCAAAGAACTTCAAGGGCCACCTCATGGGATTGGCTCTGGTGGATGTGTTTATTCAGAGCATCTCAGTTTTTCTCTGCCTAGTATAATGATGCTCTAAGAAAAATTTTACTTTTCAAAAAAGTGTTTTGCTATGAAAATAAAGCTAGGTTTGAAAACCATTAGTTTAATAATTTCTAACTTCCACCTCTACAACTATTTAAGAACAAAATGGATAGGACTTACAAACCAATCAAAAGAGTTAAAGACAATTCTCTGTTAGAGTGAACTGTATGAGGACATCTAATAGAGAAATTGAAGCAGCATGGACACTTCACATGCATATGTCATCTAAATACCTGATTTTCGTTACGACTTGTGTTCTACAACAGGGTGTAAGAAAAAGTTCTAAAAAAAAGAGTTAAAAGATCTGGGCTCTCTTTTGGGATTTTACATTCACATGATGTGGTCGTTTTAAAATAAGTCCATAAATTCTTTTATATTTCTTCATGAAAAGATGGGGTCTAACTTTTAACCCTTGGAATGTGGGCCAGCCTTGGTGGATCCCCACTAATGAAAAAATGTGACAGAGAGATGCTATAGGTTTCGTAGGTTACAAAAGGCAATACAATTTCTGCTTGGCTGTCTCTTTTTGGGGTGCTCGACCTTGGAGTCCAGTCGCCATGCTGTGAGGAAGCCAAGCAGTCCATGAAAAGGCCAGGGGCAAGTGTTTCAGCTAAGCCTTCAAGGGATTCCAATATTGTGGAAACCAAAACAAATAAACAAGAGCAACCTGGAAGAGTCAGGAATCATGCAGGGAGGGAAAAAAATGTAAAAACCTATCACTAGCCTTTCACCGGAACCACCATCTTCCAGTAATTTGCCAAAATCACCAACTCATAGGGAAAGGGGAAAGGCACCCACTACATGTTCTCTAGGCCTTTTAGAAAACATAGCCTTTGGCCACACAGATGCCAATCTACAAGAAAGGTGATATTGTCACCATCAAAGGAATGGGCACTGTTCAAAAAGGAATGCCCCACGGATGTTACGATGGCAAAATTGGAAGAGTCTACAGTATTACCCAGCTTGCTGTTGGCACTGTTGTAAACAAGTTAAAGGCAAGAAGATTCTTGCCAAGAGAATTAATGTAGGTATTGAGCATATGAAGCACTCAAAGAGCCAAGACAGCTTCTTGAAGCTCATGAAGGAAAATGATCAGAGAAAGAAGGAAGCCGAAGAGAAAGGTACTTGGGTCCAACTGAAGTGCCAGCCTGCCCCACCCAGCAAAGCACATTTTGTAAGAACCAATGGAAAGGAGCCTGAGCTGCCGGAACCCATTCCCTATGAATTTATGGCATGATAAGCGTAAGACAACAACACCACCACCACCCCAAAAAACCCTCAAGACTAAAATACATGCATACATACATACATAAAAATAAAAACCTATCACTAATTTACTTAGAGGGATAAAAGTACAACCAGGAAATAAGAGGGTTCTATAAAGAAGAAATATTCAGAGAGGGGAAAAAAGAATTCTTGTTCATTAAAAGCATATTAGCAGAAACAAAATACTTAGCAGAAGTGTTTTGAGGCAATGCCCTAATATATATAGCAAAAGGATAAAGAAATGGAAAATAGAAGTGAAAAAAAAAAAAAGAAAACTAGGAGTTCAGAAGGTCTGGCTTTTGAATAATAGGGGACCCAGAAAGAAAGCAGCAGCAGATGGGAGGAAATCATCAATAAAAATTTCTAGAAAACTTCTTGGAATTCAAGGACATGAACTACTAGAGGAAAAGGGCCTACCACACATGTAGCAAAAGGGATGAAACTAGACCCACACCAAACACAGCTCTGTGCAATTTCAGACGCTCCGAGATAAAGAGATGATTCTACAAGCTTCTAGAGAGACAGATACCTTACACAAAGGACAGGAAGGTGAAAGATGTACTCTGCACACGCTAAAACAGAGTGGCCTAAGAGTGAGTAATTTTGATGCCTGCCATCACCAAGATCCTGACTATCTCTGTACTCTTCTTTTGTAACTGAAGATAGAAGGGATAGGTGAGCCCAGGCCAGACTGTTATCTGTACTTTGGTTTGTCTTGCCAGTGGGGTGATGAAACCCCTGTTCTCCATTTCTTGCTGTGCTATCTGAATCGGCTGAAGGCACTCAGGTCACCTCACTGCTTTAACCTGGGGGTACTCCTGATAGCTGGAGAGGTCGTATTTCTGCCAGACATCTAATACATACACAGTCCAACAAATCACAGCTCTGTCAGATATGCCAATAGTTGTCCTTTGTTTCCCAGGATTCACTCATGACCTTGCTCACTTCTCCAGAAAGGACTCATACATTCTTGCAGAAGCTGAAGCCAGATCTGATTCAGAGACTATTCAGACTATCATCTCTTCACCTAATAGTGGCAATATTGTCCCTTACACATCCAAGGTTTGTGCTTGCTATTCTGTTTTTCAAAACTAAGCAGTGTGTGTGTGTATAATGAGATATATAATTTAAGTGGTATACTGTTTATAGGAACATGTAAAGACAACAAAACCATTTTTTAAAAAAATCAAGGGAATAGTAGTTACCTCTGGACAGAAAGGAAGGGCAATGCAACTGCGTGGGTTCACAAGAGCTTGTAATATTCCTTTTCTTAATTTTAGCACTAAGTTCATGTGCTTTCCTTTTATTATTACTAAAACCATATACTACTGTTGATTACATTCTTCTGTATGTGTGATGTTTCAAAGTTTTAAAAATTCGTGCAGTTACCCACGAAATAAGA
Source organism: Eumetopias jubatus (assembly GCF_037043125.1). NCBI lineage: Eukaryota > Metazoa > Chordata > Mammalia > Carnivora > Otariidae > Eumetopias > Eumetopias jubatus. The sequence continues at coordinate 36,536,511 of NW_028274823.1, forward strand.
GTAATAGAAACTCCTGCCCATCACAATCCCTTCCCTACAACTTAGCTGCCCATAGTATTATCACTCATATTTACTGAATTTCATAAGGCATGGAACTGAATGCTTTTAAATGCTTTTTTTCATTTATCCTTACAACCTTATGAGGTAGCTTCTTTATTATGCTATTTTACAGATGGAAAAACAAGCACAGAGAGACTAAATAACTTTTCCAGGATCATAAATTACAGAGCCAGGATTCAAACCCATCCAGATAAGTTATATACCCATGTATTTTCCACTATTAAATAATGCCAAATCTTCTACCTGCATAAAAACAAGTAGCAAAACTGAACCCTAAATTTACATGGACGTAGGACCTGGTAAACTATGAAAGGTCAAAACGAAACTCAACAAGGATCAAACAAAATCAGTATGTTTGAAAATGAACCCTTTAAATCATAAAACTTTGGTGTGGAGGATATTTTACAACTCATAATGCCCCAATTCCTCATTCTATAAATGAGCAAATGAAGGTTCATGAGGGTGAAGTGTAATGTCTAAGGTCACAATGACACTTACTGGTAATAATTAACTCAAATATTCAGTTCTTATTTGATATCATAATTTACAGTGTGTGGGTACCAGGCAGGTAATAAATGAGCTACAGGGGACACCTGGGTGGCTCAGTCATTAAGCATCTGCCTTCGGCTCAGGTCATGATACCCAGGGTCCTGGGATCGAGCCCCGCATCGGGCTCCCTGCTCCGCAGGAAGCCAGCTTCTCCTTCTCCCACTCCCCCTGCTTGTGTTCCTGTTCAACTGAAACAGGGAGACCAGAGTGGATTAGTCATAACAGGTGGTGTTTACATCATTGTCTATAAGGTGACTTTTCTAAACATTTGGCAAAAAATAAAATTGAAGGTGGGAGAGAGAAAGGAAAAGGGGGGGGGGAACTCTGACTCATAGGACTTTAGCCACCAGAGCCAAATATACTGCAATATACTCTTTAGTTTTTGGAGATGTACTTTTTACTAAGTTCAATGATATTTATGTTTGTAAAAGTACAACAAAAACACAGATTAAATGTTCTTTTATGGGTCTAGTTATAAAAATATTCAAAAGTCCCTTTTCCAGAAGGTTACCTCTAGTGGAACAGATGTCTTAAGCTGGACATATCTTAGAGAATTTATTATAGAGACGGGTCTGACATTCCAACAGGGAAAACTGATCAGAAACCCAGAAAAACTGTCTCCCGTATATTTCCTCATTCAGTAAACTATTTACTGAGTAAAGACTTTATGTACCACAGAGGATGGATTCTGGAGATACACAGATGAATTAAAAATTCAAGGAGAATGCAGATGCATTTACTCTCAGACCCAACAATCCCACTTCTAGGAATATCTCAGAAACACAAAAAGACATATGTACAGATTCATTCACTGTGGCATTGTTTAGTAAAAGAACGGACCCAACTCATTTCTTTTAATAGGATCTTATTAAATAAGTTATAGTACAGCCTATACAGCAGAATACAATTATAAAAAAGAATAAGGGAGCTCTTTTACGTACTGATATAGAAAAGTATCCAGGATATACTAACTAAAAACAAGGTGCTGGACAATGTATAGGCAGTTACCTTTTCTTTAAGAAAAGGTGGGAAATGAGAATGTATGTTTTATTTGCTTTCATTTGCATAAAGAAATACAGGAAAGAATATAACACAGCAGGGAAGAATGTAAAAATGGGATGTCAGAAACATACTGTTTTTATTTTTTTTTTGAAACACACAAATGTGTTACCTATTCCAAAAATTAACTTCAATATAAAAAATAAAAAGAATAGCTCTTCCCCTCTCCAAAATAGAAGTTTAAGAATTTACTAGGACTAGTAAAGAGACAGATAAGTAAACAAATAAATGCAGCAGGATACTCTCAGTTCTTGATAGATATACTTCTCCCCTAGGCACAGTTAGGAAAAGTCAAGCCCAAGGTACTCACTCTGACCTAGGGAAGGATTTTGGAGATTTAGTCTAAAATCAGTTCATTCTCCACAGAAACCTGGAGATGGGGTCATTTGAGGCTTTAGAGATACTTATTCTAGGGTAAGATTCCTAAAGCAGCTATTTCAAGTCCTTGTATCTCCCCAGATGGCAAGTCCTGTGCTGGTTTCTTCGAACAGCTTGTTTCTCTGTCTGCCTCTAAAAGTTGCTCTTGGAGGAACTGTGAAAACTCTGTGGTACTTCACCTGTGTAGAGATCACAGGACACCACCACACAAAGACCCAATCGCCATTTGAGCTAAAGACCTCTTCGTTTTTCCCTGAGCTATTTCACAGTGGCAAAGATCATGGGACGCGTTTCTCCAGAGTTAGGGAGAAAACGGCAGGGTTCACTAGGTCCTACCAGGGCTCTTCCAGAGTAAACTCATGAAATGCACCGAGCTGGGAGAGGAACAGTGTCCTTGGGGTAAACATTAAGAGTTCCTGTCTACTCTTTTCTGAATTACCAAGAGTGCAAAGACGTTATAAAAGAGATGGGGAGAAATTGCTTCATTTCTTTTAAAGATGTTCTGTGCTGTTTAAAGATGTTTCAAAGAAGTCTGACAGGGGGGCATAATCACTTTAGTAGGAAGATACAAAAGAATAAGAGAGAACGTAGTGCTAATCCCCCTCCATTACTTACCATTTATATTGTTTCTCTGAAGATGTATCATCCCTAACAGCTGTTGTAGTAGGTAAAACTCCTACACTTCTCTGATCTCCAAAAGGACAGCCAACTCGACAGGCAGACCTAGTCATGTGATCTACAGGGAGGAAAGGCATCCCTCAGCTGTTAGGTAAACCCACGCTGGGCTTTTGCAGCTTCTCTAATACCACTTGAAGATCAGATGGGGAGACAAGCTGTTAGAGAATACCCAGCATAGGTCCTGCTACCAGAGAAGAGGGAGGAAACTGTAATAACTGCCAAGAATGATGCATCTTTGAGGAAACAATCTTACTGGCAAGTAAAAGAGGCTTCCCAAAAGATTAAGGAATTATAAACATGCTTACATTGGGAAGACTTGACTAACTTCCCATTCAATAAAGGAATTCTTTCTGCAGCAGCCCTGACATATGGACTCCAAGTCACACCTGAATCCAGGTGGCATCTGGACAGAACAGCTAGGAGAAGTCAGCACTAGGACTTCCAATAAAGTAAAAGAAGTCTGCTAAGAGGTCTAGTCCTCTAGAGTGGTATATACAAATACTCCAGCTTCAGGTTGGGGCTGAATCCAGATTCCATAAGACTGGCACAGATGAGAGGGGAAAAAGAGACAAGTGTAGGGGCCCAAACAGTGGACCATATTCAGAGTCAATGCATCCACCCAAGGAGGAGGCAGGTAGGTTGTGGGCAAACAAGTTGATTCAGACACCAGGATTTTAGTATAGACAGAATGGAATAAAGGAATCAGCGTGGAAGCAAAGGCTATTGAATTTGAACAAACAGTCCAAACAAAAAAGGTTAGAGCTATTCATGACTTTCTTTTTGACTATCATTCTCCCCTAGCAGACATTTCAAAGTCCTTAAGATTCTTAACACTGTTATGGGCTGAACTGTGTGTGTCTGTCACACAGATACGTTTGAAGATATTTTAAAGTCCTAAACCCTGTGACCTGTGAATGTGACCTTATTTGGAAAAAGGGTCTTTTTTTTTTTTAAGATTTTATTTATTTATTTGACAGAGACACAGCGAGAGAGGGAACACAAGCAGGGGGAGTGGGAGAGGGAGAAGCAGGCTTCCTGCCGGGCAGGGAGCCCGATGCGGGACTCGATCCCAGGACCCTGGGATCATGACCTGAGTCGAAGGCAGACACTTAATGACTGAGCCTCCCAGGCACCCCCCTTTTTTTCAAAAGATTTTATTTATTTAGAAAAAGGGTCTTTGTAAATGCAAACAAATTAAGATGAAGTCATACTGGATTAGGGTGGGCCCTAATTCAATGACTGGTATCCTTACAGGAAGAGGGAAATTTGGACACAGAAAGACATACAGGAAAGAATGCCAAGTGAAAGCAGAGGTGAAGATTGGAGAGACACATCTACAAGCCAAGGGACACCAAGGATTGCTGGTAATCACCAGAGGCTAGGACAGAGGCATGGAACAGATTCTAAGAACCTTCAAAAGGAACCAATTCCACCAATGCATGGATTTCAGACCTCTAGCCTCCAGAACCATGAGAATAAAATTCTGTTGTTTTAAGCTATCAAGTTTATGTTCTATGTTATAGCAGCGGGAGGAAACTACTATACCTTCCAAGGAGATTAGTGAATTCAAGGCGAGAAGAACTGAGTTTCCTACTTCCATTTCCTCTTCCTACTTCCTCTCTTCCCTTTAATTCCACAGTGTGAGTAACAAGTGCTCTTCTAACCTTGCTGGAGCTTACATCTCAACCCCTATGCTTTGCATTTTTCCTTGATCCTATCCTCATACCACTTCTCTATTCTACTAGTTCATTTTATTATTCTATTTTCCTACTGCAACTTTAGTCTCTCCCTCTGTATTAGATCCTTTCCCTTGACCACACTACTCTGCAAGACCCTGCTTTTCTTTCAGTTCAAGCTAATCTTCAGTTCAAGCTAGGCAGTCTACATTGCCCCTACATCATCGCCACTAATCTGCCCCTTAACTTTCTATAATTTGAATTCTCCTCATACCATCCTACTGAAACTGTTCTCTTAAAAGTCACCAATAAACACATTAAACAACAAATCCTTGGCATTGTCTCAGTGCTTACTCAACTTATCCTCACTTAGCAATGACATCGTAGACCAAATCCTCTTCTTTAAATTTTCTTTTCCCTTGATTTCTCTTTTTCTTAAAGATTTATTTATTTATTTTAGAGAAAGAGAGTGTGCACGTGCGAACTGGGGAAGGGGCAGAGGGAGAGGATCTCAACTAGACTCCCCACTGAGCGTGGAGCCTGACGCAGGGCTCCACGTGGGGCTTGATCTCCTGACACACGAGATCATGACCTGAGCTGAAAACCAAGAGTTGGATGCTTAACTGACTGAACCATCCAGGCGCCCCTCTTTCCCCGATTTCTAAGTCACAGCACAACACAGTTCTTTTCCCTCTTTCAGCACTCACTTTCTTTTCTTTTACCAACTCTTCTTTTAATGAAGGCCTTATCCAAAACTACCCTTGGCTCTCTTCTTTTCTCTATGTCTGCCATTCATTAGCTATGTAAGTTCATGCAGGGCAAGTCACTTAAAACTCTCTGTGGCTTAAGTTTCCTTGCCTTTGAAATGGGAAAAGAATTCCAACCTTCAGCTGCAATAAGGACTAAATGGATTCACATATGTACAGCGCTTATGGCGCTCAGAACCAGGAGTGGCACATAGAAAGCACTATATGGAGTTACTGTTGCAGCTGATGTTACTGCTTTGACACATCTGCTCTGATAACTATTTCCTCTGTCCTGGGTTCTCTCTTGTTTGACTCTATGCAATAAATACAGCTGACCCTTTAACAATGTGGAGGCAGGGGCGCCAACCCCTCATGCAGTTGAAAATCTATGTATAACTTTTGACTCCCCCAAAACTTAACTACTAATAGCCTACTATTGACTGGAAGCCTTCCTGATGACATAAACAGTTGGTTAACACGTATTTTGTATGCTACATGTATCATACACCATATTCTTAAAATAATAAGCTAGAGAAAATAAAATGTTAAGAAAATCACAAGGAAAATACATTCACTGTACTGTACTATATTTATTTATTTATTTATTTTTATTTTTATTTATTTGAGAGAGAGAGAGAATGAGAGACAGAGAGCATGAGAGGGAAGAGGGTCAGAGGGAGAAGCAGACCCCCCGCTGAGCAGGGAGCCCGATGTGGGACTCGATCCTGGGACTCCAGGATCATGACCTGAGCCGAAGGCAGTCGCTTAACCAACTGAGCCACCCAGGCGCCCTGTACTATATTTATTGAAAAAAGTCTGCATAAAAGTGGATCTATGCAGTTCAAACCTGTGTCATTCAAGAGTCAACTGGTCCACTGTACCTGTAGGACCCTCTGATGGACAGGTAACTGCCTGGGGCCTGCGGGGATTACAAAGGTATTTATTCCCTCATGGAACATACAGTCTAAGAGTTAATAGTATTCAAATGATAACACATAAGACGGGGTGACTGATAAGAGGTAATAACAAAAGAAAACCTAAGTGGAAAGTCAAAGAAGGGAACAACTGTATCTGGTTGGAGAGAATCAGCAGAGGTTTAAGAAAGAAGTAGCTTTGAAGGACAGGATGTGTCAGACGGAAAAGAGGGGAGAGTGCATTCCAGGCAGTGGGAACAAACTGGCAAAATCTCTGAGGTAAGGTATGAGGCATCCAGGAGAATAGCTAAAATGTAGTTATATGTAGGAGAAAAGTGGGAGATAACGTTGAAAAGCTGTCATATTTTGAACGTCCTTGAGTGTCAAGGTAAAAATTTTTTATTTAATTTTGGAAGCATTAGGGAGTATGAAGATGATGTAATTAGAGTTGTATGATTAATGTGATATGATTAATCAGGCAAGAGAAACAAGTCAATCAGGAATTTCCTCTATCTGTCAGATAGAGGAACAAGGGTTTTGTCACAAAATGTGGATTGAATTTTGGTTCTGACACTTAGCGGTGACCTCAGCCAAGTCATTTACCCTCTCTGAGCCTGTTTCCATACTTATAAAATGGTGTGATAAACAGAAACTAAGATCGCCCGCATAAGTCTCAGCTTTCTGGTGTTCCATCAGGATTACATTGCATTATATGACAAAAGGGACTGTGCAGATATAAATAATTAATTGGCTCACCTTAAAATAGGGAGATTATCCAGGTAGGCAAAACCTAATGACATGATACCTTTACAAGCAAAGAGTTTTCTCCCACTGGTTGCAAAAGACAAAGTCAGAGAGACTGGAAACATGAAGGGGATTCAACACAAGGGCTCCTGCTGTCAGCCTTAAAACCCAAAGCTACAATACAATACTCCAAGAGGGTCTGTGAGCAGAGGTGGCAGACTGTGTAAGTGGTCTCTTTAGGAGCTGAGAGCAGCCCTGGCTGATAGCAGGGATTCTGCCAGCAACCTGAAGATGCTGGGAGGAGGATTCTTCCCCAAGAGTCCAGCCCAGCCAACACCTTGTAAGACCCTGAGCAGAAAACCCAGCCACACTCACCAAGACCTCTGACTTAAAGAGCCATCAGCTAATAAATGGGTGTTGCTTTTAAACCATTAGGTTTGTGGTAATTTGTTATACAGCAATAGAAAACTAATACAACAGGGATTCTAATATCTATTCTATTTTATGTGATTGTTGCAAGGCTCAGATAAAGTAATGTATACACAAATAATACACAAACATAATTTACAGTTGTTATCTAGTTAACATGTCTAAAATATATATCATTTCTCTCAATTCCTCTCCCCATCAAATAGGTTCATTTTATTTCTTTAATGGTATCACAACTGCAGCTTTGTTTTGTTTTGTTGTGGGTTGGGGGGCTGACATAAAGGGCACTTGTGCCTCCTCGGAGTGAGACTGAGGGGAAAGAACATGTGTGTGTGTGTATGTGTGCACACTGAGTGCATAAATACAGGAGGAAAGAAGTTATCAAAGGCAAAGGTTGATAAATGAAATAAGGTAAATGCTAACCTGCAAAAGTTAGCACTAGCATGGAGTATCAACCGAAAATCTGTGTGAGAATAATTTATGCCACACACAGCTATGGACACAAGCAATTTACCAAAAACTATGTCCTTATACATTTCTAGGTTTGTTTTGTGTTGTTTGGGTACAGGGACATTTAAACCTTTCCAGATTTGTTTTGTTATAGGCCAGGGGAACTTAAAATTATGCAAGTAATTGATGTTTCCTGTGACAAAACAATACAGAGTTGTACAGAGAAATAAAGTATATTTATAATATATACCCAATTCTACTCTCCTGAGAAAACCATTAAACCGATTGGTGGGCATCCTTCCATACTTCTTTATACGCTCAAAGAAGTATAAAAGGTTTCCTTACTCTTAAAAACCTGGAGTCATATTCTACCTGTTATGTGTAACTTGTGTTTTTTATTTTACAACGTACTGTGGGCACTTCTCCTAGACACTTTATACACATATCACATTTTTCTTAATAGAGGCATAGTACTCTAAGTCACCCATTCATAAAAGTGCCAATTTTCACATTCCCTAGACAACATCACAGATATAAATCCTTTCATTCTCTGCAACCACAGAGGAAAATGTAAACTTCTTATTGTAATTTGTACTTCTCTAAAAACAAGTGAGATTGAGCATCCTTTCACATGTGTGAAAATCTGTGTGAGAATAATTTATGCCACACACAGCTATGGACACAAGCAATTTCTACATCCTTATACATTTGTGTGTGATTGCTCATATTTTTCCTCTTTTGATTAGTCTGTTCAGATCCTTTGCTTTTTCTTCATTGGAATGTTCATTTTACTGATTTATTAATAGTCTTTATGACCAAGCATATGTTTTTCACAGACTATGTATGACATTTGTAGGTGTTTATACTTTATGACTTTAAAAAATTCCTACGGAAGTTTTAAATTTTCTTATATACTGAAACTTGTCAATTTTTTATTTTATGGCTCTTGGCATTGTTATCATGCCAAGAGGTTTTTTATATAAATAACCTCCTGTTTTCTTCTAGTACTTTTGTAGTTTAAAAAAATCTCAAGTTACTATTTTCAACAGGTTAGCCAATCATCCTAATTCCATTTTTTGAATAACTGAATACCACTTATGTACTATATATTTTACTGGTCTATTTGGCTGTCTTTGCGGCAGTACTGCAATTATAATAGCTTTATAATATATGTACTACAGGGGAATGGGCTCCCTCATTATTTTTGCTTGCATCTTCTTGGACACTGATTCTTATGGATCACATAAAGCATCATTTTAATATCTCCAGCCCAAAACTGCTGAAAAATGTATTAAGTGTAGAGAGTAAACTGGGTATACCTGACATCTTGATGTTTTCCATCCTACGACCTTTTAGTCTTTTGATAAAGTCCTACAGTTTTCCTCATACAGGTTTAGCTTACTTTCTTTTAGGTTTATTTCTAAGTATTTCATTATTTTTCCATCAAGTCTTCTAAGTGATTATTCCTCAAAGGAAATATACTGAATTTTCATATATTGTATAGTGTCTGGCTGCATAACCAAATTCTATTATTCATGAGCTTTGTATCTCATTCATACCCTACCCTAGGTAACAGTCACCTAAAAATAACAATTTTGCTCCTTTCTGTAAATATTTATACAGCTTATTTCTTTTTCATATTGTATTAATTAACTTCATCTACCAAAAAACTACGTTTTAATAGTTTGATAATATATTTTCAGCCAAAATACACAACGTGTACTTTTAATAATCATCATTATTATTATTTTACCATTCTTGATGTTAGGGAAAACAAGATGTGTAGGTGAACTTCTGTTTTCAGTGGCTTCTTTCTTCTGGTTAACAGTTGAAATGAAACTGCTAAAAGTGGAAATTTGGCCTTTGGATCCTCTGTCCAAACCCTAAAAACAGAAAAGTTAACATTGCAGCATGATTCCCACTAGCTATATTTAAACTATTTTATTGCAGAAATTCATAAACACTTGAACAGATTTTAATTTGATGATATTACAGATAAAATACATAACATTGACTTACCTTTCCTAGGATCAAATTGTTTTAAATATAAAATGAAAATAGTTGTACCATGCCTACAAATTGATCAAGTTTGGAAATAGGGTATTAATAGTATCTTCCTTATAGGGTTACTGTGATGTCTCACTGAAATAAGCATATAAAGTGGCACAGCCCCTCGTATATCGTGCATGCTCCCCTCATGTTAACGGCTCTTTTAAATTTGTATTTATTTTTTTTAAGATTTATTTTATTTTATTTATTTGTCAGAAAGAAAGAGAGCACAAGCAGAGGGAGTGGCAGGCAGAGGGAGAAGCAGACTCTCCGCTGAGCAAGGAGCCCGATGCGGGACTCGATCCCAGGACCCCGAGATCATGACCTGAGCTGAAGGCAGACGCCCAAGTGACTGAGCCACCCAGGCGTCCCTTAAATTTGTATTTAGATAACACCATTTTTATGAGCTCCACAAATATTATTTTCAATAGTTAACATGCATGTGATACTTCACATGTTGATTCATTGGAGGTTTTCTTGTCTTTTGATGCAACTTCAACCGTTCAGGTAAAAAGATAAACCTTTTAGAGCTCATTTCTTTCTATGCATTGTGATTATACTTTGGGTGTACTAGGATTAAAAAAGATAATGCTAACGTAATAAAGGCCATAGGTGAAAAAGCCACAGCTAATATCATCCTAAATGGGGAAAAACTGACAGCTTTTCCTCTACAGTCAGGAACAAGACAGGGATGTCCACTCTCACCACTGTTATTTAACATAGTACTGGAAGCCCTAGCCTCAGCTATCAGACAACACAAAGAAATAAAAGGCATCCAAATCAGCAAAGAATTATTAAAACTTTCATTCTTTGCAGATGATATGATACTAAACATAAAAAAACCTGAAAGACTCCACCAAAAAATTGGGTAGAACTGAAAAATGAATTCAGTAAAGTCGCAGGATACAGAATCAATGTACAGAAATCTGCTGCATTTCTATACACCAATAGTGAAGCAGCAGAAAGAGAAATTAAGGAATTAATTCCACTTACAACTGTACCAAAAATAATAAGCTACCTAGGCATAAACCTAACCAAAGATGTGAAAGCCTGTACTCTGAAAATTATAAAACACTAATGAAAGAAATTGAAGATGACACAAAGAAATGGAAAGATGTTCTATGCACATGGACTGGAAAAATAAATATTATTAAAATATCTATACTACCCAAAGCAATCTACATATTTAATGCAATCCCTACCAAAATATCAACAGCATTTTATTTATTTATTTTTATTTATTTTTTAAGATTTTATTTATTTATTTGACAGAGAGAGACAGCGAGAGAGGAAACACAAGCAGGGGGAGTGGGAGAGGGAGAAGCAGGCTCCCCACTGAGCAGGGAGCCCGATGCGGGACTTGATCCCAGGACCCTGAGATCATGACCTGAGCCAAAGGCAGACGCTTAACTGACTGAGCCACCCAGGTGCCCCCATTATTTATTTTTAAAGATTTTATTTATTTATTTGAGAGAGAATGAGATAGAGAGAGAGCATGAGAGGGGGGAGGGTCAGAGAGAGAAGCAGACTCCCTGCTGAGCAGGGAGGCTGATGCGGGCGGGACTCAATCCTGGGACTCCAAGATCATGACCTGAGCCGAAGGCAGTTGCTTAACCAACTGAGCCACCCAGGCGCCCCCTCCAGCATTTTTTTTTAAAGAGCTAGAACAAACAATCTTAAAATCTGTATGGAAACACAAAAGACCTTGAATACCCAAAGCAATCTTGCAAAAGCAAAGCAAAGCTGGAGGCATCACAATTCCAGACTTCAAGTTATATTACAAACCTGTAGTGATCAAGACAGTATGGTACTGGCACAAAAACAGATACATAGATCTCTGGAATAGAATCGAGAGATTCTATTTTGGGTCCAGAAATGGACCCACAACTATATGGTCAACTAACTTTCGACAAAGCAGGAAAGAATATCCAATGGAAAAAAGACAGTCTCTTCAACAAATGATGTTGGGAAAATTGGACAGCCACATGCAGAAGAATGAAACTGGACCACTTTCTTACATCATACACAAAAATAAATTAAAAATGGATGAAAGATCTAAATGTGAGACAGGAATCCATCCAAATCCTAGAGGAGAACACAGGCAGCAACCTCTTTGGCCTCGGCAGCAATTTCTTACTAGACACGTCTCAGGAGGCAAGGGAAACAACAGGCAAAAATGAACTAGTGGGACTTCAACAAGATTAAAAGCTTCTGCACAGCAAAGGAAAGAATCAACAAAACTAAAAGGCAAGCTATGGAATGGGAGAAGATATCTGCAAATGACATATCTGATAAAGGGTTAGTACCCAAATCTATAAAGAACTTATAAAACTCAACACCCCAAAAATGAATAGTCCAATTAAAAATGGGCAGAAGACATGAATAGACATTTTTCCAAAGAAGACATACAGATGGCCAACAGACACATGAAAAGATGCTCAACATCACTTATGAAGGAAATGCAAATCAAAACTACAATGAGATATCCACTTATACCTCCAGAATGGCTAACATTAACAACACAAGAAACAAAGGTGTTGGCGAGGATGTGGAGAAAGGCAAACTCTCTTATACTGTTGGTGGGCATGCAAATTGGTGCAGCCACTGTGGAAAACAGTATAGAGAGTCCTCAAAAAGTTAAAAATAGAACTACCCTATGATCCATCAGTTACACTACAAGGTATTTACCCAAAGAATACAAAAATGCTAATTCAAAGGGATACACACACCCTTATGTTTATAGCAGCATTATCTACAATAGCCAAATTATGGAAAGAGCTCAAATGTCCAATGATTGATGAATGGATAAAGAAGATGTGGCATAGATACACACTGGAATATTACTCAGCCACAAAAAAGAGTGAAAGCTTGCCATTTTCAACAACGTGGATAGAGCTTGAGAGTATTATCCTAAGTGAAGTAAGTTAGTCAGAGAAAGACAAATATCATTTGATTTCACTCACGTGGAATTTTGAAGCAAAACAAATGAACAAAGGGAAAGAGAGAGAGAGAGAGAGAGACTCTTAACTATAGAGAAAAAATTAATGGTTACCAGAAGGGAGATGGGTGAGGGGATGGGTTTGGGTTAAATAGGTGATGGGAGGAGAAAAGATAATGCTAAGCACTTAGGGATCCACAGGTGCATGTAGCAGTGCAATCTTCCTATAGCACAGAATCTATCCATTAACACACATTCCACAAAAATAATAACTGTAAAGCCCACAGTATGTAGTTCATCTGTATTTTATAATTATAAATAAAATATTACCAGGGCAATATTCAATTATAGAGCTACCTCAGGGTTTATTCTCAGCTCTAGCTCTTTCCAGTTTACTGATGCTTAAGAGAATATAACTTCCTCCTTAATATTCACTCCCTTACTCTAAAGGTAATTTCTTTGCTTTCACAATAGTTTCTTTTTCCTCTCCTCCTTCCTAACCCACTGAACTGATTTCCATTTGCCTTTTCAGAATTACCTCATATACCATAGAGCAAAAACATTTACGATTACCAAGGATTGACTCTCTCACATTTCCTACTCTCTTGGGGGTGGAGGGGCACCTGATTCATTCTCATAGGGCCACAAGTAGAAATTCTGCTTGCGTACTGACTAGATTTAGGCTCAGTGAAGACATTAATATTTCTGTTAGGATTAGCCTACATGATCCAGCCTATTAGACATATTGCCTAACTAAAACAAAGTACTCTAATAGATGTAGGGTACGAATCTGGTTTCAGAATCATAAACAGTATCATCTAGGGTCTTGTACAAAACCTACAACATAATGAGTGGCTCAACAAATGACTATTCCTATGATAAAAGCATAGTAAAACAAATCACTTACTGAGTACTTGCTATAGGCTTGGTGCTATATTAAATGCCTTAATATACCATTCTTAGGAGATATGTATTTATATCCCACTTTATGAATAAGGAAATTGAAGTACCAAGCCCAAGTTCACAGAGCTGGTAAGTAGGAATTCAAACTGTGAATGACCCTCAAGTCTGTACCCTTAAACCACCATATATTAAAGTCTCTCAATATAGTAGCTATCACTTATTAGGAGTTTATCCTGTGACAGTAGGTATGTTACACATATCAGCTTGTTTCCACAACAACCCTTTGTGGCTATTATCTTCTCGACTTTTACAGATATATGCTGAATGAAATTCGGTAGCTTTAGGAGCAAGCAGAGGAAATCGAAATAAGGAGAAAAACTAAGTGTATTTTAAGGAAATGATGTCCTTGCAATCTAGGAACGACTCAATATTTTATTTTCCTACTTCTTCCTCTACCCTTCCTCCATAAAAGAAGGTCCCAAAGAACATTGCTTAGTTCACTTGTGGAATCTCTGAATAATAAAAAATAACAAGTAACTGATTCAATCAAATCCTTTCAGCAGCTATCAATTCTAATCTCTAATAGATTTATAATACAGATTGCTGAAGAGAGAGAGAACTGGAGAAAGAGATAAGACAGTGATATCCAATATTTTTTCTGATAAATTACATAATTTGTATAATCTTGGTAAATTATAGCAATACACTCAAATTCACAGAACAACACAAAATGTTGATTAGTAAAATAAAATCAAAATAAACCATACATTTGAAAAAGTAAATCAATCTTACTATAAATATTAGGACACTTAAATAAAAATTTTATTAACTACTAGGACCAAGTTTGCTTACTTGTATGTTTTGTTCTATAGAACATCTTAAATACTAGTGGGAACAAATTTGATGCACTATATATTTCGTTTATACATAGTAATTAATAAAAATAATCGATTTGTGAAATGAGATCAATGAATGGCCTCTTAGGAATGGAGCTATGCTGACTTAGCTTTAAATATCTTCAATAATTTAGTATACCAAGGGCGGTTTTTGTTTTTTTCACTGTGAACTGTCAAAGACAGTTAACTATTATCTAAGACTGTGCAACAATAGGATTTAGGGAGCAGTGTGGTTGAAACAGAGAATCAGAAAGGGAGAATGGCCCAGTGAGATGAGACTGGAAAGACAGGCAGGGACCATATCCTGAAGCCCTCAAGCTATGGAGTAGAGATGATATGCTGGATGGAAGGCGAAAGGGAAAAATCACTGAGGACATCTAAGCAGGGAGTGACATGATCATATCTGTATCTAGCAAAATTACTCTGTTAGCAGTGTAGGGAAGAGGCTAGAGGGAATAAAGTTTAGTTTAGAAGCTAAACCGGGCCTTGGAGGACCTTTGTATCAGAGGAAATAAAGTCTGAACCAAAACAGGGGATGAAGAGTCATGGAAGGCTGGGCCAAAGAAATGGCAAAATGTAGTAACAGCTACTTTAGTTCCAAATGTGAAGCATAATGAGAATCACAGAACCCTTCCATAACTTACAAAATAAATAAATAACATAAAATGCTTTATTTCAAAGTTCAGGAGAACAGGCATACTTTGACACCTCACCATAAACAAGAGGGTGTATGATTTAAGAATATGTAAAAACTTGAAAATTCCAGACTGGGTTTTATAAGACAATGATTTTGTGAGTGACCAGAAAAGGAATCAATGCTTGCTAGGCAAAAGCATGTTTCTCATGCCAAAATAATGGATTTTTTTCCTAACTGACAGGGTTATCATGATGCCACAGTTATGTAGCAACTGTTATGCAAAACTAATATAAGGACAGAACTATGGGAAACAGAGGCATACCTCCTTTTATTACTGTTTATTGCATTCTACAGACACAGCATTTTTACAAACTGAAGGTTTTGGAAACCCAGGGTCAAGAGGTCTATCAGCACCACTTTTCCAAAGCATTTGCTTACTTTGTGTTTCTGTGTCACATTTTGATAATTCATGCAGTATTTCAAACTTTTCCATCATTATTATTATGGTGATCTATAATCAGCGATCTTTGATGTTACTATTATAATTGTTTTGGGGCACCACAAACCACACCCATATAAGATGGCAAACTTATCTGATGAATGTGTGTGTTCTGACTGCTTCATGGACCGGCTATTCGCCCCTCTCTCTCCTCCATGGGTCTCCCTAGTCCCTGAGACACAACAATATTTTTTTTAAATTTTTTATTGTTATGTTAATCACCATATATTACATAATTTGTTTTGGTGTACTGTTCCATGATTCATTGTTTGTTCATAACACCGAGTGCTCCATGCAGAATGTGCCCTCCTCAATACCCATCACCAGGCTAACCCATCCCCCCACCCTCGACACAACAATATTGAAATGAGGCCAACTAATAACCCTACAATTGCCTCTAAGTATTCATGTGAAACAAGAGTTGCGTATCTCTCACTTTATATCAAAAGCTAGAAGTGATTCAGCTTAGGGAAGAAGATATGCTGATGTATGAAATAAGCTGAAAACTAGGCCTCTTGCACCAAACAGCCAAGTTGCGAATACAAAGGAAAAGTTCGTGAAGGAAGTTAAAAGTGCTACTCCAGTGAACACACAAATGATAAGAAAACAAAACAGCCTTACTGCTGATACAGAGAAAGTCTGAGGGGTCTGGATAGAGGATCAAACCAGCCACAACATTTCCTTAAGCCAAAACCTAATCCAGAGCAAGACCCTAACTCTCTGCAATTCTATGAAGGCTGGGAGAAGTGAGGAAGCTACAGAAAAGTTGGAAGCCAGTAGAAGTTGCTTCATGAGGTTTAAAGGAAGGAGCCATCTCCATTACAAAAGTGCAAGGGAAGCAGCAAATGCTGATATAGAAGCTGTAGCAAGTAACCCAGAAGATTTAGCTAAGTTAACTCATGAAGGCGGCTGCACTAAACAACAGGTTTTTCAGTGCTATTTCAGACAAAACAGACTTCTATTGGAAGATGATTCATCTAAAACTTTCGTAGAAAGGAGAAGTAAATACCTGGTTTCAAAAAATAGGCTGATTCCTTTCTAGGGGCTAAGGCAGCTGGTGATTCTAAGTTGAGGCCAATGCTTGTTGACCATTTTGAAAATTCTAGGACCCTTAAAAATTATGCTAGATCTACTCTGCCTGTGCTCTGTAAATGGAATAATAAAGCCTAGGTGACAGCACATCTGTTTACAACATGGTTTACTGAGTATTTTAAGCCCACTGTGGAGACCTATTGATCAAAAAAAAAAGATGCCTTTCAAAATATTACTGCTCATTGACAATGCACCTGGTCACCCGGGAACTCTGATGGAGATGTACAATGAACTGAATGTTGTCTTCATGCCAGCTAACACAACATCCATTCTGCAGCTCATGGATCGAGGAGTCACTTTGATTTCTAAGTCATATTTAAAACATACATTTCATGAGGCTGTAGCTGCCCTAGATAGGAATTCCTCTGATGAACCTGGGCAATGTCAAATGAAAACTTCTGGAAAGGATTCACCATTCTACATGCCATTCAGAACATCTGTGACACATGGGAAGAGGTCAAAATAGCAATATCCACGGAAGTTTGGAAGAAGTGGATTCCAACGCTCATGGATGACTTTAAGGGGTTTATGACTGTGGAGGAAGTAACTGCTAATGTGGTAGAAACAGCAAGAGAACTAGAATTAGAAGTGGAGTCTCAGATGTGCCTGAACTGCTACAATCACACCATAAAATTTTAACAGATGAGGCGTTGCTCCTTACGGATGGGCAAAGAAAGTGGTTTCTTGAGATAGAATCTAGTCCTGGTGAAGACTGTTGAAATGTCAAGAGGATGTAGATTAGTACATAAACTTAGTTGATAAAACAGAGGCAGGGTTTTACATGATTGACTTCAATTTGGAACGAAGTTCTACTGTGGGTAAAATGCTATCAAAAAACATCACATGCTGCAGAGAAATCATTTGTGAAAGGGAGAGTCAATTGATGCAACACCCTTCATTGTTTTAAGAAACAACCACAGTCACCCCATCAGCCTTCATCAGCCACCACCCTGATCATTCAGCAGCTATTAACATCAAGGCGAGACCCTCCACCAGCAAAAAATTATGACTCACTGAATGCTCCGATGGTGGTCAGCATTTTTTAACAATAAAGTATTTTTTTTGTTGTTTTTTTTTGTTTGTTTGTTTTTAAAACAAGCTGTGGCCAGTTTTATTAAAGAAAAATTATGCGTGATTTACTTTTCACCAGTCTGTTCTGGCATGCTTCAAATGATATCAGAATCACCTGGATCAATGATAGCCAATGTGCATACTCTGTAGTATTTCCCACATGCTGTGCCCAATTCAATATTATTGCCACTGTAGTGATGGACACCAGTTTTGGCCAACATGGCATAGTATTCTATTTCAGATTTCCTCAAGGCTGGGCAGTTGTTGGCGAGGATGACCAGTTTCGCTTTGCCATGTCTGATCATTTTCAGAGTCTGCTTGTACCCCAGCACGTACTTTCCACTTTTCATAACAAGCTGGAGCCTGGAGTTGATCGACTCCAGCGACTTTTTCGTCTTCTTTGCAGCCACCATCTTCCTGCCTTAGATGCGGGACGGCCCCAACCTAAAACCAGCAGCCAAAATGGCCAGGAGACCAACAATAAAGTATTTTTAAGTTAAGGTATGTACATTGTATTTTCGGATATTATGCTTTTATACACTTACTATGCTATAGTATAGTATCAACATAATTTCATATGCAGTGGGAAATCAAAAAGTTTTGATTTGACTCACTTTATTGTGATATTTGTTTGACTGCTGCAGTGGTCTGAACTAAACCTGCAGTATCTCTGAGGTACGTATGATATGAGCTGACAAAGAAGATAAAGGATCAGTGGCCAAGGAGATATGAAATCCAGAAAAGGTGATGTGTTAAAAACGAAGGAAGGATCAACTTTCAAGAAAAAAAGTGGTCAATGATGTTAAACAATGGAGAGTGGTTAGGTCAAAAATGTGCCTACTTGAATGAACAACTGTGAAATCTTGGGGACACTGGAGACAACAGATTCAGGGGAATGGTGGTGGCAGATACTATATGAACTGGACTAGTGAATGAGTGGGAAGTTAGGAAGTGGAGGCAACGAGCAGGGATTGCTCTGTCCAGAAGCTTTACAGAAGGGGAGAAAGGCCAGTGGCTGGAAGGGTACAAAGGTTTGAGGGAAGATACACTGAGCATGTTTCATGGCTGCGAAATCCAATGTTTGCTTCTGTGGTTCCCAAAGCATTACTGCTATTCTTTGTGCAGGAACAGCCACAGATGGGAGCAGAGATAGGCACTCAACCAAAGGGCAGCCATCTGTAGCCTGAGTGGCTACCCATTAGGTGGCCTGGCATAAAGGGCCTTGATGCTTCCTAGTATATACTCAGGAGGAGGTCTTTCCAGATTTTAGATGAAGGAATATGGAGGGGCACCTGGGTGGCTCAGCCGTTAAGTGTCTGCCTTCGGCTCGGGTCATGATCCCAGGGTCCTGGGATCGAGCCCCACGTCGGGCTCCCCGCTCTGTGGGAGGCCTGCTTCTCCCTCTCCCACTCCCCCTGCTTGTGTTCCCTTTCTCGCTATGTCTCTCTCTGTCAAATAAATAAATAAATAAATAAAATCTATAAATAAATAAATTAGAGCTCAAAAAAAAAAAAAAAAAGATGAAGGAATATGAAGGAAAAGAAAAAGTGTGCCGGCCAAGAGTGAGAGAACAGCAGAGACACAGACAGCAGCCAATCTCTGTTCCAGTCTGCTGTCTGGTTCTGATCTATGCGTATGTATTATTCCAATAAATCCCCCTTTTTCCTAAGGGAGGCTTATATGGCCCAGCTTTCTGTTCCTTGTAATCAAAAAACCTTAAACATGGAAAAAAATCTTTGGTCTACTAAGTCTCTTGTTTTAAGATGGCTATGTTCTTGATACTTTATACTTGAAATGACATGAAACAAATCATGGACAATTTCAGAGGCAAATGGTACACTACAGATTAATAAAAGTTAACTCACAAAATAGCCCTTGCCCCACACTAGCTTGTACAAGAGAAATCTTATACATAACCTCATACTTTCACAAGAAAAACAGGGCAGCATGTTGTACCATGGTAAACTAAAAATTAGAGAATCAACTCAAGAAGTTATTGGGTATTGGGCGCCTGGGTGGCTCAGTTGGTTAAGTGACTGCCTTCGGCTCAGGTCATGATCCTGGAGTCCCGGGATCGAGTCCCACATCGGGCTCCCTGCTCAGCGGGGAGTCTGCTTCTCCCTCTGAACCTCTTCCCTCTCGTGTTCTCTATCTCTCATTCTCTCTCTCTCAAATAAATAAATAAAATCTTTAAAAAAAAAAGAAGTTATTGGGTATTGACATCAAACATCAGACTAAATTAAAGTTTAGAGAACATTTCTTTATGAGTCTTCTATAAGAATTGGATCTATCACAATTATTACATCTGGTTTCCTGAGGAGTTTTGAAAATGCAATCTAGGAGTCCTACAGCAGGAGAACACCAAGGATGAAGTTCTGGAGGGTGGTCAGACAAAAGCAGTGGGCTGGGCGTGTTAAAGAACAAAGTGTAGCAGGCTACCCAACCAGCTGTTACAGACTGAAGATAAGCACAAATAGGGAACACGGGGGGAAAAAACATCAAGAACTCATTGAGGAAAAAAAACTCAAAATATTTAAACCTGGCATAATAAATAATAGACTTAACTCTAGGCAGAGGCTACCATGGATTCAATAAACAACAAAAAAAATTTATTTAGTAATGACATAACAAATCAAAGATCATATTTCACAAGTACCTAACATGGACCTCAATGGTCTCTTGGACTACTTATAATCACAAATAATTTCAAAAAATATAAATAAATACTTAGAGTATCTGCTCTGCTATTGTTAACATATAATATTGTCAACCTCATTTTAACTCTTTATACAAATTCCTGTTTTCAACCTTTACTGAGGAACAAACTACACTTGAGTGAAATTTCTGATTTTTTTAATCATATTTTTCATCAGGTGCTAATAAGAAGGATATTTGTGGTTTTCCATGATAGCTTTTGTACTTAATACCAAGTTCTATCATATTCAAGATTCTGGCAAAATTTACCTTGCTCATCCTCTATTCCCCAAAAGCTGCTATAGAAGATAAAACATTTTTGTTCACATTCTAAACCAATCACTGATAAAAGAATAAAATGCTGGCTCTGTCCCATCATGAAACACCTTTTAAAGCCATAATATCTCACTACCTTAGGGTCTTTGAATTAAAATATTTTAAACTGAATTCCTATATCTACAAAAGTCATTATTCATAACATATTTTAAACATATTTAACTAGTTTTGTGAACAAGCTGGGAAATGCTTGCATTTTAAACTGTATCAAATGAAAATTAATATTACATTCTAGCTATTTAGGTCAACTGGGAGAAGTTTTACTTACTGAAGAGACAAACACTACAGATGGTGAGGTCAGCTCTGTGGTGAGGGCAGCTCTGGATGCAAAGCTGCCACAGGGATCCAATCAACAGGACATGTTAAACTGTGTTCAGTACCTTCTATTTGAGAGGTAGATAATGTATTTTAGAAAGTGCTCCATACAATAAATAATGATTGGGCATTCTAAAATGTTCAATAACACTTGGTTAGTTGGAAAATACACTTTTGTAGAATACTTGTCATCAATAATGCCAAATAAAAAGCAAACAAAGGGGGCGCCTAAGTGGCTCAGTCGTTAAGCGTTTGCCTTCGGCTCAGGTCATGGTCCCAGGGTCCTGGTATCGAGCCCCACATCGGGCTCCCTGCTCTGCAGGAAGCCTGCTTCTCCCTCTCCCACTCCCCCTGCTTGTGTTCCCTCTCTTGCTGTGTCTCTGTCAAATAAATAAATAAATAAAATCTTTTTTTAAAAAAAAAAAACAAACAAAGGAAATGCAACATATGTTATAGTAGTGGTTTTCAAACCTTCTGGTCTCAGGATCCCTTTACACTCAAAAATTGTTGCACGTTTCAATTCCTTTTAAGATAACAATAAACCCATTTATGGAAAATATATTTTCTCAAACAACAACAAAAAAGTCTTAGTGAGAAGAGTGGCATTTACATTTTTCAAATCTATTTTTTAACATCTGGTTTCACAGAGGACAGCTGGATTCTTCTCTCTGCCTCTGTGTTCAGTCTGTCACAACACCAAGTCACGTACCCTTCAGAAAACTGCACACGACTCTCAGGAGAGTGAGCGGGAACGAGACAAGACAAATAACATCTCAGTATCATGGAAGTCGTTCTGACCTCATGGACCTCTATAAGGATGTGGAAGGGAAGAAAACTTTGAGGCCTGCTACAATAGGGATAAACAATAATTAAAACTAAGAACGGATTTAAGAAATCTTGGGAGGACAAGAGGACACCATCCAGATCCGCACTGTCTAGTACGGCCATTTGTGAAGGGGGCTGCAGAACACTCGAAACACGCTAATACCGACAGATACCTAGCAAGGGTAAAATACACAGTTTTCAAAGACGTAGTACGAAAGAGAGGTGAAGTAGTTTAGTTCAGCCAATGTCTATACTGATTAAATATTGAAATAGTAAATTTCTGGGTATGCTGGGCTAAATAAAATATATTATTAAAAGTAAGTTTACCTCTTTATTTTGATTCTTTTTGATGTGGCTATTAGAAAATTTTAAATTACATATGTGGTTTGCATTATATTTCTCCTGGGCAGAGCTGATATAGACAGAAGAAAACATATTTTCCTAAACTAGATCCAATACAGCACACAATCTCAGGAAAAAGAACATAATTATAATTCTGATTCAGAACATCCCTACATCATTTTTGGAAGAAGGGATCTGTTGGAAAGGTAGTGAATTTAAATGGGGTATAAAATACTCTATAGCCAAAGAATAAAAGATATCTGAATGAATAAAAACTGAGTGTCTTGCTTTGGTAATTTCTGATATATATATATATATATCGATATATATAGATAAATATATAAATAAATATACCATAGCAATCTATACTTTGGGCCATATACCTCACTGAAATATATTTTTCAAATCCAAAAATAAATATTCCAGCAACAAGTTAAGAGCTCCTAATATAATGCATAACGCATGTATCATTCAGTATCAATGAGTCCAGAAACTACCTATAATGCCTAGGAAAACCACTTTGCAAAGAGTGTCTTCCTGTGGTATTGAGCAAAGGCTACTGTGTCAAATGACAGGTGAACAAACGTACATTTATATGTTTTAAGTTAAAATAAAAAACATTTAAGATAGTCTCCTTTGCCAACATTTAAGATAGTCTGCTTTACCAACTTTTTATAGAAACTGACCTAAATTACCAGGTAGGGCCATATCAGATGAGAGGCCTCAACTGTATTTAGTCTACAAAGGAGACTATTTTAGGCCCTGTTACTGGGTAAAGATACTTTGTTTTTCTTTTTTGTATGTCTTTTCAGGGTTCCCTATTAGGATGCTGGGTTATAAGATCAGAAGGGCTAACTTTGCTTGACAGCCTTCTTTTAAGATGTGAAAAGTTAGCTACCTGCAAGGTGTGAACTTCCCTCCCAAACTAAGTAGCACCAGTCCAAGTGGAATTGCTTTCTTTAAGTGATATAAGCCACCTCTTTTAAAGGAGACTAGGAAATAAGGATGTGGATTCTGAAACAAAATTCTGACACTAAAAAGTCACAATGCAATTAATCTTATAAATTACTGAAAACTAACCCTACTTAATATAAAAGAAATGTTAGTCCTGAAACAGAAAATTCAGTGTTCACTCATCAGGAAGGCACGGTGGTATAGGAGATTTTATTCACTTATTTTACAGCATAGGAAGAGAAAAAAAACTGCATCAACAGATTATTGTTACACAGTAAAATACTACTTTTAAAATGTATGATTTGATGCAATCACAATTCCTCAACCAATTTGCTGTTCTTTAATAAAAACGTGGATAAAAACCAAGTTAATTTGAAATAGAGCTTTCTTTTTTTTTAAGATTTTATTTATTTATCTGACAGAGAGATAGAGAAGTAGGCAGAGAAGCAGGCAGAGGGAGAGGGAGAAGCAGGCTTCCCACTGAACAGGGACCCCGATGCGGGACTCGATCCCAGGACCCTGGGATCATGACCTGAGCCGAAGGCAGCTGCTTAACTGACTGAGCCACCCACGCGCCCCAAAATAGAGCTTTCTTTAGTGACTAGGCTCAGACTTCAGATAGACTTTTCAATTCAGTTGAATTAGTAAAATTTCAATAAGTTCTATTTTTAAAAGGCATATTTGTCTACTACAATCATTCCCCAAAATATGTTTTTGACTACTTACCAAAATGTCACTAAGTTACAAATATCAACTTAGGAACAACTGATTCTTCATATAAGGCTTAGCAGTCTAACAGTTTTGCAATGCAAGAAGGAATTCTTCACCCATAAACTCATACTAGAAACAAAACAAAAACAGGAGAAAAAGTAGGGAAATCAAAGCTTCCCAGAGCTTTCTCAGCTCCACCCACCTCCTCACTTGTCTTCTGTTGATCTTTCTCTATTCTCTCTTCCTCAACTCAAACTAAAAATAAGCAAGTTAATTTCCAAACACTATGCCAAAATAACCTGCTACTCTGGCAGGAGAACACTAGCTGTACCCTTTTTTTGAAGCTATTCTTTTCCTCTTCAAAAAGAAATTCCTATGAACCCTGGCATACACCAGCCCTGAAGAGTTCAGAGAATGCATAACGTCCTTTTGTTCAGTGTGTGTGTGTGTGTGTGTGTGTGTGGCATGCATGTGCACACACACAGCGTAGGAAAGGAGAAGGAAGATGGGGTGGTACAGGACTGGAAGCTTGATATAGAGGCTTATGAAAGAAAGTACCAGAGCCACAGGACAGAATTAAAAAGGCAGGCTGGCTTACAAACAGCTTTCCAGCTACAGATGTTGGTTTGCAAATAACACTAATAACAATAACAACAACAACAACAACAACAACATCATCCAACATTTACTGAGCACTCACTTTGTCCAGGCTCTTTCCTAAATGCTTTATGTGTATTAATTTAGTCTTCTCACTTACGCTATGAGGAGGGTTCAGTATCATATAGGGCACTTTTGGAGGTTCCCTGGTTCACAACTTACAATGACCACTTTTCTCCAATTGCTACATACAGTCAAATTCCTTGTGTCCTAACATCCTGAATTAGTTATGCATAAGGGAATAAGCAGGCAGCAACATAATGGCTATGCAGTTAAAAAAAAATTGACAAACAGACTTTACAACCCATTCAAAATTAGAGACACCCTGGATATGTATTTATATAGCTATCACCCCTCCTTTTTATGTCTCAAGACTCTCAGATTATTTTTCTTTAATGAGATTGCTTTATTTTACATAGAAAATTCATTCCTTCATACCATCATTAAAACTGACACTATCAGATATCGTAGAACAGATTTTCTCCTTCATAATAGTTCCATCTCTGGTTAACAAAATTTTGAACAAATTTGTCACTAGACCACATCCTCTTTTCAAAAAAGAACAAATATTGCTATAGGTGCAGGTTCTTTGAACCACATTGCCCTGATCATAGATACAGTATATGGGAAGAGCATGGGTTTCTGAGCCAGAAACGTCTCAATTTTCAATGAAGCTCTGCTCCTTACTCGTCATTTTACCCTTCGGCAAGGAACAGGTAACCTGACTCATACTCCTTTTCTGTGAGATAAGAATACCTTCCTCAGCATCGTAGTGGTTGTTGTGATTGTTTTTGGTTACAATCTGACTAAACAAGAGATACAGGGAAGATGCTTAGCATAGAGTTCGTACTCAAATACTAGTTACTAGTTATATTACTTAAACGATATTAAGCATATACATATATGATGCATTTTTATAATAACTGTGGTTTATTAATTGCACCATAACCTTCACTCTTTCTTGTCTCACCTCTTGATTAGAACACAATGGACAAAGGGCATAGGAGTCTCCATGTATGAGATTGTTCCAAACACCTAGATGGGCAGGGTTTACGTGAGTTCACACACACGTTTATTTGGAATGCTATCGGCTGGATTGCCTTTTGATGTAAACATTTTTCTCTGAGATAACTTGTCTGAAAACTGCAGAATCCTTTTCTGTATCAATCTTCCTTCTTTTCCATTCTGCTGTCTAATAAGGTTTCACATCATGTGTTCTTTCATCCCTTCCCATTATCACATGGCTACCACCTGAGTGGATGCACCTGTTTATCTTGGGTACCACCTTCAAAGCTCCTTCTTTGCACTCTTCCTTCTCCCCCTCCAGGCTAACTACCGCTAATCACTACCATGGATTTCATTATTTCGCTCCTCTATTTAAGCAACTCCAGTGGCTTCCACTAACCACAGGAAAAAAAAAGTCCATACTTCTGTGCCTAGTGATCTGGCTCCAGCGCCCAGGCAATCTTACCTCCCACAAGTTCCCAGCACGCTTCCATTGGGCTCACTGTATTACTCTCTGATGCTTTTCCTTAAGCCTTGTTCATGTTGTTTTCCCCATTGGATTACTTATCCCACTTTCTTTTGCCCATCCAGAGCCTATCATCCTTCAATGGCCAGCCGGCTTAAATAATTACCTTTACTTCAAGGCCTTTCTTCACAGTTCTGCACACATTGATTTCCTTTCTCTGGTCTCCTATAGCGCAAATTGTTTCTATGGCTCACTGTGACTTACACATATTGCTTTGCTTTGTTATGTTTCCATGTGTTAGTCTTGCTTCCTCTGAGGCAGAAATTTTCTTAAACCATGTTTTTGTGTTTTCTGTAGCATGGAGCCCAAAGCTAAACATAATAGATGTTCAATAACTGGTAGTTACATTTTGGCTAGTGGCTTCACCAAGCTCATTTATACACACCTGACACAATGTATATGAACTTCTCATTCTTGCTACCGACTTCCTGCCAAATCCTCTCTACAAACTTTATGCTTTCCCTCAAAACCCTCCCCTCAGCTTCCACCTACTTGACAAGTCTTCTGGCCTTCATTGTGGGCAAACTTCCCTTTGAAATCCTAAACTGATTTCCTCCACTTCCCTTCATCTCCCTGACTTAATTAAATCTAGCTCTTGCTTAAACCCATTTCATTCCTTGCTATCCTATCCTGTGGAGAACTTCCTCCCTTTTCCTGTTCACCTGATTTAAATGTTGAAGTAGACAAACTTATCCTCACTTGCTACTATTGTTTCTTCTTCTTCTTTTTAAAAAATTTTTATTGTTATGTTAATCACCACACTTTTTTTTTTAAAGATTTTATTTATTTATTTTATTTGAGAGAGAGAGACAGCACAGGTGCTTGCGTGAGCCGCGGGAGAGAGATGGAGACAGAGAATCTCAAGCAGACTCCACACTAGAGCCCCAGGCAGGGCTTGATCTCACAACCCTGAGATCATGACCTGAGCCGAAACCAAGAGTCGGACACTTAACAGACTGAGCCACTATGATTTCTGCTCTTCCCTTGACCATTTTCTTCTTCCCTACTCACCATTTTTTTTCTAACTTCAGTATTATATCAGCAACTAATTCCACTCCAATTTGTCAACCTCAGTAAATTCAATGTTCACACCAGTACCCCTTTGTATCCATGTCCTGTTTCCAATTCCTTAGTCTCCTCAACTCTGTGGACTTGCATCACCTCTCCACCGCAGCAAGGCCAAACCATGCACCCTGATGGTTTTCTGAGGTCTCTATCTTGAGCCTCTTGAGCATCTCTAACTAGAACCACTTTAACCAACATTTCTCTGTTCCCCCCACCACCCTTGATTTCTGCTGTGCCTCATTGACTTAATCCATAACTTTCACCAGTCCATTTCAAATGCTGCTCCATAAACTTGAAGAAATGTAGTTAAAACACAGATTTCACGACGCTCTTAATTTAGTACATAAAGCATGAATTTTCAATCAGCTATATTTGAAAATTTAAAAGTCTGCGCCCCATCCACAGAAATTGATTTAACTGGTTTGCAATTGAAACTGGACAATGATGGCTCTAAAAGGTCCCCAGGTGATTCTACTGTGCATCAAAATTTGAAAATCGGTGCTCTGAGGTGAGATCTGGGAATCAGGATTTTAAAGTGCTACCAGGGAAACTCTGGTCACTCAGGTTCGAGACCACTGTGTTAGGCACTTCCTGGCTAGAATAGACTTCCTTCACACTTAGGTGGTCTTAGGATCAATCACTTTAGGGCTGCTTTTTCCAGCACCCTCAATCCCACCCCTGCATATTTTTTTTTTTTTAAGATTTTGTTTATTTATTTGACAGAGAGAGACACAGCGAGAGAGTGAACACAAGCAGGGGGAGTGGGAGAGGGAGAAGCAGGCTTCCCTCGGAGCAGGGAGCCCAATGTGGGGCTGGATCCCAGGACTCCGGAATCATGACCTGAGCCAAAGGCAGGTGCTTAACGACTGAGCCACCCAGGCGCCGCCGTCCCTGCATATTTCTTTACACTTCCAGGTTATAGTCCCAACTCTTCAAGCTTACTTAGGGTCATCATAACTTGGCCATCTATTTATTCTAGGGAGCTGTCCCTCTAAATTATTTCCAAACTCCCATAAAAATGTAATAGAATGATTTTTGGAAAAAGCCAATAATGTAGGGTTACATTAATTGAGTCATAAACTCAGTCTACATAGAACTGTTCACCTGGGGCAAAAAGAATCACTAAAGTGGCCCAAAGAAAAAGTTATTGATGGCAGTCAGGTTCCTAAGCAAACCTCCAGAAGCTTCATCTAACCCACAGTGGAGGCTGAAAAACAACCAAACAGGCCACAAACTGTCTTTCCCTGTCCTTCCACATCAAGACCTTCCCCCACCTGCTGGTGAACTCAGATATCATCCCAGCTCTCCTGCCCTCTGGAGGACCAAATACATATTTTCTTCAAAGGTTTTAAAAAATTTACTGAACTCTATTCCAGTTTGACTAGTAGTAAAAGTCCATAATCCTTTATTCACACTTCTGAAATCCTATAGACTATTAGAACTGAAAAGTTTTTGTAACTCATATGGTGACAAAACATGTACCTGACCTGAACTCTTGACAATTCAACCTGATCTGAACCATTTATACTTGTCTGACTTTACCTCTCTTAGTGAGAACACACATACATTTCACTGCAGAACTACTGATATGATTGATTATGAAGAACTGGCCAGGACCTCACTGTGGATATTATATATGACATATATACCGAATTGCCTTTCTAAAATCTGAAAAAGTCTGGATTCCAAAACTCTAAACTCCAAGGGTTTTGGGAAACAGTCCGTAGACCTGGGTCCATACTATATTAATTTCTCCAAGTTTTTATTCCAAATCTTCAATTTTTCAGTTACACTGAGATAAATATGTTTGGGGAAGGGTGCTCACTTGAGGACCTAAACCCAATCATATAACTGTTTCTTATAAGCATATGCATTCATTGTTTTAAACAACTGATTTAGGAATGAACTTTTATTTATTTTTCTTAAAGATTTTATTTATTTGACAGAAAGAGACACAGCAAGAGAAGGAACACAAGCAGGGGGAGTGGGAGAGGGAGAAGCAGGCTTCCTGTGGAGCAGGGCTTGATCCCAGGACCCAGTGATCATGACCTGAGCCATAGGCAGGTGCTTAACGATTGAGCCACCCAGGAGCCCTGGAATGAACTTTTAAAACACTGTCTTTTTGCAAGTTAAGAACATCCTGGATAAACTCTGAAAGCCTAGGGTACCAACACAAGAACTGGGTCTGCAAGCAGTTGGGTGACAAATTCCTTCAAAGCATTTCCCAAAGTGATTCCTAACCACACACAACTCCAATTTACCACTCAACTGTAGCTATATTTTAATATGTGTGTCATTTTATTATTGTCCACACTTTGCTGCACTGATTTAATGATCAGAGCTTGTTCTAACAATTTCCAGTTATTACAGTCCCTAGACATTTTTAAAAAACCTACAGAATCAAAACATTATTCCTAACACTTTAAAGAGTGAGCTATTTTAGTAACTTCTTAGTCATTTAAGAGGGAGGTTTTAAGAAATGAATTGCAAGTAGGAATAAAGAAAATGTATCATGTTCTCTAAACTTTTACTATTTTGTCAAGCACAGATGCATGACAAGTCATGGCCTTTAAATGTACCAAAGCAAACTTTCAAAAAGTATTTAAATGTTATATCAAATAAAAATCTCATAAATCAGATATTAATTTTTGTGTGTGTGCTCCAAAGTAACCAGAGTCGTAACCACCAGTAAAAACAGGGAAGGGGGGGGGCTGTCCCATTACATCATCTGGCAATATGTAGTTTGAAGCCTTAGAGCGCTCTCCAAATAATCCTTAAGAAAATCCAGCTGGGAAATCATCCCTGTCAAGCTTAGATAACTTGAGTTTAAATAAAAGGTTAAAAAAGCTTCCCCACCTTACGTCACATATCTGTACCATATGAAAAATAAAACCATCACTGAGGCATCTACCTCCCACTATCCTGACAGCAACGGAAAGGTCACAATTAAGTGGAACTCGCCGCACAGACTGTTCAATCCGAGGGGGGAAGGGAAAGAAAAGCGAAGAGAAGGGGGGGGAATCCCCGCGCCCCAAAGGCAGGTAGGCACCTCCGTGGAAAACCCATTCCCCTCTGCCTGACACCTTGCCCTCACCCAACAGATGATAACGTCGACTCCAAGACGCCGGTCATTTCTTTAGAGAAGGTGGGCCCCCCCAAACCAGACAATAACCGAGAACAGGCAGCGGACGCGGCCACCCCAACATTTCCCGATTGTGGAAGGTGCAGCTCGAGAAGTGTCCGCGGCTGTCCACGAGGCACACTCCACTGCAGCCCGGGGAAGGACGGCCTGGGCGCATCTCCGCGGGAGGCCCCGGGGGTCACCGGGCGCCCCCTGCCTTCCCTCCCGACGCCCGCCGTCGGGGCGCCGCGCTGCCCCCGCCCGGCACCTACCGCAGCAGCTCCGGCGCCCGCCGACACGATGGGCGGCAGCTTCTCGCGCTCAGGCTCCTTCCCTTTCCTCTCGTCCGGAGCTGCCGCTGCCACCTCCGGCGGCGCGGCGGGCGAGGGCACCCGACCCGCTTCACTCATGTCGGGCCGGGCGGCGGGAGCGCAAGGCGGCGGCGGCGACGGCGGCGGCCGGGCTGCTGCTGGGGTTGGCGCTGCTGCCGCCGCGGCCGCGAGAGGGCTCTGGGCCGCCGCTTCCAACCGCCGCCGCCGCGCCGCCCCCGCGCCCGCGCCCGCGCCCGGCCCCGCGCGCGAGCCCGGATGCCCCGCCCTGCCGTCGCCCCCGCGCGCGCCCGGCCCTCGGCCGCCGCTCCCCGCAGCCCCCGCCCGCCTCTCGCCTCGGCCGCCCCCGCCCCACTCCGCGCTCGCGGATGGCGGGTCGCGGCGCCAGCCGCTGCCAGCCTCGCCGCCCCCGAGGTCTGGGAGAGGAGGCGCAGCAGCCGACGTCGGGCGGCCATGTTTGCCGACTGTCGCCAGACAGGGCGAGGAGGGGTCTGCACTAGAGGGTCTAGACTGAGGGGACAAGGCGAGGCCTGCAGAGGGTCGGGCCGGGAGTGAGAGCGCCCGAGTGGTGCTAGTTAGAGCGGGGCGGGCGCGGCAACATCCCCTGCACGGACGGCCCTGGCCTGGGGCGTCCAGACCCATGGGACTGGGCTGGTGGCCTTTTACCCCCTAGAGCCCACAAAACCGTGTGCCTTGGGGTCACTGCTTGTCCCTGCCATCCCTGCCCGCCGCCTGCTCCAGGAGAGGCGGTCTCGAGCCTGCGCATCCTCAGGCGACAGCCTTGCCTTTCTTAGCCGACCGATCCTTTCCAGATGCCCTGAGGGCCCCCACCTACAAAGGAAAAACCTGGGGGGGTGGGGAAGTGAGACGTCGTGGGCTCCACCTTCTCCACCACAGGGACGGCCAGGCCACACTTTCCATTCCTGTTCCTTTCGTCCCCCCTTTGACTGCCAAATCCGCCTCTCCCTTCCCGTCCCCACGCGCCTACATCTCGCTCTCTCCTTGCATCTCTTTCCTGCCTCCTATCCTTGCTTTTGTTCCTTTCCTTTTATAAGTTACAGATGGACGGACTCACTCCGCTGTTGCTCAGACTCATATTCCTTAATGTCAGATCATTAATATGGGTAAGAACTAACAAACTGGAGAGGAAAGCTTTTAATCATAATATTAACACCACCCCCCACCTCACCCCGCGAAGCCACACAATTTCCTTTCCTTTCTTGTCGCCCCCTCCTTTTCCTTTTCTCAGTCTACTGGAGCAGTGGAGACACCTGCAGATCTAAGAGAAGGGAGAGAGTAGGAACGCGCTGTATCGCCTATTAAAAATAGGGAATTTCTCGACATTCAAGTCTTCAGATTTCTAGGCTGTGGTTTTGTTATTTTATTTGAGGTTGAGTGAATTTTCAAATCGAGGATACCCAGATCCAAATGTAAGAACCAAAAATATATCTGAAACAAAGCCGAAGATGATGTTTGGGTTATCTGTTGTTTTTCATAATTCAGAATTATTAAAGTGCACGGTGAGATGAGGTTGCATGTTTTTCAAACCCAGAATTTGTAGCAAGCAGATCTGAAGCAACCAATGTAATGAATATAACAATTAGTGTTCAATTTCTGTTATAAATTCTGACTTTCATTTATAGAAAAGCTTTCTAGTTTTAATACAGTTGCTGTCATCACCTATTTAAATGTTAATTTAGTAAAAGGTATGGAGTAAGTGCCATACAGTCAGGAAAAAGTATTTCTGTGCTAAATAGCCTTGGAGGGAAATGATGTATACAGACATTACTTTGAAGCATTCTTCTATTTTTCTTGAATTTTTCAGGATTTTCTTTCCTTCTTAAACCTCTGAAATACTCATCCTATAGAGAGGAACCTACAATCACATCCTACTTTTAGCAGGTCAGCTTGCTGATCTTCTGATATGGCAACAACTCAAATGTTGTTTTAGAAAGGGAAGCCTTTATTTTAACTACAATTCAAAATACTCTGTGCTGCCAAGCTAGGTTGTTAGAACGAATACTGGGGGGAGAAGGGGGAGAAGTATCCCCTTTCTTACTGTTTTCAACTAGATTTAGTAATTTGTGATAAAAATGCTTGGATGAAAAACCACTCGAATTACATGCCTTATGCTTTCTCTTTTCATGTGTGAGACTAAATAAAAGTGTGTCTGTACATGTAGTCACATTCAATAGAACAAAATGCCTAAATATTGGCAAAGCAAGGCAAGTCAGAAATTTTAATTTCTGCTACTGCACCAGTATAGTTAATCCATTTCTAAAAGTGTCCACTGATCAATTCACCTGTGAGTTACATACCCAAAATTATAATTCGTTGATGTTTTCTTTTACTTCCTATTAAATACATTGCTCTCTAGGCACCACTCCATCCCTCCATCATGCACATGAATGAACTCCAGGGTCGGGGTTGGAGTCCTGATGGGGCTGCTGGAAAACTGCCGAGTGATGGCCCCTGGGGAACTAGTGGGCTTGAGAGGCACATTTCCCAACCACCACCAACAGGCCTCTGGGGCTCAGGTGGGAGAGAGAAGGTTGTGGAGCAGGACATGCTGAGAGCTCTGGCTGGTCTGTACAAGGTGTAGAGAGGATGCTTTTCAGCTATGTAAGGGTCAGCTAGAAGTGCAATGGTGATGGCATTCACGTATAAACTCTTTAGCCGTGGAAAAACTGGGAGTAAGGCAGGAGAAACGTTTCACCTTCCTAAATCCAGATGGAAAACCAAGCTCATTAATTATACCTATGGGGGATAGGAGTTTGAGGGGTGGGGAGGTAGAGAACTGGTTATTTCCATGGAAGAAAGGGAAAGACCAAATTACAAGGTAATGGAAGGTCTAATCATAGATAACATTCTATTATAATTACATAGAATAATACTAATCTAGTGAACAATAACAAAGTTCTGGCAGGTCCTTTAAGAGTGGCTTATACCTAACACCTTAATTATAGCAGGTATAGCTATGAAATAGTAAACTTGTTTTTTTAAAGAAAACATCCTTTTCACATTTCAACTGAGTGTTGTCCTAAAGTAGTTGTAAATTTGGCGAAAGAAACTATTTTAGCCATGTTGACATTGGTAAAAACATTGTTAGAACTCTTCCTTAGGTTTAATAGCTGTGGCTTTTTAAAATTACTATTTAAAAAATAGCTTTTCTTTATTACATAAACAATACATTGTCATTACAGAAAAAGATAGAAGATACAGATTAGCAAAATGAAGAAAATAAACTCTGGATCCTGCCCAACTTCAGATAATTGCCAAGACCTTGGTCTGACTCTTTTCGAAATCTATCTATCTACACACATACATATTGTTTCTTGATTTGTTTTTACAAAAACAGAACATACATACTGAAGTACTGTTTTGAATCTGTGCAACTTTTTAGAATACCCCCCAAGATGACTTAAAAAAAATTGCACAATGATATATAAAGGCAAAACTGAAGAACAGAGTGGATGATCATCAAGCTTTGAATTCTGAATCAGGCCTCTATTGAATCTGTTCTTTTTCTCTGGGTTCCCATGGCCATTGACCTAGTCAGGGCCCTCAACATCTCTAACCTAAATTATTTCCCGAGCTTGCCACTTGGTCTTGCCTTCAGTGTTTTACCTGCTCCAATTCCTACAGGAATGACCTTTTCAAAGTACATAACTTCTTCTCAGTCCTTTGTTTAAAAAAATACTTTCTAGGGGTGCCTGGGTGGCTTAGATGGTTAAGCGTCTGCCTTCGGCTCAGGTCATGATCCCAGGGTCCTGGGATCAAGCCCCACATCGGGCTCCTGGCTCAGCGGGGAGCCTGCTTCTCCCTCTCCCTCTCCCCCTGCTCATGCTCTCTATCTCTGTGTCTCAAATGAATAAATAAAATCTTTTAAAAAAATAAAAAAAATACTTCTTAAACAAAATCTTTCCAGGAAAAGCTTTGAAACCCGTTGTTTTGCATTTACCTGAATTATTTACAAAGAAGGCATTTTCTTAATTCGAATCAATTGTTTCTTTCTCTCTGCTCCCAGAGCATATTGTACACATTTACATTTATACACCTATTACCTTACAGCTTAGTTTTTTATTCCCCCCAGTAGGTCATGGCATAGGGAGGAAAGGGCATGTCTAATTACTCCTTGAATCCCTGGAGTGTGCTGTTAAGGAGGCACTTGATATGCTCAGAATAAATGAAATAGATGTTTTCTTAGTGTGGCTTTTAAGGGCTCTGAAGACAGTTTCCAAAGAGGAATTCCAAAAATGCTCTGAGTGATGGGCTGCACTCGTTCAGACGATTTGGTCTGGTATTGCTTCTTCAAAGGCTTGATCTTCTAGATCAGTGCTGTCCGTTAGAACTTCCTGCAATGGTGAAAGTGTTCTTTGCCTGTACTGTCCTATGCAATAGCCACCAGCCACATGTGGCTACTGAGCACTTGAAATGTGGCTAGTGTAACTGAGGAACTGAATTGTTAATTTTAGTTAATTTCTCTTTGAGTAGCCAAATGTAACTAGTGCCACCCTAGTGCACAGCATAGCTCTAGAGTCACATCTCAACTTTTTAAAAGTCTTTCTGAAGTACCCCAAATCAGAGCCATCGTTGTTAAAAAGCTTTACTGTATCTTAACCTCTTTCTTTAGAGCGTAGGCAAGCAAGCCTTCCCCAAATAATAAGGGCAGATCTAAAAGAGTTCTGATAACAAGACTAAAAGCCTCAATAATTTCTTCCTTCTTAAAATTCTTTTTCTTTTATTCTGTTTTCACTTGTGGGTGAAACGAACATCTTGTCTTAGCCCAGGGCAATGTAGAAGAAAATATGAATGGTGGTAAAATCAAGATGTCTGTATGTGTTTTTAAGTTGGTTTTGGATGGCTTCTTTAGATATTTCCAAAGGAATATCAATGTATCAATACACACGCACACACATACATGTGTGCACACACCTAGATACCTCAATTTAGATAAATGTTGTTTTAAATCTTAACTCCTATTTTATATTTGTTTTCTACTCATGTGAGACAAAAGCAACCATAAAATGATGGCACAACAAAAACATTCCATGCATGATGCACCCATTTGAAATTTTCATGAATCTAAGTTAAAAGAAACTATATGGGGGCATCTGGCTGGGTCAGTTGGAAGAGGGTGCAACTTTTATCTTGGGGTCATGAGTTTGAGCCCCATGTGGGGGGGGGTAGAGATTATTTGAATAAATAAAACTTTTAAAAAAGTAAAAGTAAATAAATATGTTCCAAGGTTGCTGAAGACATCAAAACAAATCAAAATGACAGACACTGCTATTCATTCTTCCCCTCTGTCTTGCTAATGGAACCCTGATTCAATGTGAGACAGCACTATGCCTAGTTAAAGGTGGCTTCTTTTCTGGACTTCCTTGTAGCTACGTGCGGCCATGTGACAATTCTGGCCAAGAGGGGTAAGCTGAGTGTTTTAGGCAAACTTTTGCTACCTTTATCCTGACTGAAATTAGTGTATGATGTGTGGACATGTGGTACAATCTTGTAACCATGAGAATGCAAGTATGAGGATGAAGGCCAAAACACTAAAGGCAATATGGTGGGACAACAGAAGACATCTGAAACGTTCCTGAAATTGTGGAATTGATACATCAACTTGGACTGCCAAAGCTGAATTTCTTGTTTTGTGAGACAGATCCCTATCTTGCTCAAATTAGTGTTAACTGATTCTGTCATTTGCAGCTAAACACATTCCTGTTACACAGTGTGCGCATGTGCGTGCACTCGTATATACACACACACACACACACACACACACACACACAGGTTTGTGTTTGTGTTTTTGTTTTTATCTCAGTTGATGCCAAAACTAGTAAATTGGTTAAATTTCTACTGGTTTAAACTTTTGTTTCAGTTATGAAAACACAATCCTAATCAAGTAAAATGTGTCATCTTAATTCTAAGAGTAATAGTTTGGAAATTGCAATAACCTTTGTACAAGCACAAACATTTGAGTTAGAAAAGATGACTTTGTATTTCAATTCCAGGTATTGGAAAGAATAAAATTAGGAATTTTGAACATTGGCTTTTAGTTCTGGTTCTTCCAATTTTTATTTTATTTTATTTTTTTAAAGGGAACACAAGCAGGGGGAGTGGGAGAGGGAGAAGCAGGCTTCCCACGGAGCAGGGAGCCCAATGCGGGGCTCGATCCCAGGACCCTGGGATCATGACCTGAGCCGAAGGCAGACACTTAACGACTGAGCCACCCAGGCACCTCGGTTCTTCCAATTTTTAACTAATTATGTGGCTTTGGCAAAACCACTCTGTGTTTGAGTTAGTTTCTTTATCCTTGCATGGGTATTGTGAGGCAAAATGAGAAAACATACAAAGTGCTTTGTGAACTGTGATGCATTTTAGAAAAAAAGATTTTATTTATTTATTTGAGAGAAAGAGAGCATGAACAAGAGGAGGGGAGAGGAAGACTCTCTGCTTAGCACAGAGCATGAGGTGGGACTCAACACAGAGCTCAATGTGGGGCTTGATCCCAGGAACCTGAGATCATGACCTAAGCTGAAGTCAGACACCTAACCGACTGAGCCACCAAGGTGCCCCGAGAATTGTGATGCATTTTAATAAATCTAATTTAATGAGTACTTACTGGGTACCAAGACTGTGCTAAGAACTCTCCAAGGATTGGTTCATGTATTCTCCTCAGGAACCTTACTTGTAATATTGTTATAGAATAGGGACTGTTGACCTTAAAAGTAAAACAGGGGCACCTGGGTGGCTCAGTTGGTTAATCTTGATCTGAGCTCAGGTCTTGATCTCAGCATTGTGAGTTCAAGCCCTGTGTTGGGTTCCATGCTAGAGATGGAGCCTACTTTAAAAAAAAAAAAAAAAAGTAAAACAGCAGATGGGTTTATTTGGATATAGCAGAGAAATTGCAATTCAGGACATGCAAGCTGTGGGAAAACATAGGCTGGTCTGGAGATCAAAGGAAAGGAGCTCGATCCCAGGACCCTGAGATCATGACCTGAGCCAAAGGCAGATGCTTAACCGACTGAGCCACCCAGGCACCCCAGACTCCATTTTATTTTTATTTTTTATTAAAATTTTTTATTATGTTAATCACCATACATTACATCATTAGTTTTTGATGTAGTGTTCCATGATTCATTGTTTGCATATAACACCCAGTGCTCCATGCAGAACATGCCCTCTTTAATACCCATCACCAGGCTAACCCATCCCCCCAACCCCCTCCCCTCTAGAACCCTCAGTTTGTTTCTCAGAGTCCATAGTCTCTCATGGTCTGACCCAGACTCCATTTTAAATAAGGTTTCCTTTATTCAGAGTCACAGAACT
Source organism: Eumetopias jubatus (assembly GCF_037043125.1). Classification (NCBI taxonomy): domain Eukaryota; kingdom Metazoa; phylum Chordata; class Mammalia; order Carnivora; family Otariidae; genus Eumetopias; species Eumetopias jubatus. The sequence continues at coordinate 36,574,491 of NW_028274823.1, forward strand.
CAACCCTATTGTACATATGGGGAAATTAAAGAATCATATCTAGTAAACTGTGCAGATTCATCTCTTTATACTCCACAAAGTACAAATAGTCACTCAAAAAATGTTTATGGCAGGAATAGAGGTACATTTTATTCCTTTTGAGATCCTGAATTATTTACCATTTAGGATGTTGTAAACTCAGATTTGGCCACAATGAAACACTGTTACTGAAGGCCTATCCAGCACCTCCCTGTTGCCTAACATCCTAAAGGATCATTTTCTACTAGAGGTACTAAAATAATCAACCCTTATTGAGGTGGCAATCCAAGTTAAGCATCTTTGGCTAATAATTTCTATTGCCTCTGGAGGTTTTTGAGGACAGATATAGAGAATCCCCAACCTTTTGCAACCTCCTGGCCCACAGGATCAACAAATATTATTGAATAGATGAATGTTAAATGCTTCACAGAGACTCTGCCTTTGTGGGCTCTGCAAATGTTACTATGTTACAATCACGTTTTGATCAGGAAAGTGACAGAGGACATTTTGGAAAGATTTTTAGTAAATCCTGTGTTATTTAAACACATCAGGTATTAGAGTTCATTTTTAAAAGGCAGGCAAATATGAAATTGGGGCCCAGTGTCACTGTTCACGTGGAGGCATTAGCACTCATACAGTAAATCTCTAAAAACAAAGGAGGTGCATTAAACCTTTCTAGGTCAACTCTGAGTTCTTACCATATTTCTCTTCATAGGGGACTGAAGTGCTGAGTTACTTCATCAGCCACAGGGTAAAGGTATTCCGTGATACGAGGATTGCCAACATGAGGATGACTTCCAGAATTTCAAGGAGTTCAAGGAGTTCCTGGCTTCAGGGCCTGTGCTAATGCATTCTGATGATCAAGGACCATAGTTTCTTTTATCTGGCCCTTTTTTTCATCATGCAGGAGCTTGGCTTAGTGACAAAACGCTAAATGGCCCTAGAACATCTTCTTGAAAAAAAATGCTATCAACATAGAAGTAGTCATACACTGGTAAAGAAGCTCATGGTCAAAGTCAAGAAATTCTTTTTTTTTTAAAATTTTTATTGTTATGTTAATCACCATACATTACATCATTAGTTTTTGATGTAGTGTTCCATGATTCATTGTTTGCGTATAACACCCAGTGCTCCATGCAGAACATGCCCTCTTTAATACCCATCACCAGGCTAACCCATCCCCCCACCCTCCTCCCCTCCAGAAACCTCAGTTTGTTTTTCAGAGTCCATCATCTCTCCTGGTTCGTCTCCCCCTCTGACTTACTCCCCTTCATTCTTCCTCTCCTGCTATCTTCTTCTTTTTCTTTTTTCTTAACATATGTTGCGTTATTTGTTTCAGAAGTACAGATCTGTGATTCAACAGTCTTACACAATTCACAGCGCTCACCGTAGCACATATCTTCCCCAATGTCCATCACTTAGCCACCCCATCCCTCCCACCCCCGACCACTCCAGCAACCCTCAGTTTGTTCCTGAGATTAAGAATTCCTCATATCAGTGAGGTCATATGATACATGTCTTTCTCTGATTGAAAGTCAAGAAGTTCTATAACTACCTGATACTCACATGCTTTTATAATTATGCTGATTACAAACCTCTTTTGGAAACCCATTTCTAAGGACAAATCTGGATTCTTAGTGATGGCCCCTAATATAATTTCCATTGTTGCTGAGGAGACACCAGTCTTACAAATCCAGAAAAGCCAGGTTGAATGTCAATGTCCTCGGTTTTCCACTACTATAGATACTGTGCCACTGAAAGTTTTCATTTTTTAAAAGAATGTATTTATTTCTTTTAGAGATAGAGACAGAAAGAGAGAGAGCTAATGCAAGCAAGGGGAGGAACAGAGGGAGAGGGACAAGCAGACTCCAAGCTTAGTGCAGAGCCTGACTCGGGGCTTGATCCCACCACCCTGAGATCATGACCTGGGCCAAAATCAAGAGTTGGATGCTTAACCAACTGAGCCACGCAGGTGCCCTTTGACAGTTTTAATTTCAGAAGGCCTTCCTGGGCCACCTTTATCTGGTTGATAAAATCAAGAATTCAGTGACCAATTAGCTGACATTATTGATCGGTTACTATAAAGTAGGCAACATACAAGAACTATGTTTAGGATACAAGAATTATGAAACTATCCCCGAATTTACAGTGTTGTGCAATGGTCTTCAAACTTTTGTATGCAGTAGACTGACTCCCTTGAAACTTATCAAAATTAAGACTTTCAGCCTTCCTCCAAGATTAGAGCTGTCAAGTTGCAAAATTATCAGGTGGGGGAATGAGGAAAGGATTGGTCTTCATGCTGTATTCTATGGGAATGTACCTTCTGGTGTGTGAGTGTACCACTGGGCTGAACGCAGAGTCTGGGAAGTATTGTGGGCATCGTAGTGTCTTCCCAATATCTGTTTCCCTTTCTTTTGGTAAACACACACTTCCCATCTTTACCCAATGTGCTTTAAGGAGACCATGTCCCCATGTCTGGTTGAAGGGGTGGGCACATGGTTTAGAGTCAATCAGCACAGTCCCTTCTCTTGACCACAGTATTTGGCTCAGGAATGGGCACATGACCCAATTCACATTAACAAGAAGTGAAAAAGTGTTTTCTGGGAACTTTTAGGAGAGCATGCTTCCTTGCGTAGAGAACTTGCAGGAACAGCCTCCTCTCTCTTCCAAGATGTAATAGAGGAAGGAATGTCCCTAGGAGCCAGGGACACCTTTTTTTTCAGAATGAAGCTGACACTATGGAAGGCAGAAAGGAAGGGGGACAAATGAACCAGTTGTTTAATGTGTCTAATGACAGTGATGAAGCACTCAACTCCTTTGACTCATTAACTCCTGCTTCTTTTGAGAAAAAGTTTGTTCTTTGGTGGGTGTGTGCTACTTGCAATAAAATAAGTCCTAGCTGTTGTGGTTTGAAGACCATTGCACTACACTCTCAACTTCCTGGGGATAGTTTCGTAATTCTTGTATCCTAAACACCCACTGCGATATGTTGCCTGCTGTATAGTAACAGATCAATCATGTTGGTTAATTGGTGACTGAATTATTGATTGTATCAACCAGATAAAGGTGGTCAAGGAAGGCCTTCTAAATTTAAAACTAACTTTGCGGTGGGCCCTGGAATCCTCATGTTAAACAAGATATTCCAGGTGATTTTGAAGAAGGTGGCAAATGACCCAGTCTAATATGTTTAGATAGATCTCATTTTCAGAGAGTAGAGGTGTTTGCCTCATAAACAGTTTGGAAAACTCCTAAGGAAAATATATAGGTTAATGTATAAAAGTTTAACTAAATCATATCTAATGAATTTTATTTTGAAGGTTTGAGTCATCTGTCCATAATACATCTGCCAAAGATAACTGCTCTTGAAACTTAAAATCATACATTTTCTGCTTTGCTATCATAAGAAATGATTCCATTGCAACCACAGTGATGACAATTGTTATACCTCTTATGTGGTGCTGTGGAGAAAATGGATTTTATGTAATCATTACTTAGTGAAAATTGAACTGTCACCTCAAATAGTCAACAATCAGATCAGAAAATTTAAATAAAACTAACAACTCCTTTATTCTTCAACTTCATGAAAGTAAAAAATGCTACATAAAATTGATATGCACCTTTATTATCATCTTCCTCTTTCAGATATTAGCTCATCATATCTACACTCTGCTGATAAAATAATGAAAGGCTAAAACTGAGTGAGGGATGGATTAAAATAGCCAAAAGAAAATTGTATTGTTTATTAACCCATATCTTAAAGGATTAGGCATAAAAAGACTTCCGTAAATGACACCTCATTAATATTAATATTCTTTCTACTTGAAGGTGCTCATTGTACCTGTGGTTAACCTTTTACTTTCCTAAAAAGATAATGTTTTCTGAGGAAATGACATGAAGAAAAAGGGACCAAAACCAATCTTAGAAAGTTTTCTATAAAATTGCAACATGCACTGTTTTTTTTTTTAAGAGTTATTTATTTATAGAGGGAGAGTATGTGCATGCAAGTTGGGGTGGGGGGGCAGCTGGGCAGAGAGAGAGTCTCAGGCTCTGCACTGAGCACAGAGCCCTATGCCAGGCTCCATCTCACAACCCTGATCATGACCTGAGTTGAAATCAAGAGTCGGAGGCATAACCAACTGAGCCACCCAGGCACCCCGCAACATACACTTTTATTGATTAATTGATTGATTTTTTTAAAGATTTTATTTATTTATTTGAGAGACAGAGTGAGAGAGAGAGTGCTCGAGCTGGGGGGAGGGGCAGAGGGAGAAGCAGACTCCCCACTGAGTAGGGAGCCCGATGTGGGACTCGATCTCAGGACCCCAGAATTATGACCTGAGCCAAATGCAGATGCTTAACCGACTGAGCCACCCAGGCGCCTGCAACATGCACTTTTAAAAAGACCTCCAGTCAATTAAATAAGATAACCTTATATGACTCTAAAAACCTTATCTGTGGCTTAGGTGAAATCTTTCTGTCTGACAGCAGAGGTCTCCATATGACTGAAGGCTTGAGGCGGAAATTCCATTGGTCAGTATGGGAGGCAGAATTTCTGAAATGATCCTCAAAGATGTCCTGCCCTAATATCCAGCCACCGCAAATGTGATGAGATCTCTCTCGTGATTGGGTTATGTGGCACAGCTGACCTTAAGATGGGGCGATTATTCAGGTGGATCTCATCTAATCACACGGGTCCTGAAAAGTGGCATGCTTTCTCTGGCTAGCAGCAGAAATCAGAAAGATTCGAAGTGTGAGAAGGACTTCATGAGCCATCATGGCTCTGACGACAGAGGAGGCCACAAGAAGGAAGGTAAGTGGCCTTAAAGATCTGAGAGAGAGGCCTCAGTGACTACCAGCCAGGAAGCAGGAACCTCAGTCCTACAACTCAAGTAACTGGAATTCTACCGACAGCTTGAATGAGCTTCTAATTGGGGTCTTCCCAGAGCCTCCACTCATGAGCCAGCTGGCCAACACTTTGACCCCTGCCTTGTGAGACCCTAAGCAGAGAACCCACCCAAGCCTGCCTGGACTTCTGACCTACAGAACTGTAAGATCATAAATGGGTGTTGATTACCACAGCAACTAAGTCTGTGGTAATTTTATACGTTGTAATAGAAAACTGATATGGTCAAGAAAAATGCAAGTAGAATATTTAAGGTAGGGGGAACCTCAGAATGCTTCTAATCCACTGGTTTCCTAGACAAAGAGGGTGTCTAGACACAGGAAACAGTGTGAAACTGCAAGCAGTTTCCAACTTTAAAAAGCCTACATTAAGTCACTCATTCATTATTAAATACTGCTACACGGATTTACTTGATCTTGATAACCATCAAGTTTCTCTGTTTTCAGCCCCATTGGAACAGACATTATTCCCATTATGCCCAATATTAAGAACAGAACCTAGAACAAAAAAATGATAAAAGATTTGGGCTAGAATTATATCGTCTGTATTATAACCACAATTATTCAACTGTAGCCAATTATGTTTTGAATTCATTAGATAATAGTAAACTTGTTTGTATGTAGAAATGCAGTTAGATTGGCCAAATCATTCAAAACACAGGCTTCTTGGGCAGGGGACAGTAATAAAAGGGACATTAGTTATTAATTTGTTTTAAAAAAAAAACTATCATTTTGTCCGCACCCCACCCTTAAAGACACAGATGAGGGAACTAATTAGGCTAAATAACTGTTAGCTAAATGGTGGCACTGGTTCTAAATGTTTATGATAGAACATTTTTTAAACAAACAAGAATCTATCCAAGTTTAAAACTGGTAAGCGCTGGTGCTCCATCAGCGGTGTGAAAAGAAACTGGAAATAGACTAAAAAAAAAAAAGCTTTAAAAAAATAGTAAAAAAATTTAAAAAGCAGGCATTAGATTCCCAGTTAGTGAAACACAAACTCATTTCCATTTGGTTTCATGAAACAAAATGTACTGAGCACCTACTATGTGTATAAGGTAAGACACTCTTTGTACTAAGAGGATGCAGGAACCTGCCTTGACCCCACAGGAGTAACAGCCTAGGAGGGGGTTAGAGGCCCGTGCCTGCATAAATACAGTACAAGGTAGAATGTCGGGGTTGGGGGCGGTTTACTGCGGGGGGGAACAAAGAGCTACAGGAGCTGAAAGGGTGGAGAGCTTCCCTGTGGCTGGAAGGGCTGGAAAGATTTCATGGAGGTGTCATCTGACACCGTGACAATGGCCACTGAGTGAGGAGATGTCTCATTAGAAACTTGCCCCTTGAATGCTTGTCCTGGCAAGGGCCTGAAATGTGAACAGAAGGAAAACCAGCTGTGGAATTGCTGTGCCTCAAATAGATACGCAGAAACTATTTCGACGGAAAGTTGCGCTTGCTTTGTACTCCCTCAGCACACACCCCATAGATATCATTCCCTTGTCCCGCAGATTTTCCTTAAAGGCAGTGATGCTTAACTACCCCCTGGGATGAATGTGGAGGATCAGGCATCTTAAAACATGAAAAGATGGAGCACCAATGTTTCAGATCCCTGTTTCATGTCTGAGGACTAAGGAGCGTCTCTAATCCCATTTGTAGAGGCTGGTTTCTTCTCTCTAGGCCACGGACATAATCCCTAGACGCCTTGGCACTGGGGCACTTAGCCTCTATTTCAAGTGTTCTTTTTATATTTGTGGAATGTTTGCTCAAACTGAAGTACGGAATTTATCAATAAGCATAGCCAAAAAAAAAAAAATACAAAGAACATCTGAAAAAGAAGATACATTTTTTAAAAGCTATTTATTCATCTGGAACTACATCAGTGGTGTTCAATAATCTTGATTGTATTGCCCTCTAGTGGTGACAAGAGAGTATAAGGTGCCGTAAACATTTCCTTTCAGGTAGTGTCAACAGTTATTGAGCATCTATCGTATAGCACTGAGATAGCCTCTGAGAATAGTGACAGGTTAAAGCTGGTTCTTACTCTTGTTGATTTCTTGGTCCAGCAGTAGAGACATTAACCACAGCACAGTGTGAAAAGGAACTACAGCGGAAGGATGTACAAAGATCTATGAGCACACAGAGGAGAAAATAATTCTCCCTAAGTGTATCTGGAAGGGCTTTTCAAACACGTTACACTTGAGAGGCACCTTAAAAAATGCATAGGAGTTTTCCAGCTGTGTGTGTGTATGTATTGCTTCATGATTGAAGGAGCAGCCTGCGTAAAGGAAGCTAGTCCTTTATTAACTGTTAAAATACATAGTGTGTTCTGGTGAGGACTAGGTGCCTTCCATGTGAGATTCAAATATGCTTCAGCCTGATGTTATAATCCTAACTTTCCATGTGTACCCACAAAACACTTCACAAACTTACTGCATATTTTATATTGGACAGGTTGGGACAAACTAATTAAATAGGCCTTTATATCATAGTCAAGATTTTGTCTTACCCTGATTATATCTATTATGATTATAATAATATATATAGCATATATAATACAATTTTTATACTAATATGTAAATGATTGTGTTCTTAATAATAATCCAGACTACTTTATAACACATATTATGGTTCTCACCCTCCCCTTCTTGGATGTATAATACTGACTTTGTTTTACCATCCCTTTTAAAATTCCTATGTTCCTTAATTTGTGGGATAAAAATAGAGCTTGAAAAATACACTTATTTAACTATGAGACTCCCGTGATTTGTGGATTTGCTGACGTCCTCTGGGTCAATATCTTTTCCTTTGACTGTGCAAAAAATGCAGCCCCTTCCTGCCTTCTGGGCATCCAGTCAACACTAGGGTAGATTCCTGGGCCATCCCCAATTCAGCCACCACTGGGCTGCATGCCATAGGCAATTTCTCCTGGTGTCCCCCCACCACCCCCCCACCCCGTTTTTTTCCAGATCTGTGGAATGGGGGATGGACAGAATAGGTATGAGCAAGGTGATTATCTATGACCCAAGATTCTTTCATCTTCCAAAGCAGCATCCTGTAGGGGAGCAAACGTGGGTTCTGAAGGCAGAGAGATCTGGATCAAATCCTGGCTCTGCCCCTTACTAGCTGTGTGATGTTGGCAAGTGTTTTGGCCATTCTGAGCTCTGGTGTCGTCCTCTCTAAAATGGGGATATTAATATCTACCTCCAGGATTGCTGGAGGGATTAATAAGAACATGTGAAAAGTGTGTGGCACAGAGAAAATGATCAGTAAAGATTCGTTGGCTTCCTAACTCCCTTTATTCATTGTAACAAGCATCAGCTGTTCCAAACTTCCGTGTAAATATGAACACAGTAGGACAACTTTTTTCCCATTCCATTTTGTCAAAACTACTGAACATCTGAAAAGGGCCTTGCCATTTGAAACTCCGTCTCCTTGGCCTCACTTCATTGGCTCATCAGTCAACCCCGTGAAGCACGGCATTGTAACATCTCTTGCCCATCATTTACTGAGAGTCTACTCTGTGCCAAATAAAACGCTGGGATTAAAGCTTCAATCGCTGCCCTCCAGAAGCCCTCCAGTCAGGTGCAAGGAGGCAGATGAGAAAACCAGCTACAATTCAGCTTAGTAAGTGCTGTGATGTGGGTGGGGGTGCTAAAGGAACAGGGAGGAAGGGCACCTAATTTAAGTTGGTCTTTGGATTGAAATGGGCATGTGAAGTGAATCAGGAAGGATCAGCATTTCTCTTGTGGGAAATGAAAGGAAGTAGGCATGGGGGTTGGGGGATGGGGAGAGGAGGAAGGTGAGGTGAGGGCAGAGAGTGGTGAAGATGGAGAGAGAGGACCTTTCCAGAAAGAGGAAGCACAGGTTATTGAGGCTAGAAGACAAAATCCATATTTATGATCAAATGAATCTTCTACAGCATCATATTTTGGTCTTTTATTTATGTGCCTGGCAGATGTGATGTTGTGAAAGGGAATGGGTTTTGTAGCCCAGGTAACCAAAACTTCTTAGAAAAATGCTTACCTCTACCGGAAATAACTCAGCCACAGGCTAGTTAACACGAGATCAAAGTTATTAGCTAAGCCACAGTGTCTCTAATCCTAACCGGAGTAGCAATAATTATTCATGAAATCATGGTGTCAGTACTATTTCATATACATGAATATTCCTGTGATCTATTTTTCCTCAAAGAAAGCTCCTGCATTTTCTAGACTACAACAACTGCCTTAAAAAGAAGGAAAAGTTTCTTAGCCAACAATATGATTTATTCCATCCCTGTACCCCAGCTACTCACCAGATGTGGACATCTTGGATTCACTCCTCATTTTGCTGAGCTAAAAAATCAGAATGCCCACCGTGAGGTAAGGGAGCACACACAGCAGTATGGTGAGCAGGCTTCCAAGCCGTGATGGTGAAAGAGATATGCTTCGAGAGGCACAGCAGATATATTTTTTTTCCCTCCCTAACTTGGGCAGGGATGAATTCACTTCTCCAGCTTTGATTCCTGGCATGAACAACCCCCAAATTAGCATTTTAGAGCCCTTTTTCTGGGTGAATGTTTGGTGTGTAGAACTTTTCCTCCAAGGATAATTTTAGCCCTGAAAATGCATCAAATTATTTCAAATCCTGGCAAGTTTCAAAATATGAGTGGGTGACTTAGGAAGGATCTATTCTCAAGAAATAACAATGGTGTCAGCACAATCCAAGAGACTTGGAAAAGAATTTATACACACACACACACACACACACACACACACACTCACACACTCCTTCACTTCCCAGAAATTGAAATTGATTTAACAAATTGAGATTATGTTACTCGAGTGTTTCTTCTAAATGCCAAGGAATAGATTGATATTAGAGACAAATACACAGAGAAGAGGGCAGAGAGTTTGGGTTTCACAAGTATTCTAGCAGAATTACCATTGCAAATGCAACCCCCTCCCAAGCATACCACCCTCTGTCTTTCCTGGGGCTTTTCTTCATGGAACACCAAAATCAATAAGGCAAGTAAGGTAGAGTTTCAGGGTATATACTACTCATCCTGTGGTTTCAGAATATACATTTGCAAGGGCAAAATGAAACACCCCAAATGAATAAGTAACTACACATTTGTACACATAATTACTCATATTTGCTTGCAGTCCTTATTCCTTTTAATTTCTCCTCCTACCTCCCAAGTTTCAAGAAAGAAATACAAGATGTATTTTTCTAGGTACAATATCCTCCCAGGTGGGCTGCCATTGTCTTTGGTAGCAGGCAAATAGGCTTGAAATGATTGCTCTATTTCTGTATATTTCTATGGAGTCCAAACCAATAAAAGAGCTCAACGTAATTGTTCTGTGTACTTACATGAGGAAAGTTAACCTCCTGATATATACCAGTTTAACTTGGAGAAATTTTTCTTTCTAAAGACAGGAGAAAGTCGATTATCTTTTAAAACTTAAGATCTCGTATCTCTTTTCTTTGGCCTTGATTCCTGATGTCTATGCAACAAAAAAATAAAAATGACCCATACTCCACAGCTGAGAGATGGTGATCGCTAACAGGTGCATACATCCTGTGCACGTGTATGTGCGTGTAAAACATACACCATGCTACTCCATCCAGAGGGCCACAGTGAAGAGGTCACCAGGCCAGGGGTGCGAATTTCCAAAGCACTGTATGTCTGGGTACTTGGCTGGGGTGCTGGGGAGCATCACTGGATGTTCTACACCGCACAGTGGCTACAGCTTTGCAGTAGGATCAAAAAGAACCAAATGGAAGTATACTGGAAGTAGGAAGAGAAGCTTCTTTCTCCTCCAGTCCCTCCAATGTCCTGTGTGGATGATGTGTAACACTGTGCTTGCTACAGTGGAAAAGATGCTTAGAGGGTCCATCTAAATGGTCACAGAGCTGTGCAGGGCAGAGGTCCTTGAGGGGCCTCCAAAGAATCCACACATCTGCTACCGCAAGAGCCAGGCTTCAGTTTTCTGTCACAACAGAGGGCATCCTTGGTTAAGACAGCCCTGGTGGAGTAGAGAGCCTGCCACCTTTCTCTTGTTTCTGCCTTCTCCTGCCCTGACCTTGGAAGATCCAGAAGCAGGAGTGGAGAAGAAGAGCAAGAAGGAATAAAAAGGGTAGACACCAGCAGGTCCCTGAGCCATGAGTCAAGCTGAGTCGGTGGAGAGGGGGAAAGAGTGGGGCCACGGGAGAAGCTTTTATGTTTGTGTTTGGATTGGACTGGACTTTTTAATATTTGGAAGTGAGATTTGCTCTTAGAAGCCAAAGTTTCCAGAAGCCTGTTGGTCAAGGACCAGGAAGGGAGAGCTGATAGAACGTGGCAAAAGGCAAGAAGCTGGAGAACCATGTCCTGCTTACCCCTCATCAAGGTCAGGTGGTTAACGAAGAGTACAGAACCCCTGTGGAGTAGGACTATTGTCTAATAATGCTGCAGTTCAGAGGCATTAAGTTACCTGCGAGCCATGGAAACTTGATCAAGGCCAAAGGACCCACAGCGACCACGGAGCTGAATGCAAACAGGCTCATGCAGTGACTCACCTCGAAATAGCCATAGGCCCTGACTGACCAGTTACAACCAGGCACAGTTCCTAAGATTACCAAAATGGGAAAATTCCATACGTTCCCCCATACTCCCCCACTCCGCCCTGTAACTGTGGCCCCTCCCCACCCGCTCCGCTCCTCGCAGACAGTCCCTCCTTTGCTGTCCTGCCTAGCCCTCCCTTGCAGTGTATTCAATAAACTTCTTTCTCCTTTGTTCCGCCTTGGGCGAATCCTTTCCCCGCCCCTGCCGCCGGCCCCCGTGCGATTGATCGGGTCACCCTCACACTGCCCAAGCTCACAGGCCCAGGGGCATCTCTTCGTGTCCCCGTTGCCCACTTGCAATAGCGGGGGTTGAGGCGGGCATTTACAAAAGTGGCCGAATTTCAAAGAAAAGACAGGGGAGGGCGCTGCAGGCAGATAGGGATGTGAAGTCTTGGGACACTGGGCCCTCAGGGGCTGCAGCGCCGGCGGGAATCTGTGCTGGGAAGAGCGGTCCCTTAAAGGTGGAGCCAGGATGTCAAGGTCTGGGAAGGGGGGGTCTGATCCCACTAACCCAGGAGAACTCTGAGCCACCAAGTGAGATGATGAAAGTCCTGAAGATCGCTTGGGTGGGGGTGTGGGAAGACATCTCAGAAATGAGACAGCCTGGCAGCAAGGATGTGAGAGAACGGGGATTAGAACGATGATGGTGGCAACAGAAATTGGCAGGGCATGGTGACAAATTTGATAGAGGGAATAAAGGAGAGGCTTAAATAACAGGTTACGAGGGGAGAGAAGCTGTGTGAGGCTGTCCCTCCTCTATTGAGGTAAATAGCTTGGAGGGCAGCCTGTCAGTCATGGACGCTATTAGGAGCCCCGGTGTGCCTGCCTGGGAAGGAAGATTGGTCTAATCTAGTGGAGCTTTTCTTCTGTTCTTTTCCTTGAATGGTGATGCACTGTGAATGCTAATGAATGCAGTCCAGGCAATTCACAGGGGTGTCGCCCAGGAAAGCCAGCTGGCTGCCAAGACACAGCACAGGGTGACACGCACTGTGGGGAACTGAACACAGCCAAGGGGCTGGTTTGACCCTGTTGGCAGACGAGCTTTCCCCTCCCCCTCCTCCTCCCTCCGGCCTGGGGGGCGCGGCACCCACCCCGCTCGGCTCTGGGGTCAGGGGTGCCTGCACTCTGCAGAGATAACAGAAAGGGGTCTTTTGTTGCGCCAGAATTTCCGCCACCAGCAGGGACTGGAAACTCCGTAGAGGCGTCCAGGAGCAAGCAAAGAACAAAAAGCTCAGGGAATGGAATGATTGACAGCACAGACCAAAAGCCGAGGAGGGGACGAGATAAGATCAGAGAGCCAGGAACAGAGGGATTTAAAAGACAAGAGGTGGTCGGGAACCGGAAGCCCTAGGTAGAGGGGGGAGGGAGCTCCCCCGGGGCCCTGGGAGAGGAGTGACAGTGTGGGTGGCCTTGGAGTTGCGAACAAAGGCCGGGCGGGGGCGGAGCTCTGCGCGCCGACGTCGCTCGCGGGATTAGAGCAGATGGTTCCTGCAGGAAGTTAGTGTTCTGAACATTCTTCTGGACATGTCAGGGTGTGAGACTGATGAGCTCGCTCACCGTAAGGCTCAGTTTCTGTCCTGGCAGGAAATGGTTTCCGTCCGCACCATGAGGGAAGCTCTGCTTTTCAGGAGGGACCTGTATAGTAAGCAAAACCCCAGAAATGAAAATAGAAGCAAATGCCAGTGTTTTGATTTATAACGAGAAACACAGCCGTGGACGGAGCAGAATGTTCGTATCAGCAGACCTGTAGGTTATCCGCCCGCAGGCAAGCGACTAGGGACTTGACCAAAAGGTTGTAGGTGAGCCCACAACCGGAACAAGGGTACTTTGCTGCATCATTCACAACCCAGATGCAGCTGACAGCGAATGACTAGCCCCCCTGGGCAGTGCTTAGATGACCCTAGCAACTTTAGATGCTTTACATTTCCCCGTTTTGCCAGCTAGACCACTGTTTCTCAGGATCTGGTCTGAAAATACCTGCCTCCAAATTCACTGGGGAACTTAAATATTCAGATTCTCAGGTGTCATCCCAGACTTTTCAGGATCAAAATCTCAAGGGAAGGGCCCTGGAATCTGCATTTTATAAATTCTCCATAGGCTGTCTAAAACCTAAACATAGTTTTAGGGATCATCCAGTTCCTTTCCAGTCTTTCTTCAAGTGAAGTCCACTTGGTTGATTGGGTTTACCCAGTTAAACTTCTTGTGTGATGCCTAGGAAGCCAGGAGCTCATCCCTCCTCCCCTCTGTGTTCTAATTCGTTGAATAATCAATGTAAGAAGTCAAATGGGGATCTAAGTGTTGGTTTTATTTAGCACTCTCTGGTCAGGCTTAGGTGGACAAATGGGCTGGGACCTCCCAGCTCTTGATTAGATCTTAGATTTGGGGGCTTTTAGAAACCTGAAATGGAGAATGGCAGGGAGGCCCTGAGAAGGAGGCCTTTGTGCATGGAGAGTGGGGGCGGGGTCAGGTGCATTTGGGCAAGTGGGGAGGAATCAAGAGATAAGAGGTAGGTAGGGCTATGCTGGAAAATGGTAACTCTGCCTGGTAGACTGGTGTGAACTAGTAAGTCCCTCCTTCTTCCCTACTGTCCCCAAGAAGGCAGGTGCTGACAGAAGAGTTCCCTTCTAGAATTACATTGATGTTCTGTTTCCCTGAGCTACTCTCAAGTGGATTCCACTGGACTTCTCCGTGAACTTTGACCTCCCCTATCAAGCCCAGTTTTTGGCTTAGTTCTTTCTTCCAGCTCAGTTTCTCCCATTGTGTCCATGTCCAGTGAGGACTTCTGCCCCTGGCCTGCCTTCAAGTAACCATACTCAGGTTCTGACCCTTCAGCCAATTCTCTGGGCAGATCACTAGCAATGGGGGGAGTTGCAGAGGAAGTCAGGCACAGGCTAGACCTCCTTCTCAGTCACTTCTTTTTATGCCTCCTCTGAAGGAGGCTTTCCCAGTGGAGGAGACCTGGAAGGTGATTCTCAAGTCAAGGGAAGAGGCCCAGTAGTGCTTGCTTGCTAGATTCTTCACAAAGATGTCAGTGGTTTTGCCATAGCATTCATGGTGAGCCTAGAGGACGATAGGACCTAAGTCAGCCTGAGAAAGTCAGGATGGTTTCACAGAGGAACTGTCTCTCCATAGTGGAATGGGAGCAGAGCCCCTGGCATATTTGTGCAGGTTATGTGACAGCCTGCGGTAGGAGCTTGGTGGTTACAGGGGAGAAGGAGGCAGTGTGCCTGAAACAGCAGTGTAGGGAACTACCTGAAACAGCAGTGTAGGGAACTACGGGGACATAGATACAGTGAGAGCAAGGAGACCGGAGGCATGGGATAGGCTGGAACATGGGCGGGGGCCGCATTCTGATGGTCTTCCTGTTCTGCCAGCCCAAAAGGTTTAAACTTTGTCTTGCAGTCAGTGCTTCTCCAAAGTGGGCTCCGTCTACTCATTGGGGATGTACGAAGTGAGCTACTGGAGTGTGAAAAGAAAATCTAGACCTACTTATGTTCATTAAAAAATTAACTTTTTTGAGGTATCTTGTATTAGATTTTTATTTATTTTTTTTAAGATGTTTTAAAAAAATTTTATTTATTTATTTGACAGAGAGAGACACAGCGAGAGAGGGAACACTGGCAGGGGAAATGGGAGAGGGAGAAGCAGGCTTCCTGCCGAGCAGGGAGCCAGATACGGGGCTCGATCCCAGGACCCTGGGATCATGACCTGAGCCGAAGGCAGACGCTTAACGAGTGAGCCACCCAGGCGCCCCTCTTGTATTATATTTTTAATGTAAAAATTTAAAAATAATTATTTCTAAGCTATAATGTGTGGACTGACCATGGCCCCTTCACTTGGTCCACCTGTCCGATGTGTCACATATGGAGGACTGAGTGAGATGGGAGCTCTCTAGTTCAAAGCCTATCACTTGGGCCTTCAGGTTTTGTTTCCTTTTAGCATATAACACATATTTCAATTTATCTTACCTGGTTAAATGGACTGATAGATTATATTACATTTTGACTAAACTGACTTTACAAAATGGACAGACACATGGCTTAAGATAGTCTTACAAAGAAACTATAGATTACTAAGAAGCTTTCTGCAAAGTGGGCTGAAATACAGACAGCTCGCAGCAAATGGTTTTCAACCGTGTTAAAGATGATCAGTCTAACTCATGGCAATAAATGGAAATTAAAACTACACAGGGATATAATTTATCACCTATCAGATTTGCAAATATCCAAGTTTGACTCTACTCAGTTGGTGAGACTGTGGGGAAACCAGCATGATTACATTGCGGGGTGGGACGGGGGGATGCAAAATGGTACCACCCCTATGGAGAGGACTTGATACTATTTAGCAAAATAACATAAGCCTGAAATATCTTGTGAAGCCAAGTAGCAAGGAAGCCAGGAGACTACTGGGGTCATGTCAAAAGACCACAAGAGTTAAATTGAATAAGCTCCCATTGGCGAAAGATGAGAGAATCAAGCTTTAACAAGAATAATAAGTGCAATGAATTGATATACATCAAATATGTTTAAATCCATGAATTCATAATGATACAAAAAACTTTGGTTGCCTTTGGAGGATAATAGGAAAGCAATTATTATTTAAAAAACTAGTGAAAAAGGGAAAGGATTAGCATTTATTCTTTTCCTATACAATTTCTATCCCTTGGGAAAAGAAATGGTTGAAGTTAAGAAGTATTAGCTTTATAGAAGTATTGACTTTACTAAGTGAAGAAGGCATGATAGAATTAAAATATAACCATGAAGAAAAGATTGCCTATATACACATAAGAATGATAAGACTGACTAACACCATATCCTTAATGAATTAATGGATTTATGCAATGATTATCCAGGGCTGCTAGCATCCCCAAATGTGCTTCCTGATAGAATCACTCACCACCCATGAAGTAGTTTAGCCGAATAAATTGAATCTGAATTTGATAAAATCTCTACATATAATTACCAATTTGTGGAAAATACAGGGAACTGAGGAGTTTGTTAAATGACACCTGACACTCTACAGGACAAATGACTGTTTCTTTAACATATGAATTGAGGGAGTGGGTAAAGAAGATGGAGAAGAGACTATAAATTAAAAGAAACTTTAGAGACATATAACCAATCACAATGTATGAATTTTATTTGGCTGCTGATTCAAATAACTAAACATAAAAAAAACCAAGAAATTTGAAATAATCAGGAAAGTTTGAGTCTGGATTATATATTCATGATATTAAAGAGTTATTGTTACATTTTAAAGTATGGTTATGGAACTGTGGTTTACTTTTTAGATACATACCCTGAAATAATTATAGATAAAGTGATATGATACCTGGGATTCATTTCAGAGTAATCCAGGGTTAGGAGAATGCTATATAAGTGGGTGGGAATATAGATGAAACAAGGTTGGCTGTGAGTTGATAATTGTTGAAGCTGAGTGAAGGGCAGATTAAGATATATTATCCTATCCTCTCTACCTTTGTGCATGATTGAATTTTTCTATCATAAGAATAAAATAGATTTTTACAGCTAAAACAGATTGAAGAGAATACAAATACTGCAAATACCAACAACAAAATAGCAGAGCTGACATATTCCTCCTAGTATGAGCCTTTTATCAGCCATCTAATGAGATAAAAACAATGATAATCTAATTAGAGCTGACATGAAGCTGGGAAAAATCTTCTAAGTTACCAAGACTATTTGAAATATGTTTAAAGATGAATTCTGATCTAACTGCCTTTTGTGCCCTAGGATATTAACCACTACTCAAAGATCAAAGCCAGTGTTTCACATAATTCACCTGTTTTTAAAATCATTTGACTAAAAAACAGCCAGAAAATATGAAACAGTGGCTTTTAGACATTGGATGACAGGCAGTGCCGAACAGTGATCCTTGAAAGAAGGGAAATGAATGAAGTGAGCCCTACAATCACCCCCAGTTTACTGCTCACAGAGAGTTTCCAGGCCAGAGTGCAGGGAAGGCAATTGCAGGTCCCTGTGTTCAAGACACAGGGTTGAAAATTTAGAGAGGCCAAAGTGGCTAGAATCCACCAGGCAAAGTACTGGAGGGGAGAAGCATCAGAGACAGGGGTCCTCTCATTCTTCAGCTGAAAAGCTGATTGGCATGTATATATGGAAAAACTAGATAGGGCCACCAGAAAGGAGTAGGGAAAACAATTTTTGGGCATCCCAAAGAACTTGGAATAGTTCACCTTCCCAACAGCCAGAATGGAGAGATTTCTTAATAAATGGGGCATCACATAGAGCACTCAGAAGGGTACTATTTCAGTAACGGGCCCCAATAGCCTAGACAATCTTGGCACTATTTCTCGGTCTTGGCACTATTGATATTTTGGACCAAATGATTCTTTATTATGGAGGGCTGTCCTGTATATCATAGGATGTTTAGCAGCATCCCTGTCCTCTACCTGCTAGATGCCAGTAACACATCTACTCCTCTAGTCATGACAACTGAAAGTGTCTCCATACATTGCCATTTGTATGGAGTGCCCTTCCCTTAGGGTCAGAATCATGCCTGGTTGAGATCAGTTGCTGAGATGAAAAGTGGCTCTGGTTCTGCCTAACAGAGCTTAAAAGCAAGCTGCAAAAGGATTAAATTGTTTCTAAGGAACTCTGCTGCATTCTAGAACAAAGTTTAGGAATATTGAAAACACAAACAATTTGGCATGCCAAAATATAAATTTCACCATGTCTGGCATCCAACCAAAAAATCCCAGACATGCAAAGAAGCAGAAAAGATAAACCACAATGAGGAAGAAAACAATCAATTAGAAACAGATTCAGAAATAGCACAGATGATAGAATTAAGAGAGAAGAATGTTAAAATAGCTAAGATTAATATATTCCATATGTTCAAGCATGAACTTGGAAACATGAACAGTTTTAGGAGAGATTGAGATGATATCAAAACGACCCATATTGAACTTCTGATGGTAAAGAATACAATGTCTAAGATGAAAAATACACTGAATGAGATTAATAGTAGATTGGATACTTCAGAAGAGAAGAATTAGTGAACTTGAAAACAGCATGGAAATTATTCCATTAAAACACTAAAGAATATCAGAGAGCTTTGGAACAATGTCAAGTGGCTTAATATGCCCATAATTGGAATTTCAAAAGGAGTGGAAGGGCTGGGGGTAAAAAGTTTTGAAGAAATAATGTCTGAAAAACTTTCAGATTTGATGAAAACTATATAACTACAGAATCAAGAGTCTCAATGAACTACAAGCAGATGAAAAATGAATACTATACCAAGGCACATTCTAATCAAATTGATGAAAATAAGTGATAAAGAGAAAAATCTTTTAAAGGAACTAGAGTAAAAACACAAATTAAATACAGAGGAACAAAGAATGACAACAGACTTATTGTTGGAAACAATGTGAATAGGAAAACAAACAAACAAACAAAAAACCCCCACAAACATAGTGGAGCAACATCTTTTAAGTATTGAAAGAAAAACACTTCTGTGGATTTAGAATTCTATACCCAGCAAAAATATCTTTCAAAAAATGAAAGCAACGCAAAGATTTTTTTCCAGGCATATAAAAGCTGAAGAAATTCACTGGCAGCAGACAAGTACTACAACAAATCTCAAAGGTAGTCCTTAATGTAGAAGGAAAATGGAGCCAAATAGAAATCTGGATCTACACAAAGGAATGAAGAGCGCCTGAAATGGGAAATATGTTGGCTACTACAGAAAACTCTTTTTTTCTTATTTTAAAATCTCTTTTAAAAGTGCCAGGATATTTTAATGAGAAGAGTTTTTTTCTGAAATCAATAAATAACATTTTATTTCACCTTTATCTTATCCTTTGAACATCTGTTTTTATATTAGTGTAGTAGGCATGTCTAATATTTATCAATCAAATGAAAAGGTAATATTTCACTAATATATATTATACATAGGAGTTGCATGCTCTTTTTTTTTTCAGATAAGGATGAATGATTAAAATCTTGGAGATGATTGCTGTGGCTTATAAAGACAAATTGGAGTGTTTCAAATGGTGATATGATATTTTATTATTTGATTGGGCTCTTAGGAAAATCATTAAGGTTAGCAATATGGACAATTACTTGGGGCAATGAAGGACCTGAAATGAGACGAAATGGCTGAACATGAGCTCTCAAAATTTGAGGTCATTCAGAGGACCTTAAGCTAATTCACAATATGTGATTTTGGTGACTAAATTAAAACAAAAAGACATGTGTCATCCTGGACTGTTGTTTTGACCTGTTTGAAAAAAAAAAAAAGACAAGACTTTGAACTATTAAACTTTTTTAAAACCTTAGAAATGAGCTAGCATTTGCCTTACATTTTATAGATTTGGAAACTGAGACCAACTGAGATGTCTAAAATCACACAGCTGGTTAATTGGATTATATTCGGCAGGCATTCACCTTATGGACTGGCGATGTGAGGATATCAATCCACATGAATTTCATGGCGGGATCACTCTTAGCTGTGACTTCCTCAGGGCCCCTTGTCTGCGGTGCAGAATTTTGGTCACTAGATGGCACCCCAGACAACAGCACCAAAAGATCCTGTGCTTTCTCCAGTTTTGATTACCCATAGGCAAGCTAATGCTATTGACTCTTTGTATCACAAAGAAATTTCCTAAAAAGATACCTGGCTGAGACAGAATTAGATAAACATAATATTTCGGGATTGATAACAAACAGGAGGAAAATCCCTGTCAACACCTTTAGGAAGGATTGTTGGTTTTCTACTATATTAGTATCCCTCCCCCAATAAATTAAACAGTTTAACATTTTAATGTACTCATCAGAAGTCACATAGGATCTCCCAATTTCTCCATTTAGCACAGTTACCATTGTTTACCTTGAACTAACCTGCTTACCACAGAGGAGTCATTCAGGTCAATTCTACCTCATAAACCTCTCATGGATCTCTGCTTCCTCCTTGTCTCCCCTACTGCTTCCCTGGTCCAAGTGTTACCATTGTTTTCTTGGACTCTTACAATATCCTCCTAATTTGACTTCCTGCTTTTGCTTCTCACTCATTTCAAACTTATTTTCCACAATGTTGTCTGAGTAGTCTTTTAAAAAATATGAATCTAGTTGTGTTATTCCCTTGCTTAAAATGCTCAGCGGGAATTTCTAGATTATTCACCACTGTTTTGGAAAACATAGTGATTCAGATAAATTAATAGCACTATAAATTTATCAACTGACATTATTTGGAATGAAGCTCTGAGTCAGAAGGATGGTGCTACAACTCTTACCTCACAGACAGAAGCATTCAACAATGGAGGAGGAGGAGGAAGTGGAGGAGGGGTAGAGAAAGAGAGAGGGAGAGAGAGAGATTATTATACAAGAGCTGCTTTCCAGGGTTACCAGACTCATACACATTCCCCTTTCTCCTCAATGCAGAGCTACATTTTTGGGTAATATAAGATGGCCGGGTTAGCACTTACATTTGGGCTGTGAATTTGATAGTGGCAAGGGACTGAATCTGAAAGAACGGTTTCTCGAAGGGAACAAAACATAGAGGGTTTCAAAGAATTCTGGAATAAGCTTCACTCCTCATGGAAAGATAATCAAGCAAAAAGATCAAAACACATTTCCTAAGGATTGCAAATTTATACCAAGTAAAAGGCACAAAAATCTAGAAAGTTATCTAGAAATGGCCTTCTAGGTTATGAACAAAGAACAATTTTGATAGTAGCTAGGTGTACAGTAAAAAGAGACAAGGAGAAACTACATACATTGTTTATGGACAATGCTGGGATTCAAAAGAAACTCTTCTTTTTTAGGGATGAGTAAGGTTAAAATAACACGAAACAAAACCAAATGTTTCTCTAGCATGAAAGATGATAACCTAATGCTCTACTGTCCGAAAAGAGCTTACTTTTGATAAAGATTTACTTCAAGGAGCTAGTTAATTTAATTTAATTTTTGTTAAAGATTTTATTTATTTATTTGACAGAGATAGACACAGCGAGAGAGGGAACACAAGCAGGGGGAGTGGGAGAGGGAGAAGCAGGCTTCCCGCTGAGCAGGGAGCCCGATGTGGGGCTCGATCCTAGGACCCTGGGATCATGACCTGGGCCGAAGGCAGATGTTTAACGACTGAGCCACCCAGGCACCCAAGGAGCTAGTTAATTTTTGACATCATTTATATTATACTCTTAAATATGTGAAAACTGTGGACTACACAAAGCAAAAGATCAAAGATGACAAGTTAAAACATTAAAATGGAAAAGGAGCTGATTGAATAATAAACAGAAAAGGCCTTGGATAAAAAAAAGTCTAAAGGAAGTAAAAATATGAATATAAAATACAAAATAATCAGAATCAACACTAAAGAATTAACACTACAGAAAATCAAATCCATGCTGTAGACACTAGAGGGTCATTGTCTAAAGTCTTCCGGGATATGGAGGAAAAATACTCAGAGAAGAACATGATTAAAAAAAAAAAAAAAGAATGTTAGATGTGGAGGGTAAAGAAGGGAGATCTGAAAATACAGACAAGAAAAAGAAAAGCTAGTGGAACTGGAGCAACAATTTCAAACCTATATGACCTTAAGTTTGACAAGAGTTTGAAAGCAAAAGTGATTCATTCATAGTGGTATAAGGGAAATGTTTATGTAAAGTTACCACGATCTATACAGATCCTAGTGAATCTTTTTTAACTGAAATTTTTACTGAGAAAATTGTAAATTCATATACAGTTGTAATAAGTAAGACAAAGAGATCCCATATACCCTTTACCCAGCTTTCCCAATGGTAACAATGTGCAAAATTGTCATACAATACTATAACCAGTGTATTGACATTGATACAGTCCACCAATCTTATTCAGGTTCCTCCAGTTTTACTTGTACTCATTTGTATATGTATGTGTTTTGCTCAATTTGTATGTGTGTTTATTTTGTACAATTTTATCACATGTGCAGATTTGTATATCTATCACCACAATAAAGATGCTGAACATTTCCATCACCTCAAGTATCCCTTGTATTGCCCTATTATAACCACACCAACATCCTTCCCACCCCCACACCCTGCTAGTTCTGTCTCTAACTCCTGGAAACCACGAATTCCTTCTCCATGTATAAAATTTTTTCAGGGGTGCCTGGGTGGCTCACTCAGTTAATCATCTGCCTTTGGCTCAGGTCCTGATCACAGGGTCCTGGGACTGAACCCTGTGTTGGGCTCCCTGCTCAGTGGGGAGCCTGCTTCTCCCTCTCCTCCCTGCTTGTGCTTTCTCTCACTATCTCTCTCTCCCTCAAATAAATAAATAAAATCTTTAAAAAAATAAAATTTTTTTCAAGAATGCTGTATAAATGGAATCATACAGTATGTAGCTTCTTGGGGGTGGCTTTATTCACTCAGCATAATTCCTTAGAGATTCCTCCAAGTTGTCATTGGGTATCAATAATTTCTTCCCTTTTGTTACTGAGTAATATTCTCTAGTATGTATGTACCACAGTTTGTTTAAATGTTCACCTGTTGAAGGCTGGTGACATTTAAAAAATTTAAATATAAAGAATGAATTCAGTACTTCTCTAGACAAAACAAGTTTACCAAGAAAAGAGTAAAAAATCAGAATTATCTTAGATTTTTCCAAGTGTTTCTATTGATTGGTGCTTTTTGTTTTGAAATTTCAAACCACTAGTTAAAATTTTTATATGGGCTTAAATACTTGTGTTATTAAACACAGTGGCAGTTACCAGTAAAAATTAAAAAATAAAGCACACAATATCTGTCTTTCAGATCACAAAAGAAGCCAAAATAAACCATAGAAAACATAAAAACATAGAAAACAAAGGAAATGCTAAGGAAGCATTCTATTTTTTTTTTATAAAGCTGGCAAGAGGTTTATTTAGCTTATTTTTTAAAAGATTTTATTTATTTGTCAGAGAAAGCACAAGTGGGGGTTGGGAAAGCAGCAGGCAGAGGGAAAAGCAGGCTCCCCACTGAGCAGGGAGCCCAAGGCAGGACTCCATCCCAGAACCCTGGGCTGAAGACAGATACTTAACTACTAAGCCACCCAGGTGCCCCAAAAGAAACCATTCTGAAAAGACAGTGGAAGTGAGACCAAGCATGCCAATTATGACAATAAGTGTAAGAGAGTTAAATTCTCTTGTTAAATGGTAAACACTTTCAGATTAATTAAGATATATATGTGCACTTACTGGAGGCAGTTCTAAAAACAAAATTTAATAAAGAAGTTAAAAGAAACATGTGGATTTGATAACAATTCCTGTCTTCTTTGTAAGTCTAGCACCCATAGCTCCTTGTTCTAGTGTTAAGAGCGCTACCAGTAAAGCACTGCCATCTCCCAACAAGGCTTGCTGAGAAATTTCATTTCAGTAGAACTGACACTCCAGCCTCCCCATCCCCTATGCCCCCCAACAAAGAGGGCTGTGAAGTGGAGGAGGGGTATTAGAAGGTTTACTTTTAGGAGTGCCTGGTGTTTGTAAAGGCAGGGCGTACTTATCTAGGTCCTCTTTCCAAAGGCAAAGAAGAGAAGCCCAAGATAGAATTATTTATAAGGTTTGAGATTTCTTTTTTTCTTTTTTCTTTTCTTTTCTTTTTTTTTTTTTTTTTTGCTGGAAAGGGAGACATACCTTGCTCTCCAGTTGAAAGTCCAGAAAGCTATAGTGATCACTGACCTGCCTTAGTTGATAAAAGAACCAAACTGAGAGTGGACTTGAGGCTTCTCTTGGGAGGCCTCCCCTTGAGATCCCAAGAATCCAGAATATACATCCACTTATTCCCAGAGTTGGGGGTGAAGACTGCAGGTGAGGCTGGGAGCTGCAGCTTGCTAGAGACTGTACAGCTTGGGTCAAAGAGAAACATGCACCAGAAGAATGTCACAGGATGTGCGGTACATTTTGGGGGCCAGGAGAAAGTGCATTTGAATCTACAAGGGCTCACCTGTGCCTAGGGGAGGTTCTTGGGATTTAAACTGTCACCAGTGGGCACACCCACCAAATCAATAGTTAATGCGCTGGTTTCACCAGGATGAAAAGCAATAAAGCGTCAGCTGCCTTGTCACCACTGATTGGTGGTTGCTCACAAAAGAGAATCACATTTACAGCCAACAAATCAGAAGCCCTCCACTTTCTCTTGCACAGCCACACAAGAGAAAATCTTTTTCCTTTTATAAGCTGAGGAACAGCCACAGGAATGAGGAAGCGGACATGAAGGCATTACTCTTGTTTTGCGGACCTCTGTTCCTCCTTCCTCCATTTTCATGGACCCTTTCTCACCAACTCTAGCCTGTGCCTGGAGGAGGAGAAGAGATTAATAGTATGACTGGGGAACTTCATTAACCTAATGGACACTGAAAGTTATGAGATCAGACTGAAGTATTATAAAGAGTCTATTGAGCTTAAGTGATAACGGTCATTTGTATAATAAAGCTGTTCCATGTTTATACCCTCAATAAGTCAATAAGCCTCAATCAAAATGGTTAAGAAAAAGAAAAGAGTGATTGTAATATTAATGTAGAATTCAAGAGAAAATGCAATAAATGGTAAAGAAAAAAATCCACTGAATACTTTTATTTCGATCGTGTGTAATTTCCTCAATGAAGGTATGGTCATCGGTCTTTATGAACCAAATGACATTCAATGAATGTTTACAATAAAAATTTGTATGAATACAAACAGAAGTTTACAAAACCACTGTAGGTCTAAGAGTCTTTAACATACAATGAAGCAAGTGAAACTTGGTGAGGGAATTTACTTGCCTGAGAGAATGGCAGAGTCAAGCCTCGAACCCAGATCTGTTGACCACGGGTCTGTGTTCTTTGAGCCTCAACAAGCGGATTTCCTTCCCTGGCATATGCACTCTGTACACAGCGCTCTCCCACCCCCGGCTCCTCAGACCTATACAGTGAAACATGCCCCCCCCCACCCCAGTCTAAAGCTGGACATTGAAAGGATTTTTTTTTTTATTAACTACATATATAGGACGAGTCTCAAAAATTGTGTGTGAGAGAAAAGGTTCTTGTGACTATGTTTATTATTGTTTCAATAGTTAGGATAATTTTGGAAGCTTGAAATCTTTAATAGTATTTGGCTTTCACAAGTCAGTTTTCAGTTCTCAAAGCAAAAGCATATAAATAGCCAAACAGCGGACAAAGGTGATAAAGAGAATCTTACTGCATGTGAAAGTGACTGGCATAGGGCAACTGCGTTCTCCCTTCCTTTCTTCTAAATAATTAAGGTAATACATGAAACTAAAAAGGGAAAACTCTTTCATTTACTTGAATCTCCCAATGCCCGGAATAACACTGTAGTCTGGCAGTGGGCTACAGACCACATGCTGATAGACACACTGTCTCTTCAGTTGTATTCAGAAAATGCCAAAAGAACAAACAGCTCTGAGTGTAACAAAAAATGGTCATGCTGAACAAAGTTTTCTCTTTGTAGCTCTCTTTATTTACATAGAACTAGCCAGGAAAGGCACATAAAAATTACTTAAGTTTCAGTAAAAGGAAGGAAGGGAGGAAGAAAAAAAGTAGTAGTAGTAAAAAAAAGAAATCTCATCCTTTAGTGTATAAGACACTGGAAAATAACAGAAATGATCATTGAACACTTCTAAACGGCATCAAGTGGAAGGAAATATTAATTGTACAATCCCATTATAATGTTATTGATAGTGAATAATCCTAGATTCAATCCTAGTTAATTGCCATTTCTTTGAAATTTTATTTCCTAGGGAAGAACAAGGAAAAGATGATGACCCTTGTACTTAAATAGAAAATTAAGAATTCCCAGACCCAAGTTCTGTTTTTTATTTTTATTTATTTTTTAAAAGATTTATTTATTTATTTTGAGAGAGTGAGAATGAGAAAGAGAGAGAGCACATGAGAGGGGGGAGGGCCAGAGGGAGAAGCAGGTTCCTCACTGAGCAGGGAGCCCGATGCGGGACTCGATCCCTGGACTCCAGGATCATGACCTGAGCCGAAGGCAGTCGCTTAACCAACTGAGCCACCCAGGTGCCCCCAAGTTCTGTTTTTTAATCCTACCACTCTCTGATATAACCTTATGAGTCTATGCTTCTCATCATTTTGCCAGACTCGGTGTGGAGTAGGATGGGATTTGCCTAGAGTGGAGAGGACCTAGTGCTACCGTCTATAACAGGGTGTTAATGCCCAGTTCTTGTACGTGTTCATTACTTAGTCTTAGTAGTGAAGTTAATCTCAGAGACCAGCAGGGCATCCTTTTTACTCATAGGTCCAAAAACTCCCTGTCTGTAGACTTGGTTAAGTTAAAAACTTTTCCTGTTTACTACTGCCATATATATTGTTATATGCCAAGTAATTGAACTGCCAGCTTTCTACCATTCAACCACATGGCATTGTATGTCCTATGGAATGATATTAACAATAAAATAAAAATAGATGGAGGCACCTGGGTGGCTCAGTCTGTTAAGTGTCTGACTCTTGATTTCTGCTCAGGTCATGATCTCAGGGTTGTGAGATTGAGCCCTGAGTTGGGCTCTACGCTGAGCATGGAACCTGCTTAAGATTCTCTCTTTCTCTCTCCCTCTTCCCCTTCTTCTCCACTCCTCCCCCCAGCTCGTGCACTCTCTCTCCATCTCTTCTCTAAGAAAACAAAAGTAGATGACACTCAGTCAATTTTAAGCACAGGTAGATTATCAAGTCAAATGACTGAAGAGAAAGCACCCAAACATATAAACTAGAATCCACAAGGGCTCACCTGTCTATATCTATCCATTTGTCTATCTATTTATCTCTCTACCTATGTATTGTTACCAATGGCTTGAATAAATTTATAGTATATCTAGAAATTTATAAGAACAAAGCATTGAATCCCAGTTAGGTTTTCAATTCAATCAATACCTATGATTCAAGATGCATGAATTGCATGCTGCCTTATAGGTCGTCATTGGATGAGAAGTTCCATCCTGAAATATGATATGATTGGTTTTGATTCAAGAAGGCTAACTTTAGTAGCTTATTCCTAAAATTACCCTGTACTTTGTGTAAATCTGTCCCTGTTACCTTCCAGGGGGTAAAAAAGGGGTGTGTGACTCAGGCATGTGGGAATAGGAAAGAACAGCGACATCTTAGAAATGAGAAGTTGAAATAATATCCTTTGAGTCAACGGGGAAGATGCCATAATTGTGCGCATGCACACACATGCAAGTCTATATTTAGAGATATGATTCACAGTCAGGAAGAATAGAGCTTTTATATTCATACCTTATAAAATGCCCCCTTTCCCAGTTCTTCATGGATCAATATGAAAGAACAGACGCTTCTGTTTCTTGTGATGCTGTAAATTATGCACACATTATTGCTCACAGTCTCTAATAAGCAGTAGAATTCCAAGATTTTGTCCAAAGTATGTTTGAAAAGTAACACTGTTGCTAACTCATCACAGCTTAATGCAATGATGATGTTGTACACCGTTATTCCTGTCTACAGTGGAAGTTATTAATCTCATTGTTCCTAAGATAACTTGCCCACCTCCCAAAGATGGTAATTTTACAAGAAACTTTGTAGCCTGTATTTATTCTGAGTGTATTTGGAATCACTAGGGAGTGAATTCAACCTGAGGAAGGCAAAACACTGACACTGAAATTGGTCAGGTCACAACCAGAAAGTGAAGCAGGTTTAGAACCAATGAAGGACTTCAGAACCCACTGCAGGACTAAAGGAAGATGTGGACTGAGCCTAAGCCTGGACTCAGAAAGACTGTGGACTCTGCTTTAGTCATGTTATTACCCAGGCCTTCCCAGCTTCTTTTGGCTAAGGACTAACCAACCAATGAGTGGCATGTACTTCCATGGAATATCTGAATCAGCACATATCTTAAGGTAGCTCTATGGTTGCCACCACACTGTCAGTCCCCAATATGCATCATCATGGAATCTGTGGGATTATTTGGTGAAGGAAAAATAACATAAAGGCAAGAAACAAAAGGTAGGAATATGGCACATAATGGAAGTCTAAATAATGGAATCCCAAAGGATCAGAGCAGAACTAATTATTTCTCATGATTCGGAACATTACTAGCAAAAACCATCTGTAGTCAAGTTTCAAAGTTTACAAGAGATATTAAATTGTTTGAGGGAGTGAAGTGTCAGCCAGCAAAGGTAATCATACAGATCTCACAAGAAAATGAGCAGCTGAGTGTCAGTGAGGGCAAATGTAAAGCAGTGTGTGAGAAAATATAATGGTTCAAATTTTGCTTAGGGGGATGGACCATGACCTATCAGATAGGTCCAGAGAAGCCCTAAAGTCACTCTGACCCAGTGAATAGCTTTACCATGGAGGCTGGCTGGATATCTTCAGTGAGACCACTGGAAGCAAACCAAAAGAATACAATCTTACCTGGGTTCAAAATTCTAGTTCAGCCGTAGGAAACATAGGGGATCACTAAGACTCAAAAATTTCCAGCAGAAGTGAAGCAATTCCAAAGAAAGGCAATTGGGATGACCAAGAAGAGGGGAAATGTCTATAAGTGGACAGTTTGAAAACAAAGTATACTTCTCTCAGCAAATATAGAGACTAAAAGGGTGTGTCATCCTTGTCTGTGAAGCCCTAATGGGACCACGAATGGAGAGTGATTTGTTTTCCAGTTTCTGAAGGACCAGGTCAGGAGATTTGCCTGAAATACCAAATAGTAACAACAACAAGGACAGATGACAATGACGGTGGTGATGACAGTGACAATGATGGCAGCAATAATTTCATGCTCGATGAAGAGTTCATACTCCGTGAAGGCTTGTTGAATGAAATGGATCACCTGTTTTTTGTTGTTGTCTAATATCTGAGAAGCTAAGCTTCCAGGACCTCCCTCACGGAAAAAAAGAAGACTTTTCTGGGCCCATTTGGGTTACTTGATGTCATTGAGCCAAATTACCCAGTTTCAGCCGAAACAGTGTGGTAGGCAGCTATGTACAGCAGCCTGAGACATCCTACTCTTTTTCATTTATGTAACGGTGTAGTATGTGGTTATCTTCATCCGGGAAACTGAAGCCTCTCAGCCTGGTTATTGTAGTTCGGGGTTTCCAGGAAGCAGACCCTGAGATGGAGCTTGGCATATGCAGATTTTTTAGGGCGTACTTTTGAAAAAAAGGAAAGGAAATAGGACTGGGCAGAGGGAGAAGGTGAACTGTGATGTAGTCTTAACAGATGCCTCCTCAACCAACCAAATGGGGAATTATGAAGACGGAATGAAACTGCTGACATGTCACAGGTGGGGTCTTTATCCCATCATGTTAATCAGTCACTAGATGTAGGATTCCTTGGGAAGGAGAGGTGATCTTGGTCGGGCAGTTTCCTTCAGCCAAGGTCCCTGAACGGGGCTGATGTCTGAGGGTGGAGTCCCAGCTGCTGGGAGTAATTGGCGATCCTGGCAGCACATGCAAGCATCTCCCCCACACACCTCCATCTTGACCTGTAGTTTCTATTTTTGATTTACATAGTTGGACAGGAGGATGCTCCTCAGGCTCTGTTTAGTATTATGGCTTAGTGAACAAGTACAAGACCAGCCCTTGGGAAATGAAGGAGCTGACAGATTTGTCATCGGTGATTCCAGCTTCCTGGATTCTTTGCTCCTTTTGTCAATGTCTCTTCCTCTCCCTGCTCCTCCCTTGCTATTACTCTTGTGCTCACCTCCTCTCACCTCTACCACACTCACTTTTCCAATGGAAGTGAATTGAGAAATTCATTCACCCAAACCTGTCAATGACAGGGACTAGATTTGCATTTCAGTGTAAAATAGAATCTTTGGTCCCAAAGACTGAAGCCCTCTGATAGTTTCAAGCTGCCTTGGTTGAGCAGAGGCATTGTTTTGGGGGAGAGGAGAACACCTTTCTGAACTATGGGAATGAAATGGTTTTGGTAATCATGGATCCCTGAAAGTTAAGCATGGTCACAGAGAGATCCCACAAAACTGATGTGGATGTGGCCAGCAAAAGAGAGGAGAAAAATAAGCTTTTCCTGGAGGCGCTTGCTTGGTGCACATGATTGACAACTACTGATAAAAGCAATTGCTGCCTCAGCTCCCTCAGCGTGGGAACAGCTGCTGCCTAGCAACTCAGGCTAAAGAATCAAAGCAGAGGTTTTTCCACCCTGCACTAAGAATTCGTCCCTCATTTAGCTCTGATGAGTTTGTTAAAGTAAACCCAAGTAGAAACCTGGAGAAGATAGACCTCTGTTAAAGAGATGGTGGTGAAGAGAGTTTGCTCGGGACTAGACATACTTTCTCAGCCTTCCTCCCCCTCGGTGGTCCTCACTTGTTCTAGCTGCCAGCATTCCACTTTTTAGCAGTAAGAATCTCCACTAACCTAAAAGAGGACTTTATTTATTTTAAAGATTTTATATTTAAGTAATCTCTACACCCAACATGGGGCTCGCACTTCCAACCCCTAGATCAAGAGTTGCATGGTATACCTACTGAGCCAGCCAGGCATCCCTAAAAGAGGACTTTAAAAAGAAAGAATCTTAGAAGACTTTTTTAAGGTGGGACAACTTTCTCAAAGATTTTATGTGCTCTAACATGCTGTAAAATCTGTCTTTACAGCTCCATCTGATCCTCTATAATTACTGGTGGGGGGGGACTTCTCACTTCCTTTGATCGTAATTTATATCAACAACAAGTTGATGTTTTATTTTAAAAAATCTCAAGTTACCAACATTTTACATATCAGTGGGTTGTTTCTGGGAAGAAGCATGTGGGAAATAAATGAGTTACTGAAGAAGGAGTAGATTTGAAAAAAAAATTCAGTTGAATTCATTTATAATTCTGCTTTATATTTTTCCTCTTTATTTTCAAAGTAATTCTTCTGTATCATCATCATCAATATTTTCTTATATTCTACTAGAATGTAAATTCTATGAAAGTAGCGATTTTTGTTTTGTTCATAGGTAGACTCCTGTACCAAGAACAGAGCCTAATGTAGTTAGGGAACCCTTAAGTATTTGTAGAATAAAGGAATATTTCTCATCACCATCTGGGGGTTCAAAAATTCTCAAGTCTGCTTTTTTTAGCTTCTCAGAATATCTTACTTTAGATTTCATCAAAATGGAATTATCTTTGCCCCAATCTCTCTTTTTACTGATAAGGACTTGGCCAGTAATCCTCTGTCTTAATATATTATAAGAGTTGATTAGAAGTGATGACCAGAATTAGTCAGGAATCAACTAATAATTAGTTGGGGAAACTTGGGTAAATCACTTAAATTTTCTATAAAAGATGGTTTAATAATGACTTTATCTTGCAGGGCTTTGGCTTGGATCTGATAGCATAAGAAATAGTTGGATGGTTAAAAGCAAGAATTCTAAATCTAGACTCAAATCCTAACTTCTGTACTTTCTAATTGTATGACCTTAGGCAAGACATTTAATCTTTTTATACTTTAGTTTCTTCATATTTATCTTTTTTAAGGTTTATTTATTTATTTTAGAGGGGGAAGGGGCAGAGAGAGAGAGAGAATCTCAAGCAGACTCCCCGCTGAGTGTGGAGCCCAACACAGGGCTCCCATCTCACCACCATGAGATCATGACCTGATGACCTGAGCCAAAACCAAGAGTTGGGTGCTTAACTGACTGAACCACCTAGGCATCTCTAGTTTCTTCATACTTAAAATGGAGATATTTATAATACTCTTCTAATTATTGTATAGATAAAAACAGTCAAAATACACAAAACACTTAAAGTAGTGCCTACCATAACAGAGTGTTCATAATAAATGTTAGGTTTTATTTTCAAAGGTAAATCACATTTGGAAAATTGTGACTTGCTGTAGAAATGCAAGGTAATTAGATTTCCATTTTAGCAGGCCATTGATGGCTCAAGCTAAAATTAATGACTAATGCCGAAATTTTAGGCTCTAATAAGTTAGGGGGTGAATGATTTGGCATCTCACAAATTATACCTCATAGTTGGCTATGATTTCTGTCCATTTGCAGGGCTGGCCTGAGGTGCCTATGTATCAGGGCATAAGCAGTAAATTTACTAACAGTGATTTTGCCTTTCTGAATTCCGTCATCATCTATCTATGTGATGTTGGACAAGCCAATGAACTTATTTGAGTCATAGTTTCCTCATTTGTAAAATGGGAATGACAAGAGCTTATTGCCTTTTTTTCAGAGGGTTAGTGAGGGACCCAATTAAGATATTGACTATTCAAATATGAGGTAGTATCCTTTTGTTTATTCTCCTTGATGTTTTGATAGACACCAACTATCTTGTTCTACACAAATAGTAGGCTGTTTGAGGTTGTGCAACTCTAGGTGTATCCTCTTATAGACTCAAATATATTTTCTTTTTCTATCTAGACTCCTCCATTATGCAAAGTTCAAACAGACCCTATTAGCTATCCAATAAGCTGAGGTCCAAAGTCAAATGTACTGTATAAGCAGGGGTGGTAAAGGAGGGCTTTTGACTACTTATTCAGCCTTAATGGCCAATCTCAGAGTAGCACGGTGTTTGCAATGGCCAAGCTGGTCTAATTGGCTTAGTTTTCCAAGTTTAATATATTAAACTTCTTAATGGATTACAAAATTTATATTCATGTTATGGGCCATAAAAATGAGTATTATAGAGTTGGAAAACTGGATGTAGAATATGCAAGAGATTCAGAAAACATTTTCATTTTTGGTCTTTTGATTCAAATCCTGGCTAGCTTTTGCTGGTAGCTATAAAGGAATAGCTGGTATTGGGTTATGCCTCCCATGATAGACAGCCATAAAACTAGAAAAAATATACGAAGCAACTATTGTTAAACATTGGAAAATAGACCTTGCAATGGATGAGGTAAGCCTTACCTTCTTGCAGTTTTCTGCCTGGAGATGTGTTTCCAATTATGGTACAGAAAGCTGGGATCTAAGTCATACTTAGATCTCACAGTCATACTGTTGAGCTGAGGAAACAGATTGGAGTTTGGGATATCTGAAGCAGCTGGAATCTGCAAAGCAGGGCACCAGAGAGGAGAAGCTGTATGGAGTAGGCAGGAGGTTTTGGAAGGAGTTCTTCCTGAAATTTTGGCTGAGGACTCACTGTATATAAGCAGTGCAAGACTATACAAGGCTCACCAGAGAACAAATGCTGCACAACTGATTGTAAAACAGAAATAATAAAGGTTGAACAGGACTGGGGGATGTTGGAGACTCTACAAGAGTTGAAAGACAGCATTAACACCTTGTTAATACCTCAAGCATCCAGCTTTGAGACCAGGAAGGCCATGTCTTAGAAGTAAGCACTGAACTTTAGAGTAAAGCCTAGTTTCTCAACCTGATCTAAACACAAACAAACAAACAACCACAAACCTAATACCAATCCTCCACAACAAGCTAAGCTGAGGGGATATTCATAGATCTACTCCAATATAATGAAAAGCCAACCTATACAAGTTCAGGGTGATCAACAAGTAACTGATCTGTGTACTAGGACAAAAATAAACACTCTTTTAAGAATGATAACAAAATCCAGAGTCTCTACAGAGTATCGTGAATGATACCAAATTCACAGTAAAAAATTACCAGATATGCAAGGAAACAGGAAAACATGGTCTATAGTTAAGAACAAAAGAGGTCAATGATTACCAACTCCAAGATGGCTCAGATGTGGGATTTACCAGACAAAACTTTAGAGCAGTTATTATAAATACCTTGAGAGAAAAAGTGAAAAATATGGAAGAGTTAAAGAAAATTATGCCTTAATGAGTAAGTAGCTAGGGAATTTCAGCAGAGAAAAGGATATATAAATGTTCACATAGAAATTCTAGAATTGAGGGCACCTGGGTGGCTCAGTCATTGGGCGTCTGCCTTCGGCTCAGGTCATGATCCCAGGACCCTGGGATCGGGTCCCGCATCGGGCTCCCTGCTCAGCGGGAAGCCTGCTTCTCTCTCTCCCACTCCCCCTGCTTGTGTTCCTGCTCTCACTGTCTCTCTCTGTCAAATAAATAAATAAAATCTTTAAAAAAAAAAAAAAGAAATTCTAGAATTGAAAAGTACATAACTTCTCTAATCTGAAGCACAGAGAGAAAATATGTGACTAAAAAAGATCCTTAGGGACCTGTGGAACAAATGGTCTAATATACATGTAATAGAAATATCAGAAGAAAAAGACATAAAGAAAGGCACAGAAAAAATATTTGAGTAAATAATGACCAAAAAGTCCCAAAATTTAATGACAATTACAGGTTTAAATATCTAGGAAAGAAGCAAACTCTAAGAAGTGTAAATATAAGACAAATCACACTTAGACATATTGAACTGCTGAAAATCAAAGGTAAAAACATCAAGAAACCAACTAGAGACAAAAAAAATTTACATAAAATGTAAAATAATAGAATGATATATTTAAAGTGCTGGAGTTAAAACAAACAAAAAAGAGGGGTGCCTGGGTGACTCAGCTGGTTAAGCATCTGACTCTTGATTTCAGCTCAGGTCATGATCTCAGGGTCCTGAGATTGATCCCTGCATTGGGCTCCGTGCTGAGGGTGGAGCTTGCTTAAGATTCTCTCTCTCCCTTCCCTCTGGTCCTCCCTCCACTTGCACACACACACTCTCTCTCTCTCTAAAAAAAATAAATAAGACAAACAGACCAAAAAAGAGACAAAATCCCTGTCAACCCACAATTCTGTATCTAGTGAAAGTAGGTTGCAATAAAAAAAGAATGAAATACATTTTCAGATAAATAAAGGTTTAGAGAATCCATCACCAACAGACCTGCTCCATGAGGAATCCTAAGGGATGTTCTTTAGGCTAACAGGAAATGATACAGAAGGAAACTCAGATCCGAAGGAGGAAAGAAGAGCCCCAGGAATAATAAATAAGAGGATACATTTAAATGACAATATTATTTTTCTTTTTATAATCCTTAAAAGTGAATGGACCATTTAAAGCAAAATAAATGTTGTGAGGGGTTTTTACAGCACTTGTAGAAGCAAAAGATATGGCAATAGTAGCACAAAGAACAAGGGTGAGTGATAAATGGAATTGTATTAGTGTAAGTTTATTACATTTGGGAAGTGCAAAATGGGAAGTGAAAAGGATCAGGTGTAAAGTAGGAAGGATGAAGTAGGAAGTGCAAAGGTCAGATATGAAGTGTGAAGTTTAAAGAAGTACAGTATGGACTCTAAATAGACTTTGTTAAGGATGCATATTGTTAGCCTTGGAGCAACAACTTAACATTTAAATAAAAGGGATATAACTAAGAAACCAATGGAGAAAATACTAAAAATATTCAATTAGCCCAAAAGAAGGCAGGAAACAAACAGCAGAGGGACAAAAAACATAAAGGGCCAATAAAAACAAATAGCAAGAAGATATATAAAATCTAATCTTATTGATAATTTCATTAAATGTCAATGAACTAAGCTCCAATCAAAAGGCAGACATTTTCTTGTTGGATAAAAAAAACACAACCCAGTATGTGATATCTATAAGAGATGTACTCTGAATATAAAGATACAAATAGAAAAGAAATAAATGTACCATGCAAACAGTAAGCATAAAAAACTGGCATTGCTATATTAATATCAGATAAGTTAGACTTCAAGACAAGAAGCATTAGAAGAGATAAAGAGGGGTAATTCATCAGAAAGGCACAATAATCCTAAACATGTATGCATCTAATAAAATAACTTCAAAATTCATAAGGTAAAAACTGAAAAACCAAAGGTAAATACCAAACAGACAAATCCACAATCACAGTTGATGATTATAATATCCTCCCATTCAGTAATAAAAGGAGTATAGATAAAAAATCAGTAAGGACATAAAAATCTTTTTTTCTTAAAGATTTTATTTATTTATTTGTCAGAGAGAGAGAGAGAGAGCACAAGCAGGGGGAGCAGCAGAGGGAGAAGCAGGCTCCCTGCTGAACAAGGAGCCTGATGTGGGATTTGATCCCAAAACCCTGGGATCATAACCTGAGCCAAAGGCAGATGTTTAACCAGCTGAGCCACCCAGGTGTCCCAGAACATAAACATCTTAATGACACTATCAATCAAATCTATTGAATTGACACTTACCAAGCACTACTGCCCCAAGCTACAAAATACTCATCCTTCTCAATTGAATGTGTAACATTTACTAAAATAGCCTTCTGCTGAACCATAAAGTAAATCTCAAGAAATTTTAAAAAATTGAAATGATAGAGTATAGTCTCAGATAACAGTGAAATTAGAAATCAATCACAATAAGCTCTCTAGAAAACCCTCAAATATTTGGATATTGAAATAGCACATTTATCAATAATCCATAGCTCAGTGAAAAAAATCACAAGGGAAATGAGAAAATATTTTGAACTTGATAATGAAAATAAAATTTATCAAAATTTTGGGACTCAGCCAAAGCAGCACTTGAAAGGAAATTTAGAGATTCAAATACCATTTAGAAAAAGAAAAAAGTTAAAATCAATGATCTAAGTTTCCAAATTAAGAAACTAATAAAAAGAGCAAATTAAGTGGAAAGAAGGAAATAATAAAGATTAAAACCAAAAATTGATTATATAGAATACAAACTATATATCAGGTTTGTAAAAAAAAAAAAAAAAACCTTAAAAAAAACCTATAAAGCTTTTTTTTTTTAAAAAGCTCACATCCTGACCAAGACACAGATGAATCTATCATTTTTTATACTTATAAAACATATTTGGTAGAAAATTTCCAGAAGATTTCAGCACTATTATTCACTTACAATCTTCACTTAGGCTGATAACTAATAAATAGAAAAAAATTCACTCGATAAAATATATGGAAGCAGACGAGTCCTGGAGAAGTCACTTTATTTTCATACAGTCTCCAGAAATCATTGTAATTATTTAACTAATTTTTATTTTTAACAAACATACACGCTCATGGTTTTAAAAGTCAAAGAATAGTAAACAATTTATAAAGGAGTCCCATGTACCATGTCCCACCCCCTGCACCCATAGTCCTGCTTCGCAAAGGCAAGCATGTACTTTTTCCCCCTAGTGTTTACCCGCATAATTTAAAATTAAGTATTTAACTCTATTTCTTAATAGATCAATTGTATACACTATATATTTTCTATTATGGTACAGCAGGATTTAGCACACACAATTCACTCTTCCCCATGCTTCCTCTCCTCCTTCCAGTAGAAATGTATGTTTTTTTTTAAGAATATTCAGTATTTTTAGTGTTATGACGAAATAAATATCATTTACTGCTGAGCCATAATCAGAGTATACCATGGTTATGTTTCTTTCTTTCACAACTTTTTGTTAGCTTTTTTATTAATGCCCATTAATAATTGTCCAGTTCTTATCATGGGTTTTGTTTTCTCTGTATCTATTGCTAATGCTTCTGACTTGCCCCACCAGCCTCTCAAAACAATTTCCTACATTATAAAACATAGGAGATAGTCTCCTGTTGTTTTTTTTTAGAAAAGGAAACACCCCCTGGATCTTCTATCTATTTGCAACTCCTGCTCTTTTTTTATTATTATTATTTTTTAAATCCACATTGATATTTCATTTATTTATTTATTTTTTACTTGTTTTATTACAACTCCTGCTCTTTAGAATGCTGCACTCCCTACTGTCATTCTGGGCTTTCTCTTTCCCATCATCCAGAGTATTCCTCTCCCCTCTCTTGTGTGTTGGATCCTAGGAAATTAAAATCTCATATAATACTCTTCCTTCATTTGCTTTGTTGTTTTGATGGGGTGGACACTACAGAGGCTTCTTGAGAAAGAACAAGTCATAAGAAACTTTGTTCGCATTGCACATATCTGTAAATTTTATCCCGTCTTCTTGCTTTATTGCTTAGCAGGATACAGAATTTTAAGTTGGAAATCATTTTCGTTTGGACTTTTGAAGCCATTTCTCTATTGTATTCTAGTCTCCAGTGTTGCTGTGGAGAAGCCCCCAGCCCTTCTAATTTTCATCATTTATATTCTTTGAAAGCTTTTTTTGAAAACTCCATTTTTTGGCAATATCTAATTTAAAAAATCCCCAGCTTCATTGAAGTATAATTGACATGCAATGAACTGTAAAAATTGAAAGTGTAGAAACTGATAAATTATTACTTATGTATACTCATGACACTGTCACCATACTCAAGAACGTATCCATCAGTTTGGATACATCAGATTGGAACATACAAAGTTTTCTCCCGCCCTTGTAACATCTCTCATTTATGTCTCTCTTTGCTACCTCCCTTCCATGACTCCTCTCCAGAAAACCACTTATCTGCTTTCTATCAGTATAATTCTTTTGCAGTTATTAGAATTTTATATAAATGGATTCAAATAGTATGTATTCTTTTTTGCTT
Organism: Eumetopias jubatus; assembly: GCF_037043125.1. Taxonomy (NCBI): domain Eukaryota; kingdom Metazoa; phylum Chordata; class Mammalia; order Carnivora; family Otariidae; genus Eumetopias; species Eumetopias jubatus. The sequence goes on from NW_028274823.1 coordinate 36,613,282, forward strand.
GGTTTCTCTCACTCAGCGTAATTATTTAGAGTTACCCATATTCTCACATGTATCAATATTTCATTCCTTTGTATTAGTGGGAAGCTTTCTATTGTGCCCAGCTTATCTAGAATTTATATGGAAATTGCATATGAGCTGGAATTTTTTTTTAAGACAAAGAGTGAAGTTGCAGAACTTATACTAGTCAATTTCAAAAATTATTTACAAAACTATAGTGATCAAGAGAGCATGGTATTGGCATAAAAATAAACATTTTGATAAATGGAATAGAATTGAGATTCCAGAAACAGACCCACACATGTATTGATTTTCAATGAAGGTAGAAAAATAAATGGTACTGAAATAATTGGGGTATTCATATGGACAAAAATGAACCTCCACTGTTACTTCATGCCACACACACATATTTATTTTAAATGGATCATATATTTGAATACAAAGGCTAAAACTATGAAGATTCTCACAGAAAACATAGGAGACTATCTTTCTAATCTTGGTGTAGACAAAGATTTCTTAGGACATGAAAAGAATAAATTGTAAAATTAAAAAAATGATATATTGGATTTCATAAAAAGTTTTAAAATTTTCCCTTTGAAAGTTTTCATTAAGAAAATAAAAAGGGAAGTCACAGACTGGGAGAAATAACTCATAATATGTAAATCTGGCAAAGGATTATATCCAGAATATAGAAAGGACTCTTATAGGTCAATAATAAGAAAACAACTCAATAAAAATAAGCAAAAGACTTGGATACTTCACAAAAGAAGATACACAAATAAGCCAACAGACACATGGGGAGATGCTCCAAATCTTTCGTCAGGAAGGAAATGCAAACCACAGCTACAGTGAGATCCTTTTACAAATGCACTAGCAGGACTATAATTAAGAAGACTGACAACAGCAAGTGTTGGTGAGAAGCTGGAGCAACTGGAATTCTCATCCATCGCTGGGGGGAGTATAAAATGACACAGTCTGCTTGGGAAACACTTTGGCAGTTTCTCATACACTTACCAGCAATTCCTCTCCTAGGTATTTACCAACAGAACTGAAAGCATATGTTCACACAGACTTGCATGCATTTGTTTTAGCAGCTTCATTCAAAATAGCCAAAAACTGGAAATAATTCAAATGTTTATCAAAAGGGGAATGAATAAACAAATTATGGTGTATCCATATCATAGAATCCTTTGCAGCAATAAAAAAGAACAAGTATTGACCCATGGAAAAACATGGGTGAATCTCCAAAACTTGGGATGAGCTAAAGAAGCCAAAAGATGTATCCTGTATATTCCAACTAGACGAAAGTCTAAAGGAGCCATAATTAATCTCTACTGATGGAAAACGGAGTGTTTGCCTGGAAACAGGGAAGAGAGAGAGAGATGACCGCAAAGTGACATAAGGGAACTTTGGGGGATGGCGAAAATGTTCTATGATCTGTCTTGACTAGGGTGGTGGTTACACAAGTGTCTGCATTTATCAGATCTCATTGAAATGTGCCCCCTTACTATGGGAGCAGTCTATGTCATGTAAATGATTACCTCAATAAAGGTAATGATTTAGCAGTTGACATGGTCACTATATGGGCGGGGGGTGCTGCTGGCACATGGCACTTTTACTCTTGGATAATTTCTCTAGCACTCATGTCGCCCACAGATCCAGGCAAAGGCAAAGGAGTAGCAACAAGACAAAGGAAAAAGAAAAAAAGAAAAACTAAAGTTTGTGGTTTCTAAATGCTTGCTAGCTTAAGAATACAAAGATACATTTTATAATTTTTGAAGGGTAGGAAACAGCCATTCAGTGCTGATGGAGAAGTTAGTTTATTCAAGTGAATGTAAGAAAACTCATTCTGGAAATGGAAAAACTAGCATCGTATCATGGTATGTATCATTACACAAAAACCAGTAAGTACATGGATTGTCAATTTTCTGAAAATTAGGAGGCCTCTAAATGCACTCAGTGCTCAAACTCTGCTAATTGGAGTTGGCTCTTTGATAGCTCACCAGGCTTGCTCCCCCCTGGGCCCTCATTTCTAAACATTGTGCTGGCAAAGAACTCAGAGATGAATATCAGAGGTTAACAGATTTCCTGTTTATAGAAGGTGACATACAAGGGGATTTAATGCAGTCTTGTTTTAGAGGAGGCCTTTTAGAAGTGTAAGGGAGTGAGTCTAATGGAGGAGATTTTGGGAATGATGGGGGACAGTGAGGTGGGACCAGTTTTCATCACCCTTGGTACCATATCACTTGAAGCAAGCTTTTCTCCCCCCAAGCAGGCCTGCAGCTATTTTGCTCAGCCAATAAACAAGTTAAAATAAACAATTTATATTTTCTTGGGAAGACGCAATTATAAAGAGGTCTTGGATTTTGCTTTGTTACCACTCAAAAAAAAAAAAAATGGGGGATCTTACAAATGAAAAGAATTATGAGACAAATTAACCAATTAAAATGTACGACTCTAATTATTTGGACCCTGATTAGAGAAAACGAAATGTAAAAGCAAACAAAAAATTATGGGACAGTTAGAGCAATTGTGGGTAGTTGGATATTGAATAAGACTAAGAAATCATTAAAAAAATTTAAGGGTGATGATGGAATTTGGTTTTGTTTTTAAATACATTCTGACATATTTATGGATGAAATGATAAAATGTCACTATAACTGCTTTTGGAGCATGTTCCTAACCAAGGAAAGCTACAAGAAGAGGGTCAGGAACCCTTACAGCCTTTTACTCTTTAGTTTGGGATTGCCTTCTGCCCTGCTCCCTTTTCCATCTGTCCATAATTTTCACAGCTCCCATCTCACCTGGCCTTCTCTCTGGTTCCCTCTCCCCCGGTGCTGAATCCAGGTGGATCTGGTTAAACTCTAGCACTTCCGTGGCAGGCTGTTTGCAGTATGGACTCCTTTATGTCTACTCACACCACGACCAGAGTTAAGTGACACCATGGCCCCCTGTCTTGCCAAGCCTCACGGGTGTAACACTTTGAAAGGAGCACCCAAAGACCCTGTCTGAGAATGTAGAAAAGGGGCTGATTTAATTATGCAGTTTTTACAGATCATCAGAATTGGAAAAGTGTGAAATTATGGGTACATTACAATTCCACCGAAGAGTTGGATGAGCAATATTACTGATCCCACAGAAAACAATCCTGAAAAATGCTAACTAAATTCACTTTCTAGTTATAGTTTGTATTTCATCAGAATGCTATAAATTGTCATTCTTTTAAGCACAGTTTAAGTAATAGGATATTTTAAAGCTGCAGGTCATGTTCCTTTAATATATTGTGAAATTAATTTAATGGGCAGCAAAAGGCATTTTTTAATAGATTGGACTAGACTGGAATAGAATAGAATGAAAATATTAAAGGGAATCGTACATAGTAAGAGTGAATTTTTTTTTGGAGAACTTTTTGTGTATGGGCGCGTGTGTATGTGTGCTGCTGTGTCAACAATGTAACAGTTGATTTCTTACTGTGGTCATTGCTTAAAAAGTTTGAAAACCCCTAGGTAATGAAATTTGTACATACAATATATAAATAATAAAAACAAACCCAAGGGGGAAAAAACAAGATCACTCGAGGAAAATTTCTTTCCAACCAATTTCCAATAACTGGTCACCTGAATCAGATCACTAAAGCTATGCCAGCCAATCAGAAATCAGAAATCACCCAATAGAAGGAAGAGGCTCCTTGGTGTCACCTGATCTGTTGTTCTTTTTGTGGGGTCCTGTTGACATGATGTGATTTGAAGTTTTGGGTTCATGAGCAAGCGGCTAAGAAAGAATTCTTGAGATGGTTTTGGTACAAAAGGTGATTTTATTCTAGCACGGGGACAGGACCCTGGGGACAGAGAACTGCACTGGGATTGTGAGGAGTGACTCATTGTCTAATTAGTAGGGGTTAGGGCTAGCATAAATCTCTAAGGAATTTGGAAGCAAGGCTTTTGGGACCTTGAGGGGCTAACTGCTGTTAAGACAAGGTTACTTTTAGTCGTCAATAAAATGTAACACGAAGGCACTACAGCTATAGTGACCTTGAGGAAGGTCACGCTCTGTGTGTTTCAGGTATCTCTGAGTGGGCTGCAAGTTGGAAGGACTTTTTTTAAAGATTTATTTATCTTTTAGAGAGAGAGAGAGTGCAAGTGGCGGGGAGAGGCAGATGGAAAGGGAGAGAGAGAATCTCAAGCAAACTCCCCGCTGAGCATGGAGCCCCACATGGGACTCCATCTCACGACCCTGAGATCATGACCTGAGCCGAAACCAAGAGTTGGACGCTCACCCGACTGAGCCACCCAGGTGCCCCAAGGAAATTTAATTTAAGCGACATGTCTCTTGCCTTTGGTTCCCTCATTAGTTCTGCTAACTATGTTTTTCTATTGATTCTTAAAGGCCCTGTGCATTTTTGTTACTTGGTAGCTGCCATTTCCAGCCTGGAATTTGTCTGTCTCTAGAGGTAGCTGGTGGGATATAGCTGAGGGGGAGGATCAGTAAGGCCATGCAACTTTGGGCCCCAATGCAGAATTCCACCCCCCTCCTCTCCTCCCCCACCCAACCGTTTAGGTCATGGTATGAACAAGGTAAAATGACATTAGTCACTGAGTCACACGCTGAAGCTGCAACAGCCAAGGCTCCTACAAGGCTGGTTCATGTGCCAAGGCCATATTTGGCCAAAGAATGTGTGCGCTTTGAAATGCCAGCAGGCCCACACCTACAGATTATCAGCTGATGAAAGGTTCTTGTAGCCCCAGGATGGAGAAAACAATCTTCCCCTTGCCAAATTTATCTTTTATATAAAACTTCCAATAAGAACTACAAGCTTGCATAATGCTCACACACCTAGAAATTTTTAATTCACACACTCGTACGGTTTGTGGTACTATCAGCCTCCCAGTGGTGTTTGAGAACCACTGCAAACTGGATTTGCATGTTTCCATCCCAGAAAGAGCAAGTCCTATTAAAATAAAGAGCACCACTGATAAAGGGGTGACTCCCCAAGTGGAAAGCCTTTTGAGAGGGCATAATTAAGGCCAGAGAATCTATCTCAGGATGACATGCTCCTTTGGAACATGAAACATTCCCACTTTGAGGGAGTCAGGAGGAAATAAGTCCTGAAGTCTTAAAAGGGGACTGGGTTGGGGAACACATTCAGATAAAAATGATAAGAAATGTAAAATGTATTTATCAGGTGTTTCATAATGTGATCTAATTGGTGGCATGTCCCCGGGCGTGAAAGAAGCCAGTCCTACCATATTGAAAGCAGATGAAGGGGCGCTTGGCATGGCTTTCTGAGCAGTCACCAGGGATTCTTCTGGAGGCACAGCTGGGGCCCAGAGCAGAAAAGCAGAGGATGCAGTCAGTGTGAACACTGTGGGTTCCCAAGACCACAGATATCCCCCGCTCCAACTCATTGCTGACGCAAACCAGGACCTTGCTAAGCTGTCTGTCCTCGAACAGAGTCTGCTCAGGTTTATGTTCCCACCTCATCGCAAATTTCAGATGAGGTGTCAAGAGTGGTGTCTGGAACATTCCCTGGCAGAGAGAGCATTCCCCCCTCCCCTCTCCCAGACCTTGTTTTCCCTTTCCTGCCTCTCCCACACTCCTGTTTCCCAGGGCAGGAGCCCAGCGATGGAGTGACACTGACCTATGTTCCAATCCAGCCCCCCTCCTTGCTTGTTGGATGGCAAATCATTGAACTTCTCAAAGCCTCAGTCTCCTCAGCAATAAAATGGAGGTATAATACCTCTTTGCCTTGCAGGGTTGCGTGAGGACTGAGGAAATGTACCTAAAATGCTTTGCAAACATTCAACACTCGAGGTCAGGGGTTCTCAACCTCAGCACTTTTGGTATTTTGGCCAGATACGTGTTCATTGTGGGGGCGCTGTCTGGTGCATTTTAGGATGCTTAGCAGCATCCCTTGTCTCTACAAACTAGATGTCAGTAGTATACTCCCCCCGTGGTTGACTGTGACCTCCATCCTCCTCTCCTTTCTCTCTCTGCCTGTCTCTCTCTGTCTCCCCCTCTCCCCGCCTCTCCCCTTCCCTCCTTCGCTCCCTGACCTTCTCGGTTTGGGGAAAGCAAACTGCCCTGTTAGCAAGAGCCCACATGGCAAGTCTAGCAAGCAGCTGAGGCCAGCCTGAAGCCAGCAAGAAGCTGAGGCCAGCCTGAAGCCAGCAAGAAGCTGAGGCCAGCCTGAAGCCAGCAAGAAGCTGAGGCCAGCCTGAAGTCAAGTGAGTGAACTTAGAAGAGGATCAACCCTCAGTTGACCCTTGAGGTAACTGCAGCCCTAGGCGATATCTGGATCACAGCTTTGTGAGTGACCCTGAGTCAGAGGTACCCAGCTAAGCCATGCCCAGATTCCTGCACCCCACAGAAACTCTGAGATACTAAACGCTGGTCTTTGAAGCCGCTAACCTTTGTGATAATGGGTTAGGCTGTGATAGATAACTAAGACAAAGACCAGCAATGTATCAAGTAATATACTGGGTGCTGTATTGGGAAGCAGATGAGTGACGTGGAGTCTCTGCTCAGAAAAGGTTGCATAACTCAGAGGTGACCCCACAGGGCAGATTTCTTCTCTTTTCTTTCATCGCTTCTCTTCTCTTTTCCTCATTGACACCCATGGCATTAGGTCCTTTCCATATGTATTGCTGGGTTGTCCTGAACACATTTAATGCTCTCTCTATATGATCTTAGAATTAATGTTCTTTTTACCTCTTTGCGGGGCAGAGATTTACATTTTTGAAATTGCATTAAGAGTTTTAGCGACTTTATATGGAAAGGGGGCAAAGAGAATGTTGAGCTAAATGTCCGTTATTCTAAATTCTTCTCCCAGTTTTAGTCAATGTATATTCATACATTTTCCTTGATTATCATCAGTGCTATACTACTTTGTGTTCTCTGTTTACTAAATATGTTTTTAAAAATTTATTTTATTTATTTTTAAAAGATTTTATCTATTTATTTGAGAGAGAGAGAGAGAGAGAGCATGAGGGCAGGAGAGGCAGAGGGAGAGGGAGAAACAGACTCCCCGCTGAGCAGGGACACCGACCCTGGGCTCAATCCCAGGACCCTGGGATCAGGACCTGAGCCAAAGGCAGACGCTTAACGACTGAGCCACCCAGGCGCCCCTCCTAAATGTGTTTTATTGCAAAAGTAACAAATAGTTGACATAAAGAAATTAAAATAATTCAAGAAGGCATAAAGAAGAAGTACGCCACTTACCAGAATTAACAACTGTTAACAATTTTATATGTATCTTTCTAGATATTTTCCATGGACTATTAACTATACCACATAAACACATATGTTTTTATTTTTGAGATTCTTTGGTTTCAAGGGATAGGAACAAAAGCAAACTGGCTTAAGCAAAAGGAAAGACCTAATTGGCACAGATACCCCAAATTTTGGAAAGACAAGAGTAGAATTGGCCTTCAGGATGATTGGAACCAGGGCTAGAACATCATCAGGAATCACTCTTTTTGTCTTTCATCTCTACGTCTTTCTGCATGTTAGCTTAATCTTCCACACTGGGTTCTCCACAAGTCAGGCGATATGACCATTAGCAGCTCCCAGCTTTGAGTCTTACAACTTTGTGACCAGAGAGGAAAGGGACCCTGTTCTTCTGGCTTGAAAACTCCCAGGGCATGTTTCTACTTGGTTCAATCTGTTGATTAATCAATCACCATAGGCAGGGCATGAGGTATTACAAGAGCCTCGGCTGGAGTCACATGCCCAACCCATTGCTGAGGAAAGTGTCTATTACTAGAAAAGTCAAGGGAAAGGATGCTGGGCAGCCAAGAACAATAGACATCTGTCATATTTTGTTTTAATTCAAGTAGGAGCATAACACACTTATTATTCTCCAATCTGTTTCAGCCAGTGAATTATATATCATGGACTTCTTTCCATATCAGTGTATATTATGGTCAGTTTATCAAACAGGCTACATTCAATAGAACAGAAATATGAAACTGTTTTGGTTTTCTCCCTAATCACATCTTTCCATCGTATTGCATGAAATCTTCCTTTCTGACCCTTAATGATATCTTAGGCAGATCTCATAGCTTTCTGCCCCCTGCCTTTTTTGAAGATTTTATTTTTTTGTTTGTCAGAGAGAGAGAGAGAGAGAGAGCACAAACTGGGGCAGCGGCAGGCAGAGGGAGAAGCAGGCTCCCCGCTGAGTACAGAGCTCTATGTAGGGCTTGATCCCAGGACCCTGGGATCATGACCTGAGCCGAAGGCAGATGCTTAAACAACTGAGCCACCCAGGCATCCCTCTGGCCACTTTTTATTATTAAAATGTCTAGAGTAGTCTAAAACTAAATTCCACATCCACTTTTTTTCACACCCAATTTATTTTTTCAAGATTTATTTATTGTTTTACTGAGAGAGTGTGCGTGAGTTGGGGAGGAGGGGCAGAGTCAGAGGGAGAGAGAATCTTGAGCAGACTCCTCGCTGAGAAGGGAGCCTGACATGGGGCTCGATCTCATGACCCTGGATCATGACCTGAGCTGAAACCAAGAGTCAGACACTTACCCAACTGACCTACCCAGGTGCCCTTCACATCCAGTTTAATGTTCATTCTCTTCCTCAAACCTGCCAGTGCAGGGCAGGCCTCAGTGAGAGGATTTGGAGTAGAGAAGGGTGTGGGTCACTTTTCACTGTTTCTGCCCTCTTTTTTCATTGGGATGAGAAGGAGGGATAATCAGAGAGGCAAGTGTCTCTTATTTATAGGAGTTACAGGCTGAATTGTGTCCCTCCTCAGAAATCATATGTTGAAGCCCTAGCCCCCAATACCTCAGAATGTGACTGAATTTGAGACAAGACCCTGAAAGAGGTGATGAGTTTATAATGAGGCCATTAGGGTGGGCCCTAATCTAGTCTCACTGGTGTCCTTATAAGAAGAGAAAATTTGGACATACAGACACCAGCAGCTAACATGCACAAAGGGATGACCATGTAAAGCCAAGGAGAGTGGCCTTATAAAACCAACCCTTCAGGCACCTTGATCTTGAACTTCTAGCCTCCAGGACTGTGAGAAAATACATTTCTGTGGTATTTTGTTATGGCAGCCCAAGTAGGGGAATCCTGTGATGATTGTTGGGGTGGTCAGATGGTGCTCACTCTATTTTAAAGGCTGCCTTGTTCATGGGTCACATGTGTGGTTTCTTCGGGGAGATCCCAGAAAGTTCTCCTCAGGGCACAGTTCTTTGGTGTGGAAAATACACTGGAGTTTAATTTTCTCCAATTCCCTCTCAGCTCCCACCCAGAACAGTTCATGTTACAGTCTCAAGTTCACAGGGGTGGGGGCGGGGATGGGGTCCTCCCTCCTCATGACCAAGCCTCTTGGACAGGGTACCCAGTAAACTACATTCCAAAGATCGTTTCACTCTGAGGAAGCCCCCATGTCTTTGTCACACCCAAGAATGGACAGATAGACTGCTCTGCGGCTGTGGCCTCTTTGCCCAGCTCTGTCTCCTTTTATTTCCTGCTCAGATAGACACAGAGGACAGATGAGCAGTTCTACTGGAGAAGCAGATATGTAAACAGGGAGTTAATGGAGGACCCCTGTCGTGCCTGCACCTCTAATCTCTGTATATTTCCCCTTACTTAACTTTTGAGGGGTAGTCCCCTCATGAGGAAAGAAAGAGAAATCATAGCACTCCTCACAAGGCTGACATCTGAAGACTGAAAATTCTCCTTGAATTAGTTTCCCAAAGTGGTTGCATATATAGGTATAGATTGGAGGCAATTACGGACTGACAGCTGAGTAGCTGAGCCAATCTAGCTGTTTCTTATCTGTCCTGAAGGGGTCTGTGACCTCCAATTACTTTAGCCTCCTTTAGTGTATGGGTTGCTTATCACCGCAGTCTCTAGCCAATTCTGGAACAACATCCTATTACGTGTCAGTTTACTTAGAATCTATTTTAATGACTTGCATGCATGAAAACATTATAATGTGTTTAGCTAGTCCTCTGCTGATGAACATTTGGGTAGGGTCCAGGTTCTTGCTATTGCTTCCGTGAATATACTCATTGTTTTTGTGAACATGTGAGTGTGTGTATGGATATGTTTCATGGGCTAAATTCCTAGATTTAAAACTCAAAATAGGTTAGCACAATTTTTTTTGAACATTATACACTAAGCTTTTACTTTTTACATTATCATAAAGTAAAATTGACATTTTTATTTTAGTGTACAGTTCTATGAATTTTAAAGATTCATGCAGCCACTGCTATAACCAGGATACAGAATAGTCCATCATGCCAAAACACTCTGTTGTGGTGTCTCTTTATATTTACTCTTTTCCTCCCACCCATAACACCTGACAACCACTGACTTGCTCCGGCACATATTTTTAATGGTAACAACTTCTCTTTATTCACTTTGATTGATTGACAAAGCAATGGCTACTCTGTCAGAGATAGGTTCAAGGCATTAGTTGCTGGGTCTGCTAAGATCATGTTTCCCTGTTATTAACCCTACTGAGAAGATAAACTTAAAAAAATTTTTTTTTCAAAAACATTTAAGTAGAATAGTTTTCAAAATACTCTGGGCCTTAATAAGGTAAGCCTTATCAGTTTAGAGTTTTCTATCACTTTATTTAATTCCATGTGTTTTTTAAAACAATTATGAACCAAATCATATAATAGGTTAATGTGTAAGCACAGTCTAAATAAGAATCATAAGACAGACATTCTCAAATCTGTTCCCCAATTTAAGATCTAGAATATTATACTGCCTTTGGTACCCTGTGTTTTCATCTCTTATTGTATCTCCCCCTTCCTAGACCTGAGTTTGCTTCTTCAAACCAGAAGTCTTGAATATTGTTTAACATTTATTTGGGAGGGGGATAGAATTGTTTCTTTTTATATTAAAAACTGACTTACTCTGTGGTGGATGGAATAATGGCCCCCCGAAGACATCCTAAACCCTGAGATCGGTGACAGGAGGAATTTTGTAGATGTGATTAAGGACCTGTATCCTGGACTATCTAGGGGGGCCCAACGTAATCACAGTGGGTTTTTAGGAGAAGGCAAAAGCACCAGCGTCAGGAAAGGAGACATGCTGATGAAAACAGAGGTTGGGATGATGTGGAATGTTGTGGAATGCAGGCAGCCTCTAGAAGCCAGAACAAGCATGTGAGATGATAAATTATGTGGTTTCACGTGACTATGCTTGTGGTAATTTGCTTCAATAGGAAAATAATAGGAAATCCATAGGAAAGTAATACACACTCTTTATGTTTTTAAAAAGATCAATTAAATGCTCTAAGTAGAATATGACACTTAGATATTTTTATTTTAATACCATTTGACTTTCACAGAAGTCAAAAGACGAGTATAAGAAACACTTATATTCCCTTTACCCAGATTCACTGATGGTTAATATTTTGCTCCATTTGTTTATTATTTGCTCTCAATCTTTCCCTCTTCATTAAAAATATTTGAAGATACCTTTCAGATACTATGATTCTCTATCCATCAATTCTTTACTGTGTATTTCCTAAAAGTGGGGACTTCTCTTCCATCACCACACTACAATGACTGAAATCATAGACTGGGACTTTGAAGTAACGCTATAACCTAAAATTTATATCTATATTGCTCTGATGGCCCCAGTGCTGTTTTGGTGGTGATTATTTACCCCAGTCCAGGATCCAATCCAGAAGCATGTGCGGCAGTTAGTTGTCATGTCTCCTTGGTCTCTTGTAATCCGGAAATGTTCCTCCATCTTCCCTTGTCTTTCATGTTTTTGGCAATTGTGAAAAGTACAGGCTACTTACCTTATAGGAAATTTTTCTATTTTACTTTGTCTGAAGTTTCCTTAAGATTCAATTTGGGTCACGCATTTCCAGGCAGAAACACCACAAATGTGATATTGTGTCCTCCTCTGTGCAGCACATCAGGAGGCACAGTCAGCTGATCCCATTATTGATGATGTGAATCCTCTGCCCAGTTACTGTGTCCCCCCTGTGTAATTAATAAGTAATCTGTAGCAGGATACTTTGAGTGAGATTGCCTTCTCAACCTCGTGAGCCACCGTGTTGATTTGAGCCTTCCTTACTTCCATTTTTTTAACTTCCTTCTTTAAACACTGAGAAATCTGGTTTCCCTGATCTAATATGATATTTCAATCTATTTGAAATAATCTATCATATCATTATTTTCCCATTACTTACAATCAGTGTCATGTCATTTATAGTCCTAATGAATAGACATGATTCATATGCATATAATCACAGATCCTCTTCAAATTATGTTTAAAGTTTCCTTTTTGGACTTTTGTGTTGCCCAGAAATTTTCCACTTTTCTATAATGTCACTTTCAGTTTTATTTTTTAATTTTTTTGGGGGGGAGGGACAACTTATTGGAATATAAAAGTTTTATATTGTATATAAAAGGCTTACAATTTAGATAATAAAATAAACTACCCTTTAGTTTAAGAATTTCAGCTGACCCATAGGCATTATTACCTGGCAGGTCCCAGGGTTGGTGGCATAGCTATGATTATTCAAGTTCCAGAGAATATCACAAAGGTAACCAAAATAGATGGACCTCTTGTGTGGTAAATGTTTCTCTTTTTTTCCACGTGAGGGCACTTTGACTTCAGTGGCAAACCTGACACAGACTTCTAATTGATTCTAGTGATGTCTTAGTAATGGTTACTGATTGCTACCTCAGGAAGCTGACTAGCTGCACTTCTACCTAACTCAGGTTCAGGATGGGTCAGCCTTGGGCAGAACTGAGTTTTCTGAAGGATCATCTAAACTGATCAGTAGTTTTGCATTTCCTGGAGATGATAAATTTAAAATCAGAATCCACCATTTGGCAATCTAGCTTGACTTGATCAAGGACAGAAGGGTCAGGGAAGAGAGTGGTCATGATGAAATCAGACTGATGAAGAGTTTCTCAACTATGGGAACAATAGATGTAATAAGAACATCCTGTGGAGGAGAGGATAGCCAAGGAATAGTATCAACACACTATGAACCCAAGAAACACCAGAAAAAGTTCTTAAAAGTATCTGACACGCATTCCCAGAACAAGCAGAATGGTTATACACGTGGGCTTGGCACCAGACAGACTTTGATTTGAGACCTGGTTTATTGAATGACCCTGTTTATTCAATGACCTTCAATGACTTATTTATTAAATGACTGGCTAAGTTGTTTAATCTCTTTTTTTTAAGATTTAGTTTCTTTCTCTATAAAATAGGGATGACAAAGGTGCTGATATTACATGGTTATTGTGAAGATTTATTAATGTGTGCCAAGCTCAGTAAATGTCAGCTGGCTATAACTTTACAGAGTTTATCCAATAAAGAGTTTAATTTGTCAATTCTTAGTTTTTTGAATATCAAGAGAAAGCATCAAAAGTGATAGCTCTTTAAATGGCAAGGTTGTCTTTAAAACAATAGGATTATGACTTGTAACTATGTGGATGGAGAGAATGTGTGAACTCCCTAGTGGTGATGGTGGTACAGCTGAAGAAACTTTTGTACCCAGTAGAGTACAATGATATTATATATTGTGTGGACATATCCCCGAACATATGAGACATATGGGACATATCCCATAGTGAGCAATACCCACTATGGCATAATTGTGAGCACATAAATCATAGGTCTTTTTTTGCAATAGTTGGTAGAACTATCATGTGTCCAATATATGATTACATAGGAAAATGATTAGGAAATGATATTAAAAGGGAAAAATCAGGGTCCTACTGGCTGACTCCCTTAATCACTAACAGTAATTAGGAGGCACATAAATTCAGGTCAGAACTCCTGCCTCTCTCCAAATAAAGTACAGCCCATGGGCGCTGGGTCTGTAAAGCTGGTGTCTATCCAGTACTCTAAATCTGGAGACTGTTCTTGTTTTTGGCCATGGCAGTCATGTTTACTCCCAGCTTAGTTCCTGAGCTTGATCTCTCTGCCTTATGTTCTCAACATTGACTTCCCTAGTATCTACAAGTGGCATCCACCATTGGTCTCTGAAGCCTGATGCTCCATGCTTTAGGTCTAGGATATCAGACATGTTCAAAGGGTATCTGGGATTTGTACCTTCTCCAGGAGACATCAAGGGAGGATGGGTTGGTGGGGGGGGAAACTTCTGATTTGACAGGATCACTTCATGCCTTATCCAAGATGCAAGATGGCTCCAGATCACCAGACAGAAGAATGGCCATACTCCGGGACTTGACTGGAATGTAGGACCCGGGAACTTAACTCACTATGCCTCTCTTAGCTGCCTGCTACCTGGATTTTAACTTCATAGCCAGATCAGCCAGTTATACAAAGCAGATTCAGCTCTAGCCCACATCTGAATAACAGACATTATCATCTACGCTCGGCAAAAACAGAAGCGTGAAATGTGAGTCAGTTGTTTTATTCCACTTCCTGGTGGAGAGAGACAGTTTCTCATCCCTTATGAATCGAGTCATTCAGGAAGAAACTCTATTCCAGAGAATTATTCACACAGTGATTGTGGCTGCTCCCAATTAGATGCAGGCTGATTCAGGAGGCAGGGTCCTGACACGGTGGGAGCGGGCTGGGCGGGGAGGGCTATTGCACAGCTGTTTCTGGCCATCATGCCAAGCTGACCTCTTACTCGGTCTCCTCACACTTGTATTTCTCCCTGTAGTCAATTATCCCAATTATAATTACTACCTATTTAAGAGTAGCCCAATCAGGTTTTTTTTTTTTTTTTTTTTTTTAATGCTATATCCACCCCATCCCAACACACATACTCTCTTTTGAGGAGGTGGATTCCAGCCAGTGGAGGGCATTTTCTGTGCTGTACCCTGAGATGCTGCCAGTAAGAGAGACTAGAGGCAAACTCAGAAGCAGAGTTGAATTGCTCACCATGATGGGGGTGGGAGTGGGGGGCAGAAAAGAAAGTTCCACGGGGGAACATACAGGAAGATAGAGATCACAAGACAGCAAGGTCCAGAACTGCTTCACAAAGGACAGAGAAAAAAAGGCAGGTTGGAGATCAGACACTTCCTAAGAGAATTTGGAGTATTCCACTGAGGTGTGTAACCACAGAAACCAAACTCCTTCCTTCATCTCCTTTACAGAATCTTAGTCAACATTTACATTGCTCAGTGATGCTTTCAGTGCAGAGAGGATTTTCTATTTATTTATTAGAAAGAAGAGCAATGCTGTGTCTAGGATCAAGGTTAGCAGGAGGCCAAAAGAGAGCCTGCTTGTGGGGATAGCAACGTTTGAATTACTTGTGTAATTACAGTATTTTTTTTTTTTTATAAACTTGGTTTGTTTGTTTGTTTTTTTTTTTTAAGATTTTATTTATTGATTTGAGAGAGAGAGAATGAGAGATAGAGAGCATGAGAGGGAAGAGGGTCAGAGCGAGAAGCAGACTCCCTGCTGAGCAGGGAGCCTGATATGGGACTCGATCCCAGGACCCTGGGATCATGACCTGAGCCGAAGGCAGTCGCCCAACCAACTGAGCCACCCAGGCGCCCATACAGTATTTTTTAAATGCCTGTTTCCCTGCCTAATCTATAAGCTCCAAGAAGATAGGAATCGTGTCTCCTCTTGGCACATCCCCAGCGCCTAGCACAACATTGGCACATAATAGGTGTTCAAATATTTTTTGGATGAATGAATATACAAATGCATGACTCCACTCGATGGCTCCATACAACTTCTGATCTCCAGCTGAAGTCTAGAAGACAATGCTTCTTTGTCCCTTTGCCCAAGTTCTGCAGGGCACATTGGAAGATTGATGATTTGGAGGATGGTGGGTCTCATAGCAGCAGCTTTTAGGGCAATGCTTTAGAAAGTCACTCTTCTGTCTTGATAAGGTGGTGCTGTTGGCTGACAGCATAGCTGAAACACTATGTGAAGGAAATAATACAAGACATCAAGATACCAACTTTATTTGAAGTGGAGGAGGCCAATCTGATTTCCATAAGTATTAAAGTCACAACCTTGCTCTGGGATTTTGCATGCTGATTTATATGGGGGGGGGGGGGAATAAAGCTCTGCTGGAAGAATTGCGTTAAGTTCTTTCCCTCTTTACCCCCTGGGAGCTTCCATTGTGAAGAGGAGTTGAACTCCCAGTTGTACCCAATCATAACACTTAGGAGAAAATAGAAAGTAGATGTAGTTGCAATAACCTTCAATTTTTTCCTTGGGCTAAGATGAAACTTATTAAATTGAGAAGGAAACTCTCTAGGCTGCAAAGTGTCACAAAAAGAGAATGGTATTTTGAGTCAGAAGATGTGGGCTGAAGGCCCAACTCAACCACTTACCAGCTACGTGAGTTTGGAGAAGTCAGTTTGAATGCTTGGAGCCTCAGTTTACTCATTTGTAACATAGGAATATTACTATGATGTGTGTACATGACATTTTGACTGAAGAGTTTTGATGTGGCTGTTTTGGCTTAGCCATTTTCATGTGGCCTAAAAAATAACAAGTCCTTTATACTTCACTTTTTTTCCCCCAAGTTTCAAAGCAATGTGTATATGAGAATCTTTATCCCATTCCTGTGTTCCACTCCAAGCCTGGCCCAGGAGGGGAGATTAGAATCAAAGGTGAATGAAAAGACTATGACATGTACTACATGCAGAATTTGAAAATTAAGGGGGAAAAATGATTTTTTTGGGGGGGGGGTTGCTACTTATTACAAAAACAAAACAAAACAGAACAACAACAACAAAAAAACCCAAAAGCAACAACTTCCATCTACCTAAGTAGTGATGTAATTTATATGAGGGGAGATGTTTTGTTTAGGAAAATATATTGAAGCTCTCTTTGAGAATGGGTTTGGTCTGAAAGGAGGGAGAAAGCAGAGAAAAAGAGACTGAGAGAGAGAGAGAGAGAGAAGGCTACGTTGCCTTGCAAAATAAATTAAAGAAATTGTGGGGTTTCTTGGGAGCAGTCTCAGAGAGGGAAAGTGAATGTAAGGAGAGAAGGGAGGAGGCCCAAGGCAGTGGCAAACTAAGTCCTAAAGAGGAATTCCCTGTGACAGAGAAGGACAGTCAGTCTCTGGGTGCTCCAAATCTTCCTATTTTAACTGATGTAGATCTTGCTTGCATTCTCAACTTCAGAAAGCAATAATAGAAAGTATAATTTCAGCTGTATAAAGCCAGTAATACCGAAATGTGGGAAGATGAAAAAAATAAAGAGCAAGAAAAATATTCCTAATTAACAATATTTCTTCATATTTGTAGTTTTGCTACCATGTGTCTAGGTATGGCTTTTGTTTTGTTTATCTTTATTTGGGACTCGGCATGCTTCATAATTTTGAGGATTTATGTCTTTTTTCAATTCTGAATATTTCTTGGATTTTATTTTTTTGCAAATTCCCTCTTTATTCTTTCTACTTTGTCCTTCTGGGACTCCTATTTGGCAATGTTGAACTTTATCTGAGATCTGTGTTTCTGGAAAGCAGGATGGTTAAGAACCGCCCACCCCCAATTCTTTTGTGTTATGGAAATAGCTAACCTTGAAGGACCACCCTGCCTGTGTATCCTCTGATATGAGACCTGTCTCTGTTCTTCCTTATGATTCCTATAAGACTCTCCATGACTCTCTTATTTACCTGCCTCTTTAAACCTCAGGTCTCATTCCTTTTCGCTGAGACACTCCCAGTCAGTGAATATTCATTTATTGCAACATTCTATTTAAAATCACCTCCCAAATTTTTCAGTTCACTTTGTTCTTGATATGTTAAATATATGTCGGGTTAATGTTCTTACTCATCTCTCCATATTTCTGCTTCTATTTCATAATTTCCACCTCTTTATTTCTCAGTGCTGCATTGTTAGTAATTTGTTCAAATCTATCCACTAGTTCACTCATTCTTTATACAGTGCCTAATCTGATATTTAGACAGGTTTTCATTTCTAAGAGTTCTCTGTCTATTCTTTTCACATTCTATTGTGTTCTTTCATTATGATGTCTTTGTTTTAAACATACTTCTATTTTTGTCTTATAGATGGCTCTCCAGATTGTTCCCAAATTAAGATGGTGTAGCTTAATGATTTTTTGATTTTATGATGGCACAAAACGACATGCATTCAGTAAAAACTGTACTTTGAATTTGGAATTTGGATCTTTTCCTGGGCTGGTGCTCTGCTGTATGATTCTTGTGATGCTGGGTAGGGAAAGGGAACTCAGCTCCCAGTCAGTCTCTTAATCATGAGGGTAAACAACTGATACACTTAGAAATATTCTGCATCCATACAGCCATTTTGTTTATCACTTTCAGTATAGAATTAAATAAATTACATGAGATACCCAACACTTTATTATAAAATAAGCTTTGTGTTGGATGATTTTGCCCAATTGTAGGCTAATGTAAGTGTTCTGGGCACACGTAAGGTGGGTTCGGCTAAGCTATGACGTTTGGTAGGTGAGGGGTATTAAATGCATTTATGACTTGGATATTTTCAACTTATGATTGGTTTATTGGGATGTAACTCATCATAAGTTGAGGAAGATCTGTACTTTCTCCAGACCTTGACCATCTTGAATTGAAATCAGTTAGTCGCATCTGCCAGTTCTCCCTCATGGTAGATTATTTCCTTGTACAGTTTGTAACGTCTTTACTGTGAAGTTATCTTAGTTTGTTTGGAGGTGGTGATTCCTGTGCGCTCTGAATTGTAGAAGTATTCCTACAGAACTAGTTTGAGTTTGCTTATGCTTCAGTCCCAGTCGCTTCACAAATCCTAGACCAATTGTAATGTTAAACCATGGTTTCCTGAAATGTAAGGGTAGTGAAAATTTGGATCTCGTAACCTTAGGTGTGTGTATGAGCTTTGATTTCTCATGACATATGTAACTTTTTTCCACCTAGGGTCCTGGTTACCGTCAACACCTATGGACACTTTCCGAGGCTAACTGGATAAGGGTTATTCTAGCCTCATTTTCATGATAACTTTACCAAATTTCCAGCTCATTTTGCTAGAGGCATGTTTCCAGTTCCTTCTTCATATCAGCTTCCCACACACATAGGCTTTTAAAATTATTTCCTAATAAAAACAAAAACCAAACAAAACTCAGATCTGTTACTCTAAGGCTTAATTTGCCAATAGCCTTCCATGGATCTCTATACAATTTCCACCTTTCTCCTGCTATCATAATATGGGGATGAATCATGCAGATAAACCCAAATTTCTAACCTTGATTTCCATGATAAAGCCTTCCTCTATTAACTGAGTTTTAAGAGATGCTGGCCCAATTGTAGTCAGTAGTGGCAAGAGCAAACTAAAATTTTCTAATGTCAGGCAGTGGAGGAAGAATGTCTATGTGGGGAGGGAATTTGGAATCTTATAATTGAAATTCCAAGAGATTTCCCTTCCCCTTGCTAGTTATTGTTGCTACCACCATGCTGACTTAGCAGGTGGCAACTATCCTCCATGCATCTCTAGGTCACACACTGTTCACCTAAAGCAGAAGGAAAAAGAAGTCAGGGACATAAAATGGGGCCAAGAATGAGTTTTTTACAAGAAAACATACAAAGAAGTCCTCACATTGTTGCTATGAGAGGGACCTAAATTTGTCTCTAAGCTTTCCAATAGCTAATTCAAAGAGGGCAACATACTCAGTTACACATTTCACAGTGACTAAGAGATAAGAGCAAATAAGTCCATCAACTGAATCTTGGGGTACCAATAAATAAGGAGAGCTAATGTGAGGGGGAAGTTGAAAGAAGTATTTTGATATATATCTTAGCTTGAGCTGCTATAACAAAATACCATAGACTGGTGGCATAAATAACATTTATTTCTCACAGTTCTGGAGGCTGTGAAGTCCAAGATCAATGTGCCAACAGATTCAGTTCTTGGTGAAGGCTCTCTTCCTGGCTTGCAGATGGCCACCTTCTCCCTATATCTTCACATAGTGGAGAAAGGAAACTCTGGTGTCTCTTCCTCTTCTTAAAAGGGCACTAATCCCATCATGGGGGCTTCACTGTCATGATGTCATCGAAACATAATTATCTCCCAAAGATCCCACCTCCTAATGCCACCACATTGGAGGGTTGGTGCTTGAACATATAAATTTGGGGGCTGGGGGATACAAACATCAGTCCATAATAATATGCTACTTGGAGTGGGGAATATGAGACCCCAAAGTTTATGCTTGAGAAAGAATAAATACTACACTGCCTTTTAAGGAAAATGGGTCTTTTTTTTTTTTTTTTTTTGACAGAGAGAGAGATAGCGAGAGCAGGAGCACAAGCAGTGGGAGTAGGAGAGGGAGAAGCAGGCTTCCCGCCAAGTAGGAAGCCCGACGCAGGGCTCGATCTCAGGACACTGGGATCATGACCTGAGCCAAAGGCAGATGCTTACTGACTGAGCCATGCAGGCACCCCAGGAGAATGGGTCTTATGAGGTATTTGTATGGTTGAATAGAGTTTGTAAGTTTAGGGTCAGAGCTGAAGAGACTAAGAGCTACTCCCGTGGTCTTTCCCTGCCTTTCTCCTATATTTCACTTATCCTTCCCTCTAAATGAAAGTAGAGTGTGCAGTGGCACCAAGTATTTTTCAGCCTGTATGGAGAATCCACATATTTCCATCCAGGTCTGTTCTGACATTGAATTTCTCCTGGTACAGGCCCTTTTCTGTGTTCCTAGCTAATTGTTTTATTATGTCCATATTTGCTTTTCTATTCTATTTTTTATTTCCCTCTGATTTCTATTTCAGAGTCTCTCAACCCTTTCAGGTTCACATTACTCCTTCCTGTCACCATGCACGTGGGGCTGAATAAACAACCCCTTTCATGAGTGGGACAGTTTCATGAGAATCCCATAAATCAAGGGCAGGACTGCTAAGAGGTGAGTGAAGTGGTCCTGGGAATTCTAGCCCAAGGCAGATTTTCTCCAGTCA
Organism: Eumetopias jubatus; assembly: GCF_037043125.1. Classification (NCBI taxonomy): domain Eukaryota; kingdom Metazoa; phylum Chordata; class Mammalia; order Carnivora; family Otariidae; genus Eumetopias; species Eumetopias jubatus. The sequence goes on from NW_028274823.1 coordinate 36,634,133, forward strand.
TAACCTGGACACTGTCCTTTTCACTGTGCCTTTTTTTTTCTTCTTTTTAGGTTAGAGGTCCTTCAGGAGCCCTCTCCTAATTGGTTTCAACTTAAGATGGTATAGAGAACTCTTAGACCTGGGAATCATGAAATTTGGGTTATAAGGAGCTATGTTAGGTTGAGTAAGAAATTTACTTTCCTTCTCCAATCTTCATTTTCATGTCTGAAAAAATATTTGAAATATATTTAAACTTTCCAAAATGATATCTTCCAAATAAACTTTCAAAGATAATCTAATAGATAAAAAGAGAGTTGCTATATCCAAATGGAGGTTGTGGTTGTCATAATGGTGGGTACTGTCTTCTTCCCTTCATTCCCCATGAAACCCCAGAGCACCCCCATAGAATTGCTTAAACTTTAAAGAGCAAAGTTGGGAAAACCACTGGCCTAGATCAGAGAAAAGCAAAATTTTTCTGTAAAGGACCATGCAGTAAATATTTCTGTCTTTAGATATTATGTCATCTTTGTTGAAACCACACAACTCTGTCATTATAGGATTAAAAAGCCATAGACATTACTTAAACAAATGGGTGTGACTGGATTTGCCTCACAGGTCATAGTTTGCCAATCCTTGGTTTGCAAAATCCCTAGATGACTTTTGAGGTTGTTCCAAATATATGTAGACACATCATAGAGTTCAACACAGATATATGCATTTTGATTTATCAAAGGAGGAAACAACGTGCTCTCAATTAGTCAGTTTTCAGAGGATTTGAGTAAGTCTTCATCCCATCCTACTTTTGTCTCCATTGAGCCTGCCAGTTTAACGAGCCTGGGTACCATCTCGGGAGGATTCCTTCCTGAGGCTGCCAGTAGAGGGCAAAAGCAGACTTTTTATTCATCTGTTTTATCTTTGCAAATTCACGCTGGTCTGGAGTTGGGGTTACTCTTTTGGGTAATGTAGGCTCTCAGAAATGACATAGAAATGGCTGACATGATAGAATCAGTAGACAAGACCACTTAAGCACTTATTAGAACTGTATTCCATCTGTTGAAAAAATTAGAGGAAATACGGAACATAAGTAGAGAAATGAAGAATATAAAAGATGCCCCAAATCAAGATTTTAGACATGAAAATTATAATGGCTGAGGTGAAAAATGCACTGGGTAGTAATAATGGCAGATTAGACATAGATTAATGGACCTGAGCACATAGCAATAGACATTCCCAAAATGAAACACAGAGAGAGATTGGTAAAATTGAGAAAATGAGTGAACTATTAAATGAAATCAAGCAGATATTACAGAAATATTTGTGTAATTGTAGTCTCTGAAGGAAGAGAGAATAATATTTGAAGAAGTAACGGCTAGAAAATTTCCATATTTGATGAAACAATAAAACCTCATATCCAAGAAGCTCAACAAACCCCAAGTACAAGAAACATGAAGAAAAATACAATAAAAGAGTTAGAGTCACATGGCTTAAAACCAGCAATAAGGAAAAAGATCTTAAAAGCAGTAAGAGATTAAAAAAAGAAGACACATATATAGAGGAACAAAGATAAGGATACCAATGCGTTTCTTGTTAAAAAAATGCATGCAGTAAAACAATGGAACAATATCTTCGAGTGCTGCAAGAGGAAAAGCTTTAAAAGTAGAGTTCTTTGTTCAGTGAAAATACCTTCCATGAAGGCAAAATAACAACTTTTCAAACACACAAAAGCTGAAAGAATTCATCACTAGCAGACCTGCACTATAAAAGATGTTAAAAGTAGTTCTTTAGGCAGAAGGGAAATGATGCCAGCGTGAAATCTGGATCTGCAAGAAAAGGAATGAAAAACACTGGAAATAACTATATTATTAAATGGAAAGACTTTTTATTATTATTTAAAATATTAAAGGCATAATCTACTGTTTAAAGCAAAAATAATAACAATATATTGTGGAGCTTATAACACATGAAGAAGTAAAATGTAAGACAATAATAGCACAAAGACAGAGAGGAGAAAGCATACTGTGATAAAGTTCTTATACTATACATGAAGTAGTATATTATCACTTAAAGATAGACTTAATAAGTTAAATATTTATCTTATAAGTCCTAACGCAACTACTAAAAACACAACAAAGAATTATAGCTAATAAGTTAAGAAAAGAGTTCTCAAATTATAGCTCTCAAATATGCAAATAATCTAAAAGGAAGATAAGAAGAAAAAGTTCCAAAAAACACAGAGGACAAATAGAAAACAAATAACAAGATGGTGGGTTTTAACTCATCTATAGTAATAATCACATTAAATGTAAATGGACTTAATACCCCAATTAAAAGTCAAAGATTATCAGATTGTATAAAAAACAAGACCTAACCATATGCTGTCTACGCGAAACCCACTTTAAATATAAACACCTGAATAGGTTAAAAATAAAATGATAAAAAATATATTTGACTCTAGCAGTAATAAAAAGAACACTGAAGTGGTTATATTTGTATCCAGCAGAGAAGATTTTAGAGCAAAGTATATTAGCAGGGATAAAGAGTATCTTTTCATAATAACAAAGAGGTCAATTTATCAAGGGCCATGATATGCTTATGAGCCTGGTAACAGAACTTCAAAATCCATAAAGCAAAAGTTAATAAATTTTGGCCAGTACAGTAAGCCAACAACAATACATAAAAGGCATCCAGATTAGAAAGGAAGAAATAAAATTTTCTTCACAGAGGACATTATTGCCTCTGTACAAAACCCAATGGAATATACAAAAATGCTACTAGAATTAATATTCAGCAAGATCAACATGCAAAAGTCAATTGTATTTCTAAAAGTCAATTGTACTAGCAACAAATAATCAGAAATTGAAATGATAAAACAATACCATTTACCAATACCAACAAATAATCGGAAATTGAAATGATAAAACAATACCATAGCATAGAAATATTAAAATGTCTGATAAGATATGCAAGACCTATAAAACAAAAAATACAAAACATCTTGAGAGAAATTAAAGAAGATCTAAATAAATTAAGATATTTCATGAGTTTGGAAGACTTAATATTGATAAGGATTTAATTCTCCCCCAATTGATCCAGAGATTCAGTATAATTGAAATAAAAATCTCAGCAGTCTTCTTTGGTGCAAATTGACAAGCTGTTTATGGATGGGTAAGTCTGCCTTTGGAATGTGGGGAGAGTAGAAAGGGATGACAAAAGGGCATGAGGAAACATTTCGAGGGAGATATATATATATATATATATATATATAAAATCCTGATTGTTGTGATGGTCTCACAGGATATAGATTTAAACATTTATCAAATTGTACACTTTAAACATATATAGTTTGTTGTATGTCAATTATATCTCAATAAAACTTTTTTAAAAAAGATTTTATTTATTTGTGAGAGAGTGAGCATGTACATGAGAGAGCCCGAGTGGGGTGAGAGGCAGAGGGAGAAGCAGGCTCTCTGCTGAGCAGGAAGCCTGATGTGGGGCTTGATCCTGGGACTCCGGGATCATGATCTGAGCCGAAGGCAGCTGCTTAACCAACTGAGCCACCTAGTCGCCCCTCAATAAAGCTTTTTAAAATGTCACAGTATTAGGAGAAGTAGTAGACCTTTGTAAATGTCAGGAGAAGAGTAATTGTGATGAATTCTTTTTATTGAATCTATAAACTCTCAATTATAGGATTTGATTTAGACTGCAGTAATTTTCAACAGGGCACAGACCCTTGAGATGGAATGATGTAGTTAATCTCCATTGTCTATATCTGCCCAGTGTCCTTTATTCCCTTTTTCTGTTAACATCATCCCCTCCTTCTTGGAGAATCTTTCTCTTTGTGGCTACCCATCCACAAATTTGTGGTAATACTGCCCGTCACATTTCCTTAGCCATAGGGGTCATGTCAACCAAAGCTAGCCAGTTGTGCTGCCCTATCACTTTTCATGGTCAGTGGTCAGTGAGGTTGATATAAGACTCAAGCAACAAAAACCCATCCCTAGGAGATTTAAATATAGACTTGAATATGGATAGACAGAGATCTAAAGGTATACTGAGGACAGATGAGAGAAGGCCTCCCTTGTTTCTCAGGTCAATAGCTTGATTTTTATAATACAAATTTTAACTGTGGGTAGTTGTATGCAGGAACCATGAGGATATTCACTTATCTCATTGCATATATATTTTATTGCACCCTCACTGTGTGTCAGTTACTGGTCTAGGTGTTGGGAATACAGTGGTGAACAAGCAGCGAGCAGCATACTTGAAAATGAATAAAGAAAGGAAAAGTGTAGGTGACGTTGACTGAGATCTTAGATCTAGTCCCACCTGAGATCACATCCATTTTGCTTTTCCCAGTCACAAAAAGTCATGAGATTTTTTTCTTTTGCTAAAGACTGAATTTTGTTTCTGTTTCTTGCATGTGACAGACTCTGACCAATGTGGAGGGTGAAAAAGTACCTTAGCAAGAGCACATGTAATTTGAAATGGTATGTTAAATATATGTACTCTTTTGGTAATACAAAACACAGAAAGTGGAGCTAAAACAAGGTCTCAGCTAATGGAGATACACATAATAGAGAGTGAGAGTGTAATGTAACTGTTGTTTTTTATTTTTTTATTTTTTTGTTTTCAGACGTAGTATTAATAGTTACCATTTTTTAAGCACCTAGATCTATCAAATACTTTCAAACATAACATCTCTTTCAATTCTCAAAATCGTACTTCAAAGAAGGTAGTAATCGTTGGTTAGGATCTTGACAGGGTCAAATAAATAGCACCTCTCTTCGTCACCTAAGTTCTAAATAACCTGAGAAATAAGAAAAAAGAAAAAGAAGAAGAAGACAAATATCACTTTTCTTACTATGGAAGATGAAATCAGATGATTTTAGATTAGTAAGAGACACAAATGCCTCCTTCACTGAAACCATCTAGTTACTTGGATGCTGGACCAATGCTGACCTCCCAACATGGGGGCTATCCAAAAAACACTTACAGCAGAGAAGAGTGCACTTCCAAGAAAGAAAATGGAGAATCTGAGTCATTTATTCTTACCAAGTTTACTCAGATAGATCACTTCACCTCCGCTAGGACTGAGTGATTAAAGAGATAGAGAAAGGCCAGAAACACATCCCTACTTGAGCTCCCCCAACAAGGAGGCAAACTTTAAGAATAGGGAAGTGTTTCCTAAACATAGTTCAATTTTACACATGAGGAAAATGAGACTCAGAAATGCTAAATAGATTGGCCAAGAGCACACCTTTAATAAGTAGCAGGACCAGAAATCAAGGTCCAGTTGACCACCAAGTCCATTTCTTTCCACTACCCTCTGACTCTTTGTTGTTCTTTAAAATGTTTGTGTACAATACTACTGCTAGGAATTTAGCTCTATATCAGCCTAAGTGCACAAAGATTTCTCTAGGACATTTGCTGCAGGATTTTTTGTTGGAAAAAAGTAAAAGCAACTCAAACGTCCTTCAACAGGGGAATCACTAAATAAATTATGGCACATCCACAGTGTAGAATGGTTTATGACAATTTTTTAAAAACAAGGACAATCATCTCTGTATTAAAAGGGGTGGACAATCTAAGATATATTTAAGTAAAAAAGCACATAACAACAGTGTGCATAGTGTGTTCCTCTTTGGGTAAATTTCAAAAGTATATATTTACCTATACATAAAACATTTCCATAGAAATATAAAAGCAACTTAATAATGGTCACCACTAGGTGATGGAAGGAGTAGTGGTCAGGGTGCATTGGGTTCTACTTGAAACATTTTTTATAGATATTTTTCTTTTTTGAGATATATTTCACATACCATAAACTTCACACATTTACAGTGTACAATTCAGTTGGTTTTAGTATATTCGCAGGGTTGTGAAACCATTACACTTATTTAATGTTAATTCCAGAATATTTTCATCACCCCAAAAAGGGCATACCATTAGCACTCACTCCTTACTCCTTCATATCCCCAACCCTGGCAACAACTGATCTATTTTTTGTCTGTAAGAATTTTTATATTATTGACATTTTATAGAAATGGAATTATAACATATGTGGGCTTTTGTGTCTGGCTTCTTTCACTTAGTGTAATGTTTTCAAGGTTCGCCATATTGTAGTATTATCAGTATTTCATTCCTTTCTATAGGTGAATAATATTCCATTGTATGTGTATATACCACATTTTATTTATGCATCCATCAGTAGATGGATGTTTGAGTTGTTTCCATTCCTTGTCTACTATAAATGCTGCTATGAACACTTGTGCACAAGTTTTTTTCTTCTTCTTTTTTCCTTTTCTTTTTTTCTTCTTTTCCTCTTTTTCTTTTTTTCTTTTCACATCAGCAGTCTAACACATGCTTTTTTGGGAGTGTCATCACTGCAGTGTGCACGAGTTTTTGTGTGGACATGTATTTCCAATTCTCTTGGGCATATCTAGGAATGGAATTGCTGGGTCATATGATAACTCCATGTTGAACTTTTTGAGGAACTGCTAAACTGTTTTCTGAAGTAGGTGACCCATTTTATATTTTCCTTCATTTTTGGAGGATCATTTTATTGGGTATAGAATTCTTGGTTGGCAGCCTTTTTCAGCATTTTGAAAATGTCATGCGACTGTCTCTGACCTCCACGGTTTCTGATGAGAAGTCAGTTGTTAATATTATTGAGGATCTCCTGTAGGGGTTGAGTCACTTCCCTCTTGCTGCATTCAAGATTCTCTTTGTCTTTTGACAGTTTGATTATAATGAGTCTAGATATAGATCTCTGTGAGTTTATCCTACTTGTAATTTGTTTAGCTTCTTAGATATGTGGATTAATATTTTTCCATTGAATTTAGGAAGTGTTTCTTTCAAATATGCTTTCAGCCCCTTTCTTTTCTCTCCTTCTGGGACTTTATTATATATATATATGCTGTTATGATTGGTGCTGTCACAGAGATCTCTGAGGCTGTTGGGGTTTTTTTTTCTTTCATTCTTTTCTTTCTGTTCCTCAGGCTGCATCACCTGAATAATCCTATTTTCAAGTTTGCTGATTCTTTCTCCTAGCAGCTCAAATTTGTTGTTAAGCCTAACGAATTTTTCATTTCAGTGACTACTTTTCAATGTCAGAATATCTTTTTTCTTTTTAATAATTTCTATAACTTTAATTAGTTTTTTAATTGATATTTAGTAAGACATCCTTCTCATGCTTTCCTTTAGTTCTTTAAACATAATTTCATTTAATTTTTTGGACATATTTTTATACCTGATTTAAATCCTTTGTCCAAAGGTTCCAACATCTAGGCTTATTTAGCAACAGTTTATGTTGAATGTTTTTTTTTTCCCCTGGTATGGGCCAAACTTTCTTATTTCTTTGCATGTCTGATAAGTTTGCCGCTTAAAACTGGACATCTAAAATAATATAATATGGCAACACTTGAGATCATATTTTACCCTTCCCTAGGGTTTGTTGTTGTAGTTGTTTGCTTGTAGAGTAGTTTCCTGAATTAATCCTGTAAAGTCTGTATTCTTTGTCACCTTTGGCCAATGATAGCTCCCCTTGGTTAGCTAATGATTAACCAGAAATTTCTTTAAATGGCTGGAACCAATAAGTCTCCCAACTTCTGCCAGTGGGGTCTGTGTGTGTTTTGAAGAATACTTTTAATGTTCAGGCAAGTAATTTACAGCTCTGCCTTAGTCTTTATTTCCTGCTTACAAAGAGCCTCAAGACCAGCTAGTGACAAAAGCTTAGGGTGGGGCCTTCTTAGGTTTTTCCTCGGCATATACACAGCGTTGGCATATGTACAACTTTACACATGTGCATGGCTTTCCTGATTCCCAAGAATGTGTTAGAGCTTTTCAAAGCCTCCAGTGGACATCTCATTCCCTACCTTTTCCTTTTAACTTTTTTGATCAGCTTCTTGTTAACTCCAACTTCTATTATGCCTCAGGAAACTGTGTTGTTAATCAACTGTGACTGATTGTCTTCAGCAAACACTCCCAGGAAAAAGGCTGTTGAAATGAGAGTGGTCTGAGTCATGTCAAATAAAGACAAGCTTTGCAACTGAGCATTTCTAGGGAACCACCAGACAGGTCAAATAATGACAATTCTCTAAGAAAGGTGTTTTTGGGGAGCCAAACCCATTCTGCCTCTTCCAGGAGTTGCCAAGCTGCTGGTTTTCACTGTTTGAAGCAGCTCTTTCTCTTCAAGACTTCTAAGAATTTTGCAGAGGAGAACGGGAATAGGACAAATTGAAACACCACAAATCTTACTGTTCTTACTGAGATTCAGCCATTTATCTTGAAAGAACCCTTTATGGATTGTTGCCAGTCTTTGGTTAATTTCTAGAGTTTTGAAAATGTTGATTGTGGCAAGTTTTGTCAGTGTTCTTGTTGCTTTTATGAAGGAGCAAATTTTTGGATGTTCTTACCCTACCTTTCCTGCTGATGTTGTTTTCCGTAATATTTAAACTTTAAAAAAAATCCATAAACGTGTATAAATTTTATTTTATATTATTTTTTTAAAGATTTTTATTTATTTATTCATCAGAGAGAGAGAGAGAGCACAAGCAGGGGGAGCGGCAGGCAGAGGGAGAAGCAAGCTTCTTGGTCAGCAGGGACTCAATCCCAGGACCCTGGGATCATGATCTGAGCTGAAGGCAGATGCTTAACCGACTGAGCCACCCAGGCATCCCAACATGTATAAATTTTAAAATAAAAACAAATAATACATCAAATAAAGTAAATAAAAACATAAAGTAAATGTTGACAAAGTTCTGGGATCTTACAAATACTGTTTCTCTTTCTATGTAAGTTGGGGGTGGAGAATAAACTCTAATGTCTGGAAGGGTGGTTGTGGATCCATGTGTCCTAAACATAGGGTTTCCAGCTAAAATATAGGATTCCCAGTTAGAATTGAATTTCAGATAGAAGCAAGTAACATTTTAGTATAAGTATGACCCACATATCAATTGGGATATAATTATATTAACATTTCATTAGTTATTTATCTGTAATTCAAATTCAACTGAGAATTCAGGGTTTTGTCTGTTTTGGCTAAATCTTGCAACCCTACTCACAAATAATAGAAATTCTGGGACTGCAAGGAACAGGAAAGCCTTCCTGGCTCATGCTGAGGGAGAGTGCTCAGAGTGTGTTTCAGTTGTCAGCTAAAGCTATGGTGGAGTTAAGAGAGCCACTGACTGAATGTGACTTGAGAGCAGGTGACTTTCCAGCTGTGGGGATGGGGAGAAACAATGTGACCTAGAGGGAGGGGGGGAGAGGGAGAGACAGAGAGACAGAGAAAGAGAGAGAGAGAGAGAGAGGGAGAGAATTACCTGGGAAACTTTGATTTTTTATTTTAAAAATTTCTGTGCTACTTGACTATCTTACAGGTAAGCATTCCTTTAAATTTTTTTAAAATTAAACTTAGGGGTGCCTGGGTGGCTCGGTCAGTTAAGCATCTGCCTTCGGCTCAGGTCATGATCCAGAATCCTGGGATAGAGTCCCGGGATTGAGTCCCGCATCAGGTTCCCTACTCAGCAGAGAGCCTGCTTCTCCCTCTGCCCTTCACCCTGCTCATGCTCTCTCTCTCTCAAATAAATAGATAAAATCTCTAAAATTAAACTTAATTTTTTTAAATCAAAGTTTTCATTGAAGTATAACACATACAGAAAAGTGCACAAATCATTAGTATACATCTCAATAGTCTCATTAATGATAATGAATCCTTGAGTTTATGTTAATTAACACTACATTCATGTTTTAACCAGATTTGAGATGGAGCATGTAGCTTTGAAAGCTTTTTTTCTTATATTTTTCCTAGAATCCTTACCTCCTCTTAGAGACTTAGTTGCTCCCCAGCCCCCAGGATTTCACTCATCTTAAATCTGCATACTGAAGTATTTGTTTTTCCTGGACTATTATATATCAACTGTCAAATACTGGTTTGAATTGTGATCTGTCTTGATCTGGATGTGCCCTGTCTCCTCAATTTTACTGTGATTTCCTTGCTGTAGGAACCAAGTGTGTTTATCTTTACACCCCCACTCCCTAGCAGGGAGGGAACTGTTCAGCCATTCACTGAGTTTTGAACGATAATGGTGATGACTGGCATTGATGCCTAATGTATAGAATTAGCTCCTTAGTAGTCCTTGGATTGTCCAAGCTTGATTCTAGTTGAGTCAAACAGAGAGAGTTCTTCCTGAGTTCTTTTTAGCCCTAGGATTGTTTTCTGTTCTAGTGGGACTTGAGGCAGAGCCATGGGTTTGAGCTGCTCATAAAATACTTCCTACATTGTTGCCAATGCCAATCTCCCATCTTTCCCCAACCTCACATGGGAAGATTGTTATAGGCAATTTCCAAACACTTGAGGCTTATTTGGAAACCTTTGTATCCAGAGAACTAAAACCTGCCTGCCAGTTGAACCCTTGGATAGTGAGGATTCCAAATCTTGTTTGATTAAAAAAAAAAAAATGTACTGTTGACTTTAAAACGTAACCAGAAAACTAATACAATGCAACTTAAAATGCTTTCAGTAGGCTTTCTTACCACAGCATCCCAGTTCCTTTAGAAGATAAGCAGCCCCTAATAAAAATGCGTTAAGAGATTTTTGTCTTGAAACTTTTGAAATTTTGTCTTGAACTTTTAAGATGGTTCCTGTTAATTTTGTTTTATTTTCATATAAATTTACCCCAAGTTTTATTCTATTCTTATTTTCAGACCCCTCATTTATATGCATGTCAAGACTATAGGAATTGAGTTATCTCTATGCCCCTCAGGTATTTTTCATTTTTTTGTTTTGTTTTTTTACATGGGGCTTGAACTTACAACCCTGAGATCAAGACCTGAGCTGAGATCAAGAGTCGGAGGCTTAATGGCAGACAGAACCACCCAGGTGCCCCAGTATTTTGCATTTTTAATTGAAATCAGAGGTTTACCTCAACCCAGAATGTACAGAATATCTTCCTAGCTAAGAACTGGGAAAGAAGCTCAGGGGTGGGCCATTTTCAGCACATTAATGCAGAGGCTATTTTGTTGTTGTTCATAATCCATTATATGTCCCTTAGACAAGAGCAATTTTCTTTCACGGTTCTCCTGGTCTAGACACACCTTTCCAATCAGATTTATTCCATAAATCAGGGAGGCCTTTACTTCTAATGATAAGGAAGAAAATATTTCATAGAGTTCTGTTATTGGCTAAACCCCGCAACTCCAGCTGAAACCAGAGTGGCTTTTCTATAGAAAAATCAAGACAAGTTATATTTACTTGAATCTTTTCAAGAGCAACAATACTTTCCACATATTCTCAAAACCTCAGGAGTCAGGCTGCCTGGCTCCAAGTACATCTCTGGAACTTAACAACTCTATGTCCATGTGATGAGTTTTTCTAACCTCTTCTGGTTCCTCATCTATAAAAATGAATTTCATAGAGGTGTGATGAGGGTCAAAGGAATACTGAGATAAAACACTTAGCACACAATGCAGCAGAAGCTCAGCAGATGGTAGCTATTGTTTTCATTGTATTTGGCTTCTTGTTCAAACCCACTGAGTATCTGAAGACAAAAGAGAACTATCACCAAGTCTTTTAAACCTCTGTCCTTAGCAATACTCATATTTCTGTTAAGGCCTTACTGTTTTGCCAATTAAATTGCAGTTATGTCTTCTCACTTGTACCCCACAAATAAGACCCTTCTCCATTTCTTGTAATCAAATATGGCAAAATCTTTCCAGCAGAGAACTAGGAAGAAGGGTTGAAAGGGAACAAGACCAAAATAAACTAAACAACCTTTGTCTTTTTTTCCAAGTATTTCTGGCAACGCAAGACTGGTGTTAATACTAGTTAAACTGAGTGCATTCAGAGAGATACAGGGAAATGCTTATCTTCACGCTGAGTTGAAATTTTCATCTCAGTAGGGTATATACACATTAAACACTGTGGCATTAGGGTGAGCTGCTGGTACTCTCCCAATATTAGCCTTCCTGTTAAAAGAGGCTGAGGAGTTATTGTGAAAGTCTTTTTTTTTTTTTTTTAATCTGCATAAATTCCAGGCAAGATACACCCTGGGGTTAAGTAGAAATACTCCTAGTCAGGGGGCAGAGAACAAGTCTTTGTATGACCACAGAAGTTAAATGTACCAACGAATATTACTAACAATAACTAACAAGCACCCCTGGAAAATTATCCCAAAGGTTACCCAGACAACAAATACATAACAGGACTGATGACATATGGCCCAGCAGGTGTGTGAAGTCTGTCACGTCCTAGGGCAATCATCCCAGATGAAGAAACCAATGGCAACCTGCAGCTCTTATATTCATGTTTCTCAGGCAATGAACAGTGTTGTCCACTTTGACTATAATGGGATTAATCCTCCCTCATTTTGCACAAAACTACTTATTAAGGGATGGCCAAGATAAATCTGATGAATTTTCTCCTTGGCTACTTTTCCAGTGGATACTTTTCTCTTCACTTGCTATCTTACAAAATTTTGAGAAATCAAGGAAGTTGGCTATGACCTGTGGAAACTTCTGGATTTATTGTTAGAAGGCACATCAAAATACATAAATGCTATTATCCACAGTTGTGCAGTGAACAACATATGCAGCTGTACATGATGACCCTGAATGATTATCTGTTCGTGAGTCTGGAAGAACTGAGTATGTGTAATTCAGCCCCTTCCTCCTACTTATTTGGGATTCACCTTTCTATAGAGAGATCCTTTATATTATAAATTGTACAAGGGAACCCTCCTTCCCCCCGGAGGACTGCAGATTTCCAGTTCTATCTATGATTGATTAGGTAAGTTTAATTCTGGGATACAGTATTAGAAAGCCCTCTTTTGCCACAGAGCTAAATCCCATTCTCCAAACAGCTTGCTCCTTTTGGCCTTTGTCTGATTCTCAAGTCTTTTCTCAATGGATGCGGAGCCTAGGCGGAGAAACAGACAGTAATATATACTGACCCTTTAAAATCCCAACCTTCATCATTTATTGAGCTACTACCATGTGCCAGGCTCTCTAATTGCATCGTCTCATTCCATCCTCACTATGCCTGTGAATTTGGCATCGTTATCCCCATTTTAAGAAGAATTAAGGTCAGAGACATTCAGTGAGTAGGGGTAGAGCTGGGATTTAAGCCCACAGCCCTCTGACTCCAAAGCTCACCCTCTTGTGGTTTCCAAATAATTTTCAAGGGCAGCACATTCTTTTTCCCCCTAAAAATGAAGTATTTCAAGCCAACACCGGGACAGAAAAGCGGGGGCGCTCCGGCTCTCCTGTGGGGGGCGCTCAAGAGACCCGTCTCTGTCTCCCTCTGTTCCCCGTGGTAACCCCAGCCTTGTCCAAGGTGGCTTTTCTGAGCAGTTGGCAGACGACTGCCTCTCTGGATGGCTAAGGGATCTTTGCAACGAGGTCGCTCACGCTGGGGGGACTGCCAAGAGGTGGGTGATGGTCTCAGTTGTCAGGCCCGGGGACAGCCCCGGGGACAGCCCCAGGGAGCTCAGGCGCATTCCTGGGAACCAAACCCCTGCCTCACGTGCTCTGTGCCTCGGGCCGCTCTGGTCCCAGCCTGCCAGGCTGTGAGGACAGCTCGGCTCTCCTTAGGCTGCCCCCTCAGGCCAGGCTGGGCTAATCCTTCGCCAACGCGGGCGGTGCCGAAGGGCCGACGGGAAGGGCGGAGCTTCGGAGAAGCTCCTCCTCAGCGCACGTGGATGCGGAGGGGCACGAGGCACGGAAGAACAGTCAGTCACATGTGTTAGTCTTCCTTTTTGTGCGAGTGAGAGGTCTAATGCACGAATCCTGCAAACCTGGGGAAGGACTTGGCGGTAGGGGAAGATTCCCGACTGCTGCCTGGGCTGGAGGGAGTGTTAGTGAGTTCGGCCTTACTGTGGGAGATCCGTCATGGCGCTGGCGCGCACGCACGGACGCCCCTCCGGTGGGGGGGGTGGGGTGGGCAGAGCTGGCCTCAGTCCCAGGATCGTTCTCTGAATGTTTTTTCCATTCCCTTCCTTTCAGAGGAGAATAATTTCTGAGCCTTTCTAGTAACCAAGTCTTTGTTCAGTAACTAAGAAACGTGGCTTTGTAGCAGCCTCTAATAATTATTCTCATGACTTTCATCTTAGGCAGCTTTTGCATTTCTTAATTAAGCAGAGACTGCTTCCATTTCAGAAGGGTTTTGTGATTTTAATTTACATCTTGATGGATTCTGCCTGTGCAAGCTCTGATGTTGCTTTTATTTCCGGACTAAGACGGTCGCTGACAAATGGTGCACTTGCCCATGCTTGTGTTGGTCTGAAGCTCGACGGAGGGCTCAGCTGCCCCCTTCAGGGATAGGGGGGAAATTCAGGGGGCTTCTACCGTGATGATCCTCCATGTGGAACAAATCCGTCCCCGAATTTGGTGCTTTAAAACAACTGTATTATTTTGCTTATGATTGTGTGAGTCAGATTTAGAAACGGTACGGCGGTCCCTGCGGAGGTCTCCCCAGCCGTCGCTCTCGGATGTCAGCCAGGGCTGCGGCCATCCCAAGGCTCGGACGAGCTGGAGGTCCAAGGCGGCTCACACACCTGGCTGACAACGACGCTGGCTGTTGACCGGGATCTCAGCTGGGGCTGACCAGACGCCCACGTGGGGCTTCTCCAGCCTGGCGGGCCCAGGCAGTCAGACTTCCCCACGGTGGCGAGCATCCTAAGAGAACCAGGTAGAAGCGGCGTAGCCTTTACTGGCCTCGCCTCAGAAGGTCGGCTGCATCACTTCCCCTGCATCCTGTTGCTTATAACCGAGGCACTAAGATAGGCCCAGGTTCAAGGGGAAGGAACACAGACCCCCATGTCTTGCTAAGAAGAGTGTCTAGAAATTTTTACACACTACCTACATTTTCTAGAATAACAGCTCCAAGAGAATTAGACTACTCCTCCTTTCCATTAATTTTCCAGCTATTTAAGTCCTGAATTTCCACTTACTTTTCTCTTTGTCCTATACGAGAGTTTATCCAGTTTTCCTTTTTTTTACCTTTAAATTCCCAGTTTACAGAGAAGAAAAAAATATATTTCTGCTATTTATCTATTTGTTCTTGCATGTGACAAATGTGTATTATGTGTTTAGCATTGTACTGGAAGCTGAATTACAAATGGGTGCCACCCCCAAGGAATGACCGATATGGCAAAGTGAGAAATAGAGCCGTGTGTTTTCAGTCATGTGCGTGCAACTTGCAATCATAATGACTATTCCAGGGATGAGAACAATATCGTGGGAATTGGAAGGCAGCAGTTATTTCTGAGATTGAGGGAAGAAGGAAGGAGAGGCAGGGTTTAAGGAGTCTCAGTGGGGCCAATCATCGTGGCTATTTCAGGCCTAGACCTCACAGCCGCCTGTAGAAAGAGATCCATTCTGGAATTTTTTACTTTCTGCTCTCTGCCTACAGGTCTACCTGGGAGGGAATGGATGTCAATAGATGGTATTTGACGAGAAACCCAAGACTCAGAGTCTAATGAAGCTATAAAGTATTTCAAATATACAAGACTCTGGCTTTGCCATGTCTGGCCCACTCTGCAACTTAAATGCAAACAACTCAATGTGATCAGTGAAGTGTCTAAATGGGCATGTCTCTTTTCCTGTGTTCACTGATGTGAACTGATCACAGCACTGCTGAGCCCCTACCGTGCTCCGGGAACATGCTAGCCATAATGGATGCACTGGTGAACATGATATACTGTAGCAACCTTGCTTTTGGAACATGGCTCTGTTTTGGTCCAATGTGTCAGATCTGAACTTGCATAAAGGACTAGAATTGATTAGTATTCAACTCAAAACCAGGTGGGAGTATTCACTTCTGGAGGGAATTTGACTTGGTTTGAATAATGTAAAAAATTGTCCACCCCGCGCATGGTGAGAAGGACACCACTGGAACCATGTGGGGAGTCCTAGGATGCTGGTGTCCCTGCTGGGACCACTGAGACTTTCTGGTCCCATGGGACTCAGTGGGGATTCCCTAGCTGCAGCTTGTTGCCAGATTAGATGCTGACTTTGATAAGCGTGCAGAGAGCAGAAAGCTCCAAAGGCACACCAGCCCCAATCTTTCTTTTTTTTAAATTTAATTTAATTTAATTTTTAAATAATTTTTTATTGTTATGTTAATCACCATACATGACATCATTAGTTTGTGATGTAGTGTTCCATGATTCATTGTGCATAACACCCAGTGCTCCACGCAGAACGTGCCCCCTTTAATACCCATCACCACAGCCCCAATCTTTCTTCCAGGGGTCATGGAGGAAAATCAACTGGCCATTAGTGGAGCACTCATGAAAACAAGCCTCCTTCTTAAAACAAAAGCTAACAGACTTCAGGTCATAGAAAAATCTCAGTAAACAAAGAAACCCTCAACGTTATATTCACCTTCATTCTTCTGATCAAAATAATGACTCCCCTCTCTTTTTGTAAGAAGTGTGTCTTAGTCTACTTTTAAGATGTATATTTTACATTGTTTACTGTGATTTGCCTTGTTTTCAAAATGTGTATTCAAATCATTTTTCAGAAGTGTGGTTACTTGTGAGCAGAAAAGTCTCCCTTTGCTGTAGATTCTAAAAGAATATCTGGAAGGGTGGAGTGGGCAGAGAAAAGTGGAGTTCATTCATGTATAAAGAGAATATCTAGGGGCGCCTGGGTGACTCAGTCAGTTAAGCGTCTGCCTTCAGCGTCATGATCTCAGAGTTCTGGGATCGAGCCCCACGTCAGGCTCCTTGCTTAGCCAGGAGTCTGCTTCTCCCTCTCCCTCTGCCCTGCTCATGCTTTCTCTCTCAGTCTCTCAATAAATAAAATCTTTAAAAAAAATAGAGAATCTAAAACTGCTATTTTAAGAACTGAGGTTTGGTAGTACCTGGCTACTGCTAGTGGTCAGCTCTTGCCCTTCTTCCCACGTGCAGTGCTTATATATTCTATAAGGGCAAAAGGCCTATTTCAAAATTTCTGAGTCTGAGGCCTTTGATCAAACTGTCACCTGTTGGACCTCAGCCCCCTGATCATCTGCCTGGAGACTCTAGGATTAGAGGTAATGGTAGGAAAATTGGGGATATGGGCATGTGCTGCTTATTTCTTTCAGCCTTCCAGAAAGGGAAGTCTCAGGGACAAATTTAGATGAAAAGAGGGTTGCCTGGATGCAGGAAGGGAAGAAAATAAAGTTTTCTAATACACTCTTTCTGCTTGTAACCTGCCATCTAAGTTGACTTAAAGTCCCATAATTTAGATATTTTCAAGGCTAGAAATCCCAGTTTTGTCCAGAATTGATCCCCTCTTCCTCCCAAAAAAGGGAGGGAAGAAAGAAATGTAGCACTAGGAGGTAAGACTGAAAAGGCTGAGACAAAAGCAAATGTGATTCTCCACACTTCCCCCAATAGCTCTCGTCACATCTTCACAAGAGATGCAATATGGCTTGGATGTGCTGGGGAAGGCTGGGGTTCCCATGGTGCCTCCCCTCCTCTGCCCTGCAGCCCCTCACCCCCACCACAGGGCTACTGTATCAGTTGTCTCAAAGTGGAGGTCATGCAACTTCGGGCTTGAGGTGGGAGAGCACAGAGAAGCATTGTGAGGAGACAGGGCTGGTGGGACGCAGAGACCTCATTCAAACAAGATCGTCGTAGGCCAATACTGATCCCTGGAATCTGCCAGGAGTGAATTCCAGACTTGGCTGAAGGAAGCCTGGGACACTCAAGCTCTAAGGTGGTCCCGAGGCCATAGAATTTGTACCTGTAGGAGGTGGGCTGCTAAATCCCAACAGGTTTCAGGGGGACACGCTTCAGTGGTCACCTCAGAGGTGGCCACAGAGGCCAAGGAGGCAGGGGAGGCCCTCTGGGAGAGCAGAACCACAGATGGCTGGATTGGCTTGGTCATGCTCTTTCTGTCTTGCAGGAAATAATATGTGCTAGGGACCAGGGGTGACCGTTTTTATTGGATTTATCTTGTTTTTTTCTTGATGAGACTTTAGGTTATTTTTACTCACGGAGGGACATTTTGTATTTTGTGGTAGGATGAGCTTGTTTTGAATAATGTGTTGAACATGGGATATGGATGGACGTTGGAACAACAAAGAGGTGGACTGTGGAAGACAGTAGTTGGGTAGGTGTCAGACCAGTGATCTTTTTCCTTTTCTTTCTTGCCAGCAGGGCCATTGTTTTGCTTGAAAGTGACTCAGGCCAGGGGGCGCTCTTCCTAATCTGAGGGATAACACTGTTGTTTCACACTCGATGTGGTAATCCCATTCCCTCTGCCCTCTGCCAATGGTTGGTTTTACCTATGAGTCTGAATTTCATTCCAGCTGTGGAGGAGTAGTGGGTTTCTGAGGAAGGTTTCTTCAGAGACAGAGAGGAGGGGAGAGGAAGAGAGAGAGAAGACACAGCTTCTTTTGCTGCCGGAAGTTATTTCTGGATATAACTCCTGGAATGGCTGCAGTCTTCTTGGATCTACACGGTGCTCTCCCATGGACTGTCTGTTACAGAAAGAACCCAGGTCCTTGTTGGTGTCACTGAGTCTGTTTGACCCAGCGCCATGTTTCTTGTGATAGAAAATAATAAATTATTCTTATTTTTAAAACCAGCTGAATTAGACCTTGTAATTACTTGCATTCTAATTCCCATTGAGCATAAAGAAGGAAGACTACAGGATGCATGGTAATTATATTCAGAATCTGTATCTCTGGGCTGGTGAGGGAAGGTCTGACAGAAGAGCCCTGTGGGGAAATTACTGTTTCCTTGCTTGGTAAAAAAGTAGAAGAATGGTGTTGTCTTCTAGAAATTATGATACAAATTGCAGTAAAGGGTTATTTGTCTTTAGAGTCACTGAATACTACTTCTGAAAGAAACAATACGTGGTCTGATTAGATTTTTGGAAGGGTCACTTCTGAGGAGATCTGTGCCATGTTTTTCTTTTAGAAGCTCATTTCCAAACAAGGAGGATCGGAGGCAGGTTATTTGTTGTTTTTTCCCTCCTTCATAAGAAGAAAGCAGCCTGCGTCCTCACTTGAGCTGAGCGGGATAATAATCTCAATAAAACCTCCGACTTCTTAAGAGCAATTTCTCTCTGCTGAAAAGTTCCAAGCGGCTTACCTGAATTAGATCTTTCACCCCGTCACAGTGCATCTATCCTTGGGAGAACAAACAGCTACTCCTGCTAGGTCCCTACCCCCCACACTGATTGCCAGCTTGCTTTATGTAAGTAAAAATCAGATTTAAAGTTCAAAGTGGGGGATGCTACTCAGCAGAGAGAACAAGCTACACCACTTTCAACAACATGGATGTGTCTCACAGGGGAAAAAGAAGCCGGACATGGAAGAGAACATACTGTGTGATCCCTTAAAGCACCAAAGCAGGCAAAACTCACCTCTGATGTGGGAAGTCGGGACAGTGGCTGGCTACCCTGAGGCGGGGATATATATATACTGCTGGCAGGGGGTGTGAGGGAGCCTTCTGGGTCACTAGAAAGGCTTTGATTCCTGATCGGATCGTTGGTTCCCTGGGTGCGTATATTTTGTGAGAAGTCGTGATTGCGCAGTGCTTTGGGGTTTGTGTGTGTGTGTGTGTGTGTGTTATAATTCAATAAAAAGTTTGCTTAAAAAAATTACAAAACTCACCCTTAGAGGATATCTACTGAAATCCATGTATTTAAGAAAAACATGAGACAGCAGAAAATGAGAAGTTAGAGCTATTGCTTGATTTCTCCTTTGTATTCATTTTATTCACCCTAAAGCTGTTCAAACACCTGTTTTGGTCAGGGCTGTTGTTACAAGTGATAGAATCAGAATTCCAATTAGCTTTATTTCATAGGGAACTTGATTGAGTCACAAAATCTAAGGAAATGTTGAAACACCAAGCCTGGGAAAGAGCAGGGATGCAGATGGGTCTTAGGAATGACCAAAGCCAGGTTCTCAAAGAGCATGAGGACACTCTCTCTTGTCTCTGCTGCTCTGTCGGTATGTTGTCAGCTTCCTTCTGTTTGCTTGCAGACTGGGTAATTCCACGTGGCCAGAAGAAAACATCCAACTCTGCTGTGTACCTTCCAACTTCACTCACTAGAGGGAGACTGTCAGCATGGAGTCCCCAAATTCCCAAGCAAGGGAGTTAATAGCCTGCTTTGGACTGGGTGTCAACTCTTGTACAAATGAACTGTGATTAGGTTTGGTGGGTCATGTAAAACACACACACACACACACACACACACAGAAACACATACAGCAGTTCCCATAAGAAACATGGGTGGGGTGAGCGGCAGTTTCTAGCAAAACAAGTATGGTGAGTGTTGGGCTGCCAGTCCTTATAGATCTTTGCTAGAACTCTTAGCCTTGTTACTTTCCACAACAAGATGGCAATTCTATAAAGAATAGCTAAGAGGGTTGCCTGGGTGGTTCAGTCAGTTAAGTGTTTGCCTTCGGCTCAGGTCATGATCCCAGGGTCCTGGGATCGAGTCCCACATCAGGCTCCTTGCTCAGTGAGGAGTCTGCCTCTCCCTGTGCATGTGCTGTCTCTTTGTCTCTCTCAAATTAAAAAATCTTTAAAGAACAACTAAGAATTAGGATTAATTATTCAAGATTCAAATAATGTTTCATATTTGCAAATATTTCTGTTTCTTTTTAGCAAATGTGTTGAGAAGGCTGGCACAGGCTAGAGGGGCTGTGATTTTCTTTTTTGTTGTTGTGCCAGAGAGACCCTTGTTCTTTGGGATTCCTAAGGATGAGAGCCTCTCTTAGATGTCAGAGGTCAAGACAGAGCAGGGCTGAAGCCTGATTCCTGGGCCCCATGAAGAATGGCTGAGGATTCTTTAATAGCATTTCTGAAGCATCGTCTATGCTTCAAGCACTCTGCAGGTGATCAGAGTATGAAAATTCAACACCCCGTTTCCTCTGGTTTTCTCAGTCTGACCAGAAGCTGTTTGAATCCTGTCATCATCTCAACCCATTGACTCCAACCTTATTTAAGAAAAGTTTCTTTTTTCGGAATTGGCTGGGAAATGTTTACCAAGCCTCTCTTGTACCCTTTGCCTGTTACCAGTAACACATGTAGGGACATGATTGTCAGGATTGGGAGGTCAACAGACCTGGCTTTAAATCTTGGCTCCCTACTTGCTAACCGTGTCACCTTGTGATGCATTCACTCTTTGTAAGCCTGTTTCATTATCTATAAAATAAGAGTAATACTAAAGCCTGTGTCATTTCAGGTCGTTGTGAGGATCCAGTGAGGTTTTTTTTGTGAGGCTTTACACGTGCAGCCCTCTGCACTTGACCTGGCACAGAGAGGGAGGGCACTCATTTAATATTAGCCACCACGGTATCTTAACATTACTGTAATTCTGTGTCTCTCCAAAGGCCCTGGTATTCCGCCTTTGTGTTTGCCTGTGGTACAGGCCTGTTAGACCATGTGCTCCTTAGGACAGGGGCTGAGATTTACTTATCTTTCTAATGCCCTCAGCAGTAGCCTGAGGCCTCCATAAACATGCAATTGTTATTTGCTGAATTGACTATGTGTGTGTCGGACCCTTAGTGACCTCTGAGTTCATTCTCTCATATAGGAATCCAGCAGCTCTGCAGAAAGGACTTTGCATGCAAATGCCCACAGAGCCCTCCAAGCTCTGCCACCTCAGGCCACATGGGTATTTGCCTGTTGGAAGACAGGAACTGGAAGCTTTCCTTTCACGGGCTTGTCTAATTATGGTGGTGATGGTGACAGTGGACACGGAAGTCGGGGAGATGTGGCAAGGAAGAGCACCGGGTTGCAAATTTGAGCGTGCATTAGAATCACCTAGAGGGTTTGGGAAAACACAGATTACTGGGCCCCATCTTGGTAGGTCTGGGGTGGGCCTGAGAATCTGTATTTTTAACAAGTGTCCAGGTGATGCTGATGTGGTTGGCCCGGGACCACACTTCGAGCACCATGAGGCTCATAAAGCAATGGTTCTCAAGCCTAGCTCTACAGGAGAATCACCTGGGAGCCCCAGCAGAGATGAATCAGAATCTCTGGGACGTGGGTCCTGGGTTGTATTTCAGTGCTCCAGCTGATTCCACTGGGCATCCAGAGTTATAACCAGCGCGTTACATCAACCAAGACAAATGGAAAATTTAAGAGACAGAGATAGGGGCCTGGAGAACCTTGCACTGAGGGAGTATACACTGAAATCCTCAGATGTCACTTAGGCGTGATCAGTACTGACTGCCAAATAGCGGAAGAAGCCCCCCCGTATCTGTGGGGGCTCAGGTGTTGAAAGTGAGGAAATTGTTCAATTAGGCAGTTTGCGAATGTGCTGGGCACATGCAGCTGTGGAGGATGCCACCAGTGAAGATGCTTCAGTGTAATTGGGAAGATGCCCTGTGGGCCCCAGTTAGTGCTGAACGTGGTGAAGACTGAGCTCCGGCTGGGACCCTCCTCACAGGCCTCGGCTAACGCAGACATGGCCCCACACGGAGACCCCAACCATCAGCCTCAAGTCCCTGCACAAGCCTGGGATTCTGACCGCTGTCTGGAAACCTAGCCACTTTGTTACCGGTAAGTGTTCTTTTTTCTCTTGTTAAGTTTCCAAATGTACTTTTTTGATGGAAATGTATCTCTAGCTGATTAATAATCACCTACATTTATGGTGCACTGACGTCTGTTGAGGTTCACGAATTATTTTACTTAACCCTTCTAAAGGCCTGTGAATTAGGTACTCTTATTATTACGGCTTTATAGGAAATGGAAGCACAAAGTGGTTAAGTAACATGTCAAAGTCACATATTTAGCAAGCAGCAAAACCAAGATTCAAAGGCACATTCTGGCTGCAGAGTCTTCCACTCCATCAGTGGCGACGGCAGTGGTGTGGTCTGGAGACCCTTTTGGGGGTGGGGGTGGGGGTAGGAATGAGATCAAAACTCACGCCATAACACTAAGAAGTTATTACATTTCACTTTCATTTTTAGGAATTTTTCCAGAGAATAGATGATGGGTGACGAGAACATAGTTTTGTATTCCTGTATTAAAATGTTCTCAGTTTTAATTTCTAACACGCTAAATGTTGATAGATAAAACCTGCAGAAACCAAAGCTCCTTGGCGTTATCAACACTTTTAAGAGTGGTATTGGAGGGGCGCCTGGGTGGCTCAGTCGCTAGGCGTCTGCCTTCGGCTCAGGTCATGATCTCAGGGTCCTGGGATCAAGCCCCACGTCGGGCTCCCTGCTCCGCGGGGAGCCTGCTTCTCCCTCTCCCACTCCCCCCTGCTAGTGTTCCCTCTCTTGTTGTCTCTGTCAGATAAATAAAATCTTAAAAAAAAAAAAAAAGTGGTGTTGGAGTCCCCAAGAGCAAGAAGTTTGAGAACTGGTACTTCTGTGGTGAATGAGATCACCCACATGAAGTGCCAACCGGGGAGGGGGGTTTGGTCCCATGCAGCCCAGCTCCATTTTACAGATGGGGAAACTGAGGTCCATATTTCATGCAGCTTGCCTAGAGGCACACAGAGGGCAGCGCCAGAACCAGCACCAGGCCAGCTTCTATACTTTTTGGTTCTTATTAAAAGACACATGGAAGCATATGAAACATTTCAAGAGTTTATTTGATTAAACTGATTTGAATCGAGCAGCATCCAGTCTGGCAAAAGAAAGGAGCCCTGAGGAGCTGTGCAAAGTGAAAGACTGTTCCGGAAAGGAGCAGGAGCAAGGTGATTATACCGGGCAAAAAAAAAAAACGTGTTGTTTATTGCAAGGCTACTTTCCTTTAGGGGGTGGAAGGAGTCTGTCAGGCAGGTTTCCTAACTGGTGTTGGTCAGGTGATTCCTGATGGACTGGTTTAAGATTCCATCTCTGGGAAGTTGTAATTGAAGTGCCTCTGTTTGGTGCCATGGGACCTCGCAGAAGACCACTCTGGTTTTGGCCTGTTGGCTTGTTTTTAACAATTTTCACCGATGGGTTTGAGCTAGGAGACGATACCAAGTCTTTCTCACAGGTGTTCCTAGATTACCCAGGGATGCTAGAAACCCCCTTCTGCTTTCTGTGGCACATCCTCGGGGCACCTGGGTGGCTTGTCAGTTGGGCATCCGACTCTTGATCTCAGCTCAGGTCTTGATCTTGGGGTTGTGAGTTCAAGCCCTGTGGCAGGGTCTGTGGCATATCCTTGCATAGTAAGAAGGCTGAACCCCTGGTGGTTTTGGAATCTGTAATGTTCATTGTGCTCACATAGATTTCTCCTTTTAAGTAACAGTTCTTTTCTCAGAACATTTCAAATGGAATAAATATACATCAGTCAGCGTGGAGTGGCAATCAGCAATCAGCTCCCTGTTCATTCTGGCTGGTGACCCAGAGTCCCCCCCGCCCCCCCTCCCCAGTTCCCTGTAAAAGCAGCTCGGTGGCAGGACATCATGTGGGAGGCCTGGTCTCACCACTACCTGCTGTAACAGGCTTGATTTCTCTTAGAGTACAGATTCCTGAGATGTCTGTGATGAAGCTTCTCATTCTTTCCAAAATAAAGGAGGCCAGCAAAGTAAAGCCAGAATGAAAGAACTTGGCTCTTCCAAGGTGGATGTGCTTATGTCCGCCGAAGTTAATGAGCAGGAAGGTGGGCACTCCTCTGCCCTGTAAACACCCCATTCTTGCACGCCCCACCCCCAGAGCTGGTGGGGTGCATCCTCTCTGTCTTCACCCCCAAGAGCCATCTGCTTCCTCCCAACTTGCCCCAAGGCAACACAACTCTTGTGGGCTGATGGCACCCCCTGGAGGCCAGTGTGGGGAATTGTGTGACCTGCTTGGCAACCACCCAGGCCTTACCTCCCCTCTGAGGGGCTACTACTGCCCAGGTCAGAGTCCCTGCCTGTTCTGTCTCTTCCCAGGTACATTACATCCCCCCCCCCCCGCAACACACACACACACACTCACACTCTCCTTCTCTGTCTCTCTCTCTCATATGTGTGTACCCAGAGCCATGCACTCCCCTCTTTAACCCCTTAAATCATCTCCACGGTTAACCAGTTATTGCAGGGAGAAAAATAATTCCATCTCCCTTCTTCATTCCATTTATGTTGCCCAGATTTAACTCTGATCACATGTAACGAGACTCACAGGAGTGTTAGTGAAATTACTAAGGGAAAGAAATGGTACTGGCTTGTAAAACTGAGTGCAGACAAGAGATCATCCCACAGGGGCTTGATCTGGGTGCAACCCTGCAGGCTCCCAGGTGGAGTGAACAGCCAGGACATGCACAGGACAGAGGGATTTCCCTACTGTGGGGCTTTCTGTGCTAAAACTGGGACAGTTCTGGGAAAACTGGGACTTTTGGTCACCCTACTTCCAGGATTCCGTGGCAGCATGGGGCTCTCTCCCTCCTGCAGTCAGGAGAAGCAGAAGAGCTATGAGAGAGGACAGGAAGAAAACCAGCAACGCCTACAAGTTACGGGCATTTGGGGGACACCCACGCTTTCAGGTAGGAAGGTGTGCTAGTACCTGAGTTCCATTTAATGCTGGCCTAGGGCTGATTCCCTTTTTTTGAATCCCTCATAGTAAAATTCCCTAGATAAAAGCAATCCAGAATTTTTGCCAGAAAAACATTTGTGTACTTTATGACTCTAAATAGCATATGCATCTCATAAAGCTAAAAAGTAATGGCTACCTTTTTGTTGAGAAATAATTGACCTATAACATTAATTTCAGGTGCACAGCATAATTCAATATTAGTTTGTGGATTGACAAGTCTGGTTAACACCATTCACCATGCATAATTGCATTTTTTTTCCTTGTGATGAGAATTTTTTTTTAAAGGCTTTGAGAGGATTGGCGTTACTTTTTTTTAAAGATTTTATTTATTTATTTGATGGGGGTGGGGGGAGCAAGCACAAGCAGGAGGAGGGGCAGAGGGAGAGGGAGAAGGAGACACTCTGCCAAGCAGGGAGCCCGTTGTGGGACTCAATCCCAGGACCCTGGGATCATGACCTAAGCTGAGGTAGATGCTTAACGGACTGAGCCACTGAGCCACCCAGCCACCCTGTGATGAGAATTTTTAAGATTTACTCTCTTAGCAACTCTTGGATATATAATACAATGTTGTTAACTGTGGTCACTATGCTGTATATTACATCCCCGGGACATATTTATTTTATAACTAGAAGTTTGTGCTTTTTGACTACCTTCACCCATTTCACCCCCCCCCCTCAATTCCTGCTTCTGGCACTGTCAATATGTTCTCTGTATCTGTGAGCTTGTTTTTTTGTTTTGTTTTTTTTCAAATTTCATGTGTAAGAGAGATCATACAGTATTTCGCTTTCTATGTCTGACTTACTTCACTTAGCATAATACTCTCAAGGTCTGTCCATGTTGTTTGCAAAATGGCAAGATTTCCTTCTTTTTTATGGCTGAGTAACATTCCAGTTGATGTATGTAGTGTGTGTGTGTGTGTGTGTGTGTGAATTTATATATATCACATTTTCTTTATCCATACATCTATTGATGGACACTTATGTTGCTTCCATGTCTTGGCTATTGTAAATAATGCTGCAGTGAACATGGGGGTGCAGATATCTTTTTGAGTTAGTGTTTTTGTTTTCTTTATATAAGTACCCAGAAATAGAGTTGCTAGATCATATGGTAGTTCTATTTTTAATTTTTTGAGGAATCTCCATACTGTTGCCACAGTGGCTGCACCAATTTACATTCCCACCAACAGTGCACGAGGGTTTCCTTTTCTCCACGTCCTCATCAACAGTTGTTATCTCTAGTCTTTTTGATGATGTCCATTCTAACAGGTGTCAAGTGTCATCACATTGTGGTTTTAATTTGCATTTCCCTGGTGATTAGTGATGTTGAGCACTTTTTCAGGTACCTGTGGGTCATCTGTATGACCCACAGAAAAATGTCTATTCAAATCCTCTGCCCATTTTAAAATAATTGACATATAACATTAGTTTCAGGATTTAAATGGGATTGTTTCTTTGTTACTGAGTTGTATGACCTCCATATATGTATTTTGGGTATTAACACTTTATCAGATATATGATCTGCAAATATGTTCTCCCATTTGGTGGGTCGTCTTTTCATTTTGTTGATGGTTTCCTTTGCTCTGCAAAAACTTTTTGGTTTAATCTAACTTGTTTAGTTTTGCTTTTGTTGCCTTTGAAGACCAATGTCAAAGAGCTTACGGCCTATGTTTTCTTCAAGGAGTTTTATGATTTCAGGTCTTACATTCAAGTCTTTAATCCATTTTCAGTTAATTTTGGGGTATGGCATAAGATAATCCTGTTTCATTCTCTTGCATGTGGCTGTCCCATTTCCCAACACCATTTATTGAAGAAATTGTCCTTTCCCCATTGTATATCCCTGAAGCAATTGTTTATTCTTGAAACAAGAATATACAATTATAAAAAAAATATATACAATTATAAATTACAATTATAAATCCCAATTATATATTCAGTGTGTTTTCTTTGTCATTAATTGACCATATATGCATGGATTTATTTCTGAGCTCTCTACTCCATTGACCTATGAATCTGTTTTTATGCTAAAACCATACTGTTTTGATTACTACAGCTTTGTAATATAGTTTGAAATCAGGGAGCATAATGCCTCCCACTTTGGTTTTCCTTCTTAAGATTGCTTTGGTTATTTAGGGTCTTTTGTGGTGCCATGCAAATTTTAGAATTGTTTGTTCCAATTCTGTGGAAAAAATGCCATTGGAATTTTGATAGGGATTGCATTGGACCTATAGATGGCTTTTGGTTAATGGCTACCTTTTACTGAGCACTTACATGTACTCTGAAGAAATACACTGTCTTTTTATTATACCTAATTGGTAGATAAGAAAACTGAGTCTTAGGCAGATAACTTGCCCAAAGCAAATGGCAGAGAAACATTTGCACCCAGGTCTCTCTGACCGCCAAGCCTGTGTTCTTAACCACACGCATTTTTATCAAAACCACATATTGCTTGAAATTGAATAAATATTGTCCTCTACTCCCATCCCAATAATTTTTCCATAGTCTACAATTCATTCCCTAATAGTTTCTTGCCTGTGGCTTAGAATTTTGCTCTCTGATCAGTGCAAATGTCCTTCTGTAAGTTGCCCAGTCTGCTGGGAGAGATCACACTTGAGCTGTAGTCCTATGTTGGGCTGAGTGTTTCAGAGGCCCTTGGAGAGAAGCCACATGTGGTGGCTGGTGCTGATAGGGCAGGGGAATGACATCTTGGAAAAGGACCCCAAGTGCCTTATGGGGCAATGTTAGCTGAAGGACTTGGCGAAAGCTGTAGATTTTATCCTATCTGAATTCACTTTTTATTCCTTTATGTTTGCTATGTATTTCTTGATCCTTGACAGAAATTCAAACAACACAGAACAGAATGAAGCTAAAAGTGAAAATTTCTCTTGCTTTCTCCCCACCTCAAATCACACACCTCATTTAATTTTTCTGTAAAGATTCCCCTTCAAATAAACTTCACTCACATCCTTTTCTACTTCTAGGACTTACTCCTATGACCTTACTTTTTAAAGAATATTTAACTTCACCTATATGGGATGAGATCATATTAAGCTGCTGTTGCAGGGAAAGACAACAGATTTCTCTTTTGTAAATAAAGATCACCGGCAAAAAATAATCAGAGATTGAGTTGGAAATTCTTTAAGCCATTAGCATTTTATTTCCATTAGCTTCTAGAAACTAAATTAGCAAATTACGTTTTTTTTCCTGTAGCTCTAAATGGGGATCAAGTATGCCTGCATTCTTTCATTAAGAATTCGTCGAGTATTATTTCTGGTTGGCCATAGCCAGGCTGTGTACCATACCGTCTTCTCCAGTAGCCTGTTGATGCAGGAAGGAAAACTTGAAAACACAGCAGTCCTGGGTCATAGAAATCTGACGGGCGAGACCCCAAACTATTAGGCCCTCGTGATACGGGCAAACATATTCCTTCTTTCCCTGCTTGCCCAAAAGGTGGATCCCCTAAATTTTGGGGCACTCTGACCTGACCAATTTCTCTATGCTGTGGCCCCCAAACTTTAGGACTACCTCCGTGAAGGGGAGAAAGCCCGCATGTCCCGGAGATGGTGCCTCTCCTTTGCACTGCTGTGTCTATGTTCTGCAGGAAAACAAAAGACAAGTTAAAAAGAAACTGTAACCACAGAGCAGTGTTCAGTGCATATTTTTGTAGATCTCTTCCTAAGCTGTAATCTGTTATACTGCTGTGGTTTGTTTCAGTTCTTCCAACTAGCTTAAACTATTTGGTGGTTAAGCAGTTATGACCTTTCAGTGACTGAGCATGTAATGTGACAGCACATTTTTCTTTGTCATGCAGCGTGTTCTTTTTTAGCTCATATTTTTTGAATGGATCAACTTTGTTCCAATATCAAGGTTTCTCTTAAAACTACTCAGTCCTTGGGGCGCCTGGGTGGCTCAGTCGTTAAGCGTCTGCCTTCGGCTCAGGTCATGATCCCAGGGTCCTGGGATCGAGCCCCACATCGGGCTCCCTGCTCGGCGGGAAGCCTGCTTCTCCCTCCCCCACTCCCCCTGCTGTGTTCCCTCTCTCGCTGTGTCTCTCTCTGTCAAATAAGTAAAAAAAAAAAAACAAAACTACTCAGTCCTTGAGGAGCGCCCGGGTGGCTCAGTCGTTAGGCATCTGCCTTGGGCTCAGGTCATGATCCTGAGGTTCTGGGATCGAGCCCCGTGTCGGGCTCCTTGCTCAGCCGGGATCCTGCTTCTCCCTCTGTGTGCTGCCTTCCCTACTTGTGCTCTCTCTGTTAAATAAATAAATAAAATCTTAAACAACAACAAACTACTTAGTCTTTGTTACTTGAAGTGTCCTCACCTGAGAACTCAGTGTGTCAGGGTTTTCCACACTTGTAACTTGGGAGACATTGTGGGTTTTCCACTCATGTGTTGGGGGGAGGCCAACCTCGATTCAGGGCCCATCCCAGGGATGCAGGGAATTTCGGATTCCCCAGAACACAGTCACTTTCACAGATAAGGACACGCAGCAGGAGGGTATGTGGAAGACAGCTTTTGTTAATTACAATTTTGTTAATTACAATTTTCTTTTTTAAAAAAGATGTGTCTTTCATAAAAAATAGGCATCAAGCACTTACAGGGACTGTTCTAGGCACAGGGATGGGGGTGGGGGCGGTTACTGTGGTGAGAAAAGATGCACAGAGTCCCTGACCATATGTAGTTTACTTATCAGCAAGAAGAGCCCGATAATAAACAAGTACATGTTATTTACATTGTTGGGGTTTTAAAGTTAGAAATATAACATGCTTTTGTCACCAATTCAGATAATGCAGAGGAATATAAAGCGAGAAATGAGGTCTCCTTCCCAAGCTTCCTCCAATGCCTTCCTGATACATCACCCCTGTTGTAATTTAATGTTTTCGTTCCAGATTTTTCCCAAGCTTAGACAAACACATACTCCTATATTTATTGTGGGTGAGGGATCATAATGTACATAGTGCTTTAACTTTTTTCCTCCTTATCATGACATTACATGCAACTCTCCTCATCAGAACCTACTGCATTCTTTATAATGCCACAGTATGGATTTGCTAATCCGTTCCTCTATTGGTGGACATTTATATTGTTTCTATTTTCCTGCCATCACAAAAAATGCCGCAGTGAATATTCTTTTGTATTACATCATTTGTAATCCTAACAGTATTCCTATAAGCTAGGATCCTTCAGCCAGGATTTCTGGATCAAAAGGTATGCATATTAGATTGCTTTTTTTTTTTTTTCTGATGGTGAAGTCATTTGAAAGTCACATAGAAAGGGAAGGATGGGTGAAGAGTCATAAAAACAGAATACCCAGAAAAGCATCTCTTAGTGAAGAATGCAAACAGAACAAGATGATAGTATGATTAACCACAGAATGTAATTGTCCAATCTCCTTGGCAGCTTCTCATGAATTCCTTAGATTCCATAGTTGGACCAAGTTATCCGATCTGAGCACCATGAAATTATAGTTGACCCTTGAACAACACAAGGGTTAGGGGCACCAATCCCCCACACAGTCAAAAATCCATACGTAACTTTTGACTCCCCTCAAACTTCTAATAGCCTATTGTTGACTGGGGAAACCTTACGGATCACATAAACAGTTGATGAACACACATTTTGCATATGTTATGTGTATTGTATGCTGTATTCTTGCAATAATACCTAAGTTTTTCTTCATTTTTTGGATATTTCTAAGCTATGTGATTTGTCTGCAAGTTATTTTTTTCAAATTGTTGCCAGCGTCCAAAAACATTTTCTACAACATTTATTGAAAAAATCGGTGTTTAGTGCTATGGAACCCACGGTGTTCTGGATGGAGTCCGCTGTGGCATCAGGTGGGTCTTATTTGCCCTCACTCAGACTGCAGTTGATCTTTGACCGACATGGGCTTGAACTGCATGGGTCCATTCTATATGCAGATTTTTTTTTTTTTACAGTACTGTAAATATATTTTCCTTATGATTTCTTTTTGAAATTATAAAATATTTTAATATTGTATAATAAACCTAACATTTGTTTAGCTCTCATCCAGTGTTATCAATTCTGATTAATCTTCCACATTTTCTTTGGAACATTTTCACAAAATAAAATGTCACTGGAATGGTTGAAAACCTGCACCCCAGCTTTGCTTGCAAAAAGTAGTTACTACCTGAAATTTGTTTTTTATTATAGTTCTACCAAAGTACATATTTCATCACATGTCTGTGTATTCCAAAATATGGAATACATATTTTACAAACTATGAAGTATGAAGCTTATGCAAAATAACATTACATACATTTTCATTTTTGTGAATGCTTCCCTGTAATGCTTTTTTAAAAAAAATTTGAGTAGTGAAAAAATTGAGTGTTAAAACACAATGTAGTACTAGTTTCAGGGGTACAACATAGTGATTCATCAAATGTACACATTATGCTCTGTCTACCACAAGTGCAGTTACCATCTCTCACCACACAGTAATGGTGGTGAGAAATCCACAGTAGTGGATTTTCTTAGTAACCTCTTCTTTAGCTCTCTTTGTTGTAAGAATATAGCATATAATACACAAAATATGTCAGTCATCCGTTTGTGCTATGGGTAAGGCTTCCAGTCAACAGTAGACAGGAACAGTTAGCAGTTAAGTTGGTAGTTAAGTTTTGGAGTCGAAAGGTGTATGCAGATTTTTGACTCCGTGGGGGCATTAGTGCCCCTACCCCCCGTGTGGTTTAAGGGTCAACTTTATATGTTTTATGGAAGCCCAATGAACATTGTCAAATTCAAACCATCAGACATGTATTGAATTCTATCGTATGTTACATAGAATTTGTTTCATTCAGTCATTTAGTAAATGTTCCTGGAGTGCCTGCTATGTATCAGGCACTGAGCTGGGCCCTGGAGATTCCAGAGTGAAGCCAACAGACAACATCAAACTCAACAGGCTAGCCTGGGAGATAGCTATTAATCTCATCCCACCGACATAAAGCTGCCACTGTTACATAAGGTTTCTGAGACCTACCAGAGCCTCTGATGGAAGAGCACAGTCATGAAAGTCAGGAAAGATTTCCCTGAAGAAAGGTCTCCCGAGTTGAACTGGGAGGGGTTGGTTCATTAGGTAATGCTGACTAAGCTGAGTGAAGGGTTGTTTGGAGTTATTTAGGTAAGGGGATGGGAGGCCTGAGCAAAACCTCAGTTATGGGGAGAAACAGCAAGGCTAAGGGGCCACAAGAAAGCCAGGTGTCTGGATGGAACTTGTAGATCATGACTGTGATATTGCAATTTCTACCTTTGGTCTTCATCCCTGTTTTTGGCACAGAGCAGAGCCCCGGGAACTCTTGGAATTACCTAAATGATAGGAATGATAAAGGAGTCTTAATATTCATTACCCCTTTCAACCACATCTGAGTTTATGTTAAGGAGGTGACTTTTGGAAAGCACCTAAAGATGGGGGCTGGTTGCCAGGGCAACCAATCCTGTGGTTGGAGAGTTGGAACTTTCATTCTCCCCCCCACACCGAGAAAGGGGCTAGTGGTTGAATTGGTCACTAGTGGCCAATGATTAATTGATCATGCTTATGTAATGAGCCCCCATAAAACCCCAAAAGGGTAGGGTTCAGAGAGCATCCAGGTTGGTGAACAGGTAGTGATTTGGGGAGCATGGTGTGCTCAGAGAGGGCATGGAAGCCCTGTGCCCTTTCCCCATACTCTGTCCTATGTATCTCTTCTACCTGGCTGTTCCTGAGTTAATTCCTTTCATAATCTTGTGATTTCATAAGTAAAATGTTTCTCTGAGCTCTGTGAGTCACTTGAGCAAATCAGTTGAACCCAAGGAGGGGGTTGTTGAAACTTCCAATCTCTGACCAGTCCGTCAGAAGCACAGGTGACAACCTGGACTTGTGATGGGTACCTGAGGTAGGGGTGCAGTCTTGTAGGACTGAGCCCTTAGCCTGTGGGATCTGACACAATCTCCAGGTAGAGATGTTACTCATGAGTTGAATGTAGGACAGCCAGCTGGTATCACAGAATTTGTTGGTGTGGGGAACCCCCCTCCCACCCACACATGCACATTGGAATTGGGCAAAGAATCATGAACGAGCAAGCACGAGGCATGATGGGGCTGGGGAGGTAGGCAAAGCCCAGAACACGAAGGTCCCTCGAGGCCATGTTAAGGATTTTGATTTAT
Source organism: Eumetopias jubatus (assembly GCF_037043125.1). NCBI lineage: Eukaryota > Metazoa > Chordata > Mammalia > Carnivora > Otariidae > Eumetopias > Eumetopias jubatus. The sequence goes on from NW_028274823.1 coordinate 36,667,724, forward strand.
CCCAAGAGCAATGGGAAGCCTTTAAAAGGCTCTCAGCAAAAGAAGGGTAGGGGTAGAGCATGGGGAAGCATAATCAGATTTGCAGTTGGAAAATGGTGCTGTGAAAACAGAGAATGGGCATTAGGCAGGGGGTGTGGATGAGAACACAGAAGGGGAACCAGAAACAAGGCTTTTCTAGCTATCCAGTGGAGAACATGGCATATTAGACTGTGGTGGTGGTAGACTAGATGCTGGCCACGTGAAGAGATCTTCAGGAGGTAGACCTCCTGGGCTTGGTGGATTTGATGGAAGAGGGTTGTGTCAAGGGTGACCCCATGGTTTCAGGTCTAGGGGACTGGATAGATGGTGGAGACATTCACTGAGTCTGGGAGTACTGGAAAAGACTGGGGAGAGGGGATTTTTAGATTCTGCTTTGAGACTGGTTAGTTTGAGATGTCTTTGAAACAATTAAGAGGGGCTTCTGGGTAGGCTGTTGGATATTTGGCTCAGGAGCTCAGAGGAATGATGGGCTTTGCAGAGATCAATCTGCAGGTCCTCGGAGCAGATGTGGTCACTGAAGTGTGGGCCTGGGTGAGATCACCCAGGGAGGCTAGTTAGGCTGAGAAGAAGAGAGAAGCCAGGCCCCGCCTGGAGGACTGTCCATAATTAAAAACCCAGTTGGAGAGGGAGGCATTTGGAGGCCTGGGAGTAAGTACCTCCTTAAAAATCCCAACCCAGACATCACACTTGCCTCTCCCTTGCCTGCCCCTTTCCTGCTGGCCAGAGAGGAGAAAGGAGAATCAGGAGAGTTGGAAGTGAAAGCCAGGAAAAGAGAATCCCCCCCCGCCCCCGAGAAGGAAGCAGTGGTCACCATCTTTGGATTTCGCTAAGCGGACAAATAATCCAGACACTGAAAAGAGTGTTTGGCTTTCTCTGTGTGCCTAGGCACCATTCCTGTGTGAGGTGGGGAGATGAGGGTGTTGAAGATCACCTCATCTTGACTTCCTACTCTTTTATAGTTTCCTCGAGTGTCCTTGTCTTCACTCGTCCAGTCGGAGGGTCCTCATTGCCCATATCCCTCCTCCTAGGGCAGCCTCTGCCCAGTCTCACACCTTCCTCAGTCTGTCTTTTCGTGAGAGGGGCTCTTCATTTAATTTGTCATAAATGACACTCCTATTGTTGAATTTGCTTGATTGTTGAATCGGCTCCATAGCTGAGAAGCCTGTGGCCCGTGTAGGGTTCTCCTTTTTGGAATAATGAACGTCAGGAAGATCCTGCTGCGTGCAGGAGCCAGCACATAGAAATGCATGAGTGTCACTTCTTAGAAGCCATGGTGGTTAAAGCCATAGGCCCTGGAATCTGACAGACGTGGGTTCAAATCCCAGCTCTGTCACTAGCTGTGTGATGTGAGGCAAATTAATTAATCTCTCTGAGCTGAGCCACAGTCTCCTCATCTGCGAAATGAGGACCATAGCCAAACCTTGGAAAGTTATGACGAGGATTCTGTGGGCACAGGGCTGGGCCCACAGTCAACACTTGAGGATCACAGGGTGCTTTCTGCCACTGCTATTACTACTCATATCTGATTTTTTGTTGTTGGATTCTTCTGGCTTCTCCAGGAGGCACTTGGATTCCAGATTGGCAGTCTAATTTGTCCTCAGTCTGTTGGGAGGGAGGCACTGAAGTCTAAAATAATCTGCCCCCTTCCTGAAGGAGACCCTTTTCTCTGTGTTCCCCAAATATAGCCTGTATGAATCTCTAGCATTGCCCTGAGCACACCATACCTATGTGTCTGTCAACTTCCCTAGACACTGAAATCTTTGAAGGACCTTGTCCTAGCACAATATCTAGCACAGAAGGAAGGATGGCTCATGACTAATTAACCCCGAGCACTGAGCAGCCACGCAGATGCACCCCTAAGTTTGCAAGGTCTGGAGCAAGAATACAGATGGAGGCCACATAGAACGTGCCTAAAGATTTTAGTTATTTATAAAGCCTTACCACCCAAGCCTCTGTTCTTAACACTCTGCAGACTGAGCTGCAGAGGATAGAAGAGGCCGAGGTCCCCTAGGCAGTCCTTGGCCTGTGAACTTGAGTGGTTTCACGGGCCCCCTGGGGCAGGGGGGCCAGGAGCTGGGTATTGGCCCAGGCTCCCACGTGATCTGGACCCCCTGGAACCCATCTGAACCCGGCGGGGCGGGGGACGACTGACTTTTCAGGATCCCCGAGGAGTCAGGGCCTCCCAAAATTATTTGAGCCAAGCAGAGGCGAGGGAGACGGTACAGCTGTCTGCCTGGACATTCACTTGGGGGGTGATCTGGAGCATGTGCTTTAACCAAGCAGCACCCCCTTCTGTAGTTCTCAGGACAGAGACCACGACCCTTCTCTTGCCGTTGCCGGCACCATCCTGTGGCCCAATGGGCCCAATTAGATGGCATGTTCCTCTTCCCAATTCCTGTTCACTCAATTGGTAATTGAACTTTCAACAGTTTCCTAAAAGATCAAAAAGGGGAGGAAAAACCCCCAAACAAACCATGTTGTGGAGCTTGTGATATGCAGGGCCTGCTAGAAGGCAGGTGCAGGGCAGGCCCCCTCTTGCCCCAGTCTAGGGGTGCTGATGGTAGTACAACTCTTTTCCATTAAGAACAGCATCTGTAGGGGCATCTGGCCGGCTCAGTCGGGAGAGCATGCAATCTTGATCTCGAGGTTGAGTTCGAGCCCCACGTTTCTTAAAAAAAAAAAAAAAAAAGAAAATATTGCCCCCTCCCCCCTCAGTATCTATACATTCATAGTATAGGAGAGTCACCACTATTGTTCACCTGAGCTAGGGGCTGGGCCCCAGGGCCGCTCTGTGCAGACTGGCTTGACGGCTCAGGGCGCTTGCAGCCTGGCTGGGAAGACAGATGCCACACAAGTCACTGGAGCTGAGATTAGTTACAGGAAGGGAGGTACAGGGTAAAGTAGTCAGGGCAGGGACCAGAGTGGGGAAGTGTGCCCGAGGTCACACAGCTAGTGAGTGCTGAACTGGGAATGAAGTCTTGGTTCTCCTCCCGGATCGTTGCTCATTTCCTTGTCACCACCTGACTCAACCCCAGAGCTTTTGGCTGCCTCTCATGGAAAGCCCCAGCGGCAGCTCTGAGACACTCTTCAGTGGGCACATTTGTGAGAATCAGAAGGAGATACTGTCCTTGGGCTGTTTCCATCTCACTTCTAGGTTGGCGCCAATGGGAAAACTTCCCAGAACTCCCTGGCTTTTCACCCAACTGCCCAGAGCGGCCGGCACCATGTCGACAGTCAGGGAGCCCTCTGCATCCCACACAAGCTTACGCAGGCCTTGCTTCTTCCGTCCCGGTCCCTGGGTGGGTCACTCTGCTCTCAGAGCGCCTGGGTCCGCCATCTTGGACTCTGGTGGGTCAGACAGGACTTGGCTTTCTCTTCTTCAGGTGTGCCCTCTGCTCTCAGGGGGCAGCTCCTGGAGGGTCTGGCCTGGGCTGGTACCAGGGCTCAGTCCCTCAGCCTGGGCTGAGCCCTGCACTGCAAGGCGGGGTGTGGATGGGTCTCTTTTCATCTGCTGGTGCCATCGGGAACTGAATCATAGCTGATGGGCTGTGTGTCATCTTGCCTCTGGACACGTTGACCATGCAGAAAGCCGTGTTCTCTTGGGAGCCTGGACGGCCTCTGTTCCATGGGACATGAAGGGCATGAAGTATAAGGAAGGCAAAGGGAGGCGTCTGCTCATAACTAGCGATCATAAACTGTCCGAGGCTTCTGGTTACCTGGTGGGCCATCCTTCACACGCTGCAGTAGTTAAGAAGGGAGGATTCACACAGGTTTACTGGGGAGTGAGCTGGGCTGTGAGCCGCATTCAAGGAGGAGAGGTGGAGGGCGCTGCCCCCTCCACCCAGGTCTAGGGAGGGTGAGGTGTCCACAGCACCCCAGGAAGGCTCGCCATGTGTTACTGTGGCTGTGGGGGCATGGAGCCTGGAGTCGACACAGTCCGAGGAACCTAAAGCCCAGAGGCTGTGTCTCTCAGTCCTAAGGCATCAGAATGGGCAAGAGAGAGAGAGTTACTGCCAGGCTGATAAGAAACCCAGACTCCTCTTTGGCCCCGGGGTGGTGTTGCATGCCCCTTTGGGATCCTCTGAGGGGCCTGAGCTAGGAATATCAGCGAGGAGCCACTAACAAGGGACCCTGCCCAAGACCAGCTCCTGTGGAAGGAGAGAACTGGCTAGAATAGAAGGTGAGGGTCCCTACGAACAGCCCACAGATCAAGGCATGGACCCTGGCAGAGTGAGTGGTGGCTGAGATCGTCCAAAGAACCCAGGAAGACGGGTTACCAGGAGAGGGAGCTTTAGACGTCAGGCCCAGCTTGCTGGGAGCCTGCTTACAACTCGCTCTGCTGGGCTGGGTTTCCCGCTCCCAGCCCGGCCCCCAAACCCCAGAGGGGAAAGGAAGGAGGGAAACCGACCACCCTCTATTTTTGGAAGGAAGGTGACCCTTAACCAGGCGCCGGTGAGGAGCAGGGAAGAAGTGTAATCTTGCAATGAATAGTGAAGCGTTGATGAATGTACTTGCCATCATTCTGATTTCTGAACTGCGATTGCAAGTCCCTGCTGACGTTTCCATCCAGTGGAGGGAACTGGGGACTGGGCGCAACACAAAGTGGCTGTTTTAGTGACATCTTGTGAGTTCTCATGGAATGTCACGTTTGCCTCAGTGTCTCCTGGACCTCTGAGGTAATCAGTGGAGCCCGAGCTGGGCTTGGGCTGTGTCCCCCCGACGCCTGTGACAGGACAGGGCTGTGTAAGGCCTGGGGAGGGGGTGCGCAGGACCAGCCCTGGGGAGGGAGGGGGTTGCTCCCGGAGAAGGCGTCTGGGCTGAGGCGGGGCCTCACCAGGCGAGGCTGGGTGCTTGGCTGGGAGCAGGTCCTGTGGGGGCTCTGGCGATGGCCCTGGACCGGGCTGGTGGCAGAGGCTTTTCCAGGTCCTTTCTCCCACTCGCTCCAAACAGGACTCCCCTCCCTGCCCCTGCTCTGGGCACCTGCCCCCTGTGGGGTGTCCAAAGGGAGGGAGGGAGCTGGGGGCAGCTGATGCTCTCTGGTCCACAGCTTCCAACCCCCCTTCTTGCCCTGACTTCCCCACCCCCATCTACGGCTTCGCCCATGATCTGAAAACTCGGATTACGTTGAATTTGGGCCCGCTGGGGCTGATGTGTGTAGGGAAACCTTTTCTCCATGGCTGCTTAGGTTCACCTCGAAGAGCGCTGACCCTGGCCTGGGCCCCTTCGGTTTTTCTTACCTGCTCTAGGCTTTTAGCCTGTTTCCGCTTCTGTTCTAGGCCCTACACCCTTAACGATCTAGTCTCTGCAAAGCTCCCAGAGTGACAATTTTAAAATATAAAAAAGATGTCAGCCCTCTGTTTAAAATTCTCCTATTGTGCTCACAGTAAAATACAAGCTTCTAAATAGGACCTACAAGTATCTATGGGACCTGACCTCTGCCGCCTTCTCTAGAAGCCTCTCCCCTTGCTCTCTGCCTTGTCACTCCTTGCTGGCCACACCGGCTTCCTGCAGGCGGCTGGGCTGCATGGAGCTCTCCATGCTGGTTCTTGCCCTCAGGAATATGCTTTCCCCTGCCCTTCGCCTGACTCGCTCTGGCCTATCCTTCAGGTCTTGGCTTAAGCATCATTTTCTCAGAAAGGCCTGGACCTCCCATTTCTTAGATTACTTATCACTCTTTTTATTATGTATGTATTGTGTTTGTTCAACGTCTATCTCTTCCCTATACTGGAAGCTTCATTAGCGTTAGGGGTGGCCATCTGTTTGGCTCACCACCTACATCCCTGAGCCCAGCACAGTGCCGGCTCAAAATACAGTGGGTGCTCACGATAAGTGTATGGACCACAGGAATAACATGCATGCTGTGTTCTCTCAGGCACACACTGGTTAGCAAGTGTTTACCCACTAAGCGAGCTGTCCTGGAGGGGCCCGGAGGGCCTGAACACAATCTTCTCTAGACACCTCAGCTCTCAGACCCAAAGAGCTGGTGCTTCTGAGAGTAGGACCACCCTCAGACAAAGAAAGGCCTGTGTTGGAGACCCAAATACCTTCCGGTGATTGCGAGTTATTTAGACTCACTTTCACATCATTAAAACTGGGCTAAAATAGGTTTATTCTGCTGATTAAATGGGGGCGAGAGAGAGGCAAGAGTGCCTGCCGTGTGCTAGACCCTGTGCTGGGCCCTTTCTGTATTAGCGTGTTTAGTGGGAATGAGTTCTGTGAGTTCTGTGAGCCACTGTGATGGGAATAGCGCTTTGTAAGCAAGGTTTGAGTTCTATGACAGCATTTTAGCTCCCAGCTTGTCAGGGAGAACCGATGCAACACTGGGTTGATCTGCAGATGAGCAGATGGAGAAGAGACAGCCGTGTTGCCCCTCACTGTTGCCCCCGGCATTGCTCTGAGCGCATCTTGGGGCATCTCATTTCGCCACAGGCCTGTGAGGCTAGGTGTTACTGCTCTGCTTTACCTGCTTTACCATAAGGAAACAGACTCAGCCGCGTTAAGTAAACTGCCAGAAGTGACACAACAGAACAGCCTTGAATTTGAACCCAGGTTCACGGGGCACCACTGTCATGGCTCTCTGTCATGAACTGAATATTGTCTTCCCAAAGTTGTCATGTTGAAGCCCTAGCCCCCCAGTACCTTAGACCATAGGGCCTTAAAGAGGTGAGTCAGTTGGATGAGGTCATGAGGGTGGGGCCCTAATCCAGTAAAACCGATGTCCTTATACGCAGGGGAGTGACACCTGGACACCATTGTCAGCATTGCCTCTGCTTCCTGAAATCTGGGTTTGTTCCCTGTGGTTTGATAGGTGCTGGTTAAGATGGAGATGTGTTGTGTGAGGGTGAGGATATCCAAGGATGACTGTCAGCATCCCTCCCAGAGCGCAGGATCTAAGGGGAGGACAAACATCAATTCCTGCGCTTGCAATGAGGGATGAGGAGGAGGGAAGAGTCTGGACGCGCCTGCTTGAGTTGCTGGGATCTGAACTGGGCTTGGTGGGAGGAGCAGGGATTTGGTTTCCAGGAGCTGGTGGTGATAGTTTGCGGCCTTTCTCTCTTTTCTGGACATGATTCTCCACTTGACTGTGTGGAGACTGGCACCCCAAATTCCATGGCAGGGGTTTAGGTGTCCAGCGGGGTTCTATGTGGCTTCCAGCAAAATACTGCCTGCAAATCCCCTGGCCACACAGAAAGAGGCTGGGCCCGAGCTTCTCAGGCCTTGTGGGTGCACAAGACCCTCCCCCCACAAACTAGTGAAAAGATCAGCGTGGAGCCTGTGTTGACCAAACAATGGCAGGAACTGAGAAACTGTGACTTCTTTTCTCGAGTGGAGGTTGGGCAGAAACTGATCAGCAGGTCACAAACCTGTTTTCTCTTCTCCTCGGGGCATCCAGCCTTCCTTGAGGCCTGCAGCCCAGGTAGCGGAGGCCGTGGGAGTGAGCCCAGACCAAGGACATGGGCCGGAAGTAGCGTGGTCGGCCTTCCCTGAGCACTTGCCTGGCACAGTCCTCGCTGTTCTCATTCTGCAACAGCCTTGAAGGGGGTGAAGCTAAAAGGAGGAAGGAGTCCAACCGTGCTTAGAGGATGCCACTTTCCATCTCACTCAAAGGTCTGGGGTTTCTGGCCACTACCATCCGACAAAGCTTGGCACCAAAGTAACAATGGGAGAGAGGTGAATCACTGAACCTTCCTGGCCTGGGATGCCTGACTTTGGCCTAACTAGAACTCCTAGGGCAAGAACACACAGGGGTATTAATAAACCAAAACTATTATCTAACTGGCTGAAGAAAGCAGTCTGTCTTTCAATTCACTTGGGCCTTTGATACTGAGTTACTTTCAAAGGGTTATTTAGATTTGATTAAGCTAACAAAATAATGCCTTAAACTTGTAAGAAACTGTTCTAAAGAGAGGGAGGGTGCGCGTGTGTGCAGACCTCAAGTACTTCTTGAGAGGCAGCCTCCCGTCTTAAAACTAAACAGCTCAAGGGGCACCTGGGTGGCTCAGTCGTTAAGCCTCTGCCTTCGGCTCAGGTCATGGTCCCAGGGTCCTGGGATCCAGCCCCGCGTCGGGCTCTCTGCTCCGCGGGAAGCCTGCTTCTCCCTCTCCCACTCCCCCTGCTTGTGTTCCCTCTCTGTCAAATAAATAAATAAAATCTTTAAAAAGCAAAAAACAAAAAAAAAAACTAAACAGCTCAAGAATCTTGAGAGCGTATCTATGATCTTAAATATCAGATTTTAATAAAATTTGCTACAGTAGAAAATAAGAGGCTGCAATCTACAACTAATATTAAGGATGACAGACAATAAATTATGCAATCAAAAATTTAATAACAAAGATACTATTTTTAACATGGTCAAATATACTTGGCTAAGTCCAGATTTTAAAAAACAAAAGAATCTAGCCCAACAGTACAACCATACAGCTTTTGTACAGAACATTCCATAGATCAACAGAAAATACATTTGAGCACAAAAATAAAAAATATTTAAAGAGAATCTCTAAGCAGCATTTTATTTCTGCAAAACAGACATATATCTTGTACTGATTAAATATCTACAAGTGCTTTTCCTTTACAAAAATACATATATTCTTAATAGACTAAGTCATTAACAATGACCTGTAATCTTTCACTTCAATTTGAATGATTTATAAGCTAAATCTTACAACCACAAAAAGGTTTTTATTTGTATTAAGATGTTACCACTTTTGACAAAAAAAGCTTAAAATATTTTATATTTCAAAGGAAAATTAGCAACATAACTGTACAATATATTCTAGGATGGTTCTGTCACATGAGGGCTACTCTATTAAAAACTGGTGCTTGCTGTTGTGTTGCCAGATGCAGGAACGCCACAGAAGGCTGGCGCTCTCCCACAAGCTCTTGTCGTGGGCCACAGCTTCGTAAGGACACTTAGGCCCCCATCCCCATTCTAAAAAATACAGCAAAAGAAAACTGACCCCCCAAAATGTTAGGCTGATCCCATGACATTTCTAATGTGTGGAACTTCTGCTCCAGTGGACTGAGGGGAAGTCTAGGGATAGATGATCTGTTTACTATCTCTATGTTGCCTGGAAGTATTTAATCTTCATTTGTTCTAGACTAAGTTTCTTACTCCACGAAGCTCTGAAGGATGGAAGAAAACTAGACCCGGTATTTTAACACCTGTTTCACTTGGTTCTCTAAAGAGAATTAAAAGTAAAAGGCATTTCTGAACAATGTCTCAGTATTGAATCTTAGAAAAAGGGGCATAATGAGTATACATACTGGAATGAGCGTTTAAAATAAAGTTTAATTTCATAACTTTCTGAAAAGGAAGTGCTCAAGCATTTTAATTCTATTTGCAAATACAGTAAGGATAGTGAGTAAACACACTACTTGTGAAGACTACATTACACGAGGAAGAGAATCATTTTAAATTATTGGGAAAATGCCTTTGCTTTAAGAAAAAGAAAACCATGAAATCCTTGTAAAGTATACTTAAGTACGTTTTAATGAACTTTCAATCTGACGTTTTTCCATCAAAATACTACATGTAGAACTAGGAATATCAAGTAAATCCAGAATTGGTTGGTTATTTTGTGCTTTTAAAGGGGTTTCTGAGTCTCTAGTACATTTAATATTTTTCAGAGACCAGATTTGGCAGACATGTTATGTTCCTTAGTGCAGGGATATACCTCTTAAAGTATTGAGAGCATTTTCATGTTTTTGTTTCTGATCCAAAACATTACGTTATGGCAAACCCATTCATTTTTGCAATTCTTACAACCAAACATCTTACTGGTCTAAAGCTTAGGCTGCTGGAAGATTCCTTATGATAAACCAGAGTATGTAACAGAGTGTCTCCAAGGAGGTTTTGTCCAGTGGCCTATCAGAGAGACTGCATCATGTGAGCTTTACCTTCAAGGTGGCCCCAGTGTCAGCTCCCAAGGAGAATGAGCCGGGCGGGGGGGGGGGGGGGGGGGGGCGGCGGCAATGATTCACTTGATGCAAATGCTCTTGATCTGGGACCCTTTTTGCCAAGTTTGGCTGTGTGGTTAAATTCTAATCACAATAAAGTAATCACTGAGAAACAGGACGAAGAGTTACTTAAAAAAAAATAGGCCTTTATGAAAAATTTGCTTTTGAAAACAAGAAAAAGCATTTACTTATGTAAGTCCAATAAAACATATTATTTTTCTATACATGTAAGCATGGTCAGCACTTATACCAAAGTCTGCCTTTAGTAAAATTTCTTATGTTATTAAGAACCCAGGAACTAAATAAGCATAATTTTAGTTTATATGGCCTCCATGAAGTGGATTAAAGAGCTTCTCAAATTAGAATTTAAAATCTTCATTTTAGTTTTCTTTTCAAAGGATGCATTTCTCCTCCTTGCATCCAGGGGGAAGCCAATTGTGGTGTTGATCTCTTTCTCACCTTTGATGATTTCCTAAGACCTATCAGGTGGTTCTGGAAAAACAAGGGACATATTTGAAAGGAAGTGTGCTCTGATTATTGCAAGAAAAACCTATATTTGATTGATCTCATCACAAAAATTCAGTTTAAAGCCTTTCTTTGGTGATATTTTAGCAGTTACTCAAGGTTATTGCGTTATTAACTATATAAAATTAAACTGCAACCTAAAAGATTCCAACTTCCAAAGTGTTAAAACTGTCTCTCTTACCATGGTTATTAATGAACAGTAGAATGTCTTTGGTGATCTCTATTTCTTATGAAAATCCTTCAAAAAGAGATTACTCTAACTTATGAGTGCCTAGATACAAAACCATTCATAAGAGACAGGTACAGATAACCCAAAATTTATGCAATAAATCTAAACAGAAATGCACTTTAGCAATGAGGCACTTTCTCTTAAATATTTCAATAAAGCTAAACAGTTCACAATATTATATAACACACTTTTTTTTCCACCTTATAGAGTCATTTAAATTTAGATTAAATTTGAGTGTATAATGTAGTGGAGCAAACTCATTACATTTATAAAATGTGGCATATTCGTATGGGACATATTTCCAATAAGAAATAATACACCTTTAGAAAAGTAAAAGACACTACCCAAGGTACCTGCACCCCAGGTGCAGGGAATAACCTTATATTTCCTCATCAATGAGCCTTTTAGTTTATTTTTTTATACTTCTTAAAAGTGTTTTGTTAATCTAGAGAAAAGGTTATATTCTGATTTTTCTATTAATGGATGTAATCACTCCAGCTAAAGTATCTAGGGGCCACAGTCCTTCCTTATATCCCAGGTTCCTTGACCCTCTTACATCTCTGATATCTAAGGCAGAGAAAACAGATGACAAAATCTTCTATGGAAGTAAAGTTCTTTTGGTTCTTTGCTTAAGAAACAAGAGATTAAAATTTAGTTTGATTCCCCAATTTTGCAGAATTAGATGATGATTTCTACAGGCTATTTATATAGTTTTATTAGCACCCTAAGCTTATAAAACTAACCACAAAAGTTGCCTGTATATTTTTTTCTGTATCTGTTTTCTTGCAAATTCCACAATCTGACTTAGGGGATATTTAGTGTATTGCTAGGCATGAAAGTAGTCCCGTACTTAGAAAATCAGTTGAATATACCAAAAGAGGCAGTCAAAGAAGTCTATGGTTCTTAATAGTAACACTGTATTACTCAGGACCATCATAAAATGTGTACCTTTCCCTAACTGGTAACTGATGCTCTTCTTTATGTTAGGTTTTCTTTCACATGTTTTGGCACATATTCCATTGCATTTCAGGAAAAATGTTAACATGTTAACATTGAATAAACCAATTTTATATAAAACTATTCTCAATCCCATAATTGCTTCCTATATATTTCCTTGGAAAAGAGTGAAATTACATGAGATGAGGCAGCAACAGGCCAAATTTAAAGAGATCAGGTATACAAAACTCATTTAAAGCTGTAAGTTTTGGCTGGGGACCCAAATAACATGCAGGTCTCATTTGTGGTTTTTAAAATCACTCTCAATTCATTTTGAGTTAATTAACTTCCATACGTAAAACACTATTTTAATCACTGACCAAGATGTGACAGATTCATAATTTTAAAATTTCTTAGGGATGTCAGGGAATTGGATTTCACAGCACAGCAAAAAAGTTTCTGTAGGTGGAGAGTAAATTCTGTTTTTGGTTGAGTATAATGGTCTGTTCTAACCATTTTTAAAGAGTTAACAAAAATCTGCCTTTTAAATTCTGCCTGTGAGTCATTCCAGGCACAAACACGATCTAACAAAATGAAATTCAGAAAGCATTGCCATAACCTTTTTCACAAAAGTCAAAACAAAAACAATAGAAGACTTTAATGACACTCTAACTTGAAACAAAGACATACTGAAGAGATAATTATGAAGTTTCAGCTTTTTATGTTGTGAAATGCATCAAGATTTAGTTGTATTTTGTATGTGTTTTTTAGAATTGTACAATGTTATGTCTAAGAAGCATTTTGAGATTCAGAAGGCATTAATCCGTGATACATTTTACTGGAAAATGTATCACATCTACAATGTATACAGTATAAAAACTGTGTGTGTAACACACAGATTGTGCTCGTGTCAGATTTCTAAAACAGAGTTTTCCTAACTTTCAAGATTTTTCCTAAGTTTCAGAGGTTAACTTGTTTATTTTGAAGCAATTAATAAAACTTAATTTCCAAAGAAGTTTTTTGAAAACAATTGTAAATTTTAAAAGGTTTAAAATGAAGTTCTTCATATAATTTAAGGTAACAAGACTTTCTTTGACTTGCAGACTAATCTCAAAATGAATGGAAGACTTAACAAAACTGCAAAATCAAGGACATTATCACAGCTCTGACCTTAATGAATTTATGTATAAAACCAGAATCCCGTTTCCCCCTGATTACTACAGGATCTAAAATGAGATATCCTCAAATCATTAATTTTGGTTAACAGATTTACCTACTATGCTGCATTTATTCTACTTTACGCATAGGGTTTGGACATGTGATAGGTAACTAACAGTTTTAATTGATAATTGCCTTGAGACTTCTGAAATCCATAAAATAGCTAAGGTTATCTGCTCTAAAAATCCTAATATTTAAAATCATCATAACCCTCTGCATGCCACAATGACGCACACCTAAGGCCAACTTAGAAAGAGAGACACTGTACTCATTAGATGGGAGCCACAATATAATGATGCATACATAAAATGGGCTACACAGTGACATTTCGTGAAGCAGCACCTGCTTGTCCTAAGGCATTATGAAAGACTGACCTTACTGATGCATTAATTTTGTTAGAGTAAATGTGACCAGCTGTCAACATCTTGAATGGTTGTGAATCGAACTTCAGGTCTCCACGAAGTCACACGGTTTCAACTGGAGGGCTAAGATGACCTCCTTGTGCAACTGGTAGACTACACGGCCGGAGGGCTTAAAATGTCTACAGCTATTATGTGCTCTAATGGTAAGAATAGTTGGAATTCTTCCCCCAAAGACTTCCACACTCAAGAGTGAACTATTTTGCACACAAAAAGCTTACTGAGAACAGGACAGTGGCCCAAAAACCACTCTTCTAAATACTTTCCCATACAAAATAACTTCAGGATACAATAATTATTTCTTGTACAGTACTCTAAAGAAAAATTAATAAAATATTAAGTATGTAAAAACTGCAACACCACACAGATTGAGTCATAGTACGAGTGTAATCACACATCAGAACAGTCTCGGAACAGGCAAGCAAGATACGCGGCAGGCTGATTTCAGCCCTGACTTGTACACCGTGAGACGGCACAGATACCTTATGCGGATGGTTCAGTAGCAGAATGGCACTTGGTTCACTCTTAATAGAAACAACATAAATGCAACTGACAATTTAGAGACAGACAATGGCCTTATTTGCATGCTGAAAATCTGGATGTGTCCCTCTCGTCCACACACCGTTCACTGTGCGATCTGTTGATGAGTAAACAAAGTGCAGGATTCATCTCCGTGGGATCTAGGCCCCTTGGTCTAACCGAAATCAATTCTTGGTCGATACTGCAATACCATGGGGTAGGACTATAAAATAAAAACATGATGAATAAGACTGTGTTTATATGAAAACAAAGATTATAAAAGATTTTTAGAATGCAGGGTTATACTTTACAATATTTCCTGGTACCAGTGATTATGACAATTAAGACTAGTTATTAAAATTATTTTTAAATTGCCATTTTTTCAGAATCAGTCAGGTTTTCTGTACTATGTAACAAAGGTCAAGTTCAAAGGCTCACTGATGTCACACCAGCTGGGTAGGTGAACGTTACTAATGGAACACGTAGGGAGGGGCAGGGCCAGGGGAGGACTGAAGGCTTTGGGCTCTGGATCAAGGCATTCATTCCATCAATTGTTAACCTTGTGGGGCTGGATTCCATCCAGAGCCACTGTCTGTGACCGCCCACTGACTCACAAGGTAACCGACCTCTTGCTATGAATCAATGAAACGGGTAGTTTTCACAACTCACATTTTTTTAAAAGTTTGACACCTTTTTCTTTTTAACATTTAAACTTCAATGGTCCTTTAAAAAACCTGAAAAACAAGTAGCTGTTACATGGAACATTTAGGTTGCTACCTCCTCTCAATAGTTCGTTGATATGACTACCTATTCAGAGTGGAATCTTCTCTAACTGAAAGGTTCGGGTGGTCCCTGGTTGCTCTGACTCTGGAACAGGTAGCCTGTCCTTCCTGCGCACGGGAGGCATGTGCCACACGGCCACCTCTGTATCTGTTTCCTCCGAGGTTTGACTGGATCATTTAGAACCTAAACACCACAGAGTCAGAAAGGTCTGGAGAACCAACGGTTTTCCTTTTCTGAAAGCTGCAGATTCCCTTTTAAATGAAATTCCGAGGAGCAACTTTTATGAAACCAAGAAAGTGGACTGTGACTGACGGTTCCCCTTCATCTCCGTTGTCGGTGAACGGACAACTCCAGGACAGAAAATGGTGTACTTTTTCATACCGGTGAGAGAGATGATACGACCATTTCTGTACTCCTCATAGCTGATATATATGAGAAGACTTGTCGTTGGAGTCTTTTCCCATTTAGCTCAGGATAGGACTGGAGGATGGGAATGAAAATTTCTAGGTCTTGCCCTTTCCAGCTGAGGATGTAAGGTGATGCCACCACCAGTCCTGAGGGCTGGAGTAGTCACAGTCTGTCAAGATTTCCATGGTCTAGGGCACCTGGGTGGCTTCAGTCGGTTAAGCGTCTACCTTCGGCTCAGATCATGATCCTGGAGTCTCGGGATCGAGTCCCACATCGGGCTCCCTGCTCAGCGGGGAGTCTGCTTCTCCCTCTGACCCTCCCCCCTCTCGTGCTCTTTCTCTCTCAAATAAAGTCTTTATAAAAAAAAAAAAGATTTCCATGGTCTAAATGTATTTTGATTTAAATTTTGCTTGTTTTTATTTAAACTTTATTCCTTCTGAATTAGAGTGTCTGGGAGTGGCACAGGAATCTGCATTTTATAGAAAAAACTCCCTGGGTTTTCTGAAGCTCAGCCAGATGTGGAGACTGCTGCCCAGACATCCTACCCTAACTTCGTTACTTCCCATTCTCCCTGGCCCAAGTGGCAGTTTGCCCCTTGTCACAGCTGTCTTCCTAGCTGTGGCCTCCATTCTGAACTGCTGAATCTGCTTACTTTCGGCACATAATTCACTAGTTCTAGAATCCCTTCATAATATATAGAAGAATCCATCACCGATTTCTACTGGGATGAAGGCAGAGCGGGAAGTAAAATGGCTTGTCAGTGGTCAGGATCTTCTGGTTTTGGCTGAAAACCAGTTGGTTTTGTTTTCTCCAAATAACGATTTGTGTTTGTTCTATGATGACACATGAAGTTTAATCTTACTGAAATGTTTTCAAATGCTGGCAACTCTATCTGTATTTCAGTTCGCTTTCTGTAGTAAAATGGCGCTGCACGTACTATCATGAAATATGGCACATCACCCTCCTAGTGTTCAGTGACTGTCCTGAATGGACCTACTTGTAGAGTTGCTAGTCCTCAGTCTCATCATGTCCTAAAATAAAAAATAGATATTTCCACAGGATATACTTCAAATGTGATAACTTTAGAAAATGCTGACCTTCATTGATGTACTGTTTTTCTTAAAAAATCTTTACCATAAAAGTATTTGGAAAATACAGAAAAGCACCAAGAAAAAAAGCAAAATCATTTAAATACCACCATTCAAAGGTAACTACCATAATTATTTTGGTGTATATCCTTCTAGTCTTTTTATCTAGATACGTATGTTTTTTCAAGATTGTAATCATGCTATACATATTGTTTGGAAAATAATTTTGTCCATGTAAAATTTTAATTTCCATTAAAAAACTCCATGACTTCTTTCTTTTTTTAAGATTTTATTTATTTATTTGACAGAGAGAGAGAACAAGTAGGCAGAGAGGTAGGCAGTGGGAGAGGGAGAAACAGGCTTCCCACGGAGCAGGGAACCCGATGCGGGGCTCGATTCCAGGACCCTGGGATCAGGGCCTGAGCCGAAGGCAGAAGCCACCCAGGTGCCCCTCCATGACTTATTTCTACACTACTTAATATCCTATGTGATATTTTTAAAGGATGAATATAATGCTTTTATAGAAAAGAATTATAAGTTATCAATAAATCTTTTGTCATATATTTTAGTTTATTCCTTTTTTGTGTGTGTGTGTGTGATTATAAATTAATCTTGACCCAATGATCAGGGCTGGTTCCTAGAAGTGAACCTGTTAGTTCAAACAGCATACATATTTTTAAAGGCTGTCTGAAAAATACTGTCACCCTGGGCTTCAAGAAAGTTACTCTCTCTTTTTATATTTCCAAAAGAAATATGAGTGCTCATTCCTCAATGGCCTCATCAATAATGAGTACTAGCCTTTCTTCCCTCCTAATATGGCAATTTAATAAGCATAAAATAGTATTTTATTTCTTCTCAAGAAATTAACCATTTTTGTATGATAATTAGTTTTATTTCCTTTTGTGACTTTCCTAAGCATGTCTTCTGTTCATTTTTTTTGTTCATTTTTCTAAGGAAAGGTGAACTCTGTCTTACAGATTTGTATGAATTCTTCATGTATTAAGGCTATTAAACCTTACTGTCATATATTGCAAATATTTCCTCAGTTATGGTATTTTTGCCATGTACTTTTCAATATTAACAGTCAACTTGGTTTGTCTTTGTTTCCTCTTACATGTACAATGAGAAAGGCCATCCCCACTCTGAGATTATTCAACTATCTTTCTTCTTCATCTCTGATGGTATCAATTTTAATATTTACCACTTGAAGCCATGACAGTCTCCTGTAACATGGGGTATGGACTAAATTTCCATCCCTACCACCAAAAGTCGCAGTAAAATTTATTGGAAACAAACGGACCAGATCACACGCTATCCCCCAGCGTCTATACTCCGAGCTCACTGATCACCCCTGCCAACCGCCCACTACTGTCTCTAGTCTTGCCTCACTGGCCTTCTTGCAACCCTCAAGCAACCAGACATAACCACTCCTCCGGATATTTCCCGTGTTCCTTTC
The DNA here is from genome assembly GCF_037043125.1 of Eumetopias jubatus. Classification (NCBI taxonomy): domain Eukaryota; kingdom Metazoa; phylum Chordata; class Mammalia; order Carnivora; family Otariidae; genus Eumetopias; species Eumetopias jubatus. The sequence goes on from NW_028274823.1 coordinate 36,685,301, forward strand.
TTCTGAAGCACCCTACCCCAGATACACACATGGCTAGTTCTCCCACTTCCTTTTGATCAAGAATCACCACCTCAAAGAAGCCTTCCCTTGACTCTCTTATCTAAAATATTCTATTTACTTTTTCTTTTAACACTACAAATTTATTTTTCATCTGTCACTATCTTAAGAGCATAAGCTCTATGAGAAAGATTTTTGCTCATTTTTACTTCTGTGTCCCCAGCGCCTAAAAGAGTGCCCAGTGTATAGTTAAGTGCTCAATCGGTATTTGCTAAATGAATCATTTTTTCTTCCACTAACTTGAAATACACTTTATAGATTCATACATACTAGACAGTCTGTTCCTGATCTATTCTTTTTATTCATATGTCTGCGTTTAAGTCAGTACCTCTTTTAATTACTTCAGCTTTAAGATACATTTTAGCATGTTGCAGTGCACGTGCACCCTGATTCCTCACTGAAAAATGTGACTGACCAGAAGCACTGCTTTATACTTCCTGATGAACTTTAGAATGACTGATTCTGTTAAGTTAAACAAGAATCTGGTAAAAGTGTGCCTGGAACTACACCAAACTCTGTAATTTATTTATGGGGAGAAAGGACATCTCTATAGTATCTCATATACTATTTAAATTTCTTGTGTGTGATGTGGTATTTTGGTTACTTATGAGGAAGTCTTTGAAATGCTGAAATATTTAGTGGCCAACTGTTTTTGATACTTGCAATTTACCTTCAAATGGTTTCACAAAGAAACAATATAAAGAGATTAATAAGATAAGGAGAAGGGAAGAGAAGAGACAAGGGGGCAGAAAATGTAGCAAAATGTTAACTGGTAAAAATCTAAGCAAAAGTAAAGGATATTCCTTTATATTATTTCAGCTTTTTTTTTTTGGAAAATTTTCAAAATAAGTTGGCAGGAAAAATTGGGACTTAATGAATTTTATCAAATGCTTTTCAGTATCTACTGATGGTTTTGATTTGACTTTGTGTGTTTCTGTGCATAAAAGATGTTTCTACTATATAATATGTATTACTTCCCTCCCCCAATATTAAGCCATTCTTGCATTTCTGATAAAAATACTATTTGGTCTTGGCTTATTGTTCTTTTAGTATATGATTTTAGTGTATTTATCATCTTTGTATTTGTATTCAAAATGAGACTGATACTCGTTTTATAGTTGGAGGTTCTCTGTCAGTTTTTGGTATCATGATTATGTTACTTTTGTAAAATGAATTTGGAAGAATTTCACCTTTTTCAATAATTTAAAACAATTTAGAATGGGAATAATGTACTGCTTGAAAATTTGAGAGAGCATGACCATAAAACTATTTAGGTATCCTTTGAGGAAGTAATTCCTAATTATTATTTTCTTTCATGACTTGGTGATTTACATTTTCCTTCTTCACGGGTAAATTTTGGTCCACTGGTAGTTTCCTGGAAAACTGTCCATTTTGTGGAATTTAAAATTTTTTTAAATTTAAAAATTAAATAGTATAAAGCTACATACATGATGTTTTCTTGAAATAAAGTGATAACTTTTTCCCTGAAAATTTCTAGCTGAATTTACTATTAATTATAAGTTCAACTCTGTGACAGGACTAAAATCCATAATGAAGTGTTGAAGAAAGAAAAAGGAATTTGTGAGAATTTTAAAAAATCTGATCTTACTCCAATTGTTCTCCAATATTTTAGATCAGAGTTTATGAACATCTTTATTTCTAAGGAAACAGACACCAGTGCCAAGAGTGAAAGCAAAAAACCATGTATGTATGAGTTATAGTTCAAGGCAGAAGCATCACTACAATTTATCATCCCAATTAAAATGTACTTTTATTAGGTAACTGGAAAATGGATCAGAGGAAAGTTTTCTCAGTGCATTTTAAAATTAGTCTACTCTCATTTCTGCATTAAAAGAGTCAACCCAAGTAGAGCACTCAGGGCGGGGCCTAGTCAGCAAGCTGACAGTTCCACTGGGCTGTTGCCCTAACAGAGCTTCCCCTAATCTGGCATTTTATCTTTCACTTGTGGGTGACTGATGGATTAAAAAAAAAAAACCACACAAAAACTTACGCAAGGAAGTGCTGAGTATGGAGCAGAGATCCAATATGGAGCAGATTTCTCAAGGGCTGAAACTAGGAATTATTAAAAATATCTGACTCCTAAATAATGGCCTTAACATTTATAATTTCATTTTTAATTCAGTGAAATTAAATAGATAAATGCAAGAGAACCAAAATAATGGGAAACTCTGGGACATAAATTGAAAAATGAAGTTTTGTAGCTCAGATAAATACTGGTTTTGCAAAGTTGCAGGTCTTGGAAACTCGGATTTGGGATGAAAGCAATCACCACCTTGGCAGGCGTCAGGAGGGGCATATGTACAGTCGTGAGTGCCTCTTACCTGATACAAAGGGCCATCCTGAGAGCAGACTTGCGAAGCTGAGCAGTTCAGACACCGAAACTGCGGAGGAGATGAACTCATCAGATAAGAGGCATCCACAACTGGATACATATTTAAAACTGATTTAAACTATTTTAACGTCAAACATGAGTCAACATGATAATTTTAAGTAAACACTTTCCAAACTATGGTAGTTGGTTTTTTTTTTTTTTTCTTTTAAAGATTTTAATAACTTAGTGACTGGTAAAATGTAGCCTGAGACAACTTTAGTATCTAAATATCAGTTTTGTTAATATCCTGCAAATATTTACCAAAATCGTGGCTATCCTTTCCATCTCTTCTTTGGATAGTAATTCCTGGGAAAACCCTCACCTCTTCAATCCAGGAGGGGTACCCTCTTTCTTCCACCCCTGCCAGTGATTAATCTCGCTTAGCTTGCCCTTCTACTACCCATGAAGGGAACACTGTGTAAGGACCTCAAAGCTCTGAAAGGGGTATGCACTTTGCCCCAACATGTAAGGGGTCCGTTTTCTGTTTTAGATGAGGTTCTTCATATTGCTCAGATTAGATTTTTAGTCTCCATCTATTTTAATAGCATGAGAATATGAACTCCTTGAGTCTTTATCTTATTCATATGTACAGTCTTAATAACGAAGGCCCAGAAATGGCACCAAGCAGCTTCTCAAAAAAATGTTTCATGAGTAAATCAATGAATGAACACATTTTAAACTACTGAGTAGATCCAGCTGTAAACCCACTAAGTTTTAACAGTTTAACCATTCATATTAAAGAAAAAAATCATTCCCAAATCTTGATTTTTCAATGTTGAGCTACTTATTAAACATGAACATTATTTTAATTGTAACATGATTATAAACAATGAAATATATACTTTAAAATTATGTATATATGAATTAAACACTGCATGCTTCTTCAAAATGGGAAAAAATACATAAAAGGTGTGAATTAGCCAGGATAAACCTAACATCCTAGAGCAAGCAGCTTTTTAAAAGGTATACTTTGAAAGAATATTAAGGGAAGAAATGATTAAAACAAACGTATTGCTAGCCTTTTAAATAAAATTTCAGAAATTATATTCCATTTCCCCAAAAGACTAGCAGTTTTTTCCAGGAGTGAGTCCCTGACTTTCTGTACAGGGCTCATCAACACGCTGTTAAGACATGCCCAGCACGGCTATCCTTAGTAACCTTCCCTTTTCTCTCTGAAGAGCCACCACGCTCTGGCCTATCAGACTTTGCAAGTCCTAAACAATGCCAAGTCCCAAACAGCATTTAAGAGTGAAGAGTTAAGGCGAAAGACGCTATTTCACTAAGTGATTATTATCTTTTCCTATTAATCTCTTTATCACTCAAGAAGGATGTTTGTTTTTCCTAAAATTGCTTCATAATGCAGATAAAGCAAGACAAATGTGGTGCAGAAACTTCAGGTATGTCCTGGCAGGGAGTTGTTAGAAGAGACAAAACCAACCAGGATCATCTGGGAAGGAGGGGCTGTACTGAGAGTTAGTATTCAACGTCCCCGAGAAAAGGTGAGCAGGAAGAACATGGTGAGTTCGTGATGCAAGCTGAGGCCAAATGCGAAACTACTAACAGTAAGCTCCAGGGATGAGAGGAAGTTAGGTGAGAATTACAATCATAACAAAATGTAACATACATAAGCTATTCAGAAACTAACATTTACTATGTCAGGCATTCTGCTAGGTACTTTATAACATTCCATTCTTACTAAAAAACTTCAAAGACACGTATAATTACACCCAAATTTTAAGGATTAAAAAAAAGGTCAAAACTAGGAAGTAGAAGGGCGCCTGGGTGGCTCAGTTGGTTAAGCATCTGCCTTCAGCTCAGGTCATGATCTTGGGGCCCTGGAATCAGGCCCTGAGTGGGGCTCCCTGCTCAGCGGGGAGTCTGCTTCTCCCTCTGCCCCTCCCCCCACTCATGCGTGTGCCCAACAAAGCGCCCACGTGCGCACTCTCTCTCCCAAACAAATAAAAAATCTTAAAAAACAAACTAGGAAGCAGAACACAACGGGGAGGAAATAGCTACAACATACATAACCAAAGATTACAGAATCCAGAATACATAAAGAGCTCCTAGAAGTTAGTAAGAAAAAGACAAACATCACAATGGAAAAACAGCAGCAAGGCAATGGATATGAAAAGAAACTTCACAGAAGAAATACAAAATTGATAATGTGCAGTGTTGGTGAAGATATCAGAAAATGGGCACTCTCATATATTACTGGTAGGACTTATACACTGCTAAAATCTATTAAGAGGGTAATTTGTATCTATCAAAATTTAAAACATGCATACTCTGTTGTAAATCCACATCTGGAATCTAGCCAATGAATATGCTTGCACATGTGCAAAAGGACATATGTACTGGAATCTAGCATTGCTTGTAATGTTAAAAAACCTGAAAAAGTCTAAATTTCCACCAAAAGGAGTGTGTTAATCAGATTATGCTGCAGCCACATAAATGGAATACTATCAACTGGTTACAAAGAATTATATCAAGTTTGTTGATTCTCCATGTGACATATCATCAAATGAGAAAAAAAAGTTGCAGAACAGTACATATGATTCCATTCATGTTTGTTTCAAAAATGTGATGAACACTGACTGCATGGACCTTATAAACAGGATCATGTATTATTGATTGGTTTAGATAACTAAGTCCCTTCCAGATTGAGATCTAATTCTGTAATTCTACACCTTCAATTTACAGATGTGGAAGCCAAAGCCACAGGGTAAGCCAGTGGTCATGGATCATGTTTCCTAAAATCCTATTACTCAAAAGATGGTCCAAAGATTAGATGCACTGGCATTCCCTGGGAACTTGTTAGAAATGCAGAATCTTGGGCCCCACCCCAGACCTACTGAGTCAAACTTTGTTTTTTACCAAGATCCCCAGGTGATTTCTATTCACATTAAAGTTTAAGAAGCACTGGTTTTAGGAAAAGGTACATTTTCTCCCATTAATAGACAAAAGATGAACACCAATCTTGAGTACATCTTTAGGCAGCAATATTATTATGAAATGAAAAATCTCTAAGAGTTAGCTAAATTTAACCAGATGTTTGATTCCTAAAGATAAAATCCAGAAAGTGCAAGGACTACAGGAAACAGGCTGAGCCTTCAGTGAAACTGACCCAGCAGAGAGCAGAGGAAAGAGGCACAGATGCTGTGTGGCTCAGGGAGATGTGCCGCTGCTCTGGAGAAACGGAGGCCCAACAGACTTGTCCAAGATTCTTCATAGGGGTCCAGACCTCGGACAAGGTAAGGAGGTGATGGGGACACAGTGTGGCCTTGCCTGAGGCAGAAGACCCCGGGGGCAGAGGCAGGAGGGAAGATAGCACAGGGCTGACTCAGACCTAGCAGAGCCTGGAACATATGAGGAGAACACCCCCACCCCCATGGCACTGAGTAGACTAAAAAAACTGTAAAGATGCCAATTTCAGCCAAATCAACCTAAAAATATATTCCAATGCCAATCACAATCCCATTCTCAAGTTCATCTGAATAAATGGGTAAAATCAGCCAACACCATTTTAAAAGAATAATGAGCTTATTAGCTGTAACAAATATGAATATATTTATACATACATATATATAAAGCAACCTAGAAGGCCTATTTGCCTTATAAATTAGTTTGAACTTTATTCAGACTTATCCCAAAGAAAATGGACAACTGAGGGGTTTTGAACTAGAGTGGTATATGATCAAATTTTTATAAAATCTATATATACTGTGTAATGTGGTGCAGGGTAAGACCTATGCAGAAGAACAAACCAGAATATCCAGGAACATGTGTGTACATATATGTGTGTCCCCATCTCTGTGTCTACAGGTGTCTACAGGTGTACATGTGTATACACACACGTATAGGTACATATGCACACATAATGGTGACAAAACACTGAGATAAAGTATGGCTTATTCAACAAATTACATTTTTGGCAAAAAAAGTCTTAGAAAAGAGTCTTAGTCTCATTGTAGGTATGGGTATGTAAGTAAACAAATGCCAGGTAGATCAAAATGTTTAGTGTAAAAAAGTAGTAGAAACAAGTAAAAGAACTGCAAGGTGGTCATGAGTTTAGGAAATCAGCTGACCCCAGCCCCAGGTACAGCTAGGTAGCAAGAACAGTAGACAGAGTCCTGTGAGCTTGTCAGACATCCTGGCATCCTGTTGGCAACGGAGGGTACAGATGGGGAGGGATGTGACTGCAACAAATGCACTAGAAGGGGCTTGATCAAGAAATGACTGTTTTATTGCTAATTTGTCCATTCACTCCAACTGTCAGACTTCACCAGTTACTATTGTAATAATTCATAATTAGTTGGAACATGAGCAAAAATTTAAAATTTAGCAGAAAACATGGGAAATGGAGATTCAAATAAATGAGATGATCTTTAGGATATTTTTGCATAACTATGATTTTATAAAAGGAACTATGATTTGCTCTTTGAACAAATATTTATTATTTGTACACGGCACTGCTCTGGGTACTGGAGACTCCGCAGTGAACAAATAATCATCCCTGTCCTCAGACTACATTTGAGTTGGAGGACAAACAATAAACATAAATAAGTGGTATAGTATGCCAGATGGTATGAAAAAATACTATAGAAAACAGTCAAACATAAAACGGACTGGGAGAGTGCCATACTGGGAGCAGGGGTTGTATTATTAAGGAAGGTTGGAGCCCTCACTGAGAAGGTGATGTACAAGCAAAATTCTTTGGGTGAAGAGGGTAAAGAAAATGATTCATGTAGGTACTTAGGGAGGCAGGAGAAAGCCCGGCAGGTTAGAGGAAACAGAAGCGAGTGGGGCCAGAATGTGGTGAGCCAAAGGAGAGTGAAGAGTAAGATCACAGAGGTGCCTGGGAAAAATCATGGGGCTCCGTAACTATACGACCCTGGAAGGACTTTGGTGTTAATCTAAATGATACGAGAGTTGAGAGCAGAGAAGTGACATGTGCTGACTTGTTCTCGGAGGATCCAGCTGGTGCTGTGCTGGGACAGGACAGTAGGGGGACCCTGGCTGGAGGCAGGAGAGGAAGCATGGAGCCCAGGGAGGAGGTTTTTACAGAACTTCTGGAGAATGGTGACAGCTGTGGGGCCCAGAGGGACAGAAGTGGAGGGGGTAAGACATAACTGGATTCTGACCGTGGTAGTCTGAAAAATCATAAGGTACTGAACCATTTTCCCAATCAACTTTTATTAAAATATGCCTTAAACAACACAGGAATTTAAACTATCAGGTATGGGTAACCAGAAATACATTTGTAATAAAGACTGATTTAACTGATAGTCAATTAACAACCAAGTCTTCAAATCAGCTCTTTCATGCTTTGACTTAAAACTGGCAGTGTGGGCGAGACCTCTGGGAAGGGACTGTCAGAAGGACAAGTGAGTGCTAGCCGAGGTCTTACGGTGGATGACTTTGTACATCTCTTCAACCTTAAGGCAAACCTGCTCATAGCACCTGAAAATCATTAACACATAATAAAATGGCCAATGACTTACCAAAGAAAACTAAAATTATATTATGATATTATATGTAATACCACAATATCTAGGCCCCGACCGTGCTGGGTAAGGGAAAACTGACTAGCTCTGTAATCTGCACCTGGTACCCGAAACATTTTGGTTGGAAGGATTCAATGAGGGTGATGTATGTAGAACCATTTTAAAAAAACTATAAAATGTCCTAGGAAGGCAGGTAGTAATTTACCAAATACAAAGATAATTAGATTTGTTTTCCTTTCTTTCTTCTTTTTTTTTTTTTAAATAAGGCTTAGAGAGGTCTGAGTTCTTCCAGGGCACACGACAAGCGGGTGACTGGTACTAGAACATAATTTTTTCTTCCTGGTCATGAGAATTCAGCCTCACAAGGAAGGCTTTACCCAAGTGGGACTCAGAAAAAAAACATTCTGACTTCAGAAGTTAGATGCTTCATTTATTATATCAAGACATTTCTGAAAAACAGCCAATTTTCCTACTCATTGAATACAACACACAAACATGATTTTTTGAGGTTTTATAACAATTCCATAAATGTTTACATTCCATGTTTTTGAACCACTGTAACATGGCAACCCTCATTATTCAGATTCTGTATTACTTGTCTTTGAGTGAGGTTACATTTCTTAATTTTGTATTTTTAATAGTTTATATTTTCATAAGAAAATGTAACATAACCTACCTTTTTAGATTAAAATTATGCAGAGTTTAGAAGTATGACATATTGTACCATAAACACCAGAGACTCTTAATGTCTGAGAAGACCTTGGAAGTCATCTAGTACAACCTTCCAGTCAATCTCAATTAATGTGTATTTGTGTAGTCAGACTATAAAGAGAATTTCTGGTAGCATTACTACTACATTCCCTCACTGATATACATCAAGCCTTATAATCCCTAGCCCTTGGATTTCTCTACTATCAATGTTATACATAATACAGATAAGATGTGCTTGAACCTTCTAATTAACCCTAAGCAAAGGTATAGTTCAAAATACAGAATTCTCCTTTTGGGTGTTTTGGATTTTTCTCAGGTTTTCTCCTTTTACATCATTTCTCTCATACTGCCTAGGGCCTAAGCCACAACAATCTAATTCTGACATCAGAAACCACTGCAAACTCACTTACCCTTTGGTCCAATTTTACACTTTCATGTAAAGGAGGTACCTGAAAAAAAGATCACCTAGATTCTACTCTATCTGTCCCCTCTGCCACAACCAAAAAATATCAACCATTAAACAACATACTAATCAGGGCAAAACTTAGTCTCCTCACTTGAGACTCCATATAGTTAGAAGTTCCCATATTTTATCGGGGTTTTAAAAAATGTAAGTGTCATCTTCTCTGTACTGAGGTAAGCAGAGTTCTGAACATATTTAGATGGGGTTTTTAACTCACCTTAAATGTAACAAAACCACATTTAACAAAGATCTTGGTCTTGTACTTAGGACCAATTATCATGGAGTAGCTGGGATAAACAGTAAAAGGAATCAGTTTCTTCTCTTTCCCAAGTTAATTTTTTTGTTTGTTTCTAAGTAATATACTGTTTATTATGAGTAGCAAAATGGCATATAACTAAAACATACACATAGGTAAATATAAAAGCAATTTACGTTTTCGCCTCTTAGTCGCCATCTCGTCATGTAGATGAATTCCATAGTGTGATCCTTCCCCATAATTTCACCATTGCACAGCACATCCAACTTTAAAAAGAATAGTTACAGATCCATTAACTTAAGTAATTTTTAATTCATTAGTGTCAGACTTTTTTCCTAAATTTCAAAAAAGATTCAAATAGTTATAACAAAATAGAAGTATTAACCATTATTTAAAAAGAACACTGAATATTTTTATTAAGAGCACTGGTCCATCTCATAATTATTAACAATTCAGATATAAGTAACATGAAGCAGTGCTGGTCTTGTCCCAACTCAAGTCTGTACACATAATATTGAAATGCAGTGTAAGCTTTCTCAGTCCACGTCTCTGTGTAACCTTAGTTTAGACATATTTCTGTGACTGTCTCTTACAAAAAGAGAAGTAACTGTGGAGACCTCACAGCACCTTTGGCTTATGAATTCACCTCTCAGAATGCTTTCACCTTCTCAAGATTGAGAGGACTTGCTTTCCTCTCATTAGTTTGTATTCAAAGAGGGTAAAGGAATCAATGTGGATACAAGATTTATGGGGACTTCAAGGCATTTGAGAATTTCTGGTAATTGCCTGTAGCTAAGTCAATAGAACAATTAGGACCATGCCACAGGCCTGTATCTTCTAGGCCTCTCTGGCCTGTTTTGCTTGGGTGGTAACTTGCATAATACTTACAGGACCCTCTTCTCATCTTGCATCAAACTTCAAAAAAGGGATGTGCTTTCCAAAGCTCACTTTTGCTCTAGAGTTGCAGGAACCAAACAACCCCCCAAATCCTTAAGGCCCCAGGAACTGTGGCTATGATTTACCAATTCAACAAAGCACAGTTAAATGTTTATCATAAGTCCCTATAAATAAAGCATTTCAGTTCTCTAGCTATTAAAGGCAAACTGATAGAGTTTAATTTAAAGTGTGGGAAGGCGAAGAAAAATGGGTTTTAAATAATTCTGTCTGGTTAGAGACTAGAGTTTTGAACTTTAGGTCTAAAATGAGTACTGTTCCAATTGTATTAGACAAATTTTTAGCTGAGTTATATTGATATTTTGATGATTTATGTTGACTTGCATCAACCTCAAAATGTTTTTAAAAGGACCAAGTAGATAATTTTTTTTTTTTTTAAATCTTGCCTGTAAAATAAATTCATAAGCAAAGAAGTAAAGAGATTCAGGATGCAACCCCTGGTTAGGTACACTGCTTCTGTTGTCATTTAAAAACTATCTTGCCCCAATTAGCAATGCTGTTGCAAAAGCTTCAGCTGTTAGGTATTTCATTAAAACATCACCCTATGTGTTAAGACAGCAAAATAAGGGGGGGGGGGGGGACCAGTAAATGTTACTAAAAATCACAGGACAAGTCCTTTACACCGGGAGAGATGAGGAGCTGTCAGTGGACAGAGTCTCCTGCTCTGCTGTCCTCGTCTGTGGGAAGAGACACCGTGTGCCAGCAGTGAGACTGTGTGAGAGAAATCGTCCTCTCAGCTCTAACAACCTCCTGGAAACTAGAAAGTAACTCAATGGGTCACACTTAAAAAGTAAGGAAATAAAACTGCATGTGGTACTTTGTAAGAATAAGTATAAAACCAAATCATAAAAACAATTTCATTTTCTATTTTCACTGTTGTATCTAAGTTGTCATCTTTTACTTTACCAAGTACATAGGGCTTTGATTAACTTTCACAATTTTTTCCCTAATGTAAAAGTTGATGTCTCTGGAAATGTTTTACTATTTGTAGGACCAAACCACAGTAAGAATTTTTAATCCATGGATTATTAGTTATCTGAGAGTTTTTAAATAAACTTGGGATCAGAGACTTCCTCAAAATACATACTTAATACCTGTCAATGCCTATGTTCAAATCCTATTTTATTTCTGCTATGATAAACTGTTCATATTAATATTAGTGTATATAATGAAGAACTAATGTTGCCTTTGATGTCTTTGTTTATATAGGAAACTAGTCTCAGTCTTTTGTTTCTTCAGAAGCTACTACTATCAGAACCCAAAGGGGAGGAAGAGAAATTAATGCACGTTAAGACTGCCATTTGGGCAGATGAGAAATGGTAGCCATGTCTCCTCATTACATTATATCTACATTCCTAGGATCATAAACATTCTCTAAACATTGAACACATTACAAGTTGTGCTGTGATTAACATGGGGACAATTTATCTCTCCGTTAGGAAACTGGTAAATTGCATTTATGCAGATGCAATTATGTTGGTTTTACCTACTGCTAAACAATATCAATTTTGCATATGACACAATTAAAGGAACATTATTTACAAAATCTTTTTACATAAAAAGACAATGTTTTACATTCTGAAAAAGATGTCTATAAAAGTAAAAATGGATCTCAAAGGTCTCATTTAAGAAACAAAACAAAAAAGGACCCTAATGTTGGCATTAAAAAAAATCTAGTTAGCTGTAGCATTTATTTTGGGAAAATTTAAGTATCTCTTCTAATTGTAAACCACTAAATGCATTAGCAGCATGTTTTAGTCAGATGTTAAATTAAAAAATACAGATTACATAAATAGAATATTACATTCTCTAAATTTTTAACATATAAAAATAACCTAAGTTTCCACAAAAATTAAATGTACT